>NC_138769.1:436856809-437589309 GCF_965119305.1 Pelophylax lessonae
TCTGGTCTTCTTCCCCAAGACAGAAAGGCCAGGAGACAAAGGGGAACGACCCTCTAGGGCCATTTTGAATAGGTTTCAGGATTTCGGGAACAATCGTTATAATAGGGACCCCAGGAGGAATTGGAGAGGTACTCAATCTAGCTTCTTGAGAACACAAAGGAATAAGGCCCCTACGTTTCCCCCTGCCACTCAGAAGCCCTTTTGACGCCAAGCCAGTCCAGGAGAAAACAGATGGGGCAAGACTGCTTGGATTTGCCAAGGTCTGGCAGGACCATTGCCAAGACCGGTGGGTTCAGTCCATGGTACGGCTAGGCCACTATTGGCCATTCAAAGGGCAACCCCCCCGAGTACTCATTTGTTCCCACCAAAACATCCCAGTCCCCCTTGAAACTGGCGGCTCTTCAGGAATATGTCAATATCCTGCTAAACCAGAAAGCAATTGTAGCAGTTCCTTCCTGTCAAAGATTTACGGGATTCTACTCGCCGCTGTTTCTGGTCCAAAAAAAGACAGGAGGCTTCAGACCAGTGATAGACCTCAAAAGGCTGAACCATTTCATCAGAATAGAGAGATTCTAAATGGAATCTCTCAATACCATAATCCGGATTATTCAGCCAGGAGACTGCATGTCCCGATTCACCAGGAATATCAAAAATTCCTCAGGTTCATGGTAGGAGACAGACATTTCCAATTTTTCTGCCTTCCCTTCGGGCTATCAACATCCACGTGAACCTTTACCAAGGTGCTAATTGCAGTTCTGGCACCCCTCAGAGAGAAGGGGCCCAGAGTCCATCATTTTTTGGACGACATCTTTCTTGTAGCCCAAAACCTAGATCTCTTGCAACAACAAAGAGATCTACTTCTGACCACCTTAAGGGCATTCGGCTGGATAATAAACTTACAAAAAAGCCAGCTGGAACCTACACGGAACATGGTCTACCTGGGGGCCCAATTCAACACTCAGGAAGCCACAGTTTCCTTACCTTTACAGTAAATCCCCAAAATAAGGGAAAAGGTACAGCAGGCACTAGCCGCATCGGTGATGTCAGCAGCCCAATGCATGAGCCTGTTGGGGACCATGTCGTCATGTATTCCGATGCTCCTATGGGCTCACTGGAGACCCAGAATCTTTCAGTTGGGTTTTCTAGCACAGTGGAGAAAACTGTGGCTAGCTCAACCCATCAGAGTCAGTGTCCAGATGAGCCAAAGTCTCTGGTGGTGGACGCGCGCAGAGACACTATTAAGGCACCGACCATTAGGTCCACAAAACTGGATCACTGTTACTACAGACACCAGCGCAGCAGGGTGGGATGCCACCTGCGAACTACACAAAATCCAAGGCAGATGGGAATTCCCAACACAGGGTCTAGTCTCCAACATCCTGGAGCTTTGGGGCGGCCTTTATGGCATTAGCTGCCCTGCTACCCTACATACGAGGGCATCCAGTCCTGTTACATATGGACAATATGGCTAGAGTATCATACGTCCAAAGACAAGGAGGAACACACAGTCGATCCCTCCTAGCAGAGGTAGATCCAATAATGACATTGTCAGATCTGAGAGCGATATATCTACCGGGCAGTTAGAACACAGAAGCAAATCTTCTCTCCAGACAGTTCAAGGATCCCAACGAGTGGGCTCTTCACCCAGAGATATTTAAACAGATTGTCCTCTGGTGGGAACTCCCGCAGCTGGATCTATTTGCCTCCTCGACCAACTGCAAGGTAGCCCGCTTCCTTTCTCGTTATCCTCACCCATGGGCGGAGGGGACGGACGCCCTGACTCATATTTGGACGGCACAACTGGCTTATGCCTTTCCTCTAATTTCATTAATATTGAAGTTTCTGAGGAGGTTATTGGCAGAGACTCTGATAGTCATCGCGGTGCTTCAATACTGGCCGCGCAGACCATGGTTCTCTCTGGCAATGGACCTGAGCATATCAGGCTGTCATTGACTCCTCTTCTCCTGGTACAAGGAGACATCCTACATACGAATCCATCCCGGCTGGCCCTAGTGGCTTGGAGGTTGAAAGGCAAGGGTTATAGGACTTAGGATGTTCTCCAGAGGTCAGAAGAACATGGCAAAACTCCAGAAAAGGCTCTACAAATGCCATATACACCAGAATATGGGATATGTTTGCAAACTTCAAAACCAGTCGTCGATTCGAACCTAATAACACTAATGTTTCACAAATGTTGTCATTTCTTCAAATGGGAATAGATCTGGGTCTCAGTCTGAGTTCCTTGAAAGTCCAAATCTCGGCCATCTCGGCCTTTACGCAGAAAAAATGGACGGCAAATCCGCTGGTGGAATGCTTCATGAGAGCAGTGCTCAAATTACGCCCTCCAAGAAGAAATAGGTTTTCCCAATGGGACCTGACGATAATACTACATTTTTTGGCAAACCCTCCTTGTGCCCCTACACAGGATTGTTCACTGTGGAATATGACCTTGAAGCCTGTTTTCTTAATCGCCATAACCTCAGGCGGGAGGGTGTCAGAGCTCAAAGCCTTAGGAGCTGCGGAACCATATACGACCTTCTTCCCAGATATAGTGGTGTTGAGACCATTTGATCACTTTGTGCTTAAGGTAGCCTCAATGTTTCACCTCACTAATGAATGGGTACTTCCTGCATTCTCAGAGGAATCAGAGGCCAACTTACAAGAACTGGACATTCAGAAAGTCCTAAAGTCCTATCTACAACCCACTACCTCCTTCAGATGATCTGAAAGGCTTTTGTCATACCTTCAGAAAAACTGAAGGGGAAGGAAGCCTCAGCCAGAACAAAAACATCATGGATAGTCAAAACTATTCATAACGCATATAGAGCTGCTGGAAAGGCACCTCCGGAGGTGGTAAGAGCTCATTCGACTAGAGCAGTATCTTCTTCCTGGGCAGCATGTACAGGGGTGTCTCTGGAGACGGTATGCAGAGCAGTAAGCTGGTCTTCCCACCACACATTCCTAAAGCACTACAGGGTGGATCCGGCAGCTCTCACTACAGTAGAGTTTGGGAGAAAAACTATTCAGGAATCTATGTCTAACTGTTAAATAAAGACTGAGTTTATAGTATTAAACCTCCCTCTTAAAGCTCATCATTTATCATGTGTATGCTGCCATGTTGGCGTCAGGAAAATGGAAAATTGTATAAAATGCTTAGCGTAATTTTCCTTTCCTGACACCAATACATGGCAGCATATGATCCCTCCCTCTGATCTTAAAGTTTTATACAAAGAATGGGGAGATTGTTCTCAGTCATGCTTTTATAGATTTAAACAGGTCCTGTGCGTGGATATAGGTTCGGAGTTATATCATGTGTATGCTGCCATGTATTGTGGTCAGGAAAGGAAAATTACGGTAAGTACTTTATACAATTTTCCATTTTTAAGCCTAATGAAGCTAGAGGCAAGGGAGAAAAATAAAAAGGGATAGCACATACCTGTAGGAGAAAAGAAAATGCAGCACTAATACCAGCATCAGGATTCAGCACAGGTGTGCAGAGAGACACGGCAAACAAACACCAGCACAGGTGCACCACATGAGGTTCTGTCATCTTTAGTTAGAAAACTCCTCAGCCCCAGAAGACACATGCATCATTGACTCCAGCAACAAAGCACCATCTCAGGTGTGCAGAGAGACACTTGCATCATGGACTCCGGCAGACAAACCCCATCTCAGGTGCACCCCATGAGGTTCTGTCGTCTCTAATTAGGGAACTCCTAAGCCATAGAAGACCACCAGAGGGGGCTCTCCACCTTGTTGGTACATTTAGCAACCTTAGATGTGGGACTGCGCCTGCAAGAGGCTGAACCCAGGCGGATACTGACAGTTGGCAGGTAGGGACTTATCGCAACATCACAGCCTTGTGGGTGTATATCTTGAGGACAAAAAGGAGAATGGGGGAGGTTGCTGTCAGTCAGACTTTTATAGACTTCTGGGTCCTGTGGGTGGATATAGGAGCAGAGCTATATCATATGTATGCTGCCATGTTGGCGTCAGGTTATAGAGGTTCTCAGAGGTTCATTGTGCCATGTCCAAAGGAAATTCCAGAATACTGGTGAATGAATACTACACATATACAGTGGGGGAAAATGTGTTTGATACCCTGCAGATTTTGTAAGTTTGCCCACTTACAAAGAAATTAAGGGTCTAGGATTTTTATCATAGGTGTATTTTAAATGATAGAGACAAATGATATAAATTGAGTTGCAGTTCAGTGACTAAAATAGGTATTTGATTCCCAAGCTTAGTACTTGGTGGAGAGACCCCAAGCACAGAGGTAAGACATTTCTTGTAGTTAGTGACCAGGTTTGCACACATCTTAGGAGGGATTTTGGTCCACTCTTCTTTACAGATCTTCTCTAAATCCTTAAGGTTTCTTGGCTGTTGCTTGGCAACTCAAACTTTCAGCTCCCTCCATACATTTTCTATAGAATTAAGATCTGGAGACTGGCTAGGCCACACCATGACCATAATGTGCTTCTTCATAAACCACTTTTTTGTTGCCTTGACAGTATTTTTTGGGTCATTGTGTAGCTGGAAGACCCGTCCATGACCCATCTTTAGTGTTCTGGTACATATGGTAAATAGCATATACAGTGAGGGGAAAAAATAATTTGAACTTCTGCAGATTTTGTAAGTTTGCCCACTCCCAAAGAAATGAAAGGGAAGAAGGTTCTCATCCAAGGTTTTACAATACATGGCCCAGTCCATTGATCGCTCAATGCGACAAAGTCAGCCTGTACCTTTAACAGGGAAACAGCATAATGTTTCCACCTCCATGCTTGACTATAGGGATTGTGTTTTTAGGGTCATAGTCAGCATTTTGCTTGCCATTTCTTTTGCCAAAGAGCTCAATTTTTGAGCACTTTCTCCCAATACTTCTCTGAATCAAAATTAAACTCTTTGGCATTAACTCGACTGGCCATGTTTGGAGGAAAAAGTTATTGCCTGCAACACAAAAAATTAAAAAAAAAAAGCGTAAAAAAAAAAAAAATGGTGTGGGGTCCCCACCAAACTCCATGGCAGACCCTTATTCGAGCATGCAGCCTGGCTGATAGGGAAAGGGGGGGATGAGCTAACAACCCCCCTCCTGAACCATACCAGGCCACATGTCCTCAACATGGAGGGGTGCTTTGGGGCAGGGGGCCCTGATGGGGACAAAGGCCTCTTCTCTACAACACTGGGCAGTGGTTCTGGGGTCTGCGGGCAAGAGGCTTATGAGATTTTGAAAACCCCCTTTAATAAGCGAGCCCCCAGATCCCGCCCCCCCTCTATGGGAATAAATGTGGGGTACATTGTACTACTCACCAAAAAAGTGTCAAAAATAAAGACAGGAGGCAGTTTTTGACAATACCTTTATTAAAAAAAAACAAAGTCCTCCGATGTAGATTTGACGCCCACCGGACCAGGAAAAAAAAATACTCCACCTGCAATGAAGGCTAACCACCGAATGCCTGCAGTCCTATCTGAAATTTCTTAAATAGGTGAGGGGCGGGGCCACCTGGTGACATCACCAAAGGGCCTGGTATGGATTGGGGGGCCCCCACGTCGTAATTTTCTATTGCCGGCAAACTTTTGAAAAAAAAATTATATATTTTTTTCACCTTATTCCCGCCCTACTCCTTAACAACCTATTGACAATGCACTTGGCGGGCGAGCATCCTCCTGAGCGCACAGAAAATTCAGTTGTTTGGGGTGATGTAATGTAAGAACAACTGGATCTTGCCGGGAAAATATAGGGAAAGCATGGTGTGAAGGGGTAGAGGGAGGGAATTTCTACAGACACTCTGTGCATGTTCAAAGGGCTCTGTGCATATATAAATCATTACCATATACAGTAAAATTTTCATCAAATCATATCCTTGATCCATCCTTAAGAAGGGTTTGCCATAAAAAGTTCATAATTTTCCAGCAGGATTGTAGCAATACACTGGTGTGACCTCAGAAATATCTCAGGGAGCCATACTGCATAATAATTCAAGTGGCTTTCCCATCAGAAGATCAATCAGTGACACTGTTTAACCAACATTTGATATCTGTTTCATGACCTCCATATGCTTTAAAGATAGGCTACTTGCAGTATATTTGCCCAGAAGGAAGACATATATTGATATAAATGAAAAAAGACCATTTAAAAAAAAAAACATTTTTAGTGGATTTTTTAACTGAAGTTCAGACCATAAAAAAGCATACATATTACAAACTTATAGACAACAAATGGCCAATATAATCAACATGTAAATTCACAGTCGTAAATAAACACAAAAAGGTACATTTTTTGTGGAAATAAACACAAAAAGGTACATTTATTCAGCTGCACACAATATCACGCAAGGTCCGAATAATATACAGACTTTCCATAATCAACAAATAACTGTAATGAAACATATAACACAACTGTAACCGGGAGTATATACCATAAAACGGCAGGCACTCATGTTACCACTATGACATAGATTTTAATACGACTATTTAAAGTCATCAACTGGAAAACGAGAAACCCAAGGAGCCAACTGTGGTGTGAAAGAACTTAAGATGTTGGAGTATATTGCAAAATGTTTTTTATACAGGAATTGAGCTTTAACCCTGTGAATAACTTCAGTAACACGGTAATATGTTGGACTTCCATTTTGCTGTAATGGTTAGGCATGCAGCAATGTGTATATGGGTTATTAAACTACTACATTGGGTAGGGATACTATTAGTGGTTAAATTAAATAATACGAGGTGGTGAGTCGGTCTGGTAATAAGGCCCGTAGTTGATGAGATAAGCGTAAAAAGAATTCCAGAAAATACGTAGATTTTAACTTTTCCCTATTATATGGAAGATACTACCTCGCGCTCCACATTGTCTCCAGCAAGTTGCTGCTGTTGTTGGAAAAAATCGGGATATTCTTACTGGCGTTAAGTAAGTTCTGTAAATTTGTTTAATCATAAGTTCCAAATGATTAGCACAAAGGGAATAGTGATAATATAATTTGATGGCCTGTTGCCACTCTTTGGGGTGAAGGTGGCGGTAAGATCCCTTTCCCAAGTAATTATTTTAGATGCCTTAATGAATAACTCTTTGTGTTGGATAAGAGAGTAGACACAGCAGATGACACAACTCCCCCAAACATTACACGATTTGGAATCAAGACACAAACATGCCCCTAGTGATGAACGGTTGAAGGAATTAACCACCACACGTAAACAGGTAGTAGATCTTATGCAATACAAAGCTAAAGCTGCACTCCAGAGAGGCCGTAAGGCAGTGTACGAATCGGGAGATAAATGTGGGAAGATGCTGGCACGTACTATTGGTGACACAAGAAGGAGGGCTTACATCCCCAAACTTATAACATCAACAGGCCAAAAAGTCGAAAGACCTGAGGACATAGTAAAAGAATTCCGGAATTACTACCGGTCACTTTATAATCTGAAAGAACAGCCTGCGACACCAGAGGAGATGGTTAATTACCTCGCCAAATCTGGTATGCCCAGTCTACCGGAAGAGGCGAGGGAAGACTTATCTGCCAAAATATCTCTAGGGGAATTACAGATAGCAATTAAAAATACTAAGGTAGGGAAAGCACCAGGGCCAGACGGCTTACCAATACAATATTATAAGACCTTTTTTTCAGTTTTAGGCCAACGGATGATCGATCTGTTTAACGAATCAAGTTCAAACTCACCTCTACACAGAGATATGTTACGTGCACATATATCGGTACTCCCAAAAGAAGGAAAAGATCCAACAGCATGCCCCAGTTACAGACCCATATCGTTACTTAACGTTGATCTGAAACTTTTTTCAAAAATCATTGCCACCAGACTACAAATTTACCTACCTTCTTTGATACATTTAGATCAGGTGGGCTTTGTACTCACCCGAGAGGCACGGGACAGCACGGTGAAGGCTTTAAATCTTCTGCATCTGGCCCACGAATCTAAACAGGCTTGTGCCTACGTGGGAAAGGATGCAGAAAAAGCCTTCGACCGTGTAAGCTGGAAGTTCATGTTTAAAGTATTGCAACATATTGGGGTTGGTCATAGGATGAGAGATTGGATATCATAACTGTACTCTACACCTACAGCCCGGGTTAAGGCGAACGGGGTATTGTCTGAGGAGTTTAGGATCTCAAATGGTACAAGACAGGGCTGTCCACTATCCCCTCTTTTATTTACACTTACGTTAGAGCCCTTCCTCTGTACCATTCGGAACAACCCAGACATTAGTGGCATAATAACGGCGGGTACCCAACAGAAGCTTTCAGCATATGCAGATGATATGTTATTCACCATTACAAAACCCTTAATTTCTCTCCCAAACCTATTACAGGAATTTCGTCATTATGGAGTATTGTCAAACTTAAAGATTAATCTAGGCAAATCTGAGGCTATGGGAATAGGGACACCTCCATCACTCACAACATTATTGCATACTAACTTTAATTTAAAATGGACAAAAGTAGCTTTAAAATACCTGGGGACTCTGCTGCCCCCGGAACCTTCCCAGGTATATACACTTAATTTTCCACCACTTTTGAGTAAGATCTGCGATCAATTGCGAAGATGGCAAACGGGACTGAGTTCCTGGTTTGGAAGGTGTAATATACTCAAAATGACGATTCTCCCAAAATTCCTATATTTGCTTCAGGCTCTGCCCATTTCAATCCCGTCTGGATATTTTAGACAGATACAGATAGCATTTTCAAGATTTATTTGGGCCAAACGGAGACTAAGAATACAGAAATTCCTCCTCTCTTTGCCTAAAGAAAAGGGAGGATTAGCGGTACCAGATCTGTCAAAATATTACCAGGCAGCACACATGAGCAGATTTATAGATTGGTGCCGTTACACAGAGATCAAAATTTGGCCTAATATAGAACAGGCGCAATGTGAAATACCATTGAATAGATCACCATGGTGCATAGGTACACTGCCTGGAGATATGATGCGACATCCAACAGTGGGGACAACAATTCGGATATGTGCTAAACTTTTTTCTAAACTAGCTCTTTCTACAAAATATTCGCCATTAACACCTATATTGGGAAACCCAAGGTTTACCCCGGGATATCAGGATAGTTATTTTTGTAGCTTGAAGAAGGCGGGGATATTCCATGCTTCTCATTTCATGGAGTCAGGAGCCTGGGTATCAGTAAATACTCTGACTACTCAAGGAGGGAGGTATGGATTAGATCAGTGGAGGGCACTTCAATTAAAACACTTCTTACAATCATTACCCCTCCCTAAAGAGTTTGATAAAACACCTACCTTCTTTGAGAATATGTGTCTACAAACAGGCACGATATCCCACGTACTCTCAAAGACTTATTCTTTGATAGTCACTCCAAATTCAGAGTACAGACCCCAATATATTAACAAATGGGAGAAAGAATTGAATTATAAATTTTCAACTAAACAATTACAACATATAATAAAATTCACGTGCAAATCTTCCATTTGCACACGAATTCAGGAGACAAATTACAAACTATTGTCCAGATGGTATTACACGCCGACACGTCTCCATGCAATCTCGCCACAAACGTCGGAAAAATGTTGGAGATGTCAGGAAGAAAAAGGGACCCTACTACACATCTTTTGGAAATGTCCCAGGTTGGACGGGTTTTGGAGACAAATAAGAGAGGTAGCACAGAGATTCATTGAACAAATAATACCAGACGATCCAATATTTCTACTTTTTCATGCACCGGACATACCAGGTAGACAATATAAACGATCAATTTTACGTCATTTTTTGGACTCTGCTAAGGCGTGTATCCCATTGCGATGGCGAGATTCTAATCCCCCGACCATCAAGATGTGGAGGGATAAAGTAGAGGAAATAAACAAATTCGAAGATCTGATTTTTTCAACACAAGGCGGTCATGAGCAATATATTAAAAAATGGGCATTGTGGAACCAGTTCATAGCATCAGATGATGGGAGGGCCATGTTTATGGACCCTTAAAAGGGATCATGGGGGTGAGTGGGGTCTCCTGTTCTCACCCATCCCTCCCCCCCTTTTTTTTTTTCCTTTAAAAAGGTGGTAGTTTTTGAGGCACTGATTCATATATAAGACCTCGTTGGAATGATCATGACACTGAAAGGGATTGTATTATTAAAACAATTCAAGTAAGTCACTAGAAGGGATTAGGCAGATACCCAAGGGCACTGAGATTACAGGGTGGAGACGTCAGTAAGGTAAAAGGGAACACATAAATAGACACGGAATACATAGAATATGTAATACAGGGGAATAGGATTATTATGACACAAGCACGAAGAAAACACATAAGGGAGAGGAAGGGGAAGGAAAGAGGAAGGAGGGGGAAACCCCTTTTTCCCCCTCTCCCCTTTTTTTTTTTCTCCCTATAAAAAGGGGGTAGTTTTTAATGCACTGATCCATAAATAAGACCTCGTTGGAAAGATCACGACACTGAAAGGGATTGTATTATTAAAACACATTCAGGTAAACCACTAGAAGGGATTAGGCAGATACCCAAGGGCTCTGAGATTATAGAGTTGAGACGTCAGTAAGGCAAAAATGGAACACATAAATAGACACGGAATACATAGAAACATGTAATACAGGGGAAAAGGAACATTACGACACAAGCACAAGGGGATGAGAGGGGAGAAGGGGGGGGGGATGAGAGGGGAGAAGGAGACTACCTCTGATGGAATGCCTTAGTTACCCTTTAGTATTAATGTACATGGGAGTGGATGGAGGTAGGACTGGGGGTCTTTATATTTGCTTCTGTCTGATGTCTGTGCATCTCGAAGGGAGGTCGGGTGTGAAGACGTCGGATAGAGGGGGAAGGAGGGATAGGTTCTAAAGAACGGGGTGATGGCTGTACGAGGTGAGATGGAGCCAGAGATTTTCTGGGTGGTGGTGTTTCATCTTTGAAGGATAAATGGGTGATGAACTAAAATATAAATGTGTAAACAGTTGTGGAAAATTCCCTTGCCCTCCCTTGCTTTCCTTCTTTTCTATTTTCCCCCTTTTTTTTTTTTTCTTCTCCTTCACTATTTCTCTTTACCTTCCTTTTTTTTTTTCTCTCTCTCTCCTTCTTCGTTTTCTTTAGAATTTATTAGAAATAAAAGTAAAAAATTTATATTTGAGACATCGGAGAATCTTGACGGAGAGTATAAATAGGTTCAAGTCAAGTATGAAAAACGCTTTTCTTAGTTTTGTCTATGTATATGTGAAAAGTAAAAGTATACGTTGGTACTGTATAACTGGAAAATATGAATAATGTTGTGAAATTTCTCTTTTGTCCCACTTATTATAATAAATAAATAAAAAAAAAAAAAAGAGAGTAGAACCATAAAAGGCCTTTAGGTTTATCAGTGTTATTCAATAGATAATCCCAGGATTCCTTGTGGAGTCTGTAGTGTACCCCTGTGTGTTTTGTATGGAAATCCTATAGCTGGATATGTGCATAGGAGGTAAGCCTTGGTTGTTTGGATAGTAATTCCCTGTATGTCAATATGTTGCATTGCAACCAAAGAAGTACTCTTAGGTTTGGTATTAGGTATTCGTAGATCAGAAGTGGGAGGTTGTCACAGGATATCTTTGACTCAGTGGGAATAAGAGTATTCAATTTGTCCCATGCATTAACGGTAGCTGCTATAGAAGGAAAGGCACAACTGTGCCTGGGTAAATTTGGCCATTAAAATGGAAGAAAGGTCTCTATGCTCCATTACCACCTTCTCAATGTGTACCCAATGTTTTTCAGTATTTGGATCAAACCACACCTTCATTTGGTCCAAGAAGGCTGTGTAATTATAGTTGCGGATTGCTGGAAAGCCTAACCCACCTTTATGTCTATGCTTAAGGAGTATTGTAAATGATAGTTTAGCCCTGCCTCCTTTCCACAAGAATTGCCTAAATAGTTTGTTAGTTAGATTGAAAAAGTACTCCAGCAAACAAATGGGTATAATTCTTAAATAAAATATAATTTTAGCTGCTACCCCCACCCATCCAGGAACGTTCATAAGTTGAGATATAGTATGTTTGAGATCTTGATGTATAGTATCCAATAAGGTAGAGAAGTTAGCCTCATAAATATATGAGGTTGGGTAAGCTAAGGTAACACCCAAGTACGGAAGAGTTTTAACCATCCATTGAAAGGGAAATAGTTGTTTAAGCTGCTCCAGTAACCTTTTTGGGACCTCAACAGGCAAAAGATTTAGTAGTATTTAGCTTATATTACGAACCATATGCCTGTAACAGCTCTTCCACTCTAGCCAGAGAAGAAGCTGATTTAGTAAGTGTAAGGACAACACTGTCCGCAAACAAACCTGTTTTGTGATTATATCCTGCTATGTCTATCCCTGATATTATTATGACAGTTATTCTGCCAAAGTTATGCATGTTGATGCGAGCACTGCCCCTTCAAGACTATAGATACTGGAGCATGATCCGACCATGTAATTGCATGTATTGTAACAGATAGGGTTCTCTGCAGCAAGTTGAAATCTTACACAATGAGATCAATCCTTAAACATGTCTGGTGTGGTGCTGAATAATATGTGTAGTCCCTTTCAGAAGAATTAAAACACCTCCAATCATCGTATAAGTCAGCTAACGTCAGGAAAGTTTGCAGTTCATATCTTTGTGGGGAATGGCGAGAAGAGCAGTCCATGGAATTATTTACTACACTGTTAAAATCCCCACAAAGAAGTAATGAACCTTTGCGGTCTTTAGCAATACAATTTTTTTAGGGATCTTAGAAAAGCTGCTTGCCCTGTTTTGGGGCATAGAGATTCAATAAGGTATATGTAACATTATTTAAAGGGTAACTCCCCTTTTTGGGGGGAATTGCGACACAAGTCATATTGTACTTGAATGTTTTTAAAAATTACCTTTTCTTTCCAAATTGCAATCGCTGTCATTTTCTGAAAATGCAATGCAATATGGCTACCTGGAGGTGTTCTGTACACATAATGTGTACTGACCACACCCCAGAAACATAATTTCCTGCTTTTGTGATTGGTTTACCAATTTTCCCAGATGTCTGCTTAACCACTTCCATATAGAGCAGTTAGACCCCCTTCCTGCCCAGACCAATTTTCAGCTTTCAGCACTCTCACACTTTGAATGACAATTGCTCAGTCATGCTACACTGTAACCAAACAAAGTTTTTATCATTTTTTTTCACACAAATAGAGCTTTCTTTTGGTGGTATTTGATCACAACTGGGTTTTTTTGTGATATAAGCAAAAAAAGAGCAAACATTTTGAAAAAAAAAAAAAACATCTTTTTTTAGTTTATATTATAAAATTTTGCAAAAAATTTATTTTTCTTCATACATTTGGGCCAACATATCTCTGGTAAAATTAACCCAAATTAGTGTATATTTTTTAGTCTGTGTGAAATTTATTGAGTCTAGAAACTATGGTACCAATTACTGAAAATTGATCACACCAGATGTACTGACGGCCTATCTCCTTTCTTGAGGCCCTGAAATGTCAGGACAGTACAAATACCCCCCAAATTACCCCTGTTTGTAAAGTAGACAGTCCAAGGTATTTAGTAAGAGGCATGGTGAGTTTTTTGAAGTTATAATTTTTCCCACAATTCTTGGGAAAATTAAGAAAAAAAATGTTTTTTCTTTTTTTTCCCACAAAGTTGTCAATTTATAAGCAATTTCTAACACGTAGCATGTACACAGCAAAAATGACACCCCAAAATACATTCTGCTACTCCTTCTGAGTATGGGGATACCACATGTGTGATACTTTTACACAGCCTGGCCACAAAAAGAGACTCCACATCCAAGTGGCCCCTTCAGGCGTTCTAGGAGCATAAATACACATAAAACTTTCTTACTACCTATCACACTTTTGAAGGCCCTAGAGCACCATTACAATGGAAAAGTCCACAAAATGACCCCATTTTGGAAAGCAAACACTCCAACGTATATTCTATGAGGCATTATGGGTCGTTTGAAGGTGTCATTTTTTTCCAAAAGTTTTTGGAAAATGTGGGTAAAAAATGAAAACTTTTTTTTTTACACAAAGTTGTCAATTTATAGGATATTCCTAACACATAGCCTGTACACAGCAAAAATGACACCCCAAAATACATTGTGCCACTCCTCCTGAGTATGGCAATACCACACGTGTGAGGCTTTTTCACAGCCTAGCCATATGGAGGGGCCCAACATCCAAGGAGCACCATCATGCATCCTAGCCACTTGCCTAGGCCTATTTCTGAGATTTGGTGTTTACAAGCTAAAATCAGTTGTTTTTGCTAGAAAACTACTTAGAACCCCCAAAAAATAAGAAACCAGTAAAGTTAGCCCAATTTTTTTCCATAATGTAAAAGATAATGTTACACCGAGTAAAAATAGATACCCAACATGTCATGCTTCAAAATTGTGCACGTTCACGGAATGGCGACAAACTTTGGTACTTAAAAATCCCCATAGACAACATTTTAAAAATTTCTACAGGTTTCCATCTTAGAGTTACATATGTGGCCGGGGTTTCTGTATGCGTTCGCTTCTGCACGCGAGCTCACGGGGACAGTGCGCTTTAATTTTTTTTTTCATATTTATTTTATTTATTATTTTTTATTTTTACACCGTTTAAAAAAAAAATGATCATTTTTATTTATATTACAAGGAATGTAAACATAGAAATAGGCATGACAGGACCTCTTTTTTGTGAGATTTGGGGTCAAAAAGTCCTCAGATCTCACAAGTACACTAAAAGATAGAAAAAAAATAAAATAAAATAAAATAAAATGAAAAAAAAAAGGGACCTTTAAACTGGTTGCTAGGTAACGACGTTTGCCGTAGCTCCGGTCCTCCAAGACCATAGAGTCGAGTGAGGGCAAGCTTGCCCTCACTCGACATCCTGTCTGTGAGGATCCGGGACCGGATCGTTTTCCCCGCTGCTGGCGGGTCCGGTAAGCGGGGAAAAGGACCGGTACGCGGCGGGAGGGGGGGCACCTCTTCTGCCATCCCGGAAGGGTGATCCCGCGGCGAATCCGCTGCTGGGACCACCCTTATCGGAAAGCCAACCGTCCACCGTTTAAAAAAATACCAGGGTTATGGCAGCTATCTGCTGCCATAACACCGGTATTTAGGTTTAAACAGGGGAATAATATAAACCTTTTTGGACTTGGACATGGTGGCTGTATGAAGGGTGACAGGTACTCGGGTACTTTGCTGGGCAGGTGACAGGCAGGTGCTCAGGTACTCCGATAGGGAGTTGACAGGTACTCGGGTACTCTGATGGGCAGGTGACAGGCAGGTGATAGGTACTGATGAGTAGTACTGATACTGATAGGTGATACTAATACTGTACTGATGGGTACTGATGATCAGTTCTGATACTGATAGATACTGATGGGTACTGATGAGTACTGATGAGTAGTGATAGGTACTGATGAGCAGGCGCCAAGTACTCGGGGGACTTCAGGCGTCAGGTACTCTGATGAGCAAGTGGAAGGTACTCAGGTACTCTGATGGGTAGATGACAGGTACTCGGGTACTCTGATGGGTAGGTGACAGGTACTCGGGTACTCTGATGGGTAGGTGACAGGTACTCTGGTACTCTGATGGGTAGGTGACAGGTACTCGGGTACTCCGATGACGGGTACTCCAATGACGGGTACTCCGGTACTCCGGTGACAGATACTCAAAGTACCCGAGTTCCTGTCATCAGAGTACCCAAGTACCTGTCATCAGAGTACCCGAGTACCCGTCATCAGAGTACCCAAGTACCTGTCATCAGAGTACATGAATACCTGTCACCAGCCCATCAGAGTACCTGAGTACCTGTCATCAGAGTACCTGATGGACTGGTGACAGGTACTCGGGTACTTTGATGGGCTATTGACAGGTACTTTGATGGGCTAGTGACAGGTACTATGATGGGCTAGTGACAGGTCCTTTAATGGGCTAGTGTCAGGTGCTCTTTATTGGGGGGAGGGTAATCAGTGTGTTTTGGAGTGCACTGTAATTGGTAACTAGCTGTTACCACAATCTCCTCCTCACACAGCATCAGTGTGCGAGGAGGAGAACACGGTGACAGCTAGTTACCGTGTTCTCTGTTGACATTCTGTGACCGGCTGGGATTGACAGCCGGTCACGTGGTAAAAAGCCAATTTCATTGGCTCTTTACCTAGATCGGGGATGGGCTCTGTCCCGGGGGGCGCGCATTGAAGAGAGAATGAGAGGCTCGCGCTGGAGCCGGTCATGTGATCGGCTGTGATTGACACAGCCGATCACGTGGTAAACAGCCAATTTCATTAACTGTTTACCTTGATCGGGGTTGGGCTCAGTCCGAGGGACGAGCCTCACCCCCGATCACTGCGCTGCGTGCCCCCGGGGGTGTGCAGTAGCGGGCGGACGTCATATGACGGCTGTCCGGATCAGTAAAGACTTCCTGCCGGCGTCATTTGTCTATACGCCGGTAGGGAAGTGGTTAAGATACAAGTCCTATTTCAGGCATCCTCTGCAGCAAAAATTTAATTTTTGGTGAGATACTAACAGGAACACGTCTAAAGGGATGCAGGCCCAGCAGATTTCCTCATTAGTGCCTGCCTCCGACTAATAATTATCTCTGACTGATAAACCACTGCCATTAGACCCACTCAGTACAGAGACACAGAGGAACAAACAGGGATTTCTTCGGAATAATAAAAGGTAGGAATCTTGCACATTTGTTATAATCATTGCAATGTACATAGATCACCCCGAGGGGAATGTTGCTTTTTTCATCAAAAGTGGCCTTACGCTTTAAGTCACAGACCAAAATGTTATATCATCAGTAAGGGTCACAGTGAGCCTCATAAGGTTTGACGGTAACCTAACCACATGCCTAATTGCTATTAGAACCAGGCACACCCTAATCACCCTCGTGCCCTGCGGTCCTTCCTTGCAGGTTCCGCCATGGCCGCCGGCCCACCGCTGGGTGTGCTCTGTCCCTGGGCTGGCTCACTGCTCGGCTTGGCGCCGCTCAGCTCCAGACCAAATCCGAGACGGCGCCGCCTACTGTGGAGTGGTGGGGGAGACAGGCGTGCGGTGCGGAGAGGGGCTGTCTGGGGGAGGGACTGCCTGTGCAGCGGCCGCCCAGCGCAGCCAGCGCAGGAGAGAACCAGGCAGGAGGAGGCAGCAGAGAACGAGCAAGCCGGCGCGGGAGGAGGACCAGACAGTCAGCAATGCTGCATCAGCATTAAGCAAGAAGGAGGGGGAGAGCCCGGAGAGGCCAGAGAGAGAGGCTGAAGTGTGGTGACGTCACATGACGGTCTGTGGTGCTGGCAGCAGGAAAACCTTAGTAGTAGTACTAGTGTGTAATGAAAACGGAAATGTTTTATTTAAGAATTTTACAATTTCACTATCATTTTGTTGAGAGGGTAAGAACCAGGGAAGGCAAAATAGAGGCAGGTTACATTTTATGGTCCCAACTTGCTATGGCACATAATGCAGTGACACCCTTCCCCCATTAATAGGCTCCTGTTAAAAAAAAAAAAAGGAAGAATCCAGCTACAAGCAGCCTTGTTTCGGGTCCCGCTGCATCCTACAACTGACCAGAAATAATTCCTCAGCACAAGCCACCTGTCAGTGCAGTTTTTCTACACCATGGATGCAGAGCAATGTTCCCAAGGTTTTTGTGTGGGTTAGCTGCACTTTGCCAAAGACTTCTATTATGTTTCATGTTTTAATGCCCTTTTTGAAAGTGCACCAAAACTGCCCTTTCAGAAAACGCACCAAAACTGTGGGATTTAATAGAAGTCTATAGCAAAGTGCAACAAACCCACACGAAAACTGCAGGTATACTGCACTGGATCCATGTAAAACATATGGCATCAGTGTGAATGCACCCTACTGCAGGGAGGGAAGACCAAAAGCAAATTTTATGGGTACAGAAAGGCTTTTGTTTTATTTAACCACGTCCTCTAGGCCCCTCCCACTGAAAACAGAAAATTATCACACCCACCATTCACCACGGCTTTGGGGTGCACACCCTAATGCAATGGGCTGTGCACACCTATGTTTTGAATTGACTGTTCAGGCCGTGTACTTAAAGTGAAACTACTGTAAACGTCATGAAAACACTGATGTGGGAGTGCTTGGTGTTGCTAACAGAACAGATCGAAACTGTAGTGATATTGTTTTACCTGTAAGTGGCAGGAAGGAATCAGAGGTGAGCATCACTGACAGATTCATACAGGTAGTCCTAAAACATGTGTGTCCCTACTGAAGTTGTGGTGATGTCATCATAGTATTTCCCAGTTACTCTGAAAGCAAAATAAAACTAGACAAAATGGAATAAATGGAACACACATAAAAAAAGTGAAGAATATCACAACGTGCGAAAAAATTACGCAATTTCAAAGGGGGAAAGAACCACTCCTGCTGACCCAATTCAGACATCCTGAGAAAATGAAGTACTGAGGCTGAGTCACTGATGAGCACTTATAAGGCTGTACACTGGAATCTGTAAAAGCTAGGCCATCTTCCACTGTTGTTATTGCATACATACGGTATTCTCGAGTTATTAGGATTTTTGTGGGAAAACCCAGAGAGTAAGGGATTTTATGATTTTGGAACAGCTTCATAAGAGTCGCTAGCTTTTTGCAGGCCACCATGGTGTGCTGTGACAAATATGCATAAACTAAGATATCCACAAAAGGGTCAGCAAATTTAGTCTGGCATATGACATCACATTGTCCTTGACATGAAAAAAATGGATACATGCAATGACGAGGGGTCTTTTTCAGGTACATGCTTTGGCTTGGGAAGGTGGTGAGCCCTGACCACAATCACCTCTCTGTCAGGGGTTTCTGGAATTACAGTCCCTATATATTAATGAACATATTGTCTAAGCTCATGTAGCACCCTCCTAGTTAGGTAGGTGCTAGGTAAAAGCATCAGTTGCTCCTGCTGCTTATCAGGGGAGCCTGATCTATTAGTTTTCCTGTCACATGTTTCCAGGTGTGATTCACTGGGTCTGAGGGAGTTTCCCCACTGTATCCAATGAGGGAGCTTGTTGGACAGTGGAGGAAACCCAGTCACATCCTGTTTTATGGAGGTCCCAGTGGGAGGGCATTCCTGCAATGCATCCCGGGATTGACCATAAATACGGAGGGGACGTGTGACAGGGCCTCTTTGGCGGGAAGCAGAGTCCCAGGAGGAGGCAGATGGATAGTCTCTCGTCCTGCAGGTGTGAGGAAGGTGGTTCAGGCAGTCGGCCTAGTGAACTGGGTGTGGAGCTGAGCTGCAGAGGATCCAGTGTGCTGACAGTGGAGTTGGTGGCAGAGTCTCTCAGGAAAAACAGTGTAGTCAGTACTCAGGTATTTGCCAAAGGGTCTGCCTAGAAAAGGGGACCACTCCAGTGAAGTCAGGGGACCAAGGAGCCAGCTCACACAGTAAGTTTAACAGTAAAGGGGGTGCCATGTAGTTGACCCTGAAGAATAACAGCAAAGGGGGTGCCAGGAAGGGCCCTGAAGATTGTTCTGCAGTACAGTACAGTTTACCTCCGGAAGTTCACCACTCAATTCTACTTCACTGCTTATGACAAGGTGAAGCAGTGGCCTAGCCGTGACTAGCGTTATACAGTGCTACTCAGCGTTACTCAGCATTAATCAGTCATCCCTGTTAATTGTGATTAGTTATACAAGTTGGAGTATCCCACTCATTCCCTTCTCCCATCCAAGTTCTCAATAAAAACGCAAAAACCAAAGCTCCTAGACTGTTTCCTGACTGAGCCAAAATCACTTGGGGAATGTTGAACTGTCATGTTGTTGCTAATGGTAACCCAGGGGAACCCATAACCAGCAGCTCCCAAGGGAGTAGTGCTACACTCAGATGGGGCCACTGACTCATCCATCCCTCGCAACTTTATGTTATTTCTGCGAGACCTGCCTTCAAGGTCTGCTAGTTTAATTTTGATGGCCTTTACTTCTTCCTCTGACCCATTGTAGGCATACACAATTTCATTGCGGGCTGTAGAAAACACTCTTATTTTGTCTTCAATGTGGCTGACACTGTCCCCAATAGCATAGACTTTAGATTTTAACTGGGTAATGCAGTGCATCATGTTTCTATGAAGAGAGCCTCTGAGGGTAACAAGCATGTTCTTCATAACTGTGTCACTAAGGGATTGCCCTGTAGTAGGGAACTCATTTATCAACTCCACAAATTCTCTGGTGCTGTCCTGTGATATCTTAAGGTTTACCAGCTCACCTGCATATCTGTGCTCAGTTGCAGTCCTGCATCGTTCGATGGTGATGGATTCGATCAGGTCCCACCAAGGCTCTTTCCTCACACAGCCATCAAGCCGGCTGTGGGCCACACCCCCTTTTTTAATATATATACATAACTAATGCCGGTGATCAGTAACTTATAATGGGACCGCAATAGTGCGGGAGAAAATCTGACACAAACTGATGCTGTGAGGGAACTAACTGCCACTGATATCACCAGTGACACTAATACAGTGATCAGTGATGGTACTATACACTGCACACTGTATTAATGACACTGGCTGGAAAGGGGTTAGCATCTAGGACGATCAAGAGGTTAAATGTGTGCCTAACTATGTGTAATGTGTACTGCTTTTACTAACAGGGATTAGAAACAGAGAGATCATTCCCTCTGTAGCCCTGCCCCCAAGGGGGTGGCTTATTGCATGGGTATCCTCTTCACTTCTTTGGCCCTGAGCCTGTTCCAACTCAACTGACACTATTTGTTCTGTCATACTGAATAATTGAGACCACAAGTATGGCAGTGAAGACTTTGACTTTTGAAATAAACAAGAGTATACAAACAGAATCAAAGATAATGCAAATGTTGCCAAGAAAGTAGATTCTGAATTCCCAACCAAGAATTTAGATTTAGTTCAGCACTCAGGATCTGGAACACAGGCCACACATACATATGCAAATAAATGCATATGTATGCTAGAGGATTGCGTTCAGCAACAGTAAAAACACATTGAATTGAAATAGTGTACTTAGAGAGTGACCACAGATTAGAATAACTACACTTAGTAACTTAATGTAGGATAAACAATATAACAATGCTAGATTGCTATCAGAGTGCACTCTGTGTACTAACGGGGGCCCCCTTTATGCTGAATTGCAAGAGTCTCCTGGAGAGTGAGGCCTCACTAGTCTTCACCGGCAAGGAAATCCTAACAATCCAAGGAAAGTAATTGTATTCCAGTAAAGGTAATGATGATGAGCTGTATTCCCCAAAGCAATCAATAATTGTAATACACAGAGATGTCTGTAAAACAGACCCTGATGCTCCTCAACAACTAACAGCCTAGGACTGAACAGAGGTCTTGAGGCCTAGTTCACCCACCTCACACTATATGTATAACTGCAGTGTCCAGTGGTTTAACTATATGACAGTATGGCCTTGTTGAAGTAAACTGTTTGGTAATCCTGCCCTCACTCAGCCTAGGTCTGTGATTAATGCAGATGTAAATACTGGATGTCTCTCACCCAAACCGGGAACTCTGCTCTCTGCTGCGGCCAGGCCCGCTCGGCTCAGCGTCTCCTTCTGCCTGCCAGCAACCTTCTGCTCAGTCACGCTACTGAGACTCCTCCACACACTCACACCGCCCACCTTAGCTATGGTGTCCGCCACTAGGCCTCAGCCTATTCTCCTGCGATCCGCATCAGCTCCTCCCCTTCTTTCCAGTGCGCTGTCCTCGAGGCAAAAGAATGAGAATCGATCCCGCCCCTTTATAAAGACACTCCCAGCCAGCTCTGCGTGTCCCATTGCTCCCTGGGAGAAAAGTCTCTCTTACAGCAGTCTATGATCCTGGCTCCTCCCGGACTACATCTCCCATAACTCCAAAGTCACTGTCTTTGCAGAACTTTAATAACAAATAGCAGTTTGAACAAAGCCAGCCATGCGACCCGGCTACACCACTGTACAGAGCCCTGTGTTGATTGTCGACACAGGGCTCTGGGCTGTGATTGGACACAGCCGATCAGCAGGAGTGGCCATAAATGATTGGCAGGGATTTGCTGACAGACTCCCACTGTGTACAATCACAGCGGTTGTTGCGGGGGGGCGCGCGTGCACACGCCCTAAACCTGAAAGCAGTCAGCGATGTAACAGCATGTCGCTGTTCCTGCACAGGCTGCCCGTCCCCAATAAGTTGCGGGTGGAAGGCCAAGAAGTGGTTAGTAACAAAAAATTATAAAACCAACTCCCTGGGGTTTTAAGTAATTTTATAGCCAAAAATACAGATTTTAACATGTGCGAAAAATGAAAAAAATTGCTCCAGAGGGGAACTGGTTTAAACAGATCTAAACACATTTAACTGTGTCTACATCCATTTAACTACACTCGACCCCACAAAACACTAGACTGTTTTAATGAGAAAGGTTCATGATTTGGTAACCACATCAAAAGTTTGAGCTTGTAATTGCTTCTGAACGTTGAGAGTAGAAATGTACACAGAAGACCATAAGATGTATTCAGATCCATTTAAGAAAGCTTTGTGGACCTGAACAATCTGTTGTTTATGTTAGTGTGCATAAGGCTTATGTGGGAGCATAGAATCAAGTCAGTGTAGTTTGCTTTAAGAGCATATTTTTAAACGGTTATCCTCTACAGGCTGTTTATTATTATTCTCATTTCCCTAAAAATTTAATAATATTAAATAAAATCTATTTTTTGACCCTGTCTGATATATGATATTTACAGTATGTTGTGATTAATCTAACTTCCAGCTTCAACTAGAGGCAGATTTCTGATTAGTCAATATAGACCAAGGCCTCAAACAGCACACAAACATCTAGAATAACTATACAGTGAATATAAATCAATCTGCAAACTCTATCAATTATAAATCAATCCGCAAACTTTATCATTAATAGTAGTGTCCATAAATCCTTATATTGTTCCTCTAAAATGCTCTTCATGCCAAAAATCCACCAACCCCAATTTGTATATAAATGGGCCCATAGAATTAGAGATGATGTAGTGGTAAACGTATAAGAACCCTCCAAAAAAAAAAACCACGTTCTTTGACCAAACAGGTTTTTTTTAAATGTGGGAAATGTAAACCATGCAGAGTCACCATGAACAGAAATAGGAAAGTTGAGAAATGTCAGTCTTACCATAATAAAAAAAAAAAGAGTACCCCATTAAGAAATGTATTGCCTGTAATAGTATTCATAATACCTACATGCTAGAGTGTAGCTGTGGCCTTCAGAATGTGGGTAGAAAATTAGCCACTTAGAACAGAAGAACATGTTAATATCATAATCAAAGGTTTTAAACACCATAGTGTATCTATTTACTTCAGACTAAAACATAACAGGGACCCCGAATGTTAAACATTTTATGCTATAGATAGAGAAAAAAATGGGGAGGTTCCAATCATAGAAGGAAGTGTCAGGTAATGAGACATACTGGATTTTCACATTCAAAACTTTGACACCCAACGAGCTCAATGTTGAATTAGACATTGACTGTTTTATTGATAATTATTAAGGTTAAGATGTCCAAATTTATAATGCGGTTTATGTTTTAATTATGTATTTTTAACTTTGTGGATATATTTTGTGATAGTCCATCCAGCCATCCCCTATACCAGTAATTAAATATTCCCTAAGGGATGGGATGGTAAATGATTGTCATAATATACTGTGGTTTACGGTAGGGCATTGTTAGAAAACACCAATATACAGTATCTCATAAAAGTAAGTAAACCCCTTATATTTTTGTAAATATTTTATTATATCTTTTCATGTGACAACCCTGAAGAAATTACACTTTGCTACAATGTAAGGTAGTGAGTGTACAGCTTGTATATCAGTGTCAATTTGCTGTCCCCTCAAAATAACTCAACACACAGCCATTAATGTTTAAACCACTGGCAACAAAAGTGAGTACACCCCTAAGTGAAAACATCCAAATTGGACCCAAAGTGTCAATATTGTGTGTGGCCACCATTATTTTCAAGCACTGCCTTTACCCTCTTGGGCATGGAGTTCACCAGAGCTTCACAGGTTACCACTGAAGTCCTCTTCCACATCTCCATGATGACATCACGAAGCTGGTCGATGTTAAAGACCTTGCGCTCCTTCACCTTCCATTTTAGGATGCCCCACAAATGCTCAATAGGGTTTAGGTCTGGAGACATGCTTGGCCAGTCCATCACCTTTACCCTCATCTTCTTTAGCAAGGCAGTGGTCGTTTTGGAGGTGTGTTTGGGGTCATTATCATGTTGGAATACTGTCCTGCGGCCCAGTCTCCAAACTGAGGGGATAATCCTCTGCTTCAGTATGTAACAGTAAATGTTGGCATTCATGGTTCCCTCAATGAACTGTAGCTCCACAGTGCCGGCAGCACTCATGCAGCCCCAAACCATGACACTCTCCCCACCATGCTTGACTGTAGGCACTTGTCTTTGTACTCCTCACCTGGTTGCCACCACACACGCTTGACACCATCTGAACCAAATAAGTTTATCTTGGTCTCATCGGACCACAGGACATGATCCCAGTAATCCATGTCCTTAGTCTGCTTGTCTTCAGCAAACTGTTTGCGGGCTCTCTTGTGCATCATCTTTAGAAGAGGCTTCCTACTGGGACGACAGCCATGTAGATCAATTTGATGCAGGGTGCGGCATATGGTCTGAATACTGACAGGCGGACCCCCCACCCCTTTAATAGATGCAGCAATGCTGGCAGCACTCATACGTCTATTTTCCCAAAGGCAACCTCTGGATATGACGCTGAGCACATGCACCCGACTTCTTTGGTTGACCATGGAGAGGCATGTTCTGAGTGGAACCTGTCCTGTTATAATAAAATATTTACAAAAATGTGAGGGGTGTACTCACTTTTGTTAGATACTGTATATATTAGTAGTGTAAATCTTGGGAAAGTTTATAAATAAAATTGAGCATGGGAGTAGAATACCCGAAAATAGATGGCTGGGTGTGTTATCCTTGATGACCACTCGGAGGAGACAAGGGGTAAGCTACCAGCATAACCATCCCTCTATGGGCATAGAGTCCAATAGATAAAATGGTAGTGTATACAGTTTCATTTTTTAAGATCAGGGGAGGACCGGAGTTTCTTGGAATTAGGGCATTTAAAACTTCCAAAATGGCGCTGCTGGCTTCTCGAGGATGCAACTATTGTGCGAAACGCATTGAGGCATAGCAGCATACCATTGACATCCCTTCCGGTACAGGACATTTCCTGGCATTGGAAAACACGCCAACCCGGAGGTAAGGAGCAGCGGAGCACAGTCGTATAGAGCTTTGCTGTATTTACTAGGTGTCGGTCCAAGGGCACCCTAATTTGCATTTATTCTTTATTCTGATGCTTTAATCTTATAACTATGACACACATGATATTTTTTCTGTGATGTCCTAACATAATTTTTAGGGAGCCTATTGAGAGTTGTGGAAAATTGCTTCATTACATCTGGAGCCATATGAGGAATTTTAAAGCTTTAATACCATTACTTTCTGGTGAGTGTGTGATCTATATGGTGGAGGGAAAAGCACACTGAGTTGGTGGATTTTTGGTATGAAGAGCACTTTAGAGGATCCATATAAAGTATTATGGACAACATATAATGAAGTTTGCAGATAAATTTATAAAGTTTGCGGATTGATTTATATTCACTGTATAGTTATTGTAGTTGTTTTGGGCACAACTAAATGTATATGGCATTATGCTTTAGCACAATAAGTAGCGCGGCTTCTCTTATTTATTCACTGTTTATGCACAGGGGTTCTTTGCACTATTAAACTGCAGCTTGATTATAAGGTATTTCACTCTATAGTGTTGTGTCAGTGTATTTGTATATAGTGGAGCACACAAACACTAACATATTATTTTGCTGACTATGCAGTAACACATTCCTGTGTATAATAAAAGGTTCTAGAAAGCACGTGTCTTAGTTGCAAAGTCTTTGTTGCTGTCTAGCAGGTTAGGGTCATAATAGGATAACTGTGTATATCCATTAATGTTTCAGAACCCACCCAGGTTATATGCACATGAATTTGGATGCAACTTTTTAATTGTTAAATAATAAATCCCCAAATAATTGTTAAAAAAAATGCAAATTAATTTTAAATAAACAGTTTAATAGTTAAATAAAAACTGCCCCATCCCTTGGTCATAAATTGAAAACCTTGTCCTAGAGTTCGTATTATGCCCCATACACACCTGCAGATTATCTGCAGACTTTTGTCTGCAGACTTACCTTTTCTATGTAGTGCAAGGGCCTGCCGGATTGCATACAAATTGAAAGTGTTTAGGTTTGACCTCATATTATATGGTTTTGGTAAGTCTGCAGACAAAAGTCTGCAGGTAATCTGCACGTGTGTATGGGGCATAAAACTACTACAAGGGGTGTTCAAGTCAAACCGGGACTTTTCATTTTACAGGTATAAAAAGAGATGCTAGCGTGGAGGTATTAGAACGCAGTAGTAAGTGGCAAGTGTTTCCTATTACTGATAAGTGGCGCACATGTCGTGGGCCAGTTCAGCGACCTTTAATCAAGATGGCAGACAACAGTGTTAGTTCGTGCATGGAACAGCGTGTGGTGATGATGTTTCTTGAACGAAGGCATAAAACCTGCGAATATCTACAGTAGATTTCAAGCACAGTGCGGTGATGAGGCGCCCAGTCGCTTTGAATAGTGAAAACGTTTCAAGGATGGCTGTATGTCTGTCAGTGATGATCCTGGCCGTGGTGGTTCCCAGCCCACAGCGGTCATTCCTGTTAACATTCAGCGTGTGGAAGTCCTGACTCTGGATAATCGACTCATAACCTGTCGTAAAATTGCACAAGAGACAAATCTTTCTGTGGGAATGGTGAACACAATCATTCACGAACATTTACATTTTCCAAAAGTTAGCACATGCTGGGTACCAAGACAGCTTTCCGCTTTTGACCAGGACAGAAGAGTTGAAGTCTACACTATGGAAAAAATGGCCTGGTTTGATCACTAAGGGCATCCTGTTTCTCTAGGACAATACACAAGCTCATACTGCTCACCACACTACGTGCACATTACAGCAACTCAGCTGGGTGGTATTGCCACATCCCCCTTACCTAGCTTGAATAATTTCCACCTGTTAGTACTCCTAAAAGAATTCCTCGGAGGTTAGCATTTCAGCACTGATGAGGAAGTGAAGCAGGCTATCCTAGGATGGCTCAGGACTACTGACAAATCTTTCTATGCCAAAGCTTTCCAGGCATTAGTTAAATGCTGAGACAAGTGTATAAATGTAGCAGGGAAGTATGTTGAAAAATATATGCGGTATCCACTCCTTGAAATTTGGTCTTTTATTATATAAACTCAAAAGTCCCAGTTTGACTTGAACGCCCCTTGTACATTGTGCAATTTTAGTGTACATTCAATGCTTCATATAAAATCTAGTTTTGTACAGTAAAAAAAACAGGTTTGACCAATTTTGAAAAAAACTAATTGGGGTTAAGCTACAGTACAATGTTATTCCTGAGTGATTGTCTTCACCAAAGAGCTACCTTCATATTGCCCCATGCTGTTCAGAGTAATCTGCTGAAAACATTCATTTGAATGATGAAAGCATGGAACCAAAACATTCATTAATAAACAAACTCAACTGAATCAGAAAATCCTCATTTAAAATATCATTTTATATTCTAGTTGCTATAGGAAATGGCTACAGAATCATTATGCTGTGCATGTGTGTGCTTTTTGCATTACATTGTACATTCACTGCAGCCCAAAATTAATTTTCTAATATTGGATTTCTGTTAAAAGAAATAGGATAAAAATGTACATTACTGCCTTCCACTTCCCACAAGTATGATGACTTCAGCCTGAGTCACACGCTGCATATCATGGTCCTGCTTCGCTTAGCTGATCTGAAATGCTTTGTATTTTCCTAGACCAGTGACAGCTAAAGATTGATAGATTTATTCCAGCAGTGAAAGTGCACCATCTGCTGGACCAAGCATAGCACTTTCACTACCAAAGAGCTTGCCCAACAGATAAAGTATGTGTGCTTATAGTAAATTGGGCTGTCTGAAAGTCCTATTAAAAAAATAAAAAAATAAATAAAGAATTGCAAAGTGTTAAAGTGATCAAAATAGCAAACTGTGAATGCTGATAACCAAATCTCTAATTGTTCCTGTTGACATTGCTAGTCTTAATATACAACTTTGATATCTGCTTGCAATTGTGCTGCTGCTAATGATCGTCAAAGACAACATCTCGTAGCAAAATAAAAGTGAATTTGAGATTAAATTACCCATCCCTAATGTGGGTGAATTCTGACATTTCTCTCAAAAGTTTTCGTTGCAATTTTTTTTGTCGCATGATATTTGCGCAGAGGTTTTTCAAGTACAATTTTTTTTTGGAAGAAATACTCTTGAACTTCTTTGCGCCAGCTCCCATTTTGGCATTTCGGGAGGTGAGACAGGGCTTGTGACCATATGGTTGGCTGTCACGGCGGTAACATGATCGGAGTCACTGTGCCGGGGAGAGCACAGGGCATGCACTCTCAGCACAGCTCTATCGCCGCTAATGCATGCAAATATGCAACCCCTCGGCGCCAAAGACTGGCCACCGAGAGGCTGCATATTTGCGTGCAGTCAGTGCCTAAGGGTTAATACATTTTTGTCAACCCAAACACAATTTAATATCCAGTAAATATTCAGTAAAATATAAAAGAAGATGTTATGCTGAAGAAAGAGATACCAAACATGTCTCTCTTTAAAGATGCGTACCCCCGTGGAACAGCACCACATTGTATCTAAAAGTCTCCATAGGCAAAACTTTAAAATCCTTTAGAGGTTACCAGTTTAGTTACAGAGGAGGTCTGGCGCTAGAATTATCTCTCTCATTCTGACATTTGCAGCTATACCTCACATGTGTTTCTTGATCACGTTTACGTGTGTGCAGAATCTACGTGCGCATTCGCATTTGCCCAGGAGAACGGGGCACTTTAACATTTTTTAATTATTTATATATATTTTTTTACATTCTAACCCTGATTTATTTATTGTATTTTATTGCTATCGCAAGGGAAGGAATAAATGGGAGGGACAACATCCCTTGTGAAAGCATGATTGGTGATAGGTCCTCTTTATGGAGATATCTCTCCTCTGGCCTCCATAGCATCTGATCAAATTGAGATCGGTTTGAGCAGATGCATTAACAAGCTAGTAACGGCTTGCAAACAATAAACCAAAACCGGAAGTGACTAAATCCTCATCACTTCCGGTTTCTGATGTCACAATTTCTCTCACTGTCTCCAGGGAAGTGATTGGCACTGGTCAGATCCTTACCGGAATGGGAGAGCCAGGAAAAGGCGACAGCAGCGGGAAGGGGGGAGCCCTTTCCACTGCCTGTAAAAGTGATCAAGAGGCTCTATAGCCACTTGGATCACTTTTTCCTTGTAGGAACTCGCTGGGGCTAAAAGATGAAATCTTAATTATTGCTGCAGCAATGAATGAGATACCACTGCTCCTGTTCAATGACATATATGATCATATGGCGGATGATAAGCAGTTAAACCTGAGCTACAGGAATCATGTGTATTGCATAACTACATTGGTCCAGCTTGGCACAAAGGACACATCCCTGCCATGGCCCACGGTTACATAGACCTGTCCTGGATCTTAGTGAATGCTTGATGCGCAAATAACTCTGTTGCACTAATAAGTGCACTTTTGGATATTAATATACGCCAAGTGCAATTAACACCGTTGCGCTAAAAAGCACAGTTCTCAGCTCCTTTGTATAAGGTAATGAAGCGCGCTCAGCAGTACTCAGTAGTACAGACACACAGGATGTTATCAAATTGGATGCTTGATAGAATGTCCTGCCTAAAGCACTGAGCTCTGTTTAATGTTGCATAGCCATCACTTCCTGCTGTTATCCCAATGTTGTCCCATAAATAGTCGATCAGTTCCAAATATACAGTCACGTGACATGTCACTCACATAGAATCAGCTAATGACACACCTCTATCTGAATTTGTGCCAAACACTACACAATGAAACCAACCTGTAGAACAGTGAATGCTGCTCTGATCAAACGCGTACATGCATTCCTGCCACTACTACTAGTGTGAATCCCACTCAGCAAGGCTCTGAGAACAATGCCTAATAGGATTATACCACTGTTCCCATAGATGTGAGGCTATCTGCAGGGAAAGAGCCATGCTGTTTCCACTATAGTGATCAGGCACAGTAGAAAGACATGAGCGTGTATCCCTTCATAAAGGCAGACAGATATCAAAACAATATTGACTTCACAGAGCAAACATATCCCCACCAAGTGAACAAATCTGCACAATATACAGGGGCCCCCGCTGGTGGTCATATCCTTGCTGCTTGATCCCTGAACTCCGCACCGCAATATACATAGATCTCTAACAGCAAACAGGCATGCGCATAGCGCATGGAGTGTTCACCAGCGGTGATGTCTATGTGTGAACTCGTCTACACATCCAAAGGAAGGTTTTCACTGCCAGTAGTCTTTCCTCAATGCCGGTTCACCCATAAGCCCATACACTCTAATGAGAGTTTTTCAAGCAAACCGACAGCAGGAGCCATAATGACAAGCTAAATATAACACATCCTGAAAAATGTTCACACTAGCCCTAATAAAATTTCTATAACAAGACCACAAAGACCTGATATGCAGAAAATGATTAGCTAAACCACACAAGTGCTTTTTTTACCTCTCTATTTTTCCTTTATATTTCCAAAATAAAACAGTTAGAGGTAGGATAAAAATTTAGTGCAGCATAACATAATTTATAGTAAAATAGTACATTTTATACAGCAATGTACATACACATCATACCAAAAAGAGGGACAACTGAGGCCCCACATATTACAGAGGAAAATTATTTCAAAATAGGCACAACTCCTCCAAATAAGGGACAGTTGGGAGCTTTGGGCACAAAGTAAGTATGCATATCTCATACCTGATAGTATGAGGTGGAGAGGAGGGGCAATTAGACATCCAAATGGAAAATGCCTTGTATTCACTGAAAATAGTCGCAGCGCTGATCGAATGATCACCTGTGATCAGTGTACAGAAGGAAAGCCAATCTTCCAGAACCTGAGCAGGACCTGGAAGATCACAGCTATCACTGTAGTAGTGCAAACTTCTACAATGATTTTCAGCTTCCTCAGCAATCCATAAGTTATGAGATATGGACGGATTACGAGGAGAACTTGAAAGACATATACACTTAAATATACATCTCCTCAGATTTCCCTCCAGTGCGGAAATGGCAAGGTAATGTTTTTTTTAAATACCTTTTAATCTTGGCTAACACTGGGCATGTGGTTTTAAATATATATCATCTTTCAAGCTAGGGTAAGCTATATGTATGTGGACTTATCACTATTTATGCTTCTTTGTTTAAATGATGGGATTATTTCCCATTTTTTTTTTTCTTCTTATTAAATAATCTGTTTGGTGCCCAGTTTTTGCCTACGTGGTGTAGGAATAAATAGGTGTCATCAATTGGATATTTCAAAATATATGTACTACATTTTATATTTTTCCTGTTTTGCAATGGAAGATCCTCCTCCAGTTGTGGGGCCCTGGCAGTCCTTGTATGCTCATGGCCTATTTTCTGGGAGGTGTGGTACTGGCACCCGCGTATGGAAGGACAACAGGTTCATATTTCTGATGGTAAATGTTGAATTATCAATATTTTACTAAGAATGGATTGTCTTTATTACAATGTTATTTTTGTTCTTTTTGAAAAATTGTATTTCTATTGCAATATCTTACATTGCAGAGTGGTACTTTATCACTGATGAAGATAAAAGTTAAAGATTTGAAACACATTGGATGCCCCAGTCTATTGTAAAAATTTCTAGTTGTTGTGCGTTATTTGGTTCTGAAAGTAGCACTCAACACTTAAGTAGCATCATGTTGGAATATTGAGCCTTTGAAACTTTGTCAGAATTCAGCAGCTGGGAGAACAGATATATGTAGTTACACCAAGAAAACTGGGACCAGACCATGTATGTATATCTTTAAAATGAGATTTATTTACAGCCAATAAAATATGATCACACATCAGCAAACAATAAACATAGGAGTGCATGAAAAGAAAAACTGAATAACAAATGCCTAACCAGCAATCCTAACCACACTTAACTATATGTATATGTGTGTGTATATATATATATATATATAGTATCTCACAAAAGTGAGTACACCCCTCACATTTTTGTAAATATATTATTATATCTTTTCATGTGACAACACTGAAGAAATTACACTTTGCTACAATGTAAAGTAGTAAGTGTACAGCTTGTATAACAGTGTAAATTTGTTGTCCCCTCAAAATAACACACAGCCATTAATGTCTAAACTGCTGGCAAAAAATGTGAGTGCACCCCTAAGTGGAAATGTCCAAATTGGGCCCAATTACCTATTTTCCCTCCCGGTGTCATGTGATTTGTCAGTGTTACAAGGTCTCAGGTGTAAATAGGGAGCAAGTGTGTTAAATTTGGTGTTATCGCTCTCACTCTCTCATACTGTTCACTGGAAGTTCAACATTACACCTCATGGCAAAGAACTCCCTGAGGATCTGAAAAAAAATTGATGCTCTACATAAAGATGACCTAGGCTATAGGAAGATTGCCAGGACCCTGAAACTGAGCTGCAGCACGGTGGCCAAGACCATACAGTGGTTTAACAGGACAGGTTCCACTCAGAACAGGCCTTGCCATGGTCGACCAAAGAAGTTGAGTGCTCAGTGTCATAACCAGAGGTTGTCTTTGGGAAATAGATGTATGAGTGCTGCCAGCATTGCTGCAGAGATTGAAGGATTGGGGGGTCAGTCTGTCAGTGCTCAGACCATATGCTGCAAACTGCATCAAATTGGTCTGCATGGCTGTCCTTCCAAAAGGAAGCCTCTTCTAAAGATGATGCACAAGAAAGCCTGCAAACAGTTTGCTGAAGACAAGCAGATTAAGGACATGGATTACTGGATCCATGTCCTGTGGTCTGATGAGACCAATATAAACTTATTTGATTCAGATGGTATCAAGGGTGTGTGGCGGCAACCAGGTGAGGAGTACAAAGACAAGTGTGTCTTGCCTACAGTCAAGCATGAAGGTGGGAGTGTCATGGTCTGGGGCTGCATGAGTGTTGCCAGCACTGGGGAGCTGAACCATGAGGGAGCCATGAATGCCAACATGTATTGTGACATACTGAAGCAGAGCATGATCCCCTCCCTTTGGAGACTGGGCTGCAGGGCAGTATTCCAACATGATAATGACCCCAAATACACCTCCAAGACGACCACTGCCTTGCTAACGAAGCTGAGGGTAAAGGTGATGACTAGCCAAGCATGTCTCCAAACCTAAACCCTATTGAGCATCTGTGGGGCATCCTCAAATGGAAGGTGGAGGAGCGCAAGGTCTCTAACATCCACCAGCTCTGTGAAATCGTCATGGAGGAGTGGAAGAGGACTCCAGTGGCAACCTGTGAAGCTCTGGTGAACTCCATGCTCAGTGCTGGAAAATAATGGGGGCCACACAAAACTGGGATGGGAATAGGGCAGCATGATACTAGATGCAGGGCAAGGGCAAAAGCAAGATCAAGAGAAAATGGCTACAGAGTCAGGCAGCATCATGACAAAACGGTACAAGCAGGAGCAGCCAGAACACTGAGGCAAGGAGCCATAGCAAAGGTGGAACCTAAGTACCTTCCCAGCAGGTGTGGCCAGGAGGAGCTATTCGCTGGAACCCGCTGCCGGCTGGGGGATACTAAAACTGCAGCTTTCTGCCCAGAACACCACAGTGCTACCATCAGGCAAACTCGGTCCTAACAACTTAACTTTAATGTTTTTGACCTGCTGTAAACTATTGTGATACTTGATTTTAAGCGATGTTCTTTTAACCGCTTGCCGACCTCCGCATGACTATTTACTGCGGCCGTCAGCCCCTCACAGGCAAAGCGACCTAGGACTACGTCGCTAGCCTGTGAGGCTCTAGGGAGCGAGCACGTGCCGCTGGAGGCGTGCTCCCGCACGGTCACGGACCCCCCCCACGCGTGTGCCCGGCGGACCCGATGTCCGCCGGGCACTCGCGATCGTCCGTTACACTGGAAGAAAGGCAGGCGGCTAATGTAAACAAAGCCGCCTGTCATTCTTCCCTGTGTAAGAATGGAGATCACGCGGTTCTACTATGTAGGACCGTTGATCTCTGTTTTTACACTAGTAGCCACAGCCAATCACAGTTAGAAACACACCCCAAGGGACACACTTAACCCCTCCCTCTCCAATAAACTCCTTCACTGCCAGTGCCATTTTTACAGTAACAGTGCATATGTATAGCACTGATTACTGCAGTAATGTCACTGGTAACCCCAAAAGTGTCAAAAATGTCAGTTAAGGGTCCGATCTGTCCACCGCAATGTCGCAGTCCCGCAAAAAAAATCCCAGATCGCCGCCATTACTCGTTAAAAAAAAAAACAACAAAAATGACAAAAATCTTTCCCTTAGTAAACGCAATAACTTTTGTGCAAACCAATCAAAACACTTTTTTTGCGATTTTTTTTTTTACCAAACATAGGTAGCATAAAACAAATTGGCCTAAAATGTTAAAAAATTTTGATTTTTACATTTTTTTTGGGGGGGAATTTCATATAAAAAAATTTGAAAAATATTGTTATTTTTGCAAAATTTACACTATTTTTTTGTTTATAGCGCATGATCAAAAAATCGCACAGGTGATCAAATACCACCAAAAGAAAGCTCTGTTTGTGGGAAAAAAAGGACGTCAAATTCGTTTAGGTACAGCGTTGCACGACCGCGGAATTGTCCGTTAAAGTCACGCAGTGCCGAATCGCAAAATTGGCCCTGGTCAGGAAGGGGGTAAAATCTTCCGGGGCTTAAGTGGTTAAGGGATTATAAAAAAAAGAGTACAGGGTGTTTTTTTTTTTATAAAAGAAGAATATGTTTTTTGTGATTTTTTTTGTTGCCCTCAAAATCCCAGTACAGAATTCTAACTATAACCGTAAGGAACAGGGATGGTAGCGACCACACACCTGTAGCTGATGTGACTTTATTCTATTATAAGGTTTTAAACCTTCTTTACATTATCCAAAACTAAAAGAAAAGTTTTGGCATTACGTACTGAAATTCCACCATTTCCATTTACTGTGCTATTTTAATCATTTACAGTTTTTTTTAACAATATTTTTATTGAAAAGTTTGAAAAATACAGACAGAGTATTAAAGTACATTATTATTAAGCAGGTCTGAAAATCTATGTTGGGTTAGGTTAGACAAAGTATCCATAGATACCCATATATAGGTTGGCTGTCTCGTATGGTACAGGTAGAGAAAACCACCCTATGGTTCGGATGACTCTGCACAGGTCTATGTAACAATGCATTATTTTGAATAATTAAACTAGAGTTCAGTGGGGTGTTTTGAACTTTTGGAACCATTGTTTGAACAGGCATGAAAGTAACATTGATCATGTGTGATGGGATGATCTACCCTAAAAGGAAAAGAAGGAAAGGAATGGTAATAAGACTCATAAAAGAGCGTGCGATGTCTTATGAATGGATGCCTAGATCCTCTTGGCTGATTATGTGGACTGCATTTTGAAATTGTCCAGCGATTGTGTCATAGACGCCTTAAAAAAAACATTCAGTATATTGAAAAGAAGACATTAACGTCAATATTTCTGTTGGAGAAAATATATGCCGCCTCTTAAAGAATTTTTTGTAGTGGTAAAGTTCTGCATTTCCGTGACTAATTTTTCTCTGTAGAGAAGTGTGGTGAGATCCTTTTGCATCGTAGAGATTGTTGGAGGTGTTGAAATGGTCCATGTTTTTAGAATTGATTTCCTTGCAGCCAATAAGCATATATGTACCCATTGAGGGATTGTAGCTTTCTGATGGTCGGGCATAGGAAGGCCGGTTTTGCAGATGTTGAACAACATTGTAAGAGGTGATTTCAGGAATGTTAGTCCTGTTACCCCTTGTATCAGGCTGAGTACTGAAAGAGGAGATCGGAGGGCAATGCCAGAATCTGTGGGCTAGCGTAGGTTCGCGGCTGTCACATTGTGGGCACGATGAGGGTTGGGTAGTTGAAACATTTGCAATAAAAGGAATAAAAGACGCGTGGATCAATCTTCATTGTGATTCTCTCCACGTCTCGTCGGTTATGACCTTTCAGATTAAGGTGTCCTTCTAATATTTTGTTACTGAGATTATCATCTGGGAATTCTTTATTCAATTTTCCAAAGAGAGATTCAGGAGTTATGTAGTTTGTTGCCTGTTAAAGCGAGTTGTAGGACTCTGAGATGGAGTATGATTTTTTGGTAATCATACGATCAAGTATGGAGGATTGGAGACATTTAGTAATAGTCTTAGAACAGGAAGAGATGAATGAGAAATGTTGGTAATAAAACACATGGGAGTTGGGAAGATGGTATTCCATGGCCAGTTGGTCGAAAGGTTTCAGTGACCTAGAGTCTGCTTGCAAGAGTGAGGAAACTTTGGTTAGTCCTAAATCCTGCCAGACTGTGAAAGCTTGATGTTCAGACACTTATGGGAACATTGGGTTGCCATGTATAGGAAAAAATTGTGAGATGTGGCTCGGTAGCATTTTCAGTTTTAACTACTTGCCGACCGCCCCACGCAAATATACTGCGGCAGGGTGAATCGGCTACGCATAATCACGTATTAGGCACAGCGGGAGCCAGACCACGGGAAGAGCGGTGGCGATTGCCGTCAGCCTCCTGCGATCGTCACAGAAACTGACAGAAGACCCGCCTGCTTATTTAAAAATGTCACGCATGCAGAGAGATCATGAGCTAAGCTGAAATGCGGATCTCTCTGTGCCTGTCACAGAGCCCTTAGCCCCCCCCCCCCCAGTCAGTAAGCATTATTAGGCATAAATTAACCCCTTTGATAACCCCCCAGTGTTAACCCCTTCCCTGCCAGTGTCATTTATACAGTAACAGTGCATAAAATTTAGCACTGATTACTGTATTAATGTCCCTGGTCCCCAAAAAGTGTAAAAAATGTCAGGGGTCCGATCTGTCCATCGCAATGTCGAAGTCCCGCTAAAAACCGCTGATTGCCGCCATTACTAATAAAAACAAAAAAATATATAAAAAGGCCAAAAATCTATTCCGTAATTTGTAAATGCTATAACTTTTGTGCAAACCAATTAAAATACTCTTTTTGGGATTTTTTTCACCAAAATATGTAGCAGAATACAAATTGGCCTAAACTGATAAAGAAATTAGATTTTTTACATTTTTTTTATTGAGAATGTTTTATAGCACAAAGTAAAAAATATTGAGTTTTTTTTTCAAAATTGTCACATTTTTTGTTTATAGTGCAAAATCTAAAAACCGCAGAGGTGATCAAATACCACCAAAAGAATAGTGGGAAAAAAGGACATCAATTGTATTTTTTGCAATTTTTCGTTAAAGTAACGCAGTGCTGAATCACAAAAAAATGGCCTGGTCATTAACCGGTTGCCGACCGCCGCACGACTATATACTGCGGCGGTCAGCCCCGGCCAGGCAGAGTGACGTAGCGGTACGTCACTAGCCTTCGCCGCTCTGGCGCGCGCGCGCGCGCACCCGCGGTCCCGCCGATGACTCGATTGGGTTCAGAACCGATCAGTCATCAGGTCCAGGCCAATCATTTTTGGTCTGGACCTGTTGATCGGTCCTGCCCAATCAGATCTCCCTCTAAGCCTGTGAAATGTAAACACAGGCTTAGAGGAGATGTGCCCTCCCCTCCCAACGGTCTTTTCGGATCCAGCGTGAGAGGAGAGCACATCTAATTGTAAGTACAGCACCAAGCACGTACATACACACTTAGATAGGCACATTTCACCCCCGATCGCCCCCCCAATTAACCCCTACAGCACCTGACACAACACACACTATATACAGCATATAGCATATACCTATATACCTGTATAAGTGTGATTTGTGAACAGGTGTAGCCCTTGCGACCCCCCCTTTTCCACTCAAATTACCCCCCACCCCCCCCTAATAAAGATTTAACCCACTGATCTCCCCTGACCCCCCCCTGATCACCGCCGTTAACCCCTACACCCTCTGTCACATCAGCACTAATACAAACGCAATATACGGTGTTATTGTATTTTTGTATTAGTGTGATTGTGATCAGAATTAGCGCAGGCGACTAAGTTTCTGTCCCAAGAAGGTTTAGGGTCCCCGCCACCCGCCCAATAAAGATTTAAGCCCCTAACCCCCCCCTGATCACCCCTACACCCCCTGCCATAACACACACCGTATACAGTATATAGCATTTTGCTATATACCCGTATAAGTGTGATTTGTGGTCAGGTCTAGCGCTTGCGACCCCCTTTTTTCCACTTGAATTACCCGCCACCCCCCCCTAATAAAGATTTGAGCCCCTGATCTCCCCTGACCCCCCCCTGATCACCGCTAGTTAACCCCTACACCCTCTGTCACATCAGCACTAATACAAACGTAATATACTGTGTTTTTGTATTTTTGTATTAGTGTGATTGTGATCAGAATTAGCGCAGGCGACTAAGTTTGTGTCCCAAGGAGGTTTAGGGTCCCCGCCACCCGCCCAATAAAGATTTAATCCCCTGATCCCCCCCTGATCACCCCTACACCCCCTGCCACAACGCACACTGTATACAGTATATAGCATTTTCTATATACCCGTATAAGTGTGACTTGTGACCAGGTTTAGCGCTTGCCACCGTTCCTTTTATCCTTAGGATACCCGCCAGTCCCTTCCAATAAAGATTTAAACCCCTGATCCCCCCCTGATCACATCCCGTTAACCCCTACACCCTCTGTCACATTAGCACTAATACACACATAATATACTGTTTTTACTGTATTTTGTATTGGTGTCATTGTGACTTGAGGTTGCGCTAGCTAGCTAGTTTCTTTCCCAAAGGAGGTTTAGGGTCCCCGCCACCCCCCCCCAGATCCCCGGCGCATAGTTTAGAAGTAACCCCTTGATCACCACACACGCACGCACGCACCTACACTTCCATTTCTAGTATAGTGTTTGAACAGATCAATATCTGATCTGATCAGAGCTATACTAGCGCCCCCATAGTTTAGGGTTCCCAAAACGCGGTGTTTGCACGATCAGCACTGATTCCGGCCAGCACCTGCGTTTAACCCTTTCACCCAGGTAAGTGTAGTAATCAATAGATTACTGTCACTTACAAAAAACACAAGACACAAAACCGCTGTGTTAGCAGAGTCAGGCCTGATCCCTGCTAGCATTAGCAGTTTTTTTGGTAGCGCTTGAAATAGTCTTCGACAACCAGGTGCTTTTATTACCTGTGAGTCGCATCACTGTACGGGTAAATTTAGTTACCAAAATGTCTAAACGTTCGTACAGTGATGAAGCTATTTACAGTATGATGACCATGTCAGGTGAGAGCGATGGGGAAGCCTCACCGGCAGAATCAGGGTCAGTATACGAACCAGATGACAGCAGCGGCTCCCTGACAGACAGCTCCGACGACAGATGGGTCCCTGTTAGACCCAGGCGTACCCGACCCCATTCTGGTGTTGTTGAAATGCAGGAATCGCAGGGTGCTCGTATGGAGCAGAGTGTGGGTACTAGTGCCGCTCATCCTTCTGGCGACCTGGCAAGCGCCAGCGGCCTAGTACAACCTGGACCTAGTACAACCAGCACTGCAGTAAGACCTGGTGACGTGGCGAGTCCCCTAAGTGCAGTTGAAGCTGGTGCGGTGGCTAGCACAAGTAGTGGCCCGCAGCCACCGCGTATTCGAAGACAGGCCCGTAGAGCCCATAGTGCCCTCCCTGATGCGCTGGCATATCCCAATTGGCAACCCACTGATTCTACAGCGCCAGTACTTCCCCCATTCACTGCCCAACCTGGAATCCACGTGGAGACAGCTGGTTTTACGCCCCTGAACTTTTTTGAGCTGTTCTTCACGGAAGATCTTTTCAGATCTATTGTGGATCAATCAAATTTATATGCTCAACAATTTATCGCCGCCAACCCAAATTCGCACCTTGCCAGACGATTCGGCTGGAATCCTATAACGGTTTCCGAATTTAAGATCTTTCTGGGCCTTTCCCTCCACATGGGCATAACTAAACAAAGTGAATTGCGGCTATATTGGTCCACTAGCCCAGCTCACCATATGCGCATGTACTCTGCCTCCATGTCCAGGGGGAGATACGAGCAAATTCTGCGATTTATGCATTTCAGCGACAATGAAATCTGTCGTCCTCGGGGAGACCCTGCATACGATCGGCTCCACAAAATTCGGCCCCTCATAGACCACTTCAATCAGCGGTTTGCAGCCTTGTTTACCCCCGAACAAGTTGTCTGCATTGACGAGTCCCTGATTAAATTTACTGGCCGTCTTGCTATCAAACAGTACCTCCCCAGCAAGCGTGCCAGATACGGTGTCAAGTTGTATAAGCTCTGTGACAGGGCCACAGGCTATACAGTTAATTTCCGTGTCTATGAGGGAAAAGATAGCACTGTGGAGCCCCCGAACTGCCCAGACTACATAGGGAGCAGCGGTAAGATTGTTTGGGACTTGGTGTCACCCTTATCCGGAAAGGGGTACCATTTGTACGTGGACAATTTTTACACAAGCGTGCCACTATTTAGTCACCTGCTTGATTTACAAATTGGCGCATGTGGCACCGTGCGACCTAATCGCCGGGGCTTCCCCCAACGGCTTGTAAATTCCCGTCTTAGTCGGGGGGCGAGAGCCTGCTTGAAAACGGACAAATTACTTGCGGTGAAGTGGAAGGATACACGGGATGTTTATGTTCTGTCCTCCCTTCACGCAGACACGACAGTCCAAATCCCTACGGCAACTGGCGTTATGGAGAAACCCCTCTGTGTCCACGAATATAACCTTAACATGGGAGGGGTGGTCCTTAACGACCAGCTTTTGGCACCGTATTTAGTTGCCCGTAAAGCCAGACGCTGGTACAAAAAAGTGTCTGTTTACCTTTTCCAATTGGCTATGCTGAACGCCTTTGTCCTATACAGGGCGTCAGGACGAACTGGACCCTTCCGGGAATTCCAGGAAGCGGTCATCCTTGCCTACCTGTACCCAGGAGGCATGCCTGCCCAACTTCCCCTTCCAGATGCAGTGAGCCGGCTGCATGAGAGGCATTTTCCTTATGCCCTCCCGAGTACCCCTACCCAAATACGACCCCAAAGACGATGTCGTGTCTGTAGCAGGCGCGGATTTAGGCGTGACACCCGTTATTATTGTCCCAAATGTCCTGACCATCCTGGTCTCTGCATCGGGGAATGTTTTGAGCGCTACCATACACTAGTGGAGTATTAGTGTAGGGTACAGCACGACACAGTGTAGGGCACATAAACACAGGGTCTCGAAGGATGTTGGATGTCCATCGACATTTTGAGAGACCCAAGCTGGAAGAGAAGATCGCAGAAGATCGCACTCCCTCCCAAATCAAGAAATAAAGGAACAGTTAGAAAGTAAAATAAAAGGATCCAAACACTGTTGTGGTGTCAGTAATTTTATATGTCCTTCTACTCCTTCCTACTATACTTTTTTCAATGTCCTTTGTTTGTTTTTTCATTCTTTTGTGACCTGTTTCTCTTGCAGGTAATTGTCGGCTACCACGCATTGATTTTATATATTCTGACACAAACAGCGTTTGCGCTCAGCATATATGGATACCTTTGCTGATAGCAGCTGTGGTGATTTTCTGATTTCAGCACTGCAGTTAAAATCTTATTTTGGTATACGTGGATAGCGCCGTGTATACCCATCATTAAATTCAGTGGGTGGTTGTTTGGGCGGTTAATGATGAGAATCCAAAAACTTTTGTTGTGTCAGTCATTTTATATGTCCTACTCTTCCTAATGTACTTTTTTTTAATGTACTTTGTTTGTTTTTTCATTCTTTTGTGACCTGTTTCTCTTGCAGGTAATTGTCGGCTACCACGCATTGATTTTATATATTCTGACACAAACAGCGTTTGCGCTCAGCATATATGGATACCTTTGCTGATAGCAGCTGTGGTGATTTTCTGATTTCAGCACTGCAGTTAAAATCTTATTTTGGTATACGTGGATAGCGCCGTGTATACCCATCATTAAATTCAGTGGGTGGTTGTTTGGGCGGTTAATGATGAGAATCCAAAAACTTTTGTTGTGTCAGTCATTTTATATGTCCTACTCTTCCTAATGTACTTTTTTTTAATGTACTTTGTTTGTTTTTTCATTCTTTTGTGACCTGTTTCTCTTGCAGGTCCCTCGTCGGCTACCATGCATTGATTTTATATATTCTGACACAAACAGTGTTTGCGCTCAGCATATATGGATACCTTTGCTGATAGCAGCTGTGGTGATTTTCTGATTTCAGCACTGCAGTTAAAATCCTATTTTGGTATACGTGGATAGTGTCGTGTATACCCATCATTAAATTCAGTGGGTGGTTGTTTGGGCGGTTAATGATGAGTAATACTACGCATTATTCCTGTGCTGATTTCTGATAGGTTCTCTTTTTTTCCGTTCAGCCCACAGGCTGCATGAAAAAAAAAAACCTATATGCCAAACAAGGACCAGCAATGTACTGGTACGTTGCTGGACTTTGAGTGGTTGTACCAGGATGATGCCTGCAGATTTAGGCATCATCTTGGTATCGTTTTTTACAGCCAGCGGTCGGCTAACATGTAAAAGCAATCCTAGCAGGTAATTGGCCGCTAGACTGCTTTTACATGCAGTGGGAGGGGTCTCCCCCCCCCCCACCGCCGCCTTCCGCAGCCTTCCGTGGTTTTTCTCGGGCTCTCCTGTCCCACCGGTTAACCCGAGAGTGCAGCCGGTGGTTCAGTTATCTAACCATAGAGCTAATTGAAGATTAGAATGGCTCCAATCATCTCTATGGCCTAAGATGCCGGAGGCTACGAGCATTTCATGACTTCTTTTTCGCCAGAAATAAACAGGGCCATTGGGAAATTGGGAAAGTATTTTATCACACCAATTTTGGCGTGGTCAGATACATTAAGGTCAGAGGAGAGATCTAGAGTATAAAAGACCCCAATTTTTTTAAAAAAGAGTACCTGTCACTACCGATTGCTATCATAGGGGATATCTAAATTCACTGTGATAACAATAAAAATGATTTAAAAAAAAAAAATTAAAGGAAAGGTGTCAAAATAACATAAAAAAGCAAAAAAAAAAAAAAAAAAAAAAAAAAAAAAAATTGAGCCCCCCCCCTTTCCCCCCGTGCTTGCACGCAATGGCACACGCAAGCGTTGGTCTAGTGTCATATGTAAACCGCAATTTCAGCATGCATGTGAGGTATCGCCGCGATCGCCAGATCGAGTGCAGTAATTTTTGCAGTAGACCTCCTCTGTAAGTCTAAAGTGGTAACCTGTAGAGACTTTTAAAGTTTTTAAAAATGTACGTACGTTGTTGCCGCTGCGCAGGCGTGCGCAATTTTTAAAGCATGTCATGTCAGGTGTCTATGAACTCGGCATAAGATCATCTTTTAAATTTTACCAAAAAAATTGGAATTATATAGTGTATTTGTGCAATAAATTAAAAAAAAATGTATTTTTTTCGCAAAAATTGCGTTTGGAAAATCTGTGCGCAAATACCGTGTGACAAAAAAATTTGCAACATCCCCCATTTTATTCTATAGGGCCTCTGCTTTAAAGAAATATATAATGTTTGGGGGTTCAAAGTAATTTTCTAGTAAAAAAAAAATATTTTTTCATGTAAACAAAAAGGCACAGAAAAGGCTTGGTTTTCAAGTGGTTAGAAGAGTGGGTGATGTGTGGATAAGATTGAGCATAAAATGCCGGGACAGTTCAAACACCCCCCAAATGACCCCTTTTTGAAAAGTAGACACCCAAAGCTATTTGCTGAGAGGCATGGTGAGTCCATGGAATATTTTATATTTTGCTACAAGTGTCGGGAAAATTATTATTTCTTTTTTTTTTGTTGTTTTTTTACAGAAAGTTGTCACTAAATGATATATTGCTCACACATGCCATGTGTATATGTGAAATGACACCCCAAAATACATTCTGCTGCTTCTCCTGAGTACAGGGATACCCCATGTGTGAGACTTTTTGGCAGCGTAGCTGTGTACGCGCCCCCGAAAACCAATCCACATCTTCAGGTTTTCTAATGGCGTAAATTGCTGATTTTACCCCTGACTACCTGTCACAGTTTCAGAGGCCCTGAAATTTCAAGATAGCACAAAACCCCCCCAAATGACCCCATTTTGCAAAGTAGACACTCCAAGCTATTGGCTGAGAAGCATGGTGAGTCCATGGAATAGTTTATATTTTGCCACAAGTTTCGGGAAAATAATTTTTTTTTTTTTTTTAACACAAAGTTGTCAGTAAATGATATAATGCTCACGCATGCCATGGGTATATGTGAAATGACACCCCAAAATACATTCTGCTGCTTCTCCTGAGTACAGGGATACCCCATGTGTGAGACTTTTTTGCAGTCTAGCCGAGTACAGGACCCCGAAAACCAACCTCCACTTTCAGGCTTTCCAAGGGCGTAAATTGTTGATTTCACTCCTGACTACCTATCACAGTTTCGGAGGCCCTAAAATTCCAAGATAGCACAAAACCCCCCCAAATGACCCAATTTTGCAAAGTAGACACTCCAATCTATTTGCTGAGAGGCATGGTGAGTATTTTGCAGCTCTCATTTTTTTTGGAAAATGAAGAAAAAACAGGAAAATGCATTTTTTTTCCTCTTTTTTCAATTTCCAAAACTTTGTGACAAAAAGTGAGATCTGCAAAACACTCAACATGCCTCTCTGCAAATAGCTCAGGGTGTCTACTTTCCAAAATGGGGTCATTTGGGGGGGTTTTGTGCTATCTTGGAATTTTAGGGCCTCCGAAACTGTGATAGGTAGTCAGGAGTGAAATCAACAATTTACGCCCTTGGAAAGCCTGAAAGTGGAGGTTGGTTTTCGGGGTCCTGTACTCGGCTAGACTGCAAAAAAGTCTCACACATGGGGTATCCCTGTACTCAGGAGAAGCAGCAGAATGTATTTTGGGGTGTCATTTCACATATACCCATGGCATGTGTGAGCAATATATCATTTACTGACAGCTTTGTGTAAAAAAAAAAAAATATATATATATATATATATATTTCCCGGAACTTGTGGCAAAATATAAAATATTCCATGGACTCACCATGCCTCTCAGCAAACAGCTTGGGGTGTCTACTTTCCAAAATGGGGTCATTTGGGGGGGTTTTGTGCTATCTTGGAATTTTAGGGCCTCCGAAACTGTGATAGGTAGTCAGGAGTGAAATCAACAATTTACGCCTTTGGAAAGCCTGAAAGTGGAGGTTGGTTTTCGGGGTCCTGTACTCGGCTAGACTGCAAAAAAGTCTCACACATGGGGTATCCCTGTACTCAGGAGAAGCAGCAGAATGTATTTTGGGGTGTCATTTCACATATACACATGGCATGTGTGAGCAATATATCATTTACTGACAGCTTTGTGTAAAAAAAAAAAAAATATATATATATATATATATTTCCCGGAACTTGTGGCAAAATATAAAATATTCCATGGACTCACCATGCCTCTCAGCAAACAGCTTGGGGTGTCTACTTTCCAAAATGGGGTCATTTGGGGGGGTTTTGTGCTATCTTGGAATTTTAGGGCCTCCGAAACTGTGATAGGTAGTCAGGAGTGAAATCAACAATTTACGCCCTTGGAAAGCCTGAAAGTGGAGGTTGGTTTTCGGGGTCCTGTACTCGGCTAGACTGCAAAAAAGTCTCACACATGGGGTATCCCTGTACTCAGGAGAAGCAGCAGAATGTATTTTGGGGTGTCATTTCACATATACCCATGGCATGTGTGAGCAATATATCATTTACTGACAGCTTTGTGTAAAAAAAAAAAAAAATATATATATATATATATATTTCCCGGAACTTGTGGCAAAATATAAAATATTCCATGGACTCACCATGCCTCTCGGCAAATAGCTTGGGGTGTCTACTTTCCAAAATGGGGTCATTTGGGGGGGTTTTGTGCTATCTTGGAATTTTAGGGCCTCCGAAACTGCGACAGGTAGTGCAGAGGTGACATGAACAATTTACGCCATTAGAAAACCTGAGAGTGTTGATTGGTTTTCGCGGTCCTGTACACAGCTAGGCTCCCAAAAAGTCTCACACATGGGGCATCCCCATACTCAGGAGAAGCGGCAGAATGTATTTTGGGGTGTCATTCCACATATACCCATGTCATGTGTGAGAAATTTATCTTTTAGTGACAACGTTGTGTAAAAAAAAAAAAATTAAAAAAAAAAATTGTAATTTTCCCGAAACTTGTGGCAAAATATAAAATATTCCATGGACTCACCATGCCTCTCAGCAAACAGCTTGGGGTGTCTACTTTCCAAAATGGGGTCATTTGGGGGGGTTTTGTGGTATCTTGACATTTCAGGGCCTCCTAAACCGTTATAGGTAGTGAGAAAATGCAATGAAAAATGTACGCCCTTTGAAATTCTGATGGTGGTGATTTGTTTTCCGGCTCCCGTACACAGCTACGCTCCCAAAAAGTCTCACATATGTGGTATCCCTGTACTCAGGAGAAGCAGCAGAATATATTTTGGGGTGTAATTACACATATACCCATGGCATGTGTGAGCAATATATCATTTCAATGACAACTTTGTGTAAAAAAAAAAAAAAAAATTTTTTTAGTCATTTTTCAAACACCTGTGACAAAAAAATAAAATATTCAATGAGCTCAACATGCCTCTCAGAACATTCCTTAGGATGTCTACTTTCCAAAAAGTGGTAGTTTGGGGGGGTTTTGTACTGCCCCGCCATTTTAGCACTTCATGAAATGAGATAGGCAGTCAGAAATTAAAGCTTCGTAAATTTCAGTATTTACACCATAGTTTGTAGACGCTATAACTTTTGCGCAAACCAATAAAAATACGCTCATTGATTTTTTTTTTGTCAAAGACATGTAGCTAAATATATTTTGGCCAAAAAAAATGACATAAATTGAGTATATTGGATATTTTTTAAAAGACAAAGTTGAAAATGTCATTTTTTTGCAAAATTTTCGCTCTTTTTTTATTAATATCGCAAAAAATAAAAAGCGCAGAGGTGATCAAATGCCACCAAAAGAAAGCTCTGTTTGTGGGAAAAAAAGGACGTAAATTTCGTTTAGGTACAGCATTGCATGACCGAGCAATTATCAGTTAAAGTCACGAAGTGCCAAGTTGAAAAAAGGGGTCTGGTCCTTTAGCAGCCAAATCCTCCGGGGCTTAAGTGGTTAAGGGGGCAAAACCTTCCAGAGCTGAAGTGGTTAACTAAATTTTGAAACCCTGATAAATCTACTACCATTAATACTGAAGCCTGACTGACAAGCAAAATAAGTACACATGAAAATGGCAGCTGTAACTTTTTTTTTTTTTTTTCCTTTCTGTACTAGTGTGTCATATGCTATGCCATTACCTACTATGTTAAACACATTATGCACATTCAAAGTCAACAAGGAGTCTATGGTGCATGCTTAAAAGCATACAGTGCCTGTTCTTTGTCAATTAGTAGATTATTCTCAATATCATAAATAGTTATGGATATTTAAATCTGCCCATATCATAGCAAGTTGAGATGACTGCCCAGATTAGCTAAAAAGCATGTTTATACAGATAACTCCAGTGGCCCCAAGTTTAGAAACAACAGGAATTTCAAGCCTGTTTGAAAATTCCTTTGAAGCTTGATTTTCTGGGTATTTACTTTTGGTACATATACAAATCTGCTAGTTTTTCTAGTACCAAAAATGCAAATATGTACAGTACATGCCACTATAATTACACATGTAACTCTTCTCAAAATTCATTTCCTTATTAAATAAATATTGTACCATTATACCCAAAGACTTTCCTAAACAAATTTACAGTTTTGTTCTTTATTTTTTATAATGAAATATGTGGGGTATTATTGAAAGTGATAAAGAAAATCATTTTCTAATAATCCATCATCACAATCATTAAATGTTAAAATAACCCTTCTTTTCCACTTTTTATAATAAATGTAATTTTTTATTTTTTATTTACTATGTTCTGTACTTAAAACAATTTTTTCCATCTATAAAGGAAATATGAGATAAAAAAATATGCATACTTTGGAGCTCACGGCCTGCTAGCTCCAAGCTGAACACACAACCATCAGCAACACTTTCCCTGTTCATTCTGAAGCTGTGTTATGAAATAAACCTGAATAGCAGGGAGCTTAGATTACACAGAATCAGTCTTTATCAGAAAAATAAACCACTCACGATGCAGTAAAAAGCACTGTTACTGTAGCAAGAATCAGAGTCAGTTAAGGGGAATGCATTGTATTGTGTATGTCTTTGTTTCTTTTTGATGGTTCCTGAAGACATTTTCTGTCTTGTTACGCCCAGTCCTCTTCACAGCTCTAAACCTCTGATACTGTGGGGATTATTAGCTTCAGATCTAACACTGAAATGCTTATCAGAAGCTTCAAATAGAGGCCCATGCTGGTCAGAGATGATGGAGGGAAACCGAGGGCACAAAGTGTAGGTCCGCTGAATGAGTCAGAGAAGTTACTCGTGCCCACTATCATCCTACTATGCACAGTGTTTCATTTAGAGAGAGACTTTCTGAAAGGGAACAGTTACGGATGTAATACCTGTGCTGTAAAAAACAATTAACTTTGAAAACTGAAATGTAAAATAAAATTGACCCCATGCCATTTAGAAGCTTAAACATTCTGCTATTTTCCAGGGATGACCTGCAGGATCTTTGCTGTAGGGTACTCATCTGGAGATTCATAGATTATATTTTTATCATTTCCACAACAAGAGAAAAAGGCTACAAAATGGTACCTCATTCTTGACACTACAAAAAAATAAAAAGTGATTTAGGACTTTACTGGTACCATAAAATGAATGGCCTTATGTCATTAGTATAAAACATCAATATTTATTCCAAAATCTTAAAAATTACATAAAAACAAGAAAATTTGCACTCATAATATATGACATTTAAACCATTTCTGCTAAACATCCAAAAGACTAACGCATTTCACATTAAATCGCTTCCTCAGGACCTTATACCTTGGCAGCACAGAGATGTATTATATCAACTCGAGAGCCCCAATAGCGATGGAAAAATGACTTACACGGCAGATAAGAAGTGCGAGTATAGTATAGTTTGGCGTAGACCAGAGGGGTCCTTTAACAATAGAGTGGCATAGAAGGGATAGTGAAGCAATTATACCCGAGCCATGTTATCAAATAAATTCACAGGCAGAAATCTATAATCATGCATTAGCAGCTATCAGTATCCCAAACGAGACAGCAGAGTAGGTAACTTAAAAAGCCCAACCATTGCTCCCACATGCCAAAACTGACACACCTAACATCCTCCACCATCGACAAATCAACCTCTTGGATGTTTAGCAGAGATGGTTTAAATGTCATATCATATTATGAGAGCAAATGTATTTGTTTTTATGTATTTTATTAAGATTTTGTAAAAAATATTGATGTTTTATTATAATGACATATGACCAGTCCTTTTTTGGTACCAGTAAAGTCCTAAATCACATTTTCTTTTTTTGTAAGATATTTTCATCATCTGGACTGGCACTTTGAATGAATTCAATGCATTCTTGTATAGAGTTGAAGGTAATGATTACAATCTCAAATTTACCATGGCCCACCATCAGCATGCTATCAAATTTTTTGGACATACAGATTTATGTCAATCCTGACCATAGTCTGGGATCCACCCTCTATAGAAAGCCATCCACAGGCAATACTGTTCTCCATGTCACCAGCTCTTATCCAGCTTAATTATAATACAGTATTCCCTATAGCCAATATTTCTGCCTAAGGAGGAACTGCACAAAGCAGGAGGATTTTGAAAAGGAGGCCAGAGCATTGCAAAGTTGCCTTAAAGATCGAGAGTATAGTAGTTTTTGCTTAAAGAAAGCATATTATAAAACAAGCAATCATAGCAGAGAGGCATTGACAGTCCAATCTCTTGAGTGTTAGGTTAATCACTCGTTATTCGGGACAGCATAAACAAATCTGTCATATCATGGAGAAGTTTGAGCATCTCCTTGTAATGAACAAAGTTGTCTCGAAATACGTACAAAATTTTCCTGAAATTACCTTCAAGAGGTCACGATCCTTGAGGGACCAACTGGTCCATAGTCATCACTATACTCAAAATAAACATTACAATTTAAAAACCACATGTGGCAGATGTAATTTGTACCAATGCATATTGGTTGCACAACAACTAACTTTACCCAATGGTCAGATATATAGGCCCAGATTTTCTGCCAACTATCAATCTGTGGAGATTGTCTATTACATGAAATGTGACTGTGGTATGTTCCATATCGGGAAAACTAAAAGGCCGTTTTTCCATTTGCGATCACGTTTCTTTAGTCAATAAGAAAAAGTTGTCACAAGGGCTTATATCACAACTTTAATGCATGTAAAATGAAATTCTTCACTTTAGAGCATATTCCCCAACATGAAAGGGGGGGGGGGTATGTGAATAAATTATTACTACAACGTGAAACTAAATAGTTTTTTTAATCTATCAATGACCAAAGATCCTGGATTGAATGAGGCTCTTAGCTTTTAACCATTTCTTTAAATACTGTTCTTTCAAGTCATTGGCCATAAAAAAAGGAAATACCTATATCAAAAAGATGTTTTTTGTGCAAGTGATTTGTACACCATTTGTTTTATTTACAACAAATAATATAGCTCTTGCTATGACCCCCAGCATTCTGGGGCATTCTTCTATGCTTGTAATGTTCTTGTTTTTTGTAAGGATCCTCTGATTACTCTTATAGATGTGCAGGAAGATGTCATATGTGGCGAAACGCATCGGATCGTGACGTGCTGATATCACCTGAGCTACCCGGAAGGACGGGCAGAGCGGCAAGCCGGTCGGCTTATTTCCATTCTAGCGCAATTTCATTTTACACATTTGTAAGTGTTTTTTTATTCTCTAATAAAGGTCTTAAAGGTTTTTTTTACACTATGGAGCCTCTATTTTCTTTTATGGCTGTTGTTTGGTGACCATTGGCTTCTTGAGTGCGGGATGAGCGGTGTTTACACAGTTGGATTACACTGCCTCCCCTTTTGTGGTGGTTCCATCCCGGGGCTCCTCCTGTTTCCACCATTCAGTTGGATGGTCTGTAGAGTCGCGGGAATATCGGTGTATCTTGGTCCTTCTTCAGTTGGTTGTCCGATTCATTACCTTTGTCACCTGGTAAGCAGACTTGCATGTGGTGGTGGAATGGTGCACAGGCGGGGGAGGACACCTTATCACGCGTGTCTGTTATGTGCTCAAGAACTTTTATTATTTAATTATTTCACTTATTCAATTTATCTTCACTATTTACTACTTGGGACTTTTTTCAGTCACGTTTATGTGGTTGAGTCAACATCACTATTTCAATTCTTTATTAATCGAGTTTATAATAGATTGGTCATTTCTACTCACATTTTGTGATTTATTTTTACTTGTTTTCTTATATCTAGTATTCATTTGCACTTTAATTACTGTAATTAATTAAGTATTTTTATAATTTTATTTGTGGTATCTCACTGGAAGTTGCAGCTTTTTTTTTTTATTTAGCTACTATTAGCTACTAGGTTATACTATTTGCCATTTGTTTTACCACTAGGTGATGGTTCTTGATGGGTGGTCATATGGATGCCCAGGGGGTCATTCAGTGGGTGAACATCCATGGGGTTTACTACCGTGGCTGTCCCTTTAAGGCGGTGCTTTTTTTTTTTTCTAAATGTAGGATTATTCACTGACTTGATTATTGGTTCTGGTAAACATTGCCTTGGTTAAACATTATTCACATTTTAAGTAGCCCTTTAGGGGAGTGCTCTTCTATGGGCCTGATTGCTCAATGGCCTATTGGAGTTGGAAGAGGCTTCCCCTGGTGTTATTGCTGTTTGTTGAGCTTTCTGTGTGCTGTGGTGGGATTATTTTACTATCTTTTTAGGTATGAGCAATTGTCAATTGTTAGGGCTCCAGAAGATTTTCTAAAATAGCCAATGTAATACCGCGCATGCGCGTGACGTCATCACGTTTGCGTATGCCAATCAGCACTAATATGGCACCCGCATCTCGTTGGCAGGGACACCCGCCACGAGGTGGGAGGACTATAAATAGCCTTTCATGGAGGCAGTCTTTGTAGTGTGACCGCCTGCCATGCTGCAATGAGGAGCCATTTTGAACTATCATGCTTAGTAAGGTAACTACATTGCTAGTACAAGTGCTAGTACCCTTATTTCTGGTTAGTGCTCTCTTTCAGCTGGGATGTTACTAATTATAAGCATTGTTTTTCTTTTAGATCTGCTGTATCAAGCTTGTCTGTTTAGCCAATTTAGTGGCCTAGCTGTAATGAGTTATCTGCTGCTAAGGAGCGTAATTATTGGAGGAACTGTTTTGCTGACATACTTAACCTTTTGTGTTATATTTTGTGTAATATTTGAAGGCATATTTGATGGTAAGAGCCCTTACCAATTGGATAGATAGTTTTGTAACATAGTATGAAGTGTTGTCAGAAAGGAAGAAAACATTTATTTTTTCCCCTTTTTATTCTCAGCTGCTGGTCAGATCCTTTGTTTGAGTGAAAGATCTGTTATGTCTATAAGTTTGGACAGGCTCCCTCTGGTGGATGATTTAATTTGATTATTATAACTAAGGCGTATATACCTTCAAGATATCATCTTTCCTTTGGCCCCATATTCTGATATGACAGGTCAATTTTGATTATTCTATGCCTTTCATGTGAAAATCTTTAATAGGAGAATTTAAGATTTTCTTTTGGCCCTTCTTAAATATCATGTTGGAGACACACACACACATAATCTATATATATATATATATATATATATATATATATATATATATATATACACACAATATATATATATATATATATATACTGTCTCTAAATGTACATTTTTTTGACTACAGTGAACATCTTGTGCAGTAAAGTAAAAACTCTCCGGAAGAAGCCATCTCCTAGCGAAACATGTTGAGTAACTATCGCTGTACAGTATAGTTGAATCGCATAAGATTTGAAAATCATTTTTATAGTATTTTAATGTATTCAATAAAATTGGTTATGAATTTTAAAAATATGATATAGTATATTGTCTTGGTTTGGCACCTTAAAAGTCCTCACTTCCTATTCTACATGTATCTTTAGTTTATAAGATGTGGTGCCTTGCTCCCCAGATCTTTGGCTGATATTTCAAAAAACATTCTGCTAAACCATAACTCAGTACAAACCATATAGAAATAAGCGAGCCATGATTTTTTTTTTCTATGATTACTCACCTCTTTCAACCACCATGAATTCACCAGTGCCTCTGCACTATAATGTACATCTCTCCAAAAGCCTTTGAAAAAGCATGATATTATAAAGGGCTTTGCTTGTCTATTTTTATTATTATGCATTGTCAATGTGAATAGAATGAAGCACTGAGATTTCCAAGGCTGTAGAATGAGTTATAAAGGAGGCACACAACCCTACCTCTATCCTATTCAAGATAAAACACTCTAGCTTAGTTAGTTATATACGAGGTAATTGCAGGAATCCAAGGCTTTCGAGCTTTAAAAATTCAGTTTCACCCTAATTTAAATGTATTTATGAAATAATAGAACTTTTGTACTTACCGTAAAATCCTTTTCTTGAGGGACACAGAACTGTAATAATTCTTGGACATGTGGTTTATATCAGCCCCTGTATAACCCTGCCTCCAACCTTCATGCCTCTTTTGTGAGCAAGCAGTACATAAGGCCAATAAGACAGAGAGGTGTAACCTACTCCCCTCAGTGGACTTCAAGAAAAGGATTTTACCGTACATACAAGAATCCTATTGTTTTAAAGTCCATTAAGGGACATAGGAATGTAGTAATTCTTGAACACATAGGATATCCAAACACATTTCAACCGAGGGGTAGGCAACATCTATTGAAAAATCTAATGGATGTGAAAATCTTATTAGAAGAAAAGAAAACAATGCCTGAACAAAACCAAAGCAAAGGCAATAAGAAAGAATCTGGTATACCAAAGTGGGGCAGGTAAGGACAGACTGCTATCAGAAAAAAAACAATGGACTTCAAGAAGAATTGGGTGGACAACCAATCAACCAAAATTTAGACCAACAGTTAAAGTGGTTAACAAAAAATTTAAACATTTTTAAGGTAAAGGCTGAAGCAACAGATACTTAACCTTTGACCTCAGGGAAAGGAAAGTTGGACAAATATTGTATGTCTAAAGTTCAAGTAGTGAACAGCAGGGCATGGTTTACCAAAAATCCTTGTCTTCATGGAAGGGGAGATTAATAATAAAACAGTACTCTCAGCAGTAATCTAGTAAGGGAGGGAGGTGGGGAGACTTTCACTGTCAAACAAAGAGAGGTAGAGTACTAAGCGGCCATAAGCGGTTTGAATCTCGATCAGTTCAGCAGGAACCTGCCGAGATTTAAACCGTTAATGGACAGGCTGAATGTACCAAGTTAATTGATCGATCAACTTGGGTACAACCAGCCTGTCGGATTCTCTTATGATTATCGCTAGCGGCTGCTATAGCCTCTTGCAATGATTACTGTCTTAACCCGGCGAGGACAGTTTCTCCCGGCCACCCTCCCGGTGGGAGCAGACAATGGCCCAGCAGTAGGGATTACCCTGTCAGCACTATAAGTGTTGATGGGGTAATCGTGCAGATTTCTTTCCTGCAACCTGTGTATGGCTAGCCTAAATCCCTTTTAAGGAAGGGGTGGAGCTATCCACAGACTTATATGACAGAGAAATCTAAGCGAGGGAAGATCCAATGCAATAAGTGCACAGGGACCTCAGAAAAAGAAGTATGAGGAGATCTACCAAAGCAATAGATAATACAGTGCTGTAATAGAGACAATGCAATCTGATCAAAAATCAGTATGGTGTAAAGAAAAAAACAATTGTCACAGTGACAGGCGTTTTACAATGCAGTAAAAACACCAGTCAGTGTGAATTCACCCATAGAGTGCTCTGCAGCTAACACCATACGCGATGGTCTGGAAAGCACCACAAGCAGAGTCCAGTGTCTGAAGGTCACATTCCAGACCACAGTCTGTGGTTAGGGAAAGCCTAAGTATGGTCTCCAAAGCTATTGCTATGGAAACGCCTATTTGGATAACTGCTGTACAGAGACCAGCTCAAGCGGTATAGTAAACATCTTGATTGAACAGAAAAAACATCTTAGAAGCACAGAATACAGTATCTCACAAAAGTGAGTACACCCCTCACATTTTTTTAAATATGTTTTTATACCTTTTCATGTGACAACACTGAAGAAATTACACTTTTCTACAATGTAAAGTAGTGAGTGTACAGCTTGTATAACAGTGTAAATTTGCTGTCCCCTCAAAATAACTCAACACACAGCCATTAATGTCTAAACCACTGGCAACAAGTGAGTACACCCCTAAGTTAAAATGTCCAAATTGGGCCCAAAGTGTCAAAATATTCTGTGACCACCATTATTTTCCAGCACAACCTTAACCCTCTTGGGCATGAAGTTCACCATACCTTCACAGGTTGCCACTGGAGTCCTCTTCACATGTTTGGCTAGTCCATCACCTTTACCCTCAGCTTCTTTAGCAAGGCAGTGGTCATATTGGAGGTGTGTTTGGGGTCGTTATGTTGGAATACTGCCCTGTGGCCCAGTCTCCGAAGGGAGGGAATCATGCTCTGCTTCAGTATGTCACAGTACATGTTGGCATTCATGGTTCCCTCAATGAACTGTAGCTCCCCAGTGCTGGCAGCACTAATGCAGCCCCAGACCAAGACACTCCCACCACCATGCTTGACTGTAGGCAAGACACATTTGTCTTTGTACTCCTTACCTGGTCGCCACCACACACACTTGACACCATCTGAACCAAAAAAGATTATCTTGGTCTCATCAGCTCACAGGACATGGTTCAAGTAATCCATGTCCTTAGTCTGCTTGTCTTCAGCAAACTGTTTGCGGGCTTTCTTGTGCATCATCTTTAGAAGAGGCTTCCTTCTGGGACAACAGCCATGAAGACCAAGTTGATACAATGTGTGGCGTATGGTCTGAGCACTGACAGGCTGACCCCCCACCCCTTCAAACTCTGCAGCAATGCTGGCAGTACTTATATGTCTATTTCCCAAAGAAAACCTCTGGATATGACATTAAGCACGTGCACTCATCTTCTTCGGTCGACAATGGCGAGGCCTGTTCTGACTGGAACCTGTTCTGTTAAACCGCTGTATGGTCTTGGCCACTGTGCTGCAGCTCAGTTTCATGGTCTTGGCAATCTTCTTATAGCCTAGGCCATCTTTATGTAGAGCAACAATTTTTCTTTTTCAGATCCTCAGAGAGTTTTTGCCATGAGGTGCTATGTTGAACTTCCAATGAGCGTTATGAAAGAGTGAGAGCAATAACACCAAATTTAACACACCTGCTCCCCATTCACACCTGAGACCTTGTAATGCTAAAGAGTCACATGACACCGGGAAGGGAAAATGGCTAATTGGGCCCAATTTGGATATTTCCACTTAGGGGTGCACTCCCTTTTGTTGCCAGCGGTTTAGACATTAATGGCTGTGTGTTAAGTTATTTTGAGGGGACAGAAAATTTACACTGTTATACAAGCTGTACACTCACTATTTACATTGTAGTAAAGTGTAATTTCTTCAGTAACAAAATCCTATCCACTTGATGGAAAACCGGAACCGGTAGACTCGTGGTAATTCAATGGTCGTAGAGTCATGAAAAAATATTATAAAAACGCAATAGCGTAAAACCCAACAAAAAAATGATAAATTGTGACTTGACACCAATGTGATCATTCAACGGTTAACTCAAAAAATTGTGTAGTATTGATGTAACCACCACCAGTGTGAATGCTCACAAAACGAAAGTTTGAAAGATTCAGAAAAATATGTGCACTGAATGAAAAAGAAATGAATCCCATGCAGAAGGACACCTTAAGGTACTCCTTACCAAAGGGAATCAGGGCAATCACATATAACACTCAAACATCAGTGCTATCCTTCACCTGCTAAAATCGCCTCTTACCAGATGCAGATAGTATAAGCGCCAAAGTGAATCAGGGCAATCACATGTAACACTCAAAGCCAGTGCTATCCTTCACCGGAAGAAATTGCCTCTTACCAAATATAGATGATATAGACGCCTGCAGGTAAATCAGACTTCATATATATAGAGACACTTGTATTGAAGCAGGTTCTGACCCAGATGACTCCAAGAGATGGCCCAAAAATATTCACCGCCATAAAAAAAGAACAGCTTCCATAGTGTAAAACCGTAACAACTTTTTATTAAAGTAAAGGGAATAAACTCACAATTTGTCAGGAAGTACAGAGCATTGATGGTGTAGCCGCCGGCCGGACGACTCCGCTCGTCCGCACTTCCTTATCGCAGTCAGATGACGTCAGTATGCCGTGTCCTTATGACGTTTCGTCACAGATGACGTTTTCAAAGGTCATCTGTGAAAAGTCATCTGTGACGTCATCTGTCACCTTTGAAAACGTCATCTGTCACCTTTGAAAACGTCATCTGTGACGAAACGTCGTAAGGACACAGCGTACTGACGTCATCTGACTGCGACAAGGAAGTGCGGACGAGCGGAGTCGTCCGGCCGGCGGCTACACCATCAATGCTCTGTACTTCCTGACAAATTGTGAGTTTATTCCCTTTACTTTAATAAAAAGTTGTTACGGTTTTACACTATGGAAGCTGTTCTTTTTTTATGGCAGTGAATATTTTTGGGCCATCTCTTGGAGTCATCTGGGTCAGAACCTGCTTCAATACAAGTGTCTCTCTATATATGAAGTCTGATTTACCTGCAGGCGTCTATATCATCTATAATTGGTAAGAGGCGATTTCTTCCGGTGAAGGATAGCACTGGTTTTGAGTGTTACATGTGATTGCCCTGATTCACTTTGGCGCTTTTACTATCTGCATCTGGTAAGAGGCGATTTTAGCTGGTGAAGGATAGCACTGATGTTTGAGTGTTATATGTGATTGCCCTGATTCACTTTGGTAAGGAGTACCTTAAGGTGTCCTTCTGCATGGGATTCATTTCTTTTTCATTCAGTGCACATATTTTTCTGAATCTTTCAAACTTTCGTTTTGTGAGCATTCACACTGGTGGTGGTTACATCAATACTACACAATTTTTTGAGTTAACCGTTGAATGATCACATTGGTGTCAAGTCACAATTTATCATTTTTTTGTTGGGTTTTACGCTATTGCGTTTTTATAAAATTTTTCATGACTCTACGACCATTGAATTACCACGAGTCTACCGGTTCCAGTTTTCCATCAAGTGGATAGGATTTTGTTACAGAGAACCTGCATTCAAAATTTACCTATCTGGTAAGCATATACCCATAAGGAGCCTGGTTTGAAAATCAAGGATTACACCACTGTATGGACATTATATGGACTTTATCTGTTCCATTTTATCATTTTAGCGTGACTTATTACACAATTATTTTCACTGGGGTGAGGTCACACTTGAAGTTGCAGCTCTTTAGCTTAATTTCCACTAGCGCGGTTATTATTTCTCTTTTCACTAATTTCTTCAGTGTTGGTTGTCACATGAAAAGATATAATAAAATATTTTCAAAAATGTGAGGGGTGTAGAAATTAAAAGAAATGTAAAAAAATATATTTAAAAATTATACTTAGATTTTACCTGGAGAAAAAGTGCCCAAGCTCATTAGAAACTGGCAAACAACTGAGGCATGATGGTTAGAGGAAGGGTTATACAGGGGCAAACCTAACAGTTTTTTTTTTTTTTTTTTGCCAGCGTCCAAACCTTCTGGAGCAGCAACACATATGTCCAACAATGGCTGCATTATTACATGGAAGATAAAGACTTTCTACAAATAATTTCATAAATCATTTAAAAAATATATGTTTGTCATCAGAATCTTCTACTTCTTCTTGGTGTTTTATTACTCACTTCATTAGATTTACATGTGTCTATATTCTAATAGACACCTATTGGCAATACAAGTAAATCAGGCTCATCCATAGACCATTGTTCTAATAATGACATTTCTCATACCTGTATGAGAAAATTGTTCAAAAAGGTATCTTTTGTACTTTGAAACTAAACAACTTTTCTCTTTTGTTTTTAAATGATTAATGGAATATCAATGCTTACTATAGTTAACAAAGACATTTCCAAAGATATCTAAAGTAATGTCAGTCTGTCATACCACATTACAGCTTCTTCATTTCATACTATACTGCAGCATTCACATCACCTAGAGAGGATGATACTACCTCTTAAAAGTGCATGACATTAAATGTTAAAAAGCAACTTACGTTATGATCTATATATGATTCATTATGCATATGTTATTAACAAGATACTCAGATCAGCAGGGATCCTAATCAGAGACTTAAAGTTCCATCTCCAGTCGCTGAAGACTTGACCTATAAATCAAACACTTTGGGTCTTATAAGAATAGCCCATTAAATAATCATCAGGGATTGAAGAAAATAAAAAGTAATGTAGATTTCTTGCTCATATACTGTATGTTTTAATGGAAATTTGGTTTGGTGCTTTGCTAAATGTACCGTATAGCAAAAATGCAAATCAGATTTTTTTTTTTTTCTTAGTCGCTTCTTATTTATAAAACTGTCAGTGCTCTTTACAATTAGTCCAGTCCATAAAACTGGAGTAAATTAGAATGTTATTAACCTGAAGAATACCCTTGATCTTAAGAACACCTGGTAACCTGGTGTATACTTGGCCAATTCAAAGGGAACACATGATGAAAAAGTAATATCAAAATGGTCACTTGATTCTCAAAAGTTATATGCAAATCCTGACTGTTTCCTAGCTGTCAAACTTGGCCCCTCCCTAGCCACAAGTCAAAAATCCCTAATGGGCTTTGAAACTGCTCATTACGTTAACATATAGGTGCACCTTCAAACAAAGTGCACGCATTCCTCCCCACCCTCTAGTAACCACCCCACTCCAAAACAAACTTACCTTGTGCTGAGAGCCAGTCTAATAAAACCATATGGGAATCCACTGAGTTAACAACAGTTCTATTTACCTTAGCTTTTATAAGGTGTTTTTTTTATTTGGGGAGTAGGGGAGCTGTCAGTAAAGGAGACCTTGTATTCTCATGTAAGGTCCACTTTAATATCATAAAAGCTTCTACCCAGCAAGCTTTTTGGAGTTCCCGTCTCCTTTTTGCATGATTACATTTGTGATAACCTGTTTTAAATGTTTACTTGCAAAATAAAGAGTGTACATAGATAAAGAAAACTAGATATAAAACAACAGTTTTAAAATGTATACAAATAAAAAAAAAAAAAAATATCACTAATCCAAATTATCCTATTACTTGTAAAATATATTATTGTTTACCTGTAAAGAAAGGAACTAGCAAGGACATTTTACAGTAAAAAAAAAAAAATTAACATAAAACTGTGGCATATAGGCGGGCGTATACGAACCAATGACCCCAAGTTTATTCAGTGTGAGGGAATATATATTTTAATCACCACTTTTTCATCAAACAGATAGATGAGTTTATTTAGTTTGCAAATGGAAGATCTGTTTTCAACACATTACAAGAAAGGTATGGTCAAATTTGCATTTATGTAATAAAAATGTTTGTACTTCCAAAAACCCTTATATTACTGACACTAAGCTCTTCACTATCTCAGAAAGAGTACTCTACAATTTTAGAAGGATATTTATTTTTAGTAAATAGACTTCCATTAATTACGGCCCAGAACTGTATCCTTTTTCTGGTGCAGCTACTAGTACCCACATGAATAGTACTAGCGGCTTATTCTAGACACTGTATGACTCACAGCCTGTAGGAAGACAAGTTGTCACCAAGCGTAAAATGTGCTACATCATGTGATCTGTCTGGCTCTACAAGAATATTCACATTAGCTTATTTTATACAGCAGCATACAAAAAAAATATATATATATATATATATTTTATATATAGGACCAAAGTGAGGAACAAGAGAGGCTAGCGTAATAACCTTGCTCACCCGGCGCTCACAAAAATATATAACTAAATGGAGCTGCTGCTGTATGAATCAAACTATCAGAACCTCTGGCTCAAAATACTTCACACACTAGCAGCGCTAAAGTCCACATAAAATGAACTTATATCATAAATGTCAGAGAAAGTCCATGCATAAAGTCCCAAATGTAACCAGAGTCTGAGGATGGTGAATTCTTGCAGGAAACCAGAAAGACCTCCACCACACCGCTGTGTGCACCCGTAAATGGGAACACTTACCAGATAGAATCTGTATATGCGCCAAACATAACAGTCAGTGGGACCACCTAGTCTCCTCCAGACACCCGATACTGGTCAGCACCTCAATCAGATAACCTTACAATATCAGACCGATGATCGCCTCACCAACATGAAGACAGTTTGCATGTAGAATAATAAAGCAACATAGCGTAATCCAGCAAAATGCGCTTTTTATTCCCAAAACATAAATCCCTCCTAATATATATATATATATATATATATATATATTTTTTTTTTTTTTTTTTTAATTTGAGTCATTTTTTTTTTTTTTTATATTACCAGTGATAACTGTGTGATATATTGACCTCCTAAAGAGAATAACATTGAGGGCTCACTTAATTAAATCATTACTGTACTCTTAGACATAACATTTCAACATATCTCATTTAACTGGTACAGTAACAAAAAAAGCCACGTTTAATCTTTCCTATAACATTTGCTTAAACTTTACAATAGCAGAAAACATCACTATATATGTTGCACTGTGCATCCACATAAGACTTTTAATGTATAATTATATAGAGTTATAGATGAACCGTATCACTTTACATCCCTGCAATTGATCATAATTTGAATATAAACCAAGACTTGACTATTACCAAGATTTAGGTCACCAATTTATGCAAAAAATAACTGCGGTGACTGTAAATGCATTATGCGTTTCATGTTTCTTTAACCACTTCTGGACCAGAAGGATTTGCCCCCTTAAAGATCAGGCCATTTTTTCCTTTTCGGCACTGCGTTACTTTAACCGGAAATTATGCGTTTTAAATAAAATTGATGTCCTTTTTTTTCCCACAAATAAAACTTTCTTTTGGTGGTATTTGATCACCTGTGCGATTTTCATCTTTTGCGCTATAAATAAAACAAAAGCAACATTTCTGAAAAAAAAAATATATATATATTTTTCACATTCTTCTATATAACATTCCCAAAAAAAATGTAAAAATATTTTTTTTCATGCTCTTAGGCCAATTTGTATTCTGCTACATATTTTGGTAAAGAAAATCGCAATAAGCGTATTTTGAAAGGGTTTGCGCAAAAGTTATCGCGTCTACAAACTAGGGGGATGATTTATGTCATTTTTATTTATTTTTTTACTAGTAATGGTGGCGATCTGCGATTTTTAGCGGCACTGCAACATTGTGGCGGACAGATCAGAACCCTAACTGACATTTTTTGGGGGGACCAGTGACATTACTACAGTAATCAGTGCTAAAAATATGCACTGTTACTGTAATAATGACATTGGCAGGGAAGGGGTTAACCTAGGGGTGATCAAAGGGTTAAGTGTGAGTCTAGGGGAGTGTTTACTAACTGTTTGGGGGATGGGCTTGTGAAATGACCACAGAGACCTGTGTTCCTATATAGGAGGATCACAGGCGCTCTGTGATCATTTCAGAAAGAAGAACGGTCAGTTGTGTTTACAACAGCTGACCATCCTTCTCTCTCAGCGGGGAGCGATCGCTGGTGCCCAGCAGCAATCGCAGCCACTGGTCCCGTGGATCGGCATCCCCGCTGCCTAGTGGGGGTGGAAGCGCACCACCAGCGGCGCACGCTCGCCCCCCAACACCACGCGACCGACCGACGTAGGGCTACGTCGGTTAGCGCAGGATAGCCAGCCTGCCACAGTAAATGTTCAGCGGGCAGTCTTAAAGTAAAAAATTCTGACAGAAGTATGGAAGCTGCCATTTCTGAGCTACTAATAAACATGCACATGAATTTCTCTTTCAAGGCTGTGACTGCCTTTTTTTTCAGCTTAGCTGCCTCTGTGCTGCAATGACAATGCTATCCCCAATGCAACCACCAGCTTCTGTCCCTGCTGCCAGCTCTCCTAGGCCCTACCTCATATAGCACAGCTGAATGGAAGCCTGGGAGAAGGACTCCCCACCCAGATGAAGACAAATGAAGCTGCAGCTGAGGTTTGGGGAATACACTTTGGGAAGGAGGGCAGTAGGAAGAATTGCCCTTGGGGAATTTTTGCTTTGGGTGAGAAAGGAGTGGTTTGCTTTGGGGTGATTTGTGTAGGGGGATTTTTGCTTGGGGTTGAGCCAGGAGATATGTGCTGTGAGGGATTTTTTTCTGGGGGGTAACAATTTTGTTTGGGGGTTTATTAGTGGGAGGGAGGGGAGGGTTTAATTGTGAGTAGTTTTAATTTGGAGATTTTTGTTTGGGGGAAAGAGCAGGGGAGATTTTCATTGGGAACGTTACACTTCAGGGTTAAAATTCTACCTGAGGTTAGGTAAACTTTTGCTTGGTAAAGAGGGTGAGTAAAAATGTTGTTTATAGGATGCCTGAACAAGAGTGAAAAGGAGTACTCTTAAACTCTACACTCAGGGCTGTACATTATGTGTTAAGGTGACCAAACATCCTGGGTTTCCAGGACAGTCCCCGATTTAGGGCGATTGTCCCTGCTGGAAAGCATTCCCAGGTATAAAGATGGCAACCCCCATCTCTTGCTGGTTTCATTAAAGGTGTCTCAGACACAGGGACTGCAGAGTAATCACTATCTAAAACGACCCCACCTACCCACCAGTTATAATACTTATAGGTATCAGTACCCTTACGGCTGTTACCGAGGTGAGCAGTGTTGGAACAAGGTGTCAAGGAATGCAGATGTGAGCAGTATAGAAAAGAGGACACAGAAGTGAGCAGTGCTTGTAGAGGGTTGCAGAAAGGAGCAGTATTGAAGAGGGTTTCAGGGGTGAAGAAGTGAGCAGTGCTGGAACAGTATGGCAAGGAAAGCAGAAGTGCGTGGTGAAAGGCTGCCGGGCATGTAGAAATTACCTGTGTTGGAAGAAAGTTTCAGGGAGTGTGAAAGTGAACAATGCTGGAAGAGGATGCCAGGGGTTGCAGAAGTGAGCAGTGCTGGAAGAGGGTGACAGTTGGTGGGGAGAAGTGAGTTAGGGATATTTGTACTCAAATTTTTACCATGTTCCTTGATTCAACAAAGTTCACAGTACGACCCTGTCTAGCCTTTCATCCAAAAAAAATTCCCGCTGAGACATCCTCATAGTGCATATGTGCACTATGGCTCCATGCAGACCAGCACAATACAGCATACTGATAGGAACTTTTTAATTGGCTGGTAAGACCACACAGTGAAGATTACTGGATGAAAGAGAAAGGTAAGTTGGTGGGCTGCACTTAAGGGAGTATAGGAATTGATTCATTGACAATTATATAAAAAGTGTAGTTGTTGTTAAAGTACTTCTCGCTTTTGAACTCTATATGGTGGGAGTTCAGCAGTCAGGAGTGTGTAATATAATTTGAGTTAGGGTTATACAGTATATCCTGTACTTAAAGCGGAGTTCCGGGCACAGAAGTCATTTTTCACTGAACATACCCCCGGGACAGTCAGGGCTAGCACATTCCACAATGGCTAGCCTCTGATCTGTCCCGGTTCGCATTTACCTTTTAGAAGAAATACTTACTTATAAAATTTCTTCCACAGCGTTTCCATCTCTCTTGTGGGCAGCTGAAGCCGGCGCGGTCCTCTTCTGTGTCTTCTTCCGCGTCTTCTTGTCCCAGAATGCACCCGCACCGGCCCCTCTCGTCACTTTCGGTGCGGCGCCGCATTCCTCCACAGCTTCTGGGCATGCCCAGAAGCTGTTTAGCAGGGGAATGCGGCATCGCCCGGAAGTGACGAGCGGGGCCGGTGCCGTCGCATTGATTCCTGGGAGCGATGACGTTCAGCTCCCAAGAATCATCGCGAGACAGGAAGTGACAGCGGAGCCGCGGCGCTGAGGGAGGAAGTACTCTGAGGTGAGTATTTACAATCTTCATTTACAAGGTGAGTAAACAAAAAAAAAAAACCTAACTATCCAATTCCTTTTCAGGTGATGTCTAACTAGCGGAGGGGCACAAAAAAAAATATCAATTTTGTGCCCGGAACTCCGTTTTAATATACTCCTGACCACCATACTCTGCTGCAAAAGGCGGCAGATTTAAAAAACTACTGTATGCAAAAATGCAGTTTTCGACGTTTTGCATACATGAAAGTGTAGTGGAGGGGTCTAGGGTAAAGAGTAAATAAAAGAGTACCTGTCACTGCATATTTCTGTCACAAGGGATGTTTACATTGCTTGTGACAGCAATAAAAGTGATCAGATTTTTTTTTTTTTTTTAAAAAACCTGTAATAAAGTTAAAAAAAATAAAAATAAATAAGAAAAAAAATGTTTAGCCGCCCCCGTCACCGTTAGCTCGCGCATGAAAGAAAACGTATACGGAAGTCGAGCCGCGAATTAAATCACTGTTCAAACCACACATGTGAGGTATCGCCACGATCGCCAGAGCGTGAGCAATAATTAAAAAAAAAGAGATACACTCTAACTCAAAACTGGTAACCGTTAAAAAATTTTAAAGCGTCGCCTATTGAGATTTCTATTGACCGTAGTTTGTCGCCATTCCACGGGTGTGCGCAATTTTAAACCGTAACATGTTGGGTATCTATTTACTCGGCATGACATCATCTTTCACAATATACAAAAAAAATGGGCTAACTTTACTGTTTAGTATTTTTTAAATGCAGTGAAATGTGATTTTTCGTAATTTTTTCAAAAAAATGGCGTTTTAAAGACCGCTGCGCAAATACCGCGTGACAAAAAATATTGCAATGACCAACATTTTATTCTCCAGAGTTTTTACTAAAAAAATATATATAATGTTTGGGGGTTCAAAGTAGTTTTCTAGGAAAAAATACTGATTTTAACTTAAAACAAAAAGTGTCCGAAATAGGGCTGGGGCTTAAGTGGTTAAAAAAAAAAAAATGATGGCATTACGCAGTTGCTGCAGATTTGTGATCTGCACATCCATGATGCAAATCTCCCGTTCCACCACATCCCAAAGGTGCTCTATTGGATTGAGATCTGGTGATTGTGGAGGCCATTGGAGTACAGTGAGTGCATTGTCATGTTCAAGAAACCAGTTTGAGATGATTTGAGCTTTGTGACATTGTGCATTATCCTGCTGGAAGGAGCCATCAGAAGATGGGTACACTGTAGTCATAATGGAATGGACATGGTCAGCAGCAATACTCGGTAGGTTGTGATGTTTAAATGATGATCAATTGGTACTAAGAGGCCCAAAGTTTGCCAAAAAAACATCCCCCACACCATTACATCACCACCATCAGCCTGATCTGTTGATACAAGGCAGGATGGATCCATGCTTTCATTTTGTTTACACCAAATAATTTTGACCATATCATCTGAATATCACAGCTGAAATCAAGACCCATCAGACCAGGTAATGTTTTTTCAATCTTCCATTGTGCAATTTTGGTAAGCAGGTGCGAATTGTAGCCTCAGTTTCCTGTTCTAAGCTGACCGGTCTTCGGCTGCTTTAGCCCATCTTCTTCAAGGTTCGATAAGCTGTGTGTTCAGAGATTTTTTTTGCAAACTTTGGTTGCAATGGGTGTTTTTTGAGTTACTGTTGCCTTACTATCATCTCAAACCAGTCTGCCCATTCTCCTCTGACTTCAACAAGGCATTTTTATCCACACAACTGCCACTCACTGGATATTTTTATTTTTCGGACCATTCTCTGTAAACCCAACAGATGGGAGCACATGAAAATTCCAGAAGATCGGCAGTTTTTGAAATACTCAGACCAGCCCATCTGGCACCAACAACCATGCCATGTTCAAAGTCACGTAAATGCCCTTTCTTCCCCATTCTGATGCTTGGCTTGAACTTCAGCAAGTCATCTTCACCACATCTAGATGCCTAAATGCATTGAGTTGCTGCCATGTGATTAGCTGATTGGTCAGTGAGTGTATATTGGTAGAGGATCAAGCAAGACTGGTGCAGTAGAAAATGTTCTTGAATCAGGCTTAAATGCGCACATTTTTTTTAACACATACAGATTTTTATAGTTAGCCAGGGACATTGTGGTTTTATAAATCAGGTTCATGAGATGTAAAGATATAAATGAGATATAAATCAGTGTTCAAGGATAATAATCCAAGTGCATTTTGTAACAATGGAACATAAATATTAGAATGGACACAATACATTTTAAAATAAAATATTTTGTTTACTGTGAATTACCTCTAAGTTGTTTAATAAGCATTGACTCCATAGGCCAACAACCATTTTCCCCTATTGTGGTACTAATGTAAGTTTATGACTCCAGTTTCTTCACAAGAGCACAAAACACCTTTCTGGCATAACAAAATGGAAGTTATTTATTGCTAATAATAATTAGCCCTGGAAAAAATGTTTTGTTCTAAACCAGAGTAAACTTGGCATTCCAATGTTGATGTTTTCTATTAAGGGTACTATATTCACACCCACAAACAATAGTTCAATCAATGGAAATAATAATTCTTCATTTGCTAACTACCCACTGTGCTGCTAGAACTCCACAGAGTCTTTTGCAAGAACTATTTAACGGAACTTATAATCAATAACCAATTAAACCATAGAGTTCAGCTAAATGTGTTCTGAGGCACTAGGAAAACAAATTTAACGGGTAGAAAATCAACTCTTTTTCTTCTTGTCTTCCACATACATTGATCCAGATCTTGGAGGTCAAAAGCAATAAAAGAAGGTCTGTTGCTAAACATGTATTATGGATCACATTCTGAGTGTTATTTAACTTCGGTATGTATTAAAATGACTAACAACCAAAATAAATGTAAGTAAACACAAACTGACAAAATAAATATAATTAAAAACAATGAGAAACTGGAAAGTGATAAACCATGCATGGATAAAGGGCCATTTACACAATTTGTGTGCGTTAAACACGTGTTAGCTGCTTTTTGTACAATGGCACACTATGTATTGAGATATCCTATTCACTTTGAAATTACAATAAACAAGCCTCAATGCAGGAAAAAAAGGACCTGCAACATTTGTGGAAACACAGCATGTTGTGGTGCATTTTGGGGTATATGTGTGTAACACATTTGAAGATGACTCACTTTGCTCACTCAGCACTTACCAACAAACCTTGAGGTATTTTAAATAATCTATTGAGTCAAGCATAGTCTAAAGCAAGAAGGATTATAAAGTGCACTTAAGCAAACAATCAATAAGACATATCAGCAGCAGTATCAATAATAATGTTATCGTTGGATAACAGTAATTAACAAAACGGAACTGCACTTACCTATCAACTGTATATAAAGACAGTGCTGACTTGCCATAACCGTCCCAGTCTTCTCCCACTAGACAGAGATTCATGAAAAAAACATTGGCCAGCAAAGCTGGGGCCCTTGAAGAACGCACACCAGTTTTCAGCAGACAACGGACTAACTTGAGTCCCAGGGCACCCTCTTCTGGATATAAAAATTGGCAAACCAGTAGAGTAACCTAAAGGACCATAACTAATGAGCCTCCGGGGAATGGTTACAGAAAAATAAACATCAAGAGCAAACTAAAAAATGTAACAACATTTTATTACATACAAAAACATCAATGTCAAAGAAAATATTAATAAAAAAACCTGAACCACCCACGATCACCAATAAAAAAAGACAATGTTGTCTAGAACAAAATCACAAAGGTGACCCTCTAAAAGGTGCAATAGGTGCAGGACAGTCATGGATAAATGAATAGCCCAGTCACAAGTGCAGGTCAGTATGGGTCCATCAACTATCTGCAACTGCTGCAGCATCAACGAAAGTCCACCGGTGAATGGAAGTGCTGTGGATATGGGAACAGAACCTGGCAGGTCTGACTGACCAATTGTAGATAGAATGGAGAATATCGCTGTAGTATTGTATGGACTGATTCCCACTAAGCAATGCTAACAGACACCACACTTAAGTGGACCAAATTAATGTCCCAATGTGGCTAGCCGCAGCATAGTCATTTTATAAATGGACAATTCATTGTTGAGTCTTCAGATCACCATGAAGCTGATTTGGCAGGGGAGCAAAGAGTAGCAGGCAGGAAAGCAGCAGCAAATAGTTAGCAGCAGATAGCAGGCATCAGCAAAAGAACTAGTTCAGCAAGTACTGCACCAATTGGCAAGGAGCAGAGGTAAAAGCAGAATAAAGGACACACAAGATAGTCAGTAATGGTTTATTCTGTACCAGTCCTAATTTAACCTCTATGCTCCGTGTGCGGACCATTTAATCTGAATGCAAAGAACCGGTCCTGGTGGCCCAGCAGTGCTGCATATGACACACATATTTCAAACCTGGTTGTAGATCTTCAGAGGATCTACGTATGCTGTTCTTATAAATAATCAATGGAAAGTCACTGCACACTATAACTCCAAATAGCTGCGTTCCTCGTGTGTAAATACCTGCCATAGTGTTAAGCAAATCCTGCTACAGCTTCCTGGGTAGGTGGAAGTGGTGAGAGGCATAGCTACTGACGTCCAGCACACATCTGCATGATGTCAGCGCGTTTTGCTGGAAACCCAGCTTCTTCAGGACTTCTTCATCCTCTTCTGGGTCTCTGGACACGTGCTCTGATTCAGTAAAAATCAAGTTCAAGTCAGGCAGAGATAGAAGTTCAATGATGGAGGAACACTGCTCAATGTGTGAGTGCTGCAAGTCTTGGGTAGCTGCTAAAGCAGAGGTGCACTCCTGGCTCGCCTCTGAGATCAGCAGGGAAAAATGGAGGAATGGCTGCACACTCGGGAAGGTTGCCAAAATCTTTATTGTAGAGATCAACAAATAAAAACATAAACAGCACAGTGAGCACCGGGAGATACAATTGTTAACCTGTTTCAAGCAGATGACAGCGCTTAATCATAACACCATCTCTCATTTCCCCAAAGATAGAAGTTGCTGATGATCTCTCTCTTTCAATCCAGTATAGCCTGATCTCAGTAGATCCAGAAAGAATGGCTTCACACCACTTGCCCATCATCCAAATGCACCATTTATATGTAGTAATCTTCAAGAGCAAGTACATTACAAAGGACACAAAGAGTATCTCGCTGTAACGCTAGCTTGGTGACTTCAGCTTTTTTCTTTTCTATTGACTGGATTGCATGATGTCTGTGTTAGGTACCTATTAGGTAAAGTCCGAAGTGGAGGATTCAGGCAAAAACGTAGTCAGAGATTAGGCCGGCAACAGATCGGGCAAAGTGGTATCCAAACGTAATCCAAAGAATGGTCAGGCAGGCAGAAGTCATACACAAGCTGGCGGTGAAGTACAGATTCGGCAGGCTGAAGAGGGGTCAAGAATACAGGCAAAAGTTCATACACGATAGTCAATAAAAGAGAAAACAGCACACCCAGGAAGAAATTCTAAAACAAACGGGCATTGAGGAACAGGAAGTGCTGCTATTTAAAGGCTGGATAAAATTGTACATTGTTCACAGCTGGTTAAATTGTACATTGTTCACTGCTGGCAGCAGGTGGAGCTAGTGAGTCCAAAAGTAAAGCATCAGGCTGGAAAATCACTGCCAAAACTCCAGAGCTTCTTTGTGGCACAACAGATAAGGCTGCAAGCTATGAAACAGGGAACCTCCCGGTTCAAGGACACCCAGGTACATGACAGTCTGAGAGCAGTACACTTCAGGACACTAGCCGCATGGTCAGACTGTTAAGGGATAGCCCACTTAGAGCCAACGCACATGAGACCCTGAAAAGTAAAACAGAAGACAATGTGGGCTTGCTGAAGTTACTCTTTCATAGGCTGGAGAGGAGCATGATCAAAGAGATCAAAGCCTATTGGGATTTCAGCTCCCTCTGAATATTTATCCACAGAACGGATACCGAGAGGACTAAGCGTCCAACAATTTCCTACATTTGAATTATTTGATAAGTCACTAAAAAGCAGTGGACTGACACCTTATCCACATGCTACTTTGCTCTGATGAACATCATTATTTCATCTAAAATGAAGGAAATGGAGATATTAGAAAATTAAAATCTCAGAGCTACAACAAGCCAGTAAACCTCTGCAAGGTGTAGCAGTTTGCAGACCTTGACAAGTGGCTGAATAAAAATTGGATCGTTTGCAAAAAGAAAATATTTTGGACAAAAAAGAAAAGATTATGTGAGACGAGTTGGATTATGATACTAACAGTGTTTATGTGTGGAGGTGGAGGCATTTTTGGAGCAGTTCATCTCATCCTGCTAGTGGCAGAAAAAAGCAGGTCAGCTTTTTGGATACAGAAACGGAACCACAAGAGGGGTTGGAACAAAGGTACAAGAAAACCTGCCGGGGTACAAATAAAGGGAAAATCGAGGACAGGAAACAATATCCCATCTCGGACACAGTCCCACAGAATGTGACCAATTGTGTTAATGTGGTATATTTATCTAATAGGATCCTTACCAGCAGTTAGGTCACCTTGTTAATATATAAACTAAAGGATCAACAAAGGAACGCCCTAACTAAAAAAGATCCCAACCCTGCGCCACAGCAATGCAATAAAGATTAGAATTGAAGATTAAATTGTATAAAAAGCAGCTGCCACTTTAAAAAAGGAAGAATAAAATCACATCTACTCCAATAAAAGCGTAGCGTGCAATATGAACACCCGTGGCTAAAAAGTGAAGAGTAACCAGTCCATAAATAGAGTTCATAAAATTCTAGTTCAGAAATCAGTTTCTACCACACCACGTGAATAAGTGTCACTGCTCCCTGTTGGTTATTCACTCACCAGATTTGAATGCCTAATATTCTCATATAGGCAGAAAGAGCAGAAAACCGCATAAGGGTTAAATGATCCAAAGCGATTTCCCAGAATTAATGGGACCAGATAACCCGGGAGCACATATCGCCTGATCTCAGCCACAGCTTCTCTTCCCACCTTGTTGTTGACTTATTTTTGTCCACAAAGACACTTTAATTGGTTTGAAACCATCTTAGACATTAACAAGTTTGTCAGAAATGTAACCATCAACCAATTAAGCACCACACCACATACATTTATTGTGGCAGGGCGACCCTTAAGTGCAAAACCACGTACCTGTACATGATTCCTTCCATCGGCTCTGGGAGCCACGCTCTAGCTGTGTCCACCCAGGATTGTTCAGGGGACTGACAGAACAGCGGTCTGCCTATGTAAACAAGGCAGACTGCTGTTCTGTCAGACAGGAAGAGAGAGATCTTGTGTTCATAATAATCAGGAACACAGATGTCTCTCTTCCTGCAGTCAGTCCACCCCCACATTTAGAAAGCATTCCCTGATGTTAACCCCTTCCCTGCCAGTATCATTTATACAGTGACAGTGCATTTTTTTTTTTTAGCACTGATCACTTTAGTATCACTGGTCCTCAAAAAGTGTAATTTCGTGTCAGATTTGCTGCCACAATGTCGTAATCCCCCTAAAAATCGCTGATCACCGCCAATACTAATAAAAGCAATAAAAAAAATGAATAAAAAGTCCATAAATCTATTACATAGTTTATAGACACTATAACTTTTGCACAAACCAATCAATATATGCTTTTTGGGATTTTTTTTTACCAAAAATATGTAGCAGATTAAAAATTGGCCTGAACCAATGAAGAAATTAGTTTTTTTACATTTTTTTTTTTATTGGATGTGTTTTTATAGCAGAAAGTAAAAAAATAGGATTTTTGTACTCACGGTAAAATCCTTTTCTCTGAGTTCATTGACAGACACAGCTCCATATTCTTCACCAAAGGGTTACGCTGCCCTCTACAGGAGTAGGACTAGGCAGACAACACAAAAGCTTGGCTACGCCCCCTGGGCTGTCCTCAGCTAGCATAACCCCCCTCTCTGCTTAGAGATACTCAGATTAGTAACAAGCAGTAACAGAAGGATAAAAAAACTCCTTAGAGGGGTGGGTGCTGTGTCTGTCAATAAACTCAGAGAAAAGGAGTATAAAAATCCTATTTTCTCTTCCATTCATTGAAAGACACAATTCCATATTCTTCACCATAGGGACGTCCCAAAGCAGTGCCAAACAGGAGGGGTGGGCATAACAAACCCAAGGCTAAACACAATCCAATCCAGGTAATCGTAGCTCAACTAGAACAGGAGCCCAACCTGAAATACACCCTCAAGAGGGAAAAAACAGACCCTCTAAATTGCAGCCCACAAAGCTTTTGTGGCCAAAGGAGGCAGCAGCAGATGCTAAAATATCTACTATGTAAAATTTTGAAAAGGTACACACTGACGACCAGTGGCCGCCGTACACACCTGCTCCACTGATGCCTGATCACAGAAGGCCCACGAAGCACTAAGTGTCCTAGTAGAATGTGCCGTCACAGGGAAGGGGGGACCCGACCCATAAGTAAAGAATCATGGGTCAGTGTCAATCTGATTCATCTGGAAATGGTAGCAGAGGAAGCAGGAGCCCCTTCCGCGGCCCGTCCGTACTCCAAAACTGAGTATCTCTAAGCAGAGAGGGGATTATGCTAGCTGAGGACAGCCCACAGGGCGTAGCCAAGCTTTTGTGTTATCTGCCTAGTCCTACTCTTGAAGAGGGCAGCATAACCCTATGGGGAAGAATATGGAGCTGTGTGTCAATGAACGGCAGAGAAATCGTTTTTTTTTTTTCAAAATTGTCAGTCTTACTGTATTTTGTTTATGTTTTTTTTGGGAGGAGGCCATTCGGCACTTGTCGGCTGCCTGGACATATATTAGATTAAAGGGGATCCCACTAAAAAGTTCAAAAGTGCTCTTATTAAATTATTCAATAGTAGTGTCTGGTCTGTTAATACATAAATACCCCACTCTTTCCACATTCTACCACTTACCAAAGACCCATAAAGGTCTAGACCCCCTACAAGGCAGGCCCCTTATATCGGATATTGACTCATTCAATGAAAGGCTAGCGCAATGGTTAGACAGGCAGCTACAACCCTTAGTGGAACAACTTCATAACTTTTTGAAAGATACAAACCATCATCTAAAACTTTTGGATGATTTTACATGCAAAGAGGGGTACTCATGGGTTACATGCGATGTTATAAGTATTTACTCTTCTATACCCCACGGCCTAGCTGTGGAAGCAGTTTCATTCTACCTAGAGATGAAAACTGATTTACCCATTGAGTACAATTCTGAAGTACTTAAATATTTTTTGTCCCCCCAGGGATGGGGGCAAAATTTTCACCCTCATTCGCCAACCTTTACTTGGGTTGGTGGGAGCGGCCCACATCTTTGGTTGGGAGAACCCTTTTAGATCATATATATTAGGATCTATTTAAGAATCATTGACAACCTATACCTAACGTATCATGAATGGGGGACGCGGTGGCCTTTTTGTTGGTAGGAAACCAACACATGCCAGTAAGCCACGGAGGGAATGTGATGTGTTGCTTCCACTCTGCGCTAATGTAAGCTGCTATGCTTTACTTCTTAATAAATTGCTTTATACATATTATGCTATGAGGGGTGTCTGTCTTATTCCCGCATGAGCTGTATAGTGCATGAGGAGTGAGACTGACCGCCGTGGGAGAGAACATTGGGAGAGCCTTCCTGGTTACCAGTATTCTGTTTAAAGATCTCTTCTTTCCATTACCTTTGTGATGAGGGTCTTGGTTATCTGGTAAGAGTCAGTGTTATTGAACTCGGTGGTGGCTCTTCTGGTTGCACCCTAAGCAATTATATTGGTGTGGAGTGGACACTTTATTTGGGACTTTCTTCCTTCCATGTATAGACTTGGGTGTCTGTTTGCACATGGTTTGGATCAGCGCTACACCTTTAAATAACTGTTGATTGATCTACTTTTGCATTCAGGATCATGTGTTAGCTGCTTTTCAATTTTAAAGTCATATTGTCCTTTATTAAGTTGAGCGCAGCAATACGTTTTATATAACCTATTATTGGTGATTGAGGATGGAGTGTGATGTCTTCACCTAATCCTTAGGTTTGTTAGTGACAATAAAAAAGATTTACATTTCACAGGTCATGCAGATAACAAGGATATTCGTTTGACAGGTGTAGGTCCAGATGTTATTTCTGCACTTTTTAGGAAGCCCCTCTCTGGTATTTCACTACTCCAAGCCCAGTCTGGTCATCTCAGGCATACTGTTAGGGTAACCCCGGTGGGCAAGTTTTTGCAGGTCAAAGGGTAATGTAGCAATGAGTAGCAAATTGACCAGGAGGCCTCTATGCTTTATAAACAGTTCCTAGACAGGTGTTATCCTAAATGGAGGATAGAAAGAGCACTGACAATTGCTAAAAAACAAAAATAGGGCGGATTTGTTAAAGAGGAAGCCAGGAAGCTTGAGGAAAAATAGATTAGCCCTTTCTACACCTTGTAGCCCTGAGTTTGATGAAGTGAGGAAGGTGGTTAACAAGTATCTGCCCACCCTATATGGTGACGAAGTATATGGAAAAAGTTTTACAGGATGGTTTTAATGTAGTTTCCAGAAGGGCACCTACTTTGGGCAGATATTTGTCTCTGAACTTCTCCAACCCCAAAATTACAAGATCATGTACAAGACTACACTTTAAGGGAAACTACAGGCGTTGTACATCAGGGTGTCCGTGTTGTGACAATAATTTGGGGGGGGGGGGGGAATTGTCATTCCTCAGTTAACCATAAGGAATTTGCAATTTACTCTTTCTATAATTTAACACTCGCTAAGTGGTCTTTATGATCACTTGTAGCCAATGCTACGTCCAGTATTTGGGAAGGACTACAAGGCACCTTCGGGATCATTTTTATCAACATTTTTATAGCATGGAGAAGAACCAATTAACTAATGTAGCACAGCACATGCCATGTTAGGTACAAGTCAGCGATGCAGGTTCAGGTGATAGACTAGATACATGTGCCTAAAAGGGGTGGTGATGCTTTCCAGTTGCTATGCAGGAGGGAGGTGTTCTGGATATTCCAACTCCAGACCCAGATTCCCAACGGGCTCATGGTGGCGAGCATTAATGAGTGGAGATCATTGAACTGTGTGAACCTCAGCTGGAGCAGTGTTCCTCTTCTGCTATTGATACAGCCTGATCTCACCAAGCATCCAAATCACACACTCCTAGGGAGAAGGTTCCCTATCTCTTTGCTTCTCTGAGTTCTCACCAAACTGTGGTCAGCTATGGCAGGGATTCGATCATCTAGCAGCTCTCTCTTTCCCACACATCTCTTGATTCCAAGACCATCCCCTCTTGTGTAGCATTGCACAGAACATTCTGGCAGCAGCAGTCACTGATAATCCCTCTTCTCCTGGGAGCACAGCATTAGATAACTCCAGCAAACTCTGGCCACACATCATTGTTCCCCCTTTACTGTTACTGCTCACTGATACAAATTACAGAGGCAGCAGCAAGGAATCTTACTCATTGCTTTGGGGGACAGGCACGTACATAGTATAGAAAAGTGTGCTTTGTTTATATTTCATGTCTGAGGTTCACGGACACTTTAATATGTGCTTTGGGCCGTCATTCAAAATGAATGGCAACAAATATATACTATGGGCATTGTGTTAATGTGGGTTTTAATGCACATTCCCTGTGAACTAACTGCAGGTAAGGGAAAAACCTCCAAGTGGGACCTTCTATATGATACAAGCCTGTTTATCAGAGGAAACTGCATTCTGTTGCATCCAAAAAATGTATAATAATGTTGGAAATATGAACTTAAATGCATTCAAAACAAGGACAAAACGTTTTAGAAGAAAAAATGCATAAGAAACAAAAACAAAATGCATCTAAAAAGCTCTGCAACTGATGCTTTAAAAACACCCTTAAACACATTACAACACAAATAAATCTTATTGAATGTGCTGTTTCATTTATACAAAAAACCTGGAGAAAATGCAAAGAAGGATAAATATATTATTGAAGAGATAAAGAATCTCAGGCACATGGAAAGACCTAACTTATCATTGAGAAGAGGCAATTAGGGGGAAATATGAGCACATTATATAAATAAATAAATGATTCATGTTGGAAATTCGGTGTAAGGATAAGGAATATGCATTATGGGTTTACATAGCAAATGCGATCACTAAACCTATCTAGTATATTGCACACTGATATACAATGCATATAGTGCAGTGGACATCCCAATAATGCTGATTTTGTGCCTTTGGTTCTAATAGGATGCACTGAGGAATGCACATGTCAACCTTGGAAAAAAAAAACTGTGACTAGCTTGCTAAGCACTAAAATGTGTATTTTTTATTTTATTTCAGGAAATTATATAGCGCTGTCAATTTACGCAGTGCTTTGTATGTGCCAAGCAAAGCCGTGAAACTATACACCATGCAGGCAGCAAGAATTTATCATTGGATTGTCCATTCTAAGCTACAAACCCTATCCATGATCACATCTGCGCATGCACTCTGCAAATCCCCCAGCAAAGCATTAGTATTTTTTATTTTTATTGGTTTTTTTTTTACAGTCACTTTTAAAGATATAATGTTCTTCATGTGATTGTGTTAATATATAAGATTCCCAAGTAGAATCAGCAGTAGAGAAAGCTAAACGGAGAAAATCGCATTCTTCTTTAGCTGTTCTAAGTTTACTTTTTGTAAGGATGCTGGCGGGTACACTTCATAGCAAACCACACGCTGCCACCCCTGCCCTTTTTTAAGGTGGTCCAGCTCAGATCACTCCCACTTTGCGCATGGCCCTGCCTCTAATTATGTAGGAAATGCCAACTCGTAGTCACAATCCCCTCAATTGGTATACTTTTTAGAGTTACTGCACATGCTAATTAACTCAAATAAGGGGGATGCTGTGATTTTGGGATGCAGCATTGTCCGGTCAGAGCATAAGGATGCAGGGCTAAAGTTAAACAAAAAGCCAGCCACTCGATGCTTCTTCCCTATTAAACTTTACTCAAGCACAAAAGCAATAACAGATTCCATATGTGCTAGCGAGCACATATGGAATCTGTTATTGCTGTTGTGCTTCAATAAAGCCTAATAAGGAAGAACCATCGTGTGTCCGGCTTTTTGTTTGACTTTAAACCTGCAGCTGACGTTTGCAGCACTGACACTCTGCTCACACATGGGAGATAAGGCAGTAGAGCTTGGGTGGTTGTTTCTTATAGGTGCAGGACTGTTATAGGAAATCTGGGACAGTTGGAAACTATGGTATCTACAAGACGTGAGAAAAAAATGTTAGTCATCTTTATACTACTGATGTGTTGGTATCCAACCATAAGCCAATCAAAAGGCTACCCATAAGGGCCTCATTTGATCTGCAGATTCATTTTGAGGTAGTGACTAAATCAGAGGGTTAGTATAACAGCCAGTCAGGTAGTATTTTAAGATAGAAGTCAGCAATGGGAGCCTCATATTTTCTCATGACTGGTCTACATCAATGGTGTTTCAGAACACACAAAGGCAGCACTTTAGTTTGGAAAGCAAGAGCTACATAGGAATGTACTTACCCTGGTTGCACCCATTCATGGTGGTGACGAACCCGAAGAGTAGTAACATGATGTTGATGTTGACCTGGTATGATTATAGGATTCTGTTCTTTGCTGCATAAGTCAGATTTCTCTGTACGGCCACCAATTATCAGCAGCTGATTGGCATCAGCTACAGAGTTTATATCGGGGGTCAGTAACCTATAGATCGGGGGTGTCACACTGCAGCCCTCCAGATGTTATAGAACTATAAGTCCCATCATGCCTCTGGGAGTCATGCTTGTAACTGGCAGCCGTGCAATGCCTCATGGGACTTGTAGTTTGGAAACAGCTGGAGGGCCACAGTTTGACACCTGTGCTGTAGATCATACATATGATCTGATTCTGGTGTGGAAAAAAAGGGTCCCTGACAAGCTTGCTGATGCATTTCTTACCTAATGGTTTAGACCAGAAGAATAATATCTTAACAGCAACCCATTTTCTTTTGGGTCTGGTGCTGGGTTCAAATTTTAATTGTGCCATGGCCTGGAAGATAGGACAGAAAAAACAGGCCCAATAAAAATAACACATCAGCCCCAAGGCCCCAGCTAAGCATCCCAGCACTTGCACCCCTGGAAAACAGCTAAGGGTAACATGCAGCAAAACAAGAATCTTACCGCTGAGGGACTGATGCAAATTTCCACAGATTCAGCTGTGTCTTTTCTGTCCTCGGATAAAAGAACTGCCTTGGAGAGAAGGCAGCCCTGTATACATTCCTTGATTTAGGAGTTTACTGCCTAATTATTCACTATTGGGTACATTCCAGGCACTGGAAGGCTAACTACTTCCATATTTGATCCTAGAATCCTTCTTGACAACAGAAATTATGCTAGATCTCACCTTGCATCGCTTCTAGGTCCAGTATCCTACATGCTGTATGTGGACCGGCTGTCATTAAGGAGAGGGATACCTAAGAACCTTCTGAGAACCATAGGGAAAACAATTAAAAATAGGGAGCTACACAAATGTTTATGCAGGTGATACAGGAAACCATTCCACCCAGCTAGAGCTGCAGGGGATGGGATAATCAAGTGGTTTGTATATTTCCTGCAGATGGTCAAGACCAATCTCTCGTGACGTCCAAGAGGATGACTTGGGAAAGGTAAGTATATACTGGAAATGGAGGAAAGTGAAATAGGGGGGATGGTTGAGGGAGGCAAACTGTTTGCGAAAATATGTCCTTGAAAATGACATATTGTAAACTATACATAGATTACTGCTTTAGCATCCAAAGTAAGGTGTGGATTATGAACTTTATTCAGGATTTTTTTCATCAGATCTTGCTATCTTTTTACAAAAATACTAGGAAAAATATTCACGCTTGAACAACTGACAAATATTAAAAAGCTGCTAGCACATATGTTGGTCACAAATATAAATCGATAGAAAACCTAAGATGCAGCGCTTATCATAAAGGAAATATAATATACATTGAGTCCATTAACCTGAGAGTATCAGAAAGACACAATACAAAGTTCAAAATAAAATAGCTGAATAACACATATGGAGTCCTTCAGCTTTAGAGAAGATAATAGCTAGATAGGAAACTTAAATCCAGACTACAAACTTAGAATGTCACTGTAATGGCTTCCCCTGCATGCACCAAATTATTAAATAACATATTTAGTTTAACATATAGGAAGGACCTAAACTTTCTTCTTTCTCATAGTAATAATAATACATTTTTTTACCCCATCTGTACTAGATGAACACTGAATAAAGGTTAGAGGCTGCTCTACTTATAACAAGTGGAACGTAGAGAAAGCCCGTGGGACGCATGTTGGAACGTACACGGAGAGCAGGTACCGGCGCCGTTTTTTTTGAACTAGTAGCATACAGCATCTGCCCTCGCTGATGTCCATTTTCTCGAGCAATGATAACTACAACATTGTTAGTGTATTGGCTTTATGTACACATCCAATTAAAGGAACGCATTACACTTTTCTTGGATCCCTCTCTTTCTCTCTATGAGCCATAGCTCTGATAAGGACTCCTAGGAATTGCACCTGGTTGACTTACCAGTTACAGCCTGCTAGACCCACATAAGTCTAAGGAGTCCACGTAATCTGGTAAGTGTGCTTGCTGCTGGGGAGTGGAGTATTGTACACTGCATGGAATATTCAACATTTCATCACTTTGAATTTAAGGAATATTAAGGAATCTTGACTGGCTACATTCTTGTCACTTTATTAGGGCTCTTTCACACGGTCCGCCTCCGTAGGCAGATCCGTGCTGCTCAGCGGGGATCGATCCGCGATCCCCGCTGAGCCGGCAGATGACAGCTCCGATCTATGGGGGATCGGATGAGAGCGGACCGCCTGTCCGCTCTCATCTGATCGGATCTAATCCGATCCCTGAACGGATGGAAAAATAGGGTTTCCATCCGTCGGGATTTCACGGACAGGATCGGATACGGATGGCAGCGGGTGTCAGCGGAGGTGTCTCCGCTGACATCTGCTGCCCCATAGAGCTGCATGGAGGATCCGATCAGATCCGCCTAAAAAACTGACAGGCGGATCTGATCGGATCGCCGGTGAAAGAGCCCTTAATTTATTTTTGAGCACGCAAGCACTTTTGTTCTTTCTTTAACCAATTGAGGACTTTTCACTGGTTACTTGCTTGCTTTATTATGTTTGGACTATTAATTGCACATTGGATGTTTAAGATTTTTTATTTATGAAATCAATGCAAGGTGGATTTACCATATTTATTCGCGCACTTAGCACTTTATTTTTTGGCACATTTGGTGGATTTGTAAGCATTTTAATAAGGTTTGATTATTTAATTTGGGTTTGCGCTGTGGGTTTAAATTTAACATAATAAAAGAGAGCAACCCCAAAAATTCATACATTAAAGCGTAACTCCACTTTTGTTGAGAAAAAAAAACACGCCCCTCTAAGTGATCTCAGTACATTGCAGGAATTTTAACAAACTTTGTTGCAGATTTCTACCTTTTGTTATTCTGAATAAATCATTGTTTCTCTTACGTCCTCCGACAGTCGCCGCCCACTCATACAGTCTTCACCAATGGGTATTGACTTCATCTCCACAGGAGTAACTAGGCATAAGACTTGTTAAAAAACAAAGCATTTACATAGACACACCCATGGGGCTGTCCCACTGGTCCAATACCCCCCTGCAATCAGCCATCCCAACTCAATTTGTCTTCTGCCTAGTTAAGGAGTAGATAGGCTTCCCGGTGCTGGGGCTACAGTCTCAGCCTTCTTCTTCTATTTTATGATTTTATTTACTGCAAATGTGTTTTTTTCTTTGCATTACTAGCTGTTTATTTTGTCAGCGTTAGTTAGTCGGATCTTCGGATGAAGACGGCGTTTGCGGAGCTGGGAGTCGGACTGGTCGTCCTGGTTCTCCAGGACAGAGGGCCAGATGGAATCCCAGCCCGCCATTGAGCGTTTAGCAGGCTATGTGTTCACCCTGGCCTCGCAAACGACCCATCCCTGTCCTCAGGGGTGCAGCCTGTGAGGTGGCTACCTCGCTCGGACGTCTCCTCCATGGTTCTCCGTGTACTGTTAGCGTCCTGCGTTTTTGGCTGACGGCACCCCTGCCACCTGAGGGTGGGCGGTTTCCCGTGCAATGTGAGGCACCCCACGCCATCGAGTACAGGTAAGTACATTCTGTGTGGGGCCTCTGTCTGGGGCTGGCAGTCCTGTGTGTCTGTGTTATCCCCTCATGTCTGTGCATTTTTTGGGCTCCCTATCCCGGTCCCTGCGGGGGTTTTCTCTCACAGCTAGTGCGCTGTGTGGGTCTGGGGGTCCCTCTCCTGTGTCACTTTAGGATGCTTGTGGAGATACAGACACCTGTGGCGACCGCTGCGGGGTTAAACACCGCCGGTCCGCCATTTTAGGTGTGGGCAGCATGTCTGGCTTCACTGTGGGCGCTTATACAGCATGTATGTGGTGTGTTTTTTGGTGCCTTGCGGCGCCATCTTGTGTGTGGCAGAACATTCGTTCCGAGCACATGTCGGCGGCCATTTTACCGAAGCCTCCCATTATTTTCTATTGGCAACCATTTTTCCTTAGCCTGAAGCCTCAGTTCAGTCTCTTGCGGTGACATCACTTCCTCCTTTCTCTCAGGAGAGCTCGGCTGCGGTGGTAACACTTGTGGGCGTCTGTCTGCTGTCTTTTTTCCTTGCGCAATCCTTCTGGCTATCAGTTATCCTGCTTGGGGGTCTGTGTTTCACAGTCAGTGTAGCGGTGTGCTGCGGGGGTCCGCGGCACGATTAAAGGGCAGTACCTCAAAAAAAAAAAAAACTTTTTTTCTTTTAACATGGAATCTCAGGACAGCAAATTTCCTCCAGCCTTGGTGGGTGACTCAGGTTCCTCTGAGTCCTCTACCCTGACTACTTTGTCTGCTGCTGTGGCGACTTTGGTGTCAAAAGTGGATATTCTGATGACTGAACGAGCTGGTAAAAAAAAGGCCTAGGCTTTCCTTTTCTTCTGATTCTGAATCTGACATGGTTGCCGTGGGTGGCGTGCCCCTTGATTCCCCCCCTGGGACGCCCGAGGAACGCGCAGCTATGGATGCGTTGATTCTTGCCATTAAAGAAACACTACATTTAGAGGATGAGCCCAATCCTCCGGGCATTGTGTCCTCCTTTGGTACACACAGGACCCGCAAGGCAGCGCAGGTGTTCCCTTGCCCCGCTGAGTTCCATGCTACAGTGAATAAGCAATGGCGCAGTTTAAAACGCACCTTTGTGGTGCCCAAGAGGTTTCAACTTCTTTACCCTTTTGTGTCTCCTACGGATTCGCGCTGGTGTGTGGCTCCTCAAGTGGATGACACTGTGGCCAGGTTGAACAAGGCTACTCTGGTACCCACCGAAGATCATCCGGTGTTTAGGGATCCTACGGATAGGAGGTTGGAGTCACTTGCCCGCCATGCTTACATGGTGGCCGGTTCCATACTAAAACCTATTTTCGCCTCTGTTATGGCAGCTCAGGATGTGGCGGATTGGACGAAGATGCTTAGACGCACTCTCGTGGCTGATTCTGCTCCCCCGGCTACATTGGAGATGGTGGACCAGATTTATCAGGGGGTCATGTATTTGTGCGATGCGGCCATGAATGAGGCCCCATTAGCTGCGCGCCTGTCTGGTGTCGCGGTGCTTAACCATCGCCTGATATGGTTGAAAAGTTGGTCGGCTGACCAGACTTAGAGGAAAACGGTGGCTGACATCCCCTATGCGGGGTCTCGCCTTTTTGGTGAATCCCTGGATGAATTTGTAAAAGGGGTCACTGGGGGCAAGGGCACTCTGTTGCCCCAGAACCCTAAGGGTATGTTTTTCCGCGGTTAGCGGGGCCCTTCCTTTAAACCAAATCAGGGGTCCTTTCGTGCCTTCAAGACACAGAACAAGGGGAAACCTTTCAAGGGCCAAAGTGGCCAGAGAAAGCCCTGGTCACTCAGGACCTGTATGCGGTCCCTGGGATTGATGGTGTCGGCCTTTGAGGCGATACCATTTGCACAGTTTCACACGCGGTCTCTCCAGGCAGAGATCCTGGCCAGATGGGACAGGCTGCCTCAGTCCTTGGACCTGAGAGTGTCTCTGAGTCGCCAAACCAGATTGGATCTGTTGTGGTGGCTCCAGTCCCCGGCGGTGGCAGAGGGGAAATCCTTCCGGCCGTTGCTGTGGACAGTCATTACCACAGATGCCAGCCTTTAAGGCTGGGGTGGCGTCCTGGGCAACCTGTCTGCCCAGGGCACTTGGTAGGTGGAGGAATCTTCCCTCCCCATAAACATACTGGAATTGAGAGCGATCAGGCTGTGCCTGCTCCAATAGTCGGATCGTCTTCAGGGTCGTCCTGTGCGGGTGCAGACGGACAATGCCACTGCGGTGGCTTACATCAATCACCAAGGGGGCACCAGGAGTGCCCGGGCGGCCCAGGAAGTGACTGAAATTCTGACTTGGGCCGAGACTCACGTCCCGGCAATTTCGGCAGTTCATATTCCGGGTGTGGAGAATTGGCAGGCCGATTATCTGAGCCGCCAGACCCTGGACCAGGGGGAATGGTCCCTGCACCCGGAGGTGTTTCGAATGCTGTGTGCGAAATGGGGATCCCCAGATGTGGACCTGTTCACGTCACGACTACACAACAAGGTGGAAAGGTTCGTGGCAAGAACGCGCGATCCTCGGGCAGACGCCTCGGATGCACTAGTAGTGCCTTGGCATCAGTATCATCTGATATAAGCCTTTCCTCCGATTCAGCTGTTGTCCAGGTTCCTTCGCAGGTTGGCCTCGGAACCGAACTTCGTGATTCTGGTGGCACCGGACTGGCCACGCCGGTCCTGGTACGCGGACATCGTTCACCTAGCAGTCGGACCTCCTTGGCGGCTGCCAATGCGAGAAGATCTACTGTCTCAGGGACCGATCTTCCATCCTGCTTTACAGTTGCTGGCTTTAACGGCATGGCTGTTGAAAGCCAGGTCCTGAAGGACAGGGGTCTCTCTTCAGGGGTCATTCCTACCTTGATCAAGGCTAGAAAAGCCTCGTCTGGTAAAATTTATTACCGTACATGGAAAGCTTATTTTGCCTGGTGTGAGTCCAGGGGTTTCTCTCCTCGTTTATACTCGGTGGCGAGAGTGTTGGCTTTCCTTCAGTCTGGTGTGGACCAGCGCCTTGCATTGGCCAGGATTAAGGGCCAGGTATCTGTACTGGCTGTTCTTTTCCAGCGCCCTGTGGCGTCTAATTCCTTGATTCGCACCTTCATTCAAGGTGTGCGTCATTTGGCCCCTCCTCAGAGAGAGCCTTTACCTCCATGGGACTTGAACTTGGTTCTGTCCGTGTTACAACGTTCCCCATTTGAGAATATCAGGGAAATCTCATTAACTCTGCTGTCTAAAAAGGTTGCCTTTCTTGTGGCGATCACTTCTGCTCGCAGAGTGTCGGAGTTGGCGGCTTTGTCTTGCCGCTCCCCTTATCTGGTGGTTCATAGGGATAAGGTGGTCTTGCGACCAAACCCGTCCTTTCTCCCTAAGGTGGTTTCTGAATTTCACCCTGAGGACATTGTTTTGCCTTCGCTCTGTACGAAGCCTAAACATCCTAAGGAGGTTGCTTTGCATTCCTTGGATGTTGTCAGGGCGATCAGGGTTTACCTGTCGTCGACTGAATCCTTTTGAAAATCGGATTCTCTTTTCGTCCTTCCTGAGGGACCTCGGAAGGGTATGGCTGCGTCTGCGGCGACCATTTCAAAATGGATCAGACAGATAATTGTACAGGCCTATTCGATTAAGGAACAGGTACCGACCTTCCCTGTCAAGGCGCACTCTACCAGAGCCGTGAGTGCGTCCTGGGCCTTCTGGCATCAGGCTTCGGTGGCCCAGGTGTGCAAGGCTGCGACTTGGTCGTCAGTGCACACCTTTTCGAAATTCTACATTCTCTGTGCGGCAGTACCGTAAAGGGACCCTGGTTTTCATGCAGGTCCTTGGCTGTTGGGGTTGTTTGTCCCCTTGGTTATTTGCTTTCCTGGGTTGTTGCTCCTGTTGAGCTTTTTTTTTTGTTACCCAGAGGATCACCTTTCGGTTCTCGTAAGGTTCCTTTCTCTGTTGTGGGTACTGCGTTGCCTTTCTGACGGTTGCATTTCCCACCCCTCATGTCTACACTGCTTTGGGACATCCCCATTGGTGAAGACTGTATGAGTGGGCAGCGACTGTCAGAGGACGTAAGAGAAAACTGAATTTTTGTAAAATCTTACCGTAAAATTCCTTTCTCTGAGTCCTCCGACAGTCGCCGCCCCCGCCACTCTTTTTGGGGTTCTTATACACTTAACTGCTTGCTACCAAACTGAGTTGGGATGGCTGATTGCAGGGGGGTATTGGACCAGTGGGACAGCCCCCATGGGTGTCTCTATGTAAATGCTTTGTTTTTTAACAAGTCTTATGCCTAGTTACTCCTGTGGAGATGAAGTCAATACCCATTGGTGAAGACTGTATGAGTGGGCGGCGACTGTCGGAGGACTCAGAGAAAGGAATTTTACGGTAAGATTTTACAAAAATTCAGTTTTGTTCCTCTGTGCTGAGTGGGTCAAATAGGAGGGGTTTCATAATTATCTATCAGCTGTGGCATAAAATAATCAGAACATCACATAGTCCATAATATGTCATATTCTTATTAATATGGTGAGTGAAAAAGTCCAGTCAACTGCAGCATCCCTGGTAATGGTGTCCCACAACGAATATTCCAATGATTTGTGTAAGTTGTCATGCACCTTCACCACACCGGCATGCCCCCCAAGAAGTGCCCACGTACCTCAATGAGGGGAATAAAATGCCAAACAGGATATACACAGTAGCAGGATTTCACATTCCAGAGCAGCTCAGGAACTCCACAGAACTGGTAGGCTGGATCACTCCCACAGTTATCATATGACATGCAAATGAAATAATGCGCTCATAGCGTAATTCCATAAACACGCTGACATTTATTGTATGACAACTTACACAAATCATTTGAATATTCGTTGTGGGACACCATTACCAGGGATGCTGCAGTTGGCTGGACTTTTTCACTCATCATATTAATAAGAATATGACATATTATGGACTATGTGATGTTCTGATTATTTTATAGCGGTTAGTGTATACATGTGAATATTATTAGATGCACACACCTTTTATCATTCTTTTATTTATAACAGCAGCTGAGGTCCGATTGGTTCTTAGATTGATGGTTGGTTTTACATCTATTTTAATCGGATACCAATTTTATCGGCTATTTATTGTATGCTATTTATTATATATTGCACTGAGAACCTTAGCGCCGAGTGGGTGAGATAAACAGGCATCCCATTGTGGCGTGTATGCCAGTTTCCTTACTCTTTTTTTAGTATCATCTGTGGCAGCTGCAGGGCTCTAATAAGGAAAGCTGCTGGGCCTGCATTCCTTTAGACGTGTTCCTATTGGGGGTATCTGACAAAAAATTACATTTTTCTTGAAGGGGATGCCAGAAACCTGACTTGTATCTTATGCAGACTTCTGGGAAAATCAGTGAGCCAATCACACAAGCAGGAAATTATGTTTCTGGGGTGTGGTCAGTATACATTCTGTGTACAGAAGAGCTCCAGGTAGCCATATTGCATTGCATTTTCAGAAAATTACAACAGCAGATTTAAAAGGAAATATCCTTTTTAATAACATTCAATTACAATATGATTTGTGTGGCAATTGTATATGCTATATTTCTTTTTCTTTATTTGCTGATTTTTTTCCCCACAAAAGTGGAGTTACCCTTTAAGCACACACAAAAACTTGCAAATTATGTAAATTCCCAAAACTTACGGACTATATAGAGCAGAGATGGAAAACTTCTAAGTTCTATGGAAAAAAACTATTTAGACAACACTACCATCAGAAAACCATGCATGTAGTCTTCCTTTATTTGAGAACAGATATGGAATTCAGCAACATTTTAGAAATAACTAGCTTAAAAAGGTTTCAGAAGCATAACAAATTCAACTTCCCAACTAAAAACAGATGGTTAGATACAATAGCAATTAAACAAAAAGCATTTTTTTATAATTAGTTCTTAAGAACATTTATATTTTTAAGTGCACTTTATTTCTAAATTCTAAGGATGTTTAATATCAATTTGGTAGCACAGTTTTTTTTTTTCAGCCTAAATTAAACACAATATATATCAGTGAAATTACATATTACTTTTCTATGGTAAAAAAGGATATCAAAATGACTGTGAGCACTTCATTACAACACATTGTTTACCAACACAATAAACCAGCACATTTTCTGCTTCCCCTGCATCATCTGCACATTTGCTATTTTGGAAAGGGGAGGGGGAGAATAGGCTGTACTTCATTCAAACTCACACGAAACAAAAGGTGTGACTTTACGACTTCTGCCACATTACAAAGAAACAAGAAAACGTGGTTAGACTTACCGGTAACTCTAATTCCAGTAGTATTCCAGGACAGCCCTTGAGAGGTGTAGCTCCTCCCACCAGGACAGGAAACACAGATCTTTTAATAGGGAGTCCCTCAGGAACGTGGCCTGTCAACCCAAGAACCGAAAGAGCTGAAAAATATAAACACAATAAACACAAAAAAAAAAACAATAGACAACAATAAACATGGGAAGAGAACATGCTGTCCTGAAAGACTACTGGAAATAGAGTTACGGATAAGTCTATTTCTGGTTTTCCCCCAGTCATTTTTCAGGACAGCCCTTGGATGAACAAGTACTCTCCAGATTAGGGTGGGACCACGGCCTGGAGGACTTTCCTCCAGAATAACTGTTCCTGGCTCACCGAGAGGTCCAACTGGTAATGATGTACAAAGGGGGAAAAACTGCCAACATGGCGGCTCTGGATATCTGCTCCGGGGTGGCATCAGCTTTTTCTGCCCCTGCTGCTGAAAGCGCCCTGGTAGAGTGAGCATTTACACTGTTCAGAGGATCCATTCAAGGGGGCAGATAGTCTTTGTTAAAAGCTAACCTATCCCACCAGGCTATCGGCCTTTTGAGGCCTGCATGTCCTTCTGTTTTCCGTAAATGATGCAAACAGTGCTTCTGAAAACCTAAGACATTTAATGGCTTTGAGATAGGCCGAAAGACATCTTTTAATGCCCAGTAGATGAAATTGTTCCTCTTTACTGCTGGCTGATGGCAGAAGGTGGGTAAAATAATGTCTTAGCTTCTATGAAAAGCCCAGGCTACCTTGCGAATGAACCATGGGTCCATTCTTAAAATTACCCTATCATCTAAGATCTGTGAACAGGGTTTCTACCCTGAATCTCACTGATTCCTTGAGCAGAAGTAACTGCTACCAGCAATACAATTTTAAGTGTGATTAGTTTAAAGGAGGCCCCCGAAATTGTCTCACATGGTGTTTTAAGAAATGCTCTCAACACTTTGGAAAGGTCCCTCGATGGAACTCTGCATCTAGGAGTCGGCCTACATCTTGAGTGTCTTGATGCAGGCGTCTTGTAAAGATCTTTCCAAAAAGACACTGAGGGCTGCAATCTGTACTTCGATTGTACTGAGGGCTAAACCTTTGTCTATCCTGTCTTGCAGAAACTCCAGAATAGTGGGTGAATCCATAAGGGTCCTTTGGGATTCTATGAGACATGCATTGAACCTCTTACACACTTTACCATGAATTGCCCTAATAACTGGTTTCCGACTCTGAAGTAAGGTGTGAATAACCTTGTCAGATAGACTTTTCTCCTGTAAATGTCTTTTTCATATGTGAGGCCGCTAATTTTAAAGTGCCTATGTCTGGATATAAGAGGGGCCCCTGGGAGAGAAGTCCTGCCTGAGAGGTAGCATCATTGGGGGCTGGTCGGTCAAAGTGAATGTTAAAAACCATGGCTCTTTGGCCAATAAGGTGCCGCAAATAAAAGTTCTGTGTTCTTCAGCATAAACTTGGACAGGACTCTTGGCTTCAAGTGAAGGGGAGGAAATGCATTACAAAGGCTAAAAATCCAGAGGTTTTGTAAGGCATCGACTGCTAAGAGAAAAACCTTGGGGTCTTTGCATTCTTCCTGCTCGCCAATAAGTCGACTTTTGGAATTCCCCAGAAGGAAACTACCTCTTCGAGAACTTCCGGATGTAGAAACCACTCCTGTTGCTGTCAAAAATCTGCCAAATTGTTCTGCTTTTCTTTGAGGTGGATGGCACAGAAAAAAACTGAGATTTTGTTCTGCCCAGGAGGAAAATATTCTGGGCAACCTGCATCAATAGGGGGCTTCTGGCTCCCTCCTGCCTGTTGAGGTATGCCATTGTGGTTATATTGTCCAAACAGACTTGGAGGTGATGTCCTTTGATCTGGTCCTGGAGCACTGATATTTCTCTGCCCACTGCCATAAGTTCCTTCCAGCTGGAGGAAGTCTTTCTTTATTTCTGGAACGATGTGCCCTGAGACCATGGACCCTCCAGATGGTCTCCACAGCCCTATCCGCTGGCATCTGTCGTTAGGATGCGGGATATCGGAAGTACCCAGTGAATCCCCCCCTCAGGTTTTCTCGATTCCTCCACCATCACTCCAAATGAGTACTCTCATCAAAGGGAAATCTCCTTTTTAAATTATTTGAAATCAAGATCTTCTTGCCAGGCTCAGACCATTATTTTCAAGTATCAGTCATGACCTGATGCACCAGGAAAAACATTCAGTTTTTTCTTTTCTAAACCTCGACACATCATATCATGCCACAAGAGCTGCAAATCTTTTTCCTGTGTTTCAAGGGTATCGTAAATAGCCCCCAGCAAATACTCAACTTCCTGTAGAGACAATTTACATTTTGAGCTTCTGGCAGCTTTGACCTGGCTCTCCTCCTTATCCGATTTTAAGGAATCCAGGTCCACAGAATTTGGACTTCTCTCTCTACTACCTATAGCCTCAGAAGGAGCAGAGGCTGTTGGGGCAGGAGATAAGGGCACACACTCTGAATGTCTGTTGGTTGTGGATGATGTTTTGACATCTGAAATGAGCCTTAAAGGTGGATGCTACCTCATCTTGGTGACTCCTCCTCAGTGTCCTGGGAGGTTGCCTTCATTGCACCCCCCTATTCTCCAGCTTCTGATGCTCCTCAGCCTGTGATGAACGCTTGTTGGAAGGATATGACCTACATGGCCCTCCTCTTCCTTCCTGTGCCTGTGAGACTAGATCTGCGAGTCTCGGCATGCATGCATGTCACTTCTACCTGAAACGTGATGCCTGGCATCTCCTGGCCTAGTGGCATCCGGCCAGATCACTGTGGAACACAGTAAAAGCCGCCTCCACTGCGATCAGAGCAGAGTTATTCTGCCGCTAACCCATTACTAGGCACTGGAAGGAGGAGGGAGCAGGTCTGCACTGTGGACTGTATCTGTGGCCCAAAGAAGAATTGCAGATGACAGACAGACTGTGTGTCCCCTGGCCCAGCAACTGACCCTGCAGAAAGCGAACACCATCCTGGCAGTCCATATCTTCCTAAAGTTGGCCCTTGAGAGATGGAGCCCTCCCTTCTTAAGAGAAGGTCAACACGCTTCCTCCAGACAGAAGAAACACAAATGACTGGTCATGTTCCTGAGGGACTGCCTTTTAAAAGATTTGTGGTAATGTGTTTCCTGTCCTGGTGGGAGGATCTCCATCTCTTAAGGGCTGTCTTGGAAGAAGACAGGGGAAAAATGGGATTTTTTACATACAATAAAATCCATTTCTCTGATGTTCATTGACGGACCCAGCTCCTGATATTCATAGCCATTTGGGTTATACTGCCACCTACAGAAGTAGGGCACTAGGCAGAAAAGAATTCTCGCTACAACCAAGGGCAGTCCCAGGGGGTATACTCCCTCAGTCTGCTATAGGTAATTTTATTACAAGCAGTGTCAGGAGATTTAGAACAACCGAGGGGTGGGCGCTGTGTCTGTCAATTAACATCAGAGAAATGGATTTTACGGTAAGTCAAAAATCCCATTTTCTTTTTCGTTCATTGGCAGACACAGCTCCTGATATTCATAACCATTGGGACGTCCCAAAGCAGTGTTAAACATGAGGGGTGGGAACAACAAAAAAATTCCCAAGGCTAATCATTAGCCAACCAGGCAACAGGAGCTAAACCAAACAACTGGAGCCCACCTAAAAAAAACAACAGCCCCACAAAAAGGATCAGGTCCTCCTAAACCGCAGCCTGCAAAACCTTGCGGCCAAAAGAAGCATTCGCAGATGCTAACACAACCACTTTATAAAACTTTTTAAAGTGTGCACCAACGACCAGGTGGCTGCCTTGCTAACCTGCACCACTGATGTTTGAGGGACTGCCTTAGAAAGCCCAGGAGGCACTAAGCACCCTAGTAGAGTGTGCCTTGACAGGGAAAGGAGGAACTTGACCCCTGAAGGAACAGGTCTTGTACTGCCCCAAACAGGCCCTGAAAGCGGTCTGCGGACAGGCGCAAGTTAGAAGAAAAAAAACCTTGTCGGGGGACAAGAGCGAAACTCGATCATGTAGCAGGACCGAATTACTTTGTGGACCCACTTGTCTTGCACGCGTGAATTCCACAGGTTCGGAAACCAGCGAAAACATCCCCCCACCCCTGATACGGGTTTGGGCACACCTTCATGCAGAAGGAGCCTTATCCCCGGGTCTGGAGAAGTCTGATCTTGGCTTGCCAGACCAGGTTCGTTTGGATCCTCCTAAAGAGGTCCTGAAAGGCTTTGAGCCCTTGTCAGTCGACCCTGAGGGACGAAAAAACTTCTTATGAGCCGAGAAGGAAGGCCCATGTCTATGATGAGGTTCCTTGCCCCTAGTAGCCTGCAGAAGAAAAGTACTCTTCACCCCTGGGAGACCTTTAATGATGTCATCCAGGGTAGCTCCAAACAGGCGATCTCTTTGAAAAGGAAGATCAGTCAAGGCCTTTTTTGAAGTCTGATCTGCAGACCAGCACTTGAGCCAAAAAACACACCTAAGGACTATTGCCAAAACAGAGAGGCGAGCCATTAGGAGAGCCGCATCCAAAGAGGCATCACAGATAGACTGAAGCCCCTGGACCAACTGGTATGCCAGCTGGACAAAGGTAGGGGGGAGCTGTTCCCCTTCCAGGTAACAGTGTAAGAGCTTAACCCACTCGGTCAGAGTTTGCGACACTAGGGCAAGAGTGAATATCGGCCTCATTGCCAAAACAGCCAGAGTGTACAGCCGGGGACTCTTCAACCAATCATGGTTGCCTTGCTTAATCTGGAAACCAGTGGGGCCACTACCTGTGGCACAGTCCACTTCTTAAGAAGGGACTTCTGATAGGGGTAATGCCTAGTAAAACGCTTAGGGACCCCACGGGGACTCTTTTGCAACATTTCTGTCAAAATAGGCAGGGGAAGGAAACACCTTTGCCGCTTTGGATGGCTTGTGAGTGCCAAAGGGCACCTGCTCCTTCGTTGCAGCTTCAGCTGCGTCCTCCATCGTCAGGGTCTCACGCACAGGTTCAATCAGTGCATCCACCAACGGCTTTTCGTGCTCGGTCGTAGACGTGGAGGAATCATCCTCACTATCAGAGCATTCCAAGCGCGTGGTTGCAGACCCAGCAGGCTGACCCACGTCCGCAGCGGCCAAATCAGATTCAGGATCTGATGAGACAGATGAAGCAGGGGAAGGCAGGGGGCACTTTTTGTTAGCCTGCCGCTCACAAGCCATCTTCACCCGGGACACAAGGGACTCCAGGACCGCCGTCAGTGCATGGGTTGATGGTTGATGGCAGCCTCAGAGAAGGGACTAGGTGGGGAAATGTGCTCCAAAGACTCAATGAGTCACCAGGGGGACCCCACAAAAAGTGTAAAACACTGCTAAGGGACAACCTCCACCGCGCTGGCAGCACCACCCAGTCACAAGACACAAAGAACCAGGCGATTCTCAGCAGAGAGGGAGAGGACCCCCACGAGACTCACCACCCACAGAAACAGGCACCTACAGTCACCAGGAGAATCTGCCATACACATACGGCGATCAGGAAGTAAAACTATCCAGGAGTCAGCACCAAGGGATGAGGAGGGGCTCCCACCGGTGAAATCGCCGCCCACAGGGCTCCACTGTTATGGCCACTGCTATTTTCAATGCCAAACCACCGCAAAATGGCCACCAGACTACACAAACATGGCCACCGTGTATAGAGACACACAGGCTACAACAAAATGGAAGCCAGAAGGGAGACCAGGCCTTAAGGACAGATCGGAGCAGGACAGGGGGCCCTGGCAGGAGTCCCCACCAGGTTCAAAACCCCCCCTCTTCCGCACAATCGATCGGCTGGATGCCGGTGGCACACCCCCCATCGCCAGTTAGCGCCCTTCCCAGGAAAGTGGCCAGACCACCTAAATAGCCCCAGCGTGGAGGGGGGCAGGATGAGGGACTTGGCAAGGGGGGATGCCTGCGGGAAGGAGGGGAACCTGGGGCACTGACCCATATCCACCCATGTCCATGAGGGGCCCATGTCCACCCCAAAATTTTGCAGGGGGAGAGGGGGGACAGCTACTCACCATACCAGGAATCAGGCGGGCACTGCTCCAGACAGAACCCCTCTCCATCAAAATGAGGGGGCTGTCGGCCAGGAGGAATTCTGCGACTCGGGCCAAGACCCAGTCGTATGCGACTTCGCAAGGCGTATAACTCACAAGCCAGCCCCTGTCCAGTGGGGCTATGTCGTGGCCGACCTATCCCGGAGCTGAGGTCTGTGCACGCTCGCTGGCTAGACTGGGGTGACCACTGGATCTAGATTATCCAGCCTGTTGCCCAGTCTGGCAGTTGATTGTAGCTCTCTCAGGAAAAAATCCAGGAGAAAAAAAATGTTGCCTTGACCAAAGATCCCAGCAAGGAAATAGGTCCTTACTCCAAACTAGGCAGAAAAAACTGAGTGGCTATAGCAGAGAGGGGAAGTATACCCCCTTGAACTGCCCATGGGTGTAGCCAGAATTCTTTTCTGCCTAGTGTTCTACTCCTGAAGGGGGCAGTATAACCCAATGGTTATAAATATTAGGAGCAGTGTCCGTCAATGAACGAAAGAGAAAATGGGATTTTTGACTTACCGTAAAATCCATTTCTCTGAATAACAACAAAACATTTTTCAGAATTTAGGGTTTTTAAGGTGCCATTAGGAACAAAATATCAAACAATTTTTAAAAATTATTCAAATTTTTATTAGACAAATAATATTTTTTTTGTTTAAAAAGACAGTTGTCAATTACATATGACAGTATCCCAAACATTCCTTGACATGTTTCGCTACGCAAATATAGCTTCTTCAGGAGTTTAGTCTGGATAATGTTCACAAAAACTATTGAAATATATAATACATCATTAATCATCACATACATTTTGCTAAATATTTGTTTGTAGAAAATATCTACAATATATTATACAAAATAAACAAACATATGTGCTTACAGTTACTGGGTCCATAGGAGGAACATACAGTGGTGATCGAAAGTTTGGGCACCCCAGGTAAAAATTTGTATTAATGTGCATAAAGAAGCTAAGTCAAGATGGAAAAATCTCCAAAAGGCATCAACTTACAGATTAGACATTCTTATGTCAACAAAAGTTAGATTTTATTTCCATCATTGACACTTTCAAAATTACATAAAACAAAAAAATGGCGTCTGCAAAAGTTTGGGCACCCTGCAGAATTTATAGCATGCACAGCCCCCTTTGCAAGGCTGAGACCTGCCAGTGTCATGGATTGTTCTCAATCATCATCTGGGAAGACCAGGTGATGTCAATCTCAAAGGTTTTAAATGCCCAGACTCATCTGACCTTGCCCTAACAATCAGCACCATGGGATCTTCTAAGCAGTTGTCTGGAAAACTGAAACTGAAAATAGTTGACGCTCAGAAAGCTGGAGAAGGCTATAAGAACATAGCAAAGCGTTTTCAGATGTCAATATCCTCTGTTCGGAATGTAATTAAGAAATGGCAGTCATCAGGAACAGTGGAAGTTAAAGCAAGATCTGGAAGCCCAAGAAAAATATCAGACAGAACAGCTCGCAGGATTGTGAGAAAAACAATTCAAAACCCAAGTTTGACTGCATGATCCCTCCAGAAAGATCTGGCAGACACTGGAGTTGTGGTACACTATTCCACTATAAAGAGATAGTTGTACAAATATGGTCTTCATGGAAGAGTCATCAGAAGAAAACCTCTTCAACGTCCTCACCACAAAAATCAGCGTTTGAACTTTGCAAATTAACATATAGACAAGCCTAATGCATTTTGGAAACAAGTTCTGTGGACCGATGAGGTTAACATTGAACTTTTTGGCCGAAATGAGCAAAGGTACGTTTGGAGAAGAAGGGGCACAGAATTTAATGAAAAGAACCTCTGTCCAACTGTTAAGCATGGGGGTGGATCAATCATGCTTTGAGGTTGTATTGCAGCCAGTGGCACAGGGAACATCTCATGAGTAGAAGGAAAACTGGATTCAATAAAATTTCAGCAAATTTTGGATGGTAACTTGATGCCATCTGTCAAAAAGCTGAAGTTAAAGAGAGGATGGCTTCTACAAATGGATAATGATCCTAAACACACCTCGAAATCCACGGGGGATTACATCAAGATGCATAAACTGAAGGTTTTGCCATGGCCTTCACAATCTCCTGACCTCAACATAATTGAAAATCTATGGATAGACATTAAAAGAGCAGTGCGTGACAGACAGCCCAGAAATCTCAAAGAACTGGAAGACTTTTGTAAGGAAGAATGGGCAAAGATACCTCAAACAAGAATTGAAAGACTCTTGGCTGGCTACAAAAAGTGTTTACAAGCTGTGATACTTGCCAAAGGGGGCAGTACAAGATATTAACTCTGCAGGGTGCCCAAACTTTTGCAGGTGCCATTTTTTTGTTTTGTGTTATTTTGAAAGTGTAAATGATGGAAATAAAATCTAACTTTTGTTGACATATTATAAGAATGTCTAATCTGTAATTTGATGCCTTTTGGAGATTTTTCCATCTTTACTTGGCTTCTTTATGCACATTAATACAAATTTTTACCTGGGATGCCCAAACTTTTGATCACCACTGTAGCACCCCATTTAGGTAGTATACATCCCGGAACCTTCAAAAAGTTCTTTCAATAAAAATGTGAACCAGATGAAGGACGCTTAGGATTTTATCTAATAAATGCTTTTAAAATGGATATCAGTGTACCATAAGGAGCAGTGGAACTCAAGATTAAAGCACCTATAGGGAAGATATAAAAAATTATAAAAATAACCATTGGAATTTTTTGTTCATTCATAAATAATTGTATGCCGTTATCTCAATTTATTCAGTGCAAATCAAGGTAATTACCTATGGTCACCTATATATTGCAAAGCCAAAACAACAAGACTCAAAAGAAACACCATAGACATATTGCTAAGCGTTTTCCCTCTTGAAAAATAGCAGAGCATAGGAACTCTCAGCACACCTAGAAGAGGAAAGGGCCATGTAAACTAGGAAATTCTTTCCCCATATTGCATTGGCAAAAATTACCCTAAATTCAAAAAAGTTTCAAAGTTACCTAAGCTGTCCTTACTTCCTTCATTGGTCCCCCAGGGGTGCTGCAGGGCTGAAGAGCCCTGCAGTCTGAGCTCCTTTTATCTGCCCCTCCCCTCCGACATCCATTAGGAAGCTCACGGAGGCGTGAACACCATTTTCTAGCCACTGCGCATGCGCAGGATGGCGCCGAGCAATGACGTCACACAAACGCCGTGATTCACCCAGCGCCATCTTTAACTCTCCCACCGTCACCTGTGGCAGACCGAGGCCGCCAGCAGATGACAGGAGGGGATCTGCATAGATTTTAGGCGCCAAGTGACCATAAATGGGGCAGTCCCTACTCCATCCAGATGGCCAGGCATCTCACCACCTAAGATGGAGCATAACCTGCCCCCCGTGCATCCGTACAGTCACCAGTCTATTCCACAGCATACATCATTAATTAACCACTATCATGCCATCTAGTGGTCAAAAAATAAATCCAACAGCATTGCTCCTAGAACGGGACCCATTTAGATTGAAATAGCACACAGTTCAATTAGAATACATAATACCTTATGCCACAATACAAACAGTTGCAGCAATATTACACCCTTGTGCAAAATTGAACCATTTGATAAACCAAGAAAACCTCCAATACTGGAGGACTGTATAGCGGGTTGAAGGATCCAGGTATTTGAATACAGAAAAAAACAAAAACAAAAAACAAAAAAAGGAAAAAAAGAATAAACAACCACAACAATATAATAATAAGATTAAAATGGCAAACTTCTTCTTTCAGAAAGAGTTTAAAGCTCATGGACTCATTTAACCCAGGAAATCTAGTGGCTGAGAGGGTATAAATCTATTTAGATTCCCGTTTGCAATACCACCTGGTCTATATCTCCTCCCCTCTCATGTATAGGGACATGAGCTAGAGCAAAAAATTTCATTTTAGAAGAATCAAAATTGTGATAAAGTCCAATGTGTCTACTAATAGGAGTTTCCATTCTTTTCTTAGAAATCAGAGACACATGGTCTCTTATTCTTTTTGTTTTGCCAATATAAATAACCTGACACTCACAAACCCTATAAAAGACTACCCCAATTGTTTGGCAATTATCTTGAAAGTTGGGCCTATATGTCTGTCCATTGGGCAAAACTACCTCCTGGGCATTCATGACCAAGTGGAAAAAATTGCGTCTGCCACATGGTTTCGTACCTTTAATTATTGGATTGGAAATCCCAATTTTGTTTTGAAAGTGGCTCTTAACTAAATGATCCTTTAGAGAGGAAGAATGTCTAAAGGTAATCTAGGGCTGATCACTTGCATACTTAAAGACAATGTTGTCAGCCACCAACAAGTGCATATTTATTCTTTATGTGATGTACATGGTTGTGATTGCCTGAATATCTATATTGAGCCTAACCTTATTTTCCGAAACCGGTTTGGATCTAGTAGAGTGTATCAACCTAACTCTATCCTGATTATTTGCCCTATGGTACGCCTTTTTGAGGCATGACCGGCTGTAGCCCCTAGCTAGTAGTCTAGTTTGTAAGGCTTTAGCTTCAAATACAAAGTCAGACTGGTTGCTACAATTCCGTTTTAGTCTTAAATACTGACTATAAGGTTGTAACGCTCCTGCGTTTTATGGATGATGTGGATTTTCAGCTGCAGAAATATTCCACTTCAGTAGTCATGTAGAGAAACGCTGAGACACCATTCCCAACTCTCAATGACTCATCATGTGTGGAGGATCTCAATTCAGCAAGTAAATACACACACTCAATAAGATGTTTCCTAGAGTGGCTTATGTATATAGTAACACAGTGATGATAGGCTGAAGAGACAGGTTGGGTAGAGATGGTAGATGACAGACACTTGAAAGGAAATGTTCTTGAAAGTAAGATAGTAGCAGATGAGATGCAGATAGGTTTAGCAATCATGTATGGTAGCAGATGACAGAGTAGCAGGTGGACATACAAGAGAGATCAACCCAGTGCAAGAACAGGTGGTAGTAGGCTCAAGAGCTAGCAATCTTAGATAATGCAGATGTAGTAATAGTCCTTAGTATGCAGAGCTAGATAGTGTAAGCTTTAGTATGAAAGTTATAGAGGTTTCCCCTACGGGGTACTTATCACTAATAGCAATGTAGCAGAGGAGAGGTTCGGCAAGAGCGGATGATCCGGTAGCGGGATACAGGGATCAGCGCAGCGTGGTTCCGACAGCGAGGTAAGCTTGCAAGCATGAGAGCTTCAAGACAGGTTAACATCAAGGCACAAAGCAGTTTGAACGAACACATGTGAGTGAGAGCCGGCGATCTAAATAGCCATCAGTCCGGCGCTCAGTGATGACAGCATCAGTCTTAAAGGTGTATGCGCACCTTACCAAAAGAGAATGGTGGGGCGCATACACTTATGAAAGAGTAATTAGGGTACCCAAAGGTACCAGAACATTACAGTACCCCCCCTTTAAGGCCGGCTCCTGAAGGCCTCTGGAGCTGGTTTGTCTGGGTACTTCGCATGAAAATTGCGGATTAATCTAGAGGCATGTATGTCAGAGGTGTTTAGCCAGGTGTCGTCTTGGGGCCCATAGTTCTTCCATCGAACCAAGTACTGAAGTCTTCCTCTGTGGATACGAGAATCCAGAATCTCTTTTATCTCATATTCTTCTCCACCTTCAACTTGTACAGGAGGAGGAGGTGGGATAGTAGGCCTTATTCCTTGGTCAGGAACATGGGGCTTCAGTAGCGACACATGGAAAATGGGATGTATTTTGAGGTCTATTGGCAATGTAAGCTGTACTGCAGCTTTTCCAATAAGTTTCTTGATTGGGAAAGGTCCCAAGAACAGAGGTCCAAGCTTTTTGCTAGGGATTTTCAGTCTTAAATTTTTTGTTGAGAGCCAAACGAGGTCCCCGATAGCGTACTGAGGAGAAGGTCTTCTGCGAAGATCATAGTATTTCTTTTGTTGACTATGAGCGTGTGCAATGGTAGTATTAAGCAAACCCAGAGAGTCCTTTATTTGGGTAAGATAGTCTGAAGCTACTGGGTTATTTGAAGGAAGGATGCGTGGTGGAAGAATAGAGGGATGAAACCCATAGTTAAAGTAGAACGGACTCTGCTTGGTCGTACTGTGGGTTGCGTTGTTGTAGGCAAATTCTGCCAGAGGGAGAAGATCCACCCAATCATCCTGTTGGTAAGAAGTGTAACAACGTAAATATTGCTTGATGCATTGGTTGACTCTTTCAGTCTGTCCGTTGGTCTGCGGATGGTAAGGAGAAGTGAGCTTCCGCTCGATCCGTAGTATGTGACATAGTTCTTGCCAGAACTTGGAAATAAATTGTGATCCACGGTCAGACAGAAGAGTTTTTGGGATACCATGTAACTTAAAGACATGTTTCATCAGGAGTTCTGCCGTTTGTTTGGACGAAGGTAGTCTGCGAATAGCAATGAAATGTGCCATTTTTGTCAGATGGTCCACTGACACTAAGATGGTATTAAATCCTTTGGAAGGAGGCAATTCCACTATAAAGTCCAAGGACACAACTTCCCATGGAGTTTGGGGTATTGGTAGACTGCATAGTAGACCGGATGGTCTCGTAGTGTCAATTTTGGACCTGGTACAGACATTGCATGAAGAGACGAATTTTTGTATAGATGTTTTCATGTCAGGCCACCAGAATTGCCTGGCAATCAGATTAATAGTCTTTGTCATACCCATATGTCCTGCCATTGGCACATCATGCGATTATTCCAAGATCTTGGTGCGTATGGTAGGTGGTATGTAAAGTTTGTCGTTGTAGTAGAGGAAGCCTTCTGCATCAGTATTTAGTTGTGGTGGGGGTGAATCCAAACTTATACCATGCAAAACCTCTTCCTTCAAGGAACGGACAACTCCAATAATGCGTTTGTGAGGTATTATAGGAACGGAAGGGATTTCAAAGTAGTTTTCTTCAGTTAGTCGTGATAGTGCATCCGCCTTTTTGTTCTTATCTGCAGGTGTGCAATCCTGAATGCAGGATATCTTACTCATGTCCATCTCGATTCCTGTTTTGGATATGATGTAGCCTAGAAACAGTACCTCTTCTTTATGAAACAAGCATTTTTTCAGTTTCACATAAAGGTTGTGTGCAAGCAATCTCGATAATACTAGTCTTACATGTCTTATGTGTTCAGACAGGGATCGTGAATATATAAGTATATCGTCCAGATATACCACAACACAGACATCTAGTAAGTCTCTGAAAATATCGTTTATAAATCGTTGAAAAACTGCAGGGGCGTTGCACAGCCCGAATGGCATTACAAGATATTCGAACAATCCGTATCTGGTTCTGAATGCAGTCTTCCACTCGTGTCCATCACGGATTCGAATGAGATTGTATGCTCCTTTCAGGTCCAATTTTGAAAAATAGGTAGCTCCACGCACCTGCTCAATGAGCTCAGGGATAAGCGGTAGAGGATAGCGATCTTTTATTGTAATAGCATTCAATTTCCTATAGTCGATGATAGGCCTGAGACTTGAGTCCTTATTGCGGACAAAAAAGAGTCCTGCTGCTGTGAAAGAAGTGGAAGGTCTAATAAAACCTTTTTCCAAATTCTCATCCAAATAGTCTTTGAGATGGGAAAGTTCATCCTGTGAAAGAGGATAAACATGACCGAACGGCAATTTGCTATTTGGGAGTAGATCAATGCTACAATCATAGTCTCGATGGGGAGGTAGTGCTTGAGCATTTTTCTCAAGAAAAACCTCAGAGAGATCCTGATAACATAGTGGTGCAATCTCATCTGTCACCACAGACAGGATCTTCCCGAAAGACGGGAGGTTACACGTACCCTCGCAATAGCAAGAGAGGAAGGTCAGGGTCCGTTCCTTCCAATCTATGGTTGGTTGATGTGTGTGCAACCAGGGAAGTCCCAAAACAATGGGAAAGTGGGGTGAAGATATTAGATCGAAGGTAGTGGTCTGCATATGAGACCCGTTAGTAGTGACTAGGAGTGCCTGTGTCTGATCAGTGATCGGACCAGAGGGTAAAGGAACACTGTTAATAAGACTCACTGAGACAGGTTTAAGTTTAGAAATAATAGGAACTTTATTTAAAGCAGCAAAACGTATGTCAATATAATTTCCACAAGATCCTGTGTCAATCATGGCCTTCGTAGTAATCCTGTTCTGGTCCCACTGTAATGTCAAGCAAACAGAAAGGTAAGGGTTAGTGATTGAAGTTGTCAATCCCCCTAGGAGGACATGTGAACACTCACCCTTCTTTTTGTAGACTAGGGGACAGACGTTTATCTTGTGATCCGGGGATGCACAGTACAAGCAGAGATTACCAGATCGTCTTCTGGCTCTTTCCATAGTTGATAGAGGTGGGCGTATGGTTCCTATCTCCATAGGAACGGGGTCAACAGCCGAAATCCGAGAAGAACTGGATAATGGCATTCCCATTTTCTCAGCCTTTCTTTCTCGTAGTCTTCTATCTATGGTGATACTGAGTTGTATCAATGCATCCAGGGTTTTTGGCAGATCCGCTCGGGCGAGCTCGTCTTTAACGGCCTCTGATAGGCCAAGCCTAAATTGGGTTTTCAGAGATGCATCATTCCATTCTGAATCAAGGGTCCATCTCTTGAATTCTGCGACAAAGTCTTCTACAGGTCTCCTACCCTGTTTCAAGGATCTTAATTGAAGATCGGCAGTACTCTGCCTATTGGGATCATCATATAGGCTAGTGAGTTCTGCTAGGAACAAGGCATAGGAGTTGAAAAGCTGATCGCTTTTCTCAAAAAGAGAGTCTGCCCAGGCCCGAGGATCGCCTGTTAGGTAAGAAATAATAGTACAAACCTTAATGTGATCAGTAAGGTAGGTACGGGGTTTTAGCAAGAAAAGTAACTCACATGCGTTTTTAAATTCGCGAAATTTTTTGCGATCGCCTGTAAATACCAAAGGAGGATTTATTTTGGGTTCAGGGGACTGAGCAGTGGTAAGTTGTGTCAGTCTAATTACCTGCTGCGACAGAGCCTGATTGTCTTCTTTTAATTCAGCAAATGCGTGTATTAACGCAGTTACTTGCTGTTTTAATTGTGTCATCGGAGTGGTTATTTCTGCTGAATCCATTTGTGGTTCGTTCAATCTGTAACGCTCCTGCGTTTTATGTATGATGTGGATTTTCAGCTGCAGAAATATTCCACTTCAGTAGTCATGTAGAGAAACGCTGAGACACCATTCCCAACTCTCAATGACTCATCATGTCTGGAGGATCTCAATTCAGCAAGTAAATACACACACTCAATAAGATGTTTCCTAGAGTGGCTTATGTATATAGTAACACAGTGATGATAGGCTGAAGAGACAGGTTGGGTAGAGATGGTAGATGACAGACACTTGAAAGGAAATGTTCTTGAAAGTAAGATAGTAGCAGATGAGATGCAGATAGGTTTAGCAATCATGTATGGTAGCAGATGACAGAGTAGCAGGTGGACATACAAGAGAGATCAACCCAGTGCAAGAACAGGTGGTAGTAGGCTCAAGAGCTAGCAATCTTAGATAATGCAGATGTAGTAATAGTCCTTAGTATGCAGAGCTAGATAGTGTAAGCTTTAGTATGAAAGTTATAGAGGTTTCCCCTACGGGGTACTTATCACTAATAGCAATGTAGCAGAGGAGAGGTTCGGCAAGAGCGGATGATCCGGTAGCGGGATACAGGGATCAGCGCAGCGTGGTTCCGACAGCGAGGTAAGCTTGCAAGCATGAGAGCTTCAAGACAGGTTAGCATCAAGGCACAAAGCAGTTTGAACGAACACATGTGAGTGAGAGCCGGCGATCTAAATAGCCATCAGTCCGGCGCTCAGTGATGACAGCATCAGTCTTAAAGGTGTATGCGCACCTTACCAAAAGAGAATGGTGGGGCGCATACACTTATGAAAGAGTAATTAGGGTACCCAAAGGTACCAGAACATTACAGTACCCCCCCTTTAAGGCCGGCTCCTGAAGGCCTCTGGAGCTGGTTTGTCTGGGTACTTCGCATGAAAATTGCGGATTAATCTAGAGGCATGTATGTCAGAGGTGTTTAGCCAGGTGTCGTCTTGGGGCCCATAGTTCTTCCATCGAACCAAGTACTGAAGTCTTCCTCTGTGGATACCAGAACATTACAAAGGTATGCTTCGGATTAGTGGAGAAGGATGCGAACTACTCGCATGGAGAATGGTGTTGCCCACAGAGGGCCTTCTGTATAGTGAGGAGCCCAAACTACGATCTGGGTTCAAAAAGAACCCGTCCAGACAATAAACACGTTGTTTATGAATCGTCGCCAGATCAATATTTTGCTTGTAAAGTCAAGTAGATCGTCATTTGAAAATAAATCACGCTCCCACCCCCCCCCTCAGGTACAGGTTTGCATACGAGGGGGCACATTTGGTCCCCATAGCAACCCCCTGCACCTGAAGGTAGTGGGAGCGGCCAAACATAAAAGCAATGTTTGACAAAACAAATTCTAACAATTCAAGGACAAAACCATTACAGTATATTGACTGGCGGCCAAACCGCGCTCAGATAGGAAGCCCTCCACAATCCGGATCCCCAAGGAATGGGGGATGAAGTTGTATAGGGCCTCCACATCGATGGCAGCCAGCCAATCCCCCTCTGGAATACAAATTCCATCAAGGGCCCGTAACAAATCCAAAGTATCTTGAATATAAGAGCTAAGTGATCTAACATGGGGACGAAGATAGTCATCAATTAATTGACTTGCGGGTTTCGTTAAACATCCATTTCCTGAAACTATTGGTCGTCCATATTTTTATGTATTTTAGGGAGTGCATATATAGTAGGTGTTTTTGGAGTTTTAACAGTCAAAAATTTGACAGTTGTTTGATCAATTATACCATTGTTAAAAGCTTTAACAACCAGTTTCTTATATTTAATAACCGTCCAGTCAATATAATCACTGGAAATGCTCCTATACCATTGTTTGTTATTAACCACTTTCCGACCGGCCGTTGTAAAAATACGGCGGCAAAGTGGTTGTATAGTTCTGAGACGCCGTTCCTGAACGGCGTCTCAGAATCACGCTCCCGCGCGCCCCCTGGGGCGCGCACACGGGAGTGTCCGTGCTCGCCGGGTCCCGGGTCATGGTAAAGGGCCAATGAGAGCGGTCCTTTACCACGTGATCACTCCATCCAATGACGGAGCGATCACGTCACAACAAACCGGCGCATGTCCGGTTCATTTCTCTCCTCTCCTCGGACGCTGTACACAGCAATCGGTACAGAGTGCGAGGAGAGGAGAGAAACTGCAGCTGCACGCCTCCTCTGCCTCAACTGTGCCCCATCAGTGCCCTATCAGTGCCTCAGCCGTGCCCCATCCATGCATCATCCGTGCCTCATCCATGCATTATCCGTGCCTCATCCGTGTCACATCCGTGCCCACCCATGCCACCTCAGTGCTCATCAATGCCACATCCATGCCCACCCATGCCACCTCAGTGCTCATCCGTGCCACATCCGTGCTCATCCATGCCTCATCCGTGCTCATCCATGCCTCATCCGTGCTCATCCATGCGACATCTGTGCCTGCCCATGCTGTCTCAGTGCTCATCCATGCCACATCCATGCTCATCCATCCCACATCTGTGCCCGCTCATGCCACCTCAGTGCTCATCCATGCCACATCCGTGCTCATCCATGCCACATCCATGCCCCATCTGTGCTCATCCATGCCACATCTGTGCTCATCCATGCCACATCCATGCCACCTCAGTGCTCATCCGTGCCACGTCAGTGGTCATCCGTGCCACTTCAATGCCACGTCAGTGCTCATCCATGCCATGTCAGTGCTCATCCATGCCACATCAGTGCACATCCGTGCCACATCAAAACCACGTCAGTGCTCATCTGTGCCACATCCATGCCACGTCAGTGCTCATCCATGCCACATCCATGCCACTTCAGTGCTCATCCGTGTCACGTCAGTGCTCATCCATGCCATGTCAGTGCTCATCCATGCCACTGTAATGGGAAGTCAGGAAATGACGGTGCTCCCTGCATGTTGGGCCTCTGTATGTGGTCAGGCTGTGGAAAAGTGTCACATATGTGGTATCGTCATACTCAGGAGGAGTGGCAGAATGTATTTTGGGGTGTCATTTTTGCTATGTACATGCTATGTGTTAGAAATGTCGAATAAATTGACAACTTTGTGTAAAAAAAAAAATGCGTTTCGGTTTTCTTTCCACATTTTCCAAAAACTTGTGGAAAAAAATGATGTGTTCAAAAGACTCATTATGCCTCCTAGATCATGTGTTGGGGTGTTTTCTTTCCAAAATGGGGTCATTTTGTGGGTAATTCCATTGTCCTGGTTCTCCAGGACTTTCAAAAGTTTGATAGGTCGTCAGAAAATGATATGAGCAATTTTTGCTTCTAGAACACCTGACGGTGCTTCTTGGATTTTGGGCCTCTGTATGTGGTCAGGCTGTGGAAAAGTGTCACACATGTGGTATCGCCATACTCAGGAGGAGTAGCAGAATGTATTTTGGGGTGTAGTTGCAAGTATGCCTGTACAGTGTGTAAGAAATAACTTCGTAATATGACCATTTTGTGAAAAATAATTAAAAAAAAAAAATCTTCATTTTGCAAAGAATTGTGGGAAAAAATTACAATTTCAAAAAACTCACCATGCCTCTTACTAAATACCTTGGAATGTCTACTTTCCAGAAAGGGGTAATTTGGGGGGTATTTGTACTGTCCTGAATTGTTAGGGTCTCAAGAAATGAGATAGGCCGTCAGTACTTTAGGTGTGATCAATTTTCAATGATTGGCACCTTAGCTTGTAGACTCTGTAACCTTCACAAAGACCAAAAAATGTATACTTATTTGGGTTATTTTTACTAAAGATATGTAGCAGTATAAATTTTAGTCAAAATTTATGAAGAAAAATGACTAAATTTGCAAAATTTAAAACCAAAACGAAAAAAAATGCATTTTTTTTACAAAATTTTCGGTCTTTTTTCATTTATAGCGCAAAAAATAAAAAACCCAATTATGATTAAATACCACCAAAAGAAAGCTCTGTTTGTGTAAAAAAAAGGATGAAAATTTCATATGGGGACAGTGCTGCATAACTGAGTAATTGTCATTCAAAATGTGAGAGCACTGAAAGCTGAAAATTGGTCTGGTTAGGAAGGGGGTTTAAGTGCCCAGTGGGTAAGTGGTTAAAGAGGAAGTAAACCCTCCTCTGCAACTTTTACCTATAGGTAAGCCTATGATAAGGCTTACCTATAGGTACTGTAAATATCTCCTAAACATGTACCGTTTAGGAGATATTTACCTTAAATGCAGCCAGTGACATCACTGGCGCATATGCTCTGAAGGAACGGCCGCTGGTGCCGATCCTTCAGAGACCCGTGCCGTGACCCCGGAAGACGGGCGACTGAACATGTCGCCCGTCATACAGGTAAGCGGGCGGCATGGGGGGCTCGTTCTAAGGTAAGTATTTCATAATGAGCTAGTATGCGATGCATACTAGCTCATTATGTGTTTCTCTTTCAGGTTGGAAAAAAAATGTTTTAATGAGTTCACAACCTCTTTAAGGATCTCCATAACCATAGTTTTGTATTGTACTTTGTCCATTACCACTAAATTTCCATCAGATTGTTTTATAATGATCTCATCATTGTTCCTTAAAGAAGATAAAGCATTTTCAGAGCAGGAGTCAAATTTGATACAGGACTTGAATACCATTTAGTATTTTCGATCTCTTTGGTAACTTGTTGAGTGAAAGACCAGATATTAGGTTAGCTTGAAGAATAGGAAAAGCTCTAGATTTGGGTCTGTATAAATGTGGGGTAGGAAATGCTGTAGCACCAAGGGTCTCATCAAAAGGGAAAGATTGAAAAGGGTCTTCATTAGGGGACACCAACATTTCAGATGGTTCTCCATCATCCCATAAGTCCATCAAGTCCTTAAGAGTCCCTAAGTCATTTAAATTAAAATCACTCCAAGGTTCAGGACTTAAGAACTGTCAACTCATAGGCTGATTATCTTTATGGTATAAAACCTTATACATTAATCGCCTAGCAAATAAATGCACATACTGTAGTTTATAAGCTCAAAACTGTCGACACCTTGAGTCGGACAGAAGGTCAGCCCCAAACAAAGTAGTTGGAGCTGATCCTCTGATAGCTGAAAAGAGAACAAATTAATTATTTGGAAGTTGGTGTGCTCACATTTTTTTGATGACTGGTCTCGCCATTGGTGATCTTTTTGGAGTCCACCGTGTGGGGTAAACGAAAAATTGTGAAGTGAAAAAGAAGAACTAGTTGATAGGGTAGGCAAGTTTGTAACCTCATCTCCCCATGTGATTGAAGTGCCTGATTTAGGTAAATTAAACCTAGGTGAGTGTGATGAATGCCGCCTAGAATCTACATGTCCTGTGCGCTTGGGTGCTTTTGCGTTTGAAGGGATAACGTTTATCCCCCTCATATTGATCAGAGGTACCTTGTACAAATGACACTGAAGATATTGATGAGCCATCAGAATCCACAGGATCATTGGTGGCTATATTCCGTGTATTCCCCTTAACCTGCTTACGTTTTCCTATTAGTTTCATGTGTCCATTTGTAGGCCACATTTGAATCATAAGCTATTTTATAACGATAGCATTTTTTATCTTTGGTTGTTAGAATGGACATAACATAGGTTTCTACATATTTGTTGAGGGACTCTTCTCTACTAGAGAAGGTGGGATCTAGCATCGATTGCCGATTCTCTGAATACATTCTCTCAATGTCTAAATCAATAGCATCCAGATCTTTCTGATATTGAAAGCAAAGTAATTCCATCATCTTGATGGAGCAAGATTGCAAATTATCTTCCCATTCATTGGGAAGGTCCACCTCAACTTTTTTCAGGTTGGGGAAAATTTGTACCCTCAGCCCCCATGGGACAATCTTATCCGCCATATATTTTAGAAAATAATTTTTGTTCAAAAATATCCTAGACTTTCTTTCCAATAATCTTTTTAAACCCTGGAAAAAAAACAATCAATTGTAACCCCACCAAATGAGGCACCCTGGGACTTAATCTCCTGAAGAAGCTATGTTTTCATAGCGAAACATGTCGAGGAATGTTTGGGAAACTGTCATATGTAATTGACAACTGTCTTTTTAAACAAAGATTTTAATATTTATCTAAAAAAATTTGAATAATTTTTAAAAATTGTTTTGATATTTTGTTCCTAATGGCACCTTAAAAACCCTAAATTCTGAAAAATGTTTTGTTAATCTTTCCAGGGTGTGGTGTAATTGATGCTTGGTACACTCATCTATATACTTTCCATTTCTCTGATGTTAATTGACGGACATAGCTCCTGATCTTCTTAACCATTGGGTTATACTGCCCCCTACAGGAGTAGGACACTAGGCAGAAAAAAAGTCTGGCTACGCCCATGGGCAGTCCCAGGGGGTATACTCCCTCTCTCTGCTATAGGTACTCGGTTTTGTTTCAGGCAGTGTCAGAAGAATTACAACTCCACAGAGGGGTGGGTGCTGTGTCCGTCAATGAACATCAGAGAAATGCATTTTACGGTAAGTCAAAAATCCCATTTTCTCTTTCGTTTAATGACAGAAACAGCTCCTGATCTTCTTAACCATTGGGACGTCCCAAAGCAGTCTTAAAGATGAGGGGTGGGAACAGCGAAAAAAATTAATCCCAAGGCTAAACTATAGCCAACCAGGTAAACAGGAGCTCAACCAAAACAACTGGAGCCTACCTGAAAAAAACAGTACATCCTTAAAGAGGATCAGGTCCTCTAAACAGCAGCCTGCAAAACCATGTGGCCAAGAGAAGCATCCGCAGGTGCCAACACAGCCATAGAACTTTGTGAAAGTGTGCACCGACCGCCAGGTGGCCACCTTGCAAACCTGCGTCACTGACACCTGATGACCAAAAGCCCAGGAGGCACTGAGCGCCCGAGTAGAGTGCACCTTGACAGGGAAAGGAGGAATCTGACCCTTGATGGAATAGGCCTGAATCACCGTCTGTCTGATCCATCTGCAAATGGTCGCAGAGGAAGCAGACAACCCTTTCAGAGGCCCATCCACGAGCACAAATAGTGAGTCTGACTTAGTAAAAAACTCTGTAGCTGCCAGGTACACCCTAATTGCCTGGACCACATCCAAGGCATGCAAAGCAATTTCCTTTGGATGTTTTGGCCTGGGGCACAGGGAAGGCAACACAATGTCTTCATTCAAATGAAAATTAGAAACAACCTTTGGAAGGAATAACAGACAGGGGCGAAGAACCACCTTATCTCTGTGAAGCACCAAGTAAGGTGAATGAAAGGATAATGCAGCCAGTTCAGACACCCTGCATGCAGAAGTGATAGCCAAGAAGGCCACCCTCTGACACAGCGAAAGCAGGGGAATCTCCCGAAGATTCTTAAAAGGAGGCTTCTGGAGGACTGAGAGCAACAAATTGAGATCGCAAGGTGGCAACGGAGACCGCACTGGAGGAACTAAGTGCCAAACTCCCTGAAGAAAAGTATGCACCAGGGAGTGTGTGGCCAAGGGCCATTGAAAAAAAGATCATCAAGGCCAACACCTGGCCCTTGATAGTACTCAAGACCAGTTTCTGCTCAACCCCCCCTGTTGAAGAAATGTGAAGAACCGAGCCACCGAAAAGGAGCGAGGATGAACCCCAAGAGACTCACACCACTCAATGTACGTCTTCCACGTACGATGTTAGCTCTTCCTAAAAGTAGATTTCCTAGCTTTAACAGCGTTGGAATCACTGACTCAGACAAACCTCTATCCTTCAGCACCTGGCGTTCAACAGCCAAGCCGTCAAAGCCAGCAACTGTAAAGCAGGATGGAAGATTGGCCCTTGGGACAGCAGATCCTCCCTGAGAGGAAGCGTCTAAGGAACGTTGGCGACCAGTCACAACAGATCGGCGTGGCAAGGGCAGTCTGTGGCCACCAAGATGACCGGAATCACTTCTGCCTTGATCCTGCGTAGAAGTCTTGGCAGAAGCTTGAGAGGAGGGAAAGCGTAAATCAGACGATACTGACCCCAGGGGGCCACCAACGTGTCTGTGGCGTCCACCAGAGGACCCTGTGACTGTTCCACAAACCTCTGCACCTTTCTGTTGAGCCAAGATGCCAACAGATCCACCTCGGGGATGCCACACCGGAGACACAGCTGATGAAACACCTCCAGGTGAAGGGACCACTCACCTTGGTCCAGCGCTTGCCGAGAGAGGTAATCCTCCTGCCAGTTTTCAACCCCCCGGAATGTGCACAGAGGAGAGGGCCAGAATGAACCATTGTTCCCACCTTAGAATGCAGGCTACCTCCAGTGCCGCCAGGACACTTCTTTTGCCCCCCTGGTGATTGACATAATACACGGCCATTGCATTGTCTGATTGAATGCGCACTTGACATCCCTGAAATTGATCCGTCCAATGTTCTAAGCACATGGCTCGGAGTTCCAGGACCTTGTTCTATAGTCTGGGCTCTTCCAGTGTCCAGACCCCCTTAGCAGAATTTTTGCCGAGGACACCTCTCCAGTCGGACAGGCTGGAATTCGTGGTGACCTCAATCAAATACAAGGGGAGGAAGGATTTGCCCAGTTGAAGCGCTGGAGAATGAAGCCACTATATCAGGGACTCTTTCATTCCCTGGCTCAGCTGGGATCTGATTGTCCAGAGACTTCAGAGTCTTGTCCCATTTGCCCAGAATCTCCCTTTGCAGGGACCTCGTATGGAACTCTGTAAACGGAACTGCCTCGAAGGTAGACACCATCAGGCCCAGCACCCGCATGCAACTTCAGAGAAATGACCATCTGCTGGACAGCAGGAGATGAATTGCAGCCTGCAGTTTCTGGGGTTTGTCCAGAGGAATGAGCACTCTGGCTAAGGCCGAGTACAAAGTCAGACCCAGATAGTCCAGCTTTAAGAATGGAACCAGAGCAGACTTCTAAAAATTCAGAATCCAGCCGAACTTCCTCAGAATCCGTATGGTGATCTCCATGGTTTCCACCAGAGCAGTAGGAGACTCTGCTTGCAGAAGGAGGTCATCCAAGTAGTCCAGTACCGAGATCCCCCCACTGACATAACAATGCTAGCACTGGGGCCAACACTTTCGTGAAGACCCAAGGAGCGGAGGCGAGACCAAAGGGAAACGCCACAAACTGATAATGCTCCTCTCCCACGGCAAAGCGGAGGAAGCGCTGGTGACTAACACATATTTGAATGTAAAGATAAGCGTCCTTGATGTCAATAGAAGCCAGAAAATCCCCTTGACGCAGGGATGCCACCACCGCGCAACTGGACTCCATTTTAAACTTCTGCGCCCGCACAAGGCGGTTCAGCTCCTTGAGGTCCAGAATTGGATGCACTTTGCCTTCCTTCTTGGTCACTTTAAACAGGTTTGAGTAAAACCCCTGAAAACGTTCCGATGTTGGAACCTCTTGAAGTAACAGGTCTTGCATCGCCCCAAAAAGACCCTGTAAGTGGTCCAGGGACAGGCGCAAGTTGGAAGGAAGGAACCTTTTCGGAGTGTAAGAACGAAACTCAATCTTGTAGCCGGACCAAATGAATTAGTGGACCCACTTGTCTTGTACCAGGGAAGTCCATGGGTCCCAAAACCAGCGAAGACGTCCCCCCACCCTAGATACGGGTGAGGGCGCACCCTCATGCTGAAGGAGCTTTGTCCTCGGGTCTGGAAAATCCCGCTCTCGACTTGCCAGACTGAGTTTGCTTGGATCCACCAGAGGAGGCCCTGAAAGGTTTTGATCCCTTTTCAGTCGCCCCTTCTTATCAGCCGAGAAAGATGGCCCACATCTATGACGAGGGTCCTTGCCCTTACTAGCCTGCGGAAGAAAGGTACTCTTCCCCCCCTGTGAGACCCCTAATGATGTCATCCAGGGTAGCTCCAAACAGGCGGTCTCTTTGAAAAGGCAGATCAGTCAAGGCCCCTTTTTAGAAGTCTGGTCCGCAGACCAGCATTTGAGCCAAAAAAATACGCCAAAGGACCATTGCCGAAACAGAGAACCTAGCAACTAGGGGAGCCAAAGAGGCATTACAGATAAACTGCAGCCCCTCCAGGTCACGGGGTAAAAGCTTAGCCCACTCGGTCAGAGTTTGTGACACCAGGGCAATGGTGAATACCAGCCTCAGTGCCGAACCAGCCACAGTCTACATATTGCGGGCCACAGCCTGCGCCTTCCTGTCAGCCGGGTCACTAAAGCCCGGAGACTCTGCAACCAGAATCATGGTTGCTTTGTTCAATCTGGAAACTGGAGGGTCCATCACCGTTGGAACAGTCCACTTTTTAAGAAGGGAAGAAGGGACTCCTCATAGGGGTACCACAAAGCAAATTGCTTAGGGACCACAAGGGGACGTTTTGGTAGTTCCCACTCTTTAGCAACAATTTTGTCAAAATAAGAGGGGAAATGAAGCACCTTTGCCGCACTGGATGGCTTGTAAATGCCAAAAGGAACTGCCGCCAGCTTTGCAGCTGCATCCTCTATCTTTAATGTCTCACGCACACAGATACAATTAGTGCGTTCACCAGCGCCTTTTCGTGCGTAGCTACAGGAGTGGAGGAATCATCCTCACTATCTGAGAACTCAGGGCGTGTGGTCGCAGACCTAGCAGAGTGACCCACGTCCGCTTTTTGCTAGACAGTCGCCCAAAAACCACCTCCACCCGGGACACAGGACCGCTGTCAGTGCATCAATGGATGATTGGGCCCCGCAGCCTCTGAGAGGGGATCAGGTGGGGAAATGTGCTCCAAAGACTCCATGAGTCAATAGGGGGACCCCACAAAAAAAGGTGTAAAAACACTGCTAAGGGGCACCCCCAACTCTCCGGGAGCACCACCTGTTCGCCAGTAACAGAGCATCAATCGATCCTCAGCAGAGAGGAACAGGACCCCACCAGACGCACCACCCGGCAGAAACAGGCACCTGCAGCCACCAGGATAATCTGAACTCCATGTGCAGCAATCAGGAAATGAAATGATCCAGGAGTCAGCACCAGGGGATGAGGAGGGACTCCCACCACTGAAATAGCCGCCCAGAGGGATCCACTGTCATGGTCGCTGCTATTTTCAATCGCAAACCACTGCAAAATGGCCGCTGGACTACACCAACATGGCCACCGTGCATTAAGCACACAGGCTACAACAAAATGGCGACCCCTAGGTCTCAGAAAATGGCACAGGCAGGAAGGGGGGCCATGGCAGGAACCCCCACCAGGTACAGCCCCCCCCACAGACGATCAACATTGGCGCCCCCCGCCAGCACAGCACCCTGCCCCCACCCCAGGAGGTAGACCAGACCACGCCACAGTCCTAGCATAAGTGAAGAAGTGGGGACGAGACGGCCCACAGGGACCACCAGATCGATGAGGAAAGTGCTTAAAGGGAAGGAGGGGAACCCGGGGGTCTGACTGTCCCATGGAAGGGCCAATGTCCACCCCAAAACCCTCCAGGGGGAGGGGGGGACAGTTACTTACGATACCAGAAACCAGGCAGTCATCGCTAAAGACAGAACCTCCTCTCCATTGAAATGGGGGGGGGCTGTCGGCCAGGAAGAACGCTCCTGAAGCATTTAACCAGCCCACAGGCCAGCCCCTGCCTGGTGGGGCTATGTCGCGACCGACCGATCGCGGAGCTGAGGTCTCCACGCGTTCGCTGGCTAGACTGGGATGACCACTGGATCTAGATTATCCAGTCAGTCACCCAGTCCGGTAGTTGATTGTTGATCTCACTGGAAAAAAAGCAGGAGAAAAAAATCTATCTAAAAAGAAAAAATTGCCAGGACCAGAGGTCCCAGCAAGGAACTTGATCCTTACTCCTGACTAGGCAGAAGAAAAATCTAAGTACCTAGCAGAGGGAGTATACCCCCTGGGACTGCCCATAGGCATAGCCAGACTTTTTTTCTGCCTAGTGTCCTACTCCTGTAGGGAGCAGTATAATCCAATGGTTAAGAAGATTAGGAGCTACGTATGTCCATCAATAAACGAAAGAGAAAAGGCTTTCACACAATATAAGCTATACCTTTCATACACATTCAGAGAATTAGTATAAAAAAAAAATTCTCCACTATCAAGCAAAAAAGGGTCAAATTGTCACACCATCACCGATCAGGGCCTAGACGGACTTGGTGAGAAGAGATTATTAAGGTGAAAAGCTTCCATTCTGCATGCCTTATTTCCCTCCTGTTTTCCAAAGCTTGATTTTGGTTTGGCCAGGAGGTGATGACGAATGCCCTCTTCTCCCATGATCCTTTTTGGATTCATCTGGAGAAGAGAGCACATCTAACTGTAAGTACTGCACCAAACACAGTCACACACAGCTAGATAGGCACATTTACCCCCCGATTGCCCCCCCCCCGATTAACCCCTACAGCCCCTGACACAACATACACTATATACAGCATATAGCATTTACCTATATACCTGTATAAGTGTGATTTGTGGTCAGGTGTAGCGCTTGCGACCCCCCCCTTTTCCACTTGAATTACCCGCCACCCCCCCTAATAAAGATTTAACCCTCTGATCCCCCCTGACCCCCCCCTGATCACCGCCAGTTAACCCCTACACCCTCTGTCACATCAGCACTAATACAAACGTAATATACAGTGTTTTTGTATTTTTGTATTAGTGTGATTGTGATCAGAATTAGCGCAGGCGACTAAGTTTCTGTCCCAAGAAGGTTTAGGGTCCCCGCCACCCGCCCAATAAAGATTTAACCCCCTGACCCCCCCCCCCCTGATCACCCCTACACCCCCTGCCATAACACACACCGTATACAGTATATAGCATTTTGCTATATACCCGTATAAGTGTGATTTGTGGTCAGGTGTAGCGCTTGCGACCCCCCCTTTTCCACTTGAATTACCCGCCACCCCCCTAATAAAGATTTAACCCTCTGATCCCCCCTGATCACCGCCAGTTAACCCCTACACCCTCTGTCACATCAGCACTAATACAAACGTAATATACAGTGTTTTTGTATTAGTGTGATTGTGATCAGAATTAGCGCAGGCGACTAAGTTTCTGTCCCAAGGAGGTTTAGGGTCCCCACCCACCCAATAAAGATTTAACCCCCTGACCCCCCCCTGATCACCCCTACACCCCCTGCCACAACACACACTGTATACAGTATATAGCATTTTCTATATTCCCGTATAAGTGTGACTTTTGACCAGGTTTAGCGCTTGCCACCGTTCCTTTTATCCTTAGGATACCCGCCAGCCCCTTCCAATAAAGATTTAACCCCCTGATCCCCCCCCCTGATCACATCCAGTTAACCCCTTCCCCCCTGTCACATTGCACACTAATACACACAATATAGCGTTTTTACTGTATTTTGTATTAGTGTGATTGTGACTTGAGGTTGCGCTAGCGAGTTCGTTTCTTTCCCAAAGGAGGTTTAGGGTCCCCGCCACCCCCCCCCCCCCCAGATCCCCGGCGCATAGTTAGAAATACCTCTTGATTACCACACACACACACGCACGCACATACACTTCCATTACTAGTATAGTGTTTGAACAGATCAATATCTGATCTGATCAGAACTATACTAGCGCCCCCATAGTTTAGGGTTCCCAAAACGCGGTGTTTGCACGATCAGCACCAATTCCGGCCAGCACCTGCGTTTAACCCTTTCACCCAGGTAAGTGTAGTAATCAATATATTACTGTCACTTACAAAAAAACACAACACACAAAACCTCTGTGTTAGCAGAGTCAGGTCTGATCCCTGCTAGCATTAGCAGTTTTTTTGGTAGCGCTTGAAATAGTCCTTGACAACCAGGTGCTTTTATTACCTGTGAGTCAACACCACTGTACAGGTAAATTTAGTTACCAAAATGTCTAAACGTTTGTACAGTGGTGAAGAGGCTTATAGTATGCTGGCCGTGTCATCTGATAGCGATGGGGAAGCTACAGTGACCGAATTACTGTCAGTATACGAACCAGATGACAGCAGCGGCTCCCTGACAGATAAGAGGGCTCCGACGACAGATGGGTCCCTGTTAGACCCAGGCGTACCCGACCCCATTCTGGAGTTGTTGAGATGCAGGAATCGCAGGGTGCTCATATGGAGCAGAGTGTGGTTACTAGTGCCGCTCATTTTTCTGGCGACCTGGCAAGCGCCAGCGGCCTAGTACACCCTGGACCTAGTACAACCAGCACTGCAGTATCACCTGGTGACATGGCGAGTCCCCTAATTGCAGTTGAAGCTGGTACGGTGGCTAGCACAAGTAGTGGCCCGCGTATTCGTAGACAGGCCCGTAGAGCCCATAGTGCCCTCCCTGATGCGCTGGCATATCCCAAACCCACTGATTCTACAGCGCCAGTACTTCCCCCATTCACCGCCCAACCTGGAATCCACGTGGAGACAGCTGGTTTTACGCCCCTGAACTTTTATGAGCTGTTCTTCACGGAAGATCTTTACAGATCTATTGTGGATCAATCAAATTTATATGCACAACAGTTCATCGCCGCCAACCCAAATTCGCCCCTTGCCAGACAATTCGGCTGGAAGCCTATAACGGTTTCCGAATTTAAAATCTTTCTGGGCCTTTCCCTCCACATGGGCATAACTAAACAGAATGAATTGCGGCTATATTGGTCCACTAGCCCAGTTCACCATATGCGCATGTACTCTGCCTCCATGTCCAGGGGGAGATACGAGCAAATTTTGCGATTTATGCATTTCAGCGACAATGAAATCTGTCGTCCTCGGGGAGACCCTGAATACGATCGGCTCCACAAAATTCGGCCCCTCATAGACCACTTCAATCAGCGGTTTGCAGCCTTGTTTACCCCCGAACAAGTTGTCTGCGTTGACGAGTCCCTGATTAAATTTACTGGCCGCCTTGCTATGAAACAGTACCTCCTCAGCAAGCGTGCCAAGTACGGGGTCAAGCTGTATAAATTGTGTGACAGGGCCACAGGTTATACAGTTAGTTTCCGGGTCTATGAGGGAAAATATAGCTGCGTGGAGCCCCTGAACTGCCCAGACTACATAGGGAGCAGCGGTAAGATTGTTTGGGACTTGGTGTCACCCTTATCCGGAAAGGGGTACCATTTGTACGTGGACAACTTTTATACAAGCGTGCCACTATTTAGTCACCTTCTCGATTTACAAATTGGCGCATGTGGCACCGTGCGACCTAATCGCCGGGGCTTCCCCCAACGGCTTGTAAATTCCCGTCTTAGTCGGGGGGCGAGACCCTGCTTGAAAACGGAAAAATTGCTTGCGGTGAAGTGGAAGGATACACGGGATGTTTATGTTCTGTCCTCCCTTCACGCAGACACGACGATCCAAATCACTACGGCAACTGGCGTTGTGGAGAAACCCCTCTGTGTCCACGAATATAACCTTAACATGGGAGGGGTGGACCTTAACGACCAGCTTTTGGCGCCGTATTTAGTTGCCCGTAAAGCCAGACGCTGGTGCAAAAAAGTGTCTGTTTACCTTTACCAATTGGCTATGCTGAACGCCTTTGTCCTATACAGGGCGTCAGGACGAACTGGATCTTTCCAGGAATTCCAGGAAGAGATCATTCTTGCCTACCTGTACCCAGGAGGCATGCCTGCCCAACTTCCCCTTCCAGATGCAGTGACCCGGCTGCAAGAGAGGCATTTTTCTTATGTCCTCCCGAGTACCCCTACCCAAAGATACCCCCAAAAAAGATGTCAAGTCTGTAGCAGGCGCGGATGTAGGCGTGACACCCGTTATTATTGTCCCAAATGTCCTGACCAACCTGGTCTCTGCATCGGGGAATGTTTTGAGCGCTACCATACACTAGTGGAGTATTATAAAATATTCCATGGACTCACCATGCCTCTCAGCAAATAGATTGGAGAGTCTACTTTGCAAAATGGGGTCATTTGGGGGGGGGGGGGGGTTTGTGCCATCTTGGCTTTTTATGGACTTCAAAAGTGTGATAGGTAGTAAGGAGTGAGATCAACAATTTACGCCCTTAGAAAGCCAAAAGGTGCGCATTGGTTTTCCGGGTCCTGTACGCGGCTAGACTGGCAAAAAGTCTCACACATGGGGTATCATTGTACTCAGGAGAAGCAGCAGAATGTATTTTGGGGTGTCATTTCACATATACCCATGGCATCTGTGAGCAATATATAATTTACTGACAACTTTTGTAAAAAATATATATATATATATATATATATTTCCCGGAACTTGTGGCAAAATATAAAATATTCCATGGATTCACCATGCCTCTCAGCAAATAGCTTGGGGTGTCTACTTTCCAAAATGGGGTCATTTGGGGGGGTTTTGTGCTATCTAGGAATTTTAGGGCCTCCGAAACTGTGACAGGTAGTGCAGAGGTGACATGAACAATTTACGCCATTAGAAAACCTGAGAGTGTTGATTGGTTTTGCGGTCCTGTACACAGCTAGGCTCCCAAAAAGTCTCACACATGGGGTATCCCCATACTCAGGAGAAGCGGCAGAATGTATTTTGGGGTGTCATTCCACATATACCCATGTCATGTGTGAGAAATTTATCTTTTAGTGACAACGTTGTGTAAAAAAAAAAAAATAAAAAAAAATTGTAATTTTGCCAAAACTTGTGGCAAAATATAAAATATTCCATGGACTCACCATGCCTCTCAGCAAACAGCTTGGGGTGTCTACTTTCCAAAATGGGGTCATTTGGGGGGGTTTTGTGGTATCTTGACATTTCAGGGCCTCCTAAACCGTTATAGGTAGTGAGAAAATGCAATGAAAAATGTACGCCCTTTGAAATTCTGATGGTGGTGATTTGTTTTCGGGGTCCCGTACACAGCTAGGCTCCCAAAAAGTCCCACGTATGTGGTATCCCTGTACTCAGGAGAAGCAGCAGAATATATTTTGGGGTGTAATTACACATATACCCATGGCATGTGTGAGCAATATATCATTTCAATGACAACTTTGTGTAAAACAAAAAAAAAAAATTTTTTTTAATCATTTTTCAAACACCTGTGACAAAAAAATGAAATATTCAATGAGCTCAACATGCCTGTCAGGACATTTCTTAGGATGTCTACTTTCCAAAAAGTGGTAGTTTGGGGGGGGGGGGGTTGTTCTGCCCCGCCATTTTAGCACTTCATGAAATGAGATAGGCAGTCAGAAATTAAAGCTGCGTAAATTTCACTATTTACACCATAGTTTGTAGACGCTATAACTTTTGCGCAAACCAATAAAAATACACTCATTGATTTTTTTTTGTCAAAGACATGTAGCTAAATATATTTTGGCCAAAAAAAATGACATAAATTGAGTATATTGGATATTTTTTAAAAGACAAATCAGTTATCAGTTAAAGTTACGAAGTGCCAAGTTGAAAAAAGGGGTCTGGTCTTTAAGCTGCAAAATCCTCCGGTGGTAAAGTGGTTACATGTGAACTTGCCCCCTTCAACATAAATCACAACCCCCTCATTCTGTAGCCAGCCACACTACTCAGTAACACACAGCATAAGTATGTTACAGCCATATAAATGCAAAGCATGTTTCAAATTTATCACATCTGGGATGTCTACTAGAGTCTTGTTTTGGTCAGGTTTAAGTCAGTAATTACTAAGAATTGTAGGCCTATAATACATAACGCCAAATTTCCATGCAAAAAATTGTACCGCTTTTGGTACAGACTTCCTGACATAATCATACCGCCAGGGAGGTTAATTCAGTCTCATCAGTGCCCATAAGTGCAAACTCATCAGTGCCACCTATCCGTGCAGCCTCAGCAGTGCCCATAAGTGAAGCAGGGATCGTTAGAAAACCTGGCCGGATGACACAGAGCAGGGATTTCCCACTGTGACAGATCTTGTAGGTGAAACGCTGGTCCCCATAAAGTCCCGCCTCCTGTACTGGCATTGGACCGTGCAAAGGTTACAGAAACCAGGACTTTTTCAGCAACCTCGCTCTGTGTCATCCCGCAGGTTCTTCTAATGATCCCCGTTCAGCAGTGACAGATGACTAATGGGTGGGCAACAGCGAGTGCTAGCAAGAAGCAGACCACCTCCAATGAGCAGTACAGACCGGAGGTCTGTGAGCCCCCTCTGCCCACTACAGCAAACAGGGATGGAAGTACAAGTCCCTGCTTACTGTAGATAGAACTACAAATGGGCTGTCCGGGGGGGGGGGGGGCGTGGCTGATTTCCGGTATGTGAGCAGCTTTTTCAGAGCTCCGTTCTGCCTGACCGAATCCTCCTCTGATCCTGCCGACCCCGCCGCTGCTCTCCTCATTCCCTTGCAACCTCCCGGCAGCAGTGGAGATGGTGAAGATAGGTCACGCTGGCGCGGCCACGCCATGCTTTAAAACTTCCGACACAGGGGAACAAGATGGCGCCGACTTGCCTCGTGGTGTGAGGACTGTAAGACTCCCTTCCTCTGGGGATACACGAGCCACATCATTGCTGGGTGAGTCCCTGGCTGTTCCACCACCAGAACTGGCTAAGTTACTATTATACTTACCTACAGAGGATAATGCACCAGTATCCCCCAACATTACAGCACCTACAGAAGCCCCATCAGAACCATCATTATCACAGATCATGGAAGCCATTCAGCATTGTTAGGCCCCTTTGACTACACAAATCGATTCGGTCCTGATGGACTTATCATTTTTGAAACAAGATGTTCACAATCTCAGGCATAGAGTCAATAATGCTGAACAGCGCATAAGTGATTTGGAAGATGACACACGTCCATTACACGCCTCCAAGACGGCCATGCATAAAAGTCATGATGCTACTATTGATAAAATAACTGATTTGGAGGACCGTCTGAGACGTAATAACTTTTGTTTTCTGGGGTTTCCAGAGGGCTCAAAGGGTAAAAATCCTGAATCATTTATGGAACGTTGGCTAACAACTACATTTGGGGCATCCATATTCTCTCCATTGTTCGCCATAGAGAGGCCTCATAGAGTACCATTACGACCTCTACCATCAGGTGCACCCCCTCGTCCTATACTTATTAAGTTATTACATTTCCGGGATAAGGAAGTAATCCTGAGAGCTGCCAGAGAAAAGAACTGTGTCTCCTTTAATGGTAACAATATCACCATATTTCCTGATTTTTCTGCGGCTACACAGAAGCAAAGGGCAACTTTCTTATCCATCGAGAGGAGATTACGTGGCCTACAATAACCCTATAGTATGCTATATCCTGCACAACTACGTGTGATAAATCAGGGAAAGGCTAATTTCTTTACACATCCGAAAGATGCAGGTCACTTAGTGGACACCTTGGGAGCGCAAGAAAAAGCTTGTAACAACCGCTGCTCTCCACCTCGCTGAACATGTCTTTCTGTCGTGAAGTTTCGTGAGTATGGTGTTACAGGAAGAACATCTCATTCACGGTTGTCTTGATACGCAGTTGCGGACGGGTACAGGAACAGTTATTACTACCCCTTTATTGTTGGGACCTACCATTTGGGTTCCAAACAATCCAAAATCTACAGTGGGTACATTTAAACATTTGGCATGAGGTACATTACACTTTTGAATAGATCTGGGTGATATCCTATGCACATTTGTACCCGAGGGAGATTGACTGCTTCTTGGTGCATCTTTTCTATAAGAGCAGATATGCTTATTTTGAGGTTGGCACGTTAATCCCTGGAATACCCACAGCCACCGATGGGACTGTTAGGCCATAGTTTTTCAGTCTTCGGACTCCAGTTTTCTCCACCTCCCACCCATTCTTTGTTGAGTTTTTCTTCACAGACAGTGTGGGGGGAGACTACGCCACGTCCCCTCTACTTTTTCTTCGTTTTGGGAACAAATCTTCCAAGGGTTTGGGCTGGGGGCCGGGAGGGTTAGGGTATTTTTTTTTGGGGGGGTTTTTTATTGTTGTTTTTCTCTATCAGGTACTATTTTTATCAGTGTCCATTTGTCAGATTTATTGCTATGCTACCTTTATTGGTAACTGAGATACAGGTAATGGTTAACGTTATGTACACTTTGTCTAGGTTACAGCTTCTCTTGCAGTGGTTGGTTGATATCCAGATTTGGTGTAATCCTTTAAAGTAAATGTATACTGTTTATCCATGTCTACAATCTGCTTGATTTTGTGGAATGTCAGGGGGCTCAATTCCAAGGTGAAACTCTCCCTGGTATTCGACGATCTGACCCAACATAATCCACATGTGATTCTTTTCTAGGAAACACTTCTCCAAGGCTCTAGAGTTATGGCACTAAAACGTGCCAGAGTAGCTTATGCTATCCATTCCACCTACTCCATGTATGCTCGTGGTACCTCTGTGTTGATATCTAAATCTGCCCCGATAACTTTAAAACATATTAAAACTGATCCTGGAGGTTGCTTTTTTATACTTGTCCTTGAAATTCTAGGTAGGCAGACAACCTTACCCAGAGGTTTTTGGCTTGAGGCTATACTAAATCGTGCCTTAGAAAGACCTTCAATAAGGTCAAGAACCTAGAGAGAAAGAATCTCATTTTCAGACCCCATAACCAGAAAGGAGAGGACAAGGTGAGAATGATCACTCGCTATTAGAAGGAGCACAAAAAAAATACACAAGGTTCTTGAAAAATATTGGGGTACCCTCACAGGTGATCAAGTTGTATCCAAATTTATTATGGAGAGGTCGACGGTTGTCTTTAGGAGAGCAGGCTCAATTGGGGAGATGCTTGTTCACAGTGAATTTAAGGGGGATTCCAGTGGTGATCCCTGCAAAACTTGGGGCACCTACCCCTGTGGAGCATGCTCCCTATGCCCCTTTGTCCAGAAGAGAGTAAAATTCACCCTCCCCAATGGGAAAGACTTTAAATTAAGACACTTTGCCAACTGTAGAACCAGGGGAGTGGTTTACTTGGTGGAATATGAATGCGGTTCCTTCTACGTGGGGAAGACCAAGCAGGAGTTCCAAGCTCGTGCCAACAAACATCTGACCAGCATGAGGATTCGCAACCTCTATCTGCTCTTGGGCAGACATGTTGCCTGGGACCACCACTACCACATGCCTCAGGTCAATGGACCGCATTCACATTCCACCAAGAGGGGGTGATTGGAACAAGCTATTGCTCCAGAGGGAGGCTCGCTGGATCTGAACTCTCAATGCGACTGTTCGGCCAGGCCTCAATGAGATGGAAAGCTTCAGGCCATTCCTACAGGGTTTCAGTTCTGGCAAAACGGGCTGATCCCCTCCTCTGCATTTCCCTCTCCTTGGTCCCCCTTTTTCTTCTTCTTTTTTTTTTTTTATGTATTTGTTTGTCTGTCTCAAAAGTCAAAGTCAAATCTACTTTATTGTCAATTCTTCCACATGTACAATACATACATACAGAGAATCGAAATTACGTTACTCTTAGACCCCCGGTGCATACAGATAACACTAACAATATAGCCTAAAAATCTAAAAACACAAAAAATAAATAAAAATAAAAGTTAAATCTGTCTGTCACTTGACCCCCCGTGACCCTTTCAGTATGATCGTTTACAGGGTTTGGTTATTTACGAATCACGATACATTGTTTATCAATTCCCTTTACTATATAAAAGTTCCAAAAAAATTTTGGGCTACCCGCTCTCTATTGGGACTGGATATCCCAGATACATTAGACATTTATTTTCTGTCTCTATATCATGTACATTTATTCAATCCTTTTTCTTGATGATCACAGCCTCATTTATTGTAATGGATCTCCCACAACAAACATACACGGTTTAAGTGCCAACACTGTTTTCCCTTTCCATAGCACTATTATCATCACATATTATGCATATCATATATATTATTTATTATTGTTTAAATTATTCATTTTTTCTTTCTGCCAATGTTTTCAGGGATTGCATTTTTCCACACCCCGGTCCGGCACAGGCAAGCCTACCCACTGATTGTGGGAGGCAGCATTTTGTGATGATCTATGCCATGGGAACAGGGGGTCTCCCTGTCCCTGTGGCATTGGTTGTCCAATCTGTGTCGGCGGCTATTGGTCCCCGTGGTTTCCCCATCTACGGCCGTCATTGTGGAAGGATCTGCGTCATTGTGGCGCCAATTTCACTGACTTCCGGTCAGGTCTTCCCAGGTGGCCGCATATCGATAAAGACTGCCGGTCGTCATCATCATCATAGGGGGAGGTGCTCGTGCGGCATATATGGGGACGCCGAGGTCGGCTATCGGCACCATTTTCTCTCGTTCCTCACGGGAAGAGGAAGCAATTTCCTCCTCTTCCGTGGGGCCTGTCATTATACCGCTAACTATTGCGGTTATCATTAGATTCCCTTTGAGAACCTTTGTAGGAGCTGCACTTCAGGTTGGGATACCTCTGCATATCCACCACACTGTAAGTACATATATTTGGAGTTTTGAATGACTCCCTTTGTTTCCCCCCTACAATTTATCACTCTAAATGTAGTTTTCTTTTTGGAAACTGATACATATATATATATATATACACTTTTTTGTCTTCCTTATAAGGGTACCAGTTGTCATTGGGTGAAAAGCCTTCCACCTTGCGGTCCTACTGGGATGTGGTGTTATTTTCCTGGGGGGCTGAGTCCCTCCTCTATCCCTCAACTTGGCAGAAATATATATATTTTTTGAAAAAAAAAATTTTTTTTTGAATATGCGATCATACTTTGGTCCTGATCTATGGACATCTCCATTGTATGGTTAGTGGCAACTTAAATGTGTGTTTGTGTTCCTTTTTGGGGGGACCCACAGATGAGGCTGTATATGATGAAAATAAATGTTGTATTTCTTATTACAGAAATGGGACAACAATATTTCTCTGAAGAAGAATTGAACTACAAACCCAATTCCAAAAAAGTTGGAACACTGTACAAATTGTGCGTAAAAAAGGAATGGACTAATTTACTAATCTCATAAACTTATATTTTAGTCACAATATAATATAGATAACATATCAAATGTTGAAAGTGAGACATTTTGAAATGTCATGCCAAATATTGGCACATTTTGGATTTCATGAGAGCTACACATTCCAAAAAAGTTGGGACGGGTAGCAATAAGAGGCCGGAAAAGTTAAATGCACATATATGGAACAGCTGGAGGACCAATTTGCAACTTATTAGGTCAATTGGCAACATGATTGGGTATAAAAAGAGCCTCTCAGAGTGGCAGTGTCTCTCAGAAGTCAAGATGGGCAGAGGATCACCAATTCCCCAATGCTACGGCGAAAAATAGTGGAGCAATATCAGAAAGGACTTTCTCAGAGAAAAATTGCAAAGAGTTTGAAGTTATCATCATCTACAGTGCATAATATCATCCAAAGATTCAGAGAATCTGGAACAATCTCTGTGCGTAAGGGTCAAGGCCAGAAAACCATATTGGATGGCAGTGATCTTTGGGCCCTTAGACGGCACTGCATCACATACATGAATGCTACTGTAATGGAAATCACAACATGGGCTCAGGAATACTTCCAGAAAACATTTTCGGTGAACACGGTCCACCGTGCCATTCACCGTTGCCTGCTAAAATGCTATAGGCCAAAAAAGAAGCCATAAATAAATATGATCCAGAAGCGTAGGCGTTTTTTTCTGGGCCAAGGCTCATTTAAAATGGACTGTGGCAAAGTGGAAAACTGTTCTGTGGTGAGACGAATCAAAATTTGAAGTTCTTTTTGGAAAACTGGGACGCCATGTCATCCGGACTAAAGAGGACAAGGACAACCCAAGTTGTTATCAGCGCTCAGTTCAGAAGCCTGCATCTCTGATGGTATGGGGTTGCATGAGTGCGTGTGGCATGGACAGCTTACACATCTGGAAAAGCACCATCAATGCGGAAAGGTATATCCAAATTCTAGAACAACATATGCTTCCATCCAGACGTTGTCTCTTTCAGGGAAGACCTTGCATTTTCCAACATGACAATGCCAGACCACATACTGCATCAATTACAACATCATGGCTGCGTAGAAGAAGGATCCGGGTACTGAAATGGCCAGCCTGCAGTCCAGATCTTTCACCCATAGAAAACATTTGGCGCATCATAAAGAGGAAGATGCGACAAAGACGACCTAAGACAGTTGAGCAACTAGAAGCCTGTATTAGACAAGAATGGGACAACATTCCTATTCCTAAACTTGAACAACTTGTCTCCTCAGTCCCCAGACGTTTGCAGACTGTTATAAAAAGAAGAGAGGATGCCACACAGTGGTAAACATGGCCTTGTCCCAACTTTTTTGAGATGTGTTGATGCCATGAAATTTAAAATCAACTTATTTTTCCCTTAAAATTTTACATTTTCTCAGTTTAAACATTTGATATGTCATCTATGTTGTATTCTGAATAAAATATTGAAATTTGAAACTTCCACATCATTACATTCTGTTTTTATTCACAATTTGTACAGTGTCCCAGCTTTTTTGGAATCGGGTTTGTACAAGTTCACTTAAATATTCGAAACATGTTGGACACTCCCTCCTCATGGAGGTGTATTGGGTCCCCTTCAACCTTTTGGTTCAAGCATCTGTTATGCCTTGTGTTTACATTTCAAAATCGGTGTTGTAGCACCGTGTTTTTTGTCCTTTTTGTATTTTTGTGTAATTCAGGTAACCTTTTATGAATAATCTCAATAAATGTTTAATCTTTTACATTTTTTTTGTAATAATTGCTCTTAAAATCCCAAATTGAGAGGAGAAAACCTTTTGTATTTGTAACTGAAATTCTAGGTAAACCTTACACCTTGATCAACCTTTATGTCCCACCGCCATTTACAAACATTTTCTTTGATCGATTTATAAAAATAGTATTGGAACTTGCGAAGGCCCTTTGATAATGGCCGGGGATTTCAACACAGTTCTTAACAATTCCCTTGATAGGTTTGGAGGGTCTACCTCCCCTTCTAATCCCTTAAGATCATATTTAGACAAGTTTGACTTGGTAAATGCCTGGAGATGGAAACATGCGGTGGAGCGGGAATGTTGGTGCTATTCTGACACTTATGGTACATTTTCATGTATTGACTTGTGTTTGCTATCTTGGGAGATGCTTAATATGGTTTCCACTGTTAGATACCTCCATAGGGCGTTATCTGACCACTCCACTTTGTTAGTGGACTTCGCCCTGGGAGTGTCTAATTCATTTAGGACCTTGAGACTAAGCTCCTTATGGTTAGCCAACTCGGCAGTGTCAGATCAGAGATTGGCTGATATGAATTCTTATTGGGCAATTAATAAGGACACTGCCTCCGTACAGTTGACTTGGAACTACATATTGCAGAGGCTCAGAACAAGAACTACATATTGCAGAGGCTCATCATTCTACCAACCCTTCTCCTGATACTTTTGCTACCTGGTGACATAAAGCAAGAACACTAGATTTATTACTTCTAGAACGTACCCAAAAAAAACTGCTTTATCAAAACCAAAGTATCTTTGAATTTGGAGAGAAGAACAGTCGTCTTCTGGCATATCTAGCTAGGCCTGATTTTCAATCTTGTACAATTCCTAGAATTAAAAATTCTGGAGGGATAGCGGTAGAACAAACTATAGATATTATGGAGGCTTTTGTCCATTTTTTTTTCTACCCTATATACTACTAGAGCCCACTATACTATAGTAGAATTAGACAACTTCTTGTTTGATATCCAACTGCCTAAATTGTCGAGTGACCAAGCTTCGCTATTAGATGCTCCTCTAATGTTTGAAGAAATTTGGGAAGCCATACAATCTTTTGCACATAATAAAACAACTGGTCTGGACGGGGTTCCCCATAGAGTGATATACACACTATAGCGAAATCCAAATTCTGCATTTACTTCGAGCTTATATTTATGCACTGGAAATTAGTCAGTTGCCGCCCTCTATGTCGGAGGCGTGGATTGTACTTATTCCAAAACCCCATATGGACCACCTGTACTGTGAATCGTTTCAGCCCACCTCCCTCATTAATTCAATTGTCAAGATCCTAGCTAAAGTTCTGACCCGCATACTGAATGTTATCATCCCTACCATTGTTAGCTCGGATCAAACTGGTTTTATCCCTGGCCGCTCCACCTCCATCAATTTACGTAGGCTTTTTACTTATATGCAGGCACTTCACGATAATATCCGATCCAGGGCTGTTCTGGCTCTGGATACACATAAAGCCTTAGATTCCGTTAAATGGCCATATCTGCAAGAAGTAATGGCAAAGTTTTGCTTTGGCAATATCTTCCTAAATTGGATTCATCTATTATATAACAAACCTAGGGCCAGGATCAGGATAAATAATTATGTTCCTGAATCTTTTCCCATATCAAGGGGTACCAGGCAGAGATGTCCTCTGTCACCGCTACTATTTGCATTGGCGATAGAACCTCTGGCTGAGTTGATAAGATCAAGCTCCTCTGTTACAGACTACTGACTAGGGACATGGAGGAAAAGGTATCCCTTTATGGGGATGATATGCCTATATATATTGCTGACCCTCAATAGTTTACTGACTATCATCCAGGATTTCGGTCACTACTCAGAATTCCGAGTAAATTTGAAAAAATCAATCCTTTTCCAAATAGATCAGGAGGCCTCGATTTCTCTCCCACCATTATGCCGTTACAGGTTGTTACACCTTTCCGATATTTGGGGGTAGTGGTCCAGCAACCTATATCTTAAAAACTATTTAGATCCGCTAGTTAACTGACTTGAAATACTTCAAAAACATGGTCCACTCTGCCTACACTACTGGGCAGGATAAATATCTTTAAAATATTTTTTTTGCCATGCTTCTTATATGTAATGAGTAACTCTCCAGTATATATCCCTAAACGTAGATTTCTGGAAGTTGATTCTATCCTTGCTTCTTTCATTTGGGGAGGTAAAGCTGTCAGAATCACTTAAGATACATAACAACTACCTATTACGGAGGGGGGTCTGGCACTCCCTAACCTGCAAACTTATTACATAGCTTCACAATTGGCTCACGCCCATTGGTGTTTTTATCCAGAAGCGAACAATGCTGCCACAGCCTTAGAAGCTGCTATTCTTACCTCTTACAAGTCCCTCCAGAACCTGATCCATCGCCAATCTACGAGGGGTAGGGATGGCATGAAGATCTTAACAATGATGCTGCAGATCTTAAAATGATCCAAATTGCTCCCGACAAGGGGGGATGCGGTGTTTTCCCCTAATGCTTCTTTATGGAACAATCCATGTCTACAAGAATTTTATAAAAGGACAGACGGAGCATTCTGGTTCAAGAAAGGTGTCACAATTATTTCCCATGTTTATTGAACAGGCTTTTCGCTCGTTAGCAGAATTTCATAGATATTCCGGTTTCCCTTCCACAGCTTACTTTAGGTATCTACAACTGCGGCACACCGCTGCGGCACACCGCTGAGGCACAATTTGGTCTTCGTGACATCCCTATCCAACCGACTCCCTTGGAGAAACTGTTGATTGACCTCTCTCATTTCAAGCTAATATCTACCTATTTTAATCTGTTGCATTCCTTCACTGATAGGCTAACCTGCACAAAACTTAAGTGGTGCTCGGATAGCTCAGATTTAACAGAGGATGTCTGGCAGGAAATTCTCCCGACACAAATCCAGAAAGTCATTTCAGATAGAGATTAGGTTATACAGACTAAATTTTTATATAGATTACATTACACACCAGGCCTTCTTTTTCAGCTGCATAGATTGTCAACTCCGGTGTGCTCAAAGGGCTCACTGGAGGAGGCCACGTTTTTACATATGATATGGGAGTGTCAACCCATAAGAGCGTTATGGTCGGGGATCACCACCTTTGTTAGCTCCGTGGTCCAGATAACCATTATTTGTAACTCTTTACGTTGTCTCTTTGGCTTTATTGGTGATGAATCTCTTCCCAAAAACACACAGCTACTTATACACTTGGTATTGTTCTATGCTAAGAAATCCATTATCATACACTGGAAGTCCACGGCTCCCCCTACTGTAGCCTTTTGGCCTACTCTTGTCAATCAGGCCATCCCATTATATAAATTAACATATGAGGCTAGAGGATGCCCCCGTAGGTTCCACAAAGATTGGAATATATTGGTGAGCTTGAAAAACACCATACTGACTAGCAATTAAGTTAATAATCAAGTTTGTGGATTTTTCATAACTCTCCTATCTTAATCTGGTGCAGGAAGGTTGGATATAATAGTGCTCCTAAACATCTTGTATTGAATTGTTTGATTTCTGCCTGTGATCAAATGTTGGATATACTTCTTTTTTATATTCAATTATTTTCTTGTATATTATAAATTGATGCTTTATATATTGACTAATGTGATGTTTGAGCATTGTTGGCTCTTCATTTTTCTTTGTTTGTCGTTCAGACCATTTTGTACATTATTTTTTTATGTGCAATAAAGTTACCTTTAAAAAAACAAATAGGCTGTCCAAAGACCGGTGGCTGGGGGTGCAGATGGAAAAAAAAATCACCAGGCTATTACAGAGGAACTACTGAGCTAATAAGAAGATGGATGGCATAGTCTGTGAAGGTAGATCAGCAATATGGACATGGAAAAAAGTTTTTGCCAGTTCTCCTTTGCTGTGAGATCCAAACATGTGGAAAAATTGCACCATGTTTGGTGTGCCATTTAGGTGCTGGTCACACCTAAAGGCAGAGCTTTTTTTTCAGCAGGAACGCTGGGGAACTCTGTTCTGGCACCTCAAGTACTGAATGTATGCAAAGGGTGCTGGGGTGTGCTGAAGGGTCTACTGATGCTGGCTGCTGGGGGGGGGGTCTATTGTAGCTGGAGGGGATCCATTTTTGCACAGGGGGGATCTACCATTGCTTTGGAAGTCTATTGTTATTGGTGGAGGATCTATTATTGGTGGGGTGGGTCTTATGTTGCTGGGGTGTCATTTGTCCTGAGAGAGTTCTATTTGAGGGAGGGGTCTGTTGATGCTGGGTGTGGGGAGATTTGTTCTTGTTGGGGGATCTATAGTTACTGGGGGGGGTCCATTGTTGCTGTGGGTGCATTTTTTTTGGGGGGGGGGGGGGTATTATTGATGTAGGGTCTATTATTGTTGCTGGCTGCAGGGGATCTATTTTACTGCTTTTCTTGTTCTCATTAACAGATTACTTGCCACAATAAAAGTTATACTTGGTTCTGTATTCTCCATAAAGGGCAGTACTGGGAGATGGCAAGGTGGAACCAAGGAACATTCCTCGGAGGTGGGTAGGGGCGGAGAAAAGGGTTGACTCAGAAAGGGAGAGTTCCTGCACCTATTCTTTGAGAAAAAAAGCCCTGCCTAAAGGCATTGGAATCACGGGTAGATGTGCAGCAAAACACTGAGTGCCATTATTATCCAATGGCACCCCAAACACGGTGTGATTTTGCTGTGATTGTCATGCGACAAAACGCACAAAAATCGTAGCCAAACGCACCTGGCTCAGTGCCAGAATTTGGTAAATGAGCTTTTATGGAGTTTTTCTGAAGTGGAAGAAAGCCCATTAAAAATGAATAGCGCTGCTCGAAAAACACGCAACACAGCAGGGTCTCTCAAGTGCGAATGCGGTCTTAGAATTAATGGCACCCCAACGCAAGTCGCATTTTTCGCTCCGAGTCGAGCCAAGCTGATGGGTCTTCTCCTCAGGTTCAGGTTATAAGTACACTCCAGTCTTCTGTGGCACTATACACCTGCAAAGTACGCCATAACTATTGAGGAGCACCCTCCTTGTCTGATAGACTTTAGACCCGTAATATCTTTCACGGGATATACACGAACTATATTAACGTCCCCATCACATGCCGCCTACGCTACACAATGTGTTCTCAGCGCCCCTCTCGTCACTTCTCGCGATAACCAGTCAGAGCCGTTCACCGTCCTGCCCTTTCCAGCTCTGGCTTGGCGACGTCACGCGACCACGGGACCGGATGTAGGAAGTGAGTGTGGGCTCTGTGCTGGAGAGGCTCAGTACATCATCATCATCCCAGCGATTTGTGACATCTCCAGCACCCGCTGTGCGGCGTACCGGCCTGGTGACGTCACACGGCGTTCAGCGGGCCCGGGATCCGCCTGTGTGCTGGCCTGACATGGAGCACTGACAGTCTGCTGCTATACGGTGTCACCAAGCCGGGCTTCCTGACACTGGGGCACCGACATGGGAAAGCAGTGAGCACAGCAGCCGAGCTTCTTCCCCGTACAGGTAGGGTGTGGGGGAAGGGGGAATATAACCCAGAGACAGGGACCAAACAGGGCACAGTGTGAATGCTACATCATTACATAGGAATCTTTTATTTCAACTTTACCTTTTTCTTCAATATTTTTATGTGGGTTAAAAAATAAGTCCTAATATATGAATATGCATACAGTTTTAGAAAAACAATTTAAACTTCTGGAATGTTACCCCCTACTGAAATAGCAAGGGCCATCTGTTATGTGTGTGTGTGTGTGTGTGTGTGTGTATATATATATATATATATATATATATATATATATATATATTTTTTTTTTTTCATGTGCATCTTGGTGACGCTGGTTCCTTATGACCTCTTTGCAGCCACTTCCTGCCCATGCACTACAGTAGTGGTAGCACTGCAGGTGTTGTGGACGTCCCATGAGGCTTTGACAGCCACAGGTATGCCGGGATTTGTAGTTTCACTCTAGTGTGCTGATGTTGCCTCCCCCCTGCACTAGAAGAACAGCTGATCATCATTACTAGGGACGGTCTGGCGGCACGGCAGTAGAACTGTTTGTGGTCCCCATTGGTAGAGTGTGTGACAGGGTGACATCCCAGGAAAACAGGTGGTAGACAGGGACAGCACATTGTCACTCTATGGCATGGGTCTCAAAGTGGTGGCCCTCCAGCTGTTGCAGAACTACAGTTCTCCATGAGGCATTGCAAGGCTGACAGTTATAAGCATTAGGCAGAGGCATGATGGGGCTTGTAGCTGGAGGGCCGTCAGTTTAAGAGCCGGTTCACACTGAGGCGACACGACTCCTTACTACTTCGGGGGCGACTTGTGCATTACATTGCACCACGACTTCGGAGCGACTTGCAGGAACTTCCCATAATGGAAGTCTATGCAAGTCGCTCCGAGGTCGCCCCGAAATAGTACAGGACCCTTTTTCTAAGTTGGAGCGACTTGTGTCGCTCCTATTAGAACGGGTCCTGTAGCGGTCAATGGACCGCGACCGAGCGCGACTTGTCAGGCTGACAAGTCGCGCTAATGTGAACCGGCTGTGAGACCCCCTTCTCTATGGCCTCTTGCACACGGTACTGATGTTTGAGCTTCTGCTTTCTTTGGCCGTAATTTTAGGACCTTGTTTGACCTGAATTTGCGCGCTGTGCCTGTATGTGCATTTGCACACACAATATCTTTCTAGGGAAAATCCATTCATATTTCTGCTCATGTGTGCGTATTTGTGCACACCGGCACAAAATACTGTCTGAGAACGCAGATTTTCCTATTTTTTTTTTTTTTAAAGTGAGGAATAATGGGCATTTGTTTACGCCCCTCTGTTTACAGGCACATTGTCAAAAATGGGCTATGTTTTAACTCCGTTAAAAAAAAAAAAAAACGCACTAAGATTTTTCCAGCTGCAGTGTGCAAGAGGCCTAGAACAGGGAGGTGCCGGTGTAAGAACCTTTATGGCATGAACACTAATGGGCCATACACACTATACGATTTTCTGAAGACTTTTTCCTTTAGGCTCCATTCACACCTGGGCGTTTTCAGCTCCAAAAACGCTCAAAAGAAACACTTCCAAAACGCCCAACAAGTAAAACCCCATTCATTTAAATGGCTCCTGTTCACATCTGAGCGTTTTGCAAAACGCCTATAGCTGAAAAAAGTACATGAGCTTCTTTTTGGGCTGATTACCAGCGTTTTTGATAGATGTCAATGAAAAACGCCTGAAAAAATCGCGGTAAAATCGCGGTTAAAATCGCGGTAAAAAACGCTACGCTCAAGTGTGAATGCAGCCTTAGATTTACCAAAACCAGATAATATGAGGTCAATCCTAAACACTTTCAATTTGTATGCAATCTGGCAGGCCCTTGCACTACATAGAAAAGGTAAATCTGAAGGAAAAAGTTTTCAGAAAATCTCATAGTGTGTATGGCCCTTTAGTGTTCTCTTTTAACCACTTAAGGACCACAAGGTTGTATCCCCATAATGACCAGGCCATTTTTTGCGATATGGCACTGCGTTATTTTAACTGATAATTGCGCGGTCATGCGACGCTGTACCCAAATAAAATTGATGTCCTTTTTTTCTCCCACAAATAGAGCTTTCTTTTGGTGGTATTTGATCACCTCTGCAATTTTAATATTTTGTGCTATAAACAAAAAAGAGCGACAATTCTGAAAAGAACAATATTTTTTTTTTTTTTTTTTTTTTTTAAACCAAATGTTTTCATCACTTTAGGCCAGTATGTATTCTGCTACATATTTTTGGTAAAAAAATCCCAATAAGCATATTTTGATTGGTTTGCACAAAAGTTATCATGTCTACAAACTAGGGGAAAGATTTATGTCATATTTATTTTTTTTTACTATTAATGGCGGCGATCAGCGATTTTTTTTTTTTTTTTTTTTTTTTTTGCGTAACTGTGACATTGTGGCGATCAGATTGGACACCTAACTGATATTTTTGACAGTTTTGGGGGAGACCAGTGACATTACTACCAGGGGCGATCAAAGGGTTAAGTGTGTCCCTAAGGAGTGCTTTCTAACTGTGTGGGGGATGGGTTTGCTGGACGAATGCAGAGACCTGTGTTCCTAAATAGGAGTAACACAGGGTTCCTGTGTTCATTACTGACAGAACAGCGGTCTGCCATGTTTACATCAGCAGACCGCCGTTCTGTCTCTACGGGGAGCGATCGCGGGTGCTAAAAAAGTCAGGAGCCAGTTTTTTTTTTTTTAACTTGCAAAGATCACTGTCCTGTGTACAGAGCCCTGTGTGTTTCGTAACACAGGACCCTGTGCTGTGATTGGCTACAGCCAATTAGCAGGTCTCGGCCAAAAATCTTTGGCTGGGACCTGCTGACAAATTTGCGCTTTAGCCAATGTCAGCGCGAAACAGCAGGGAGCGCCCACATGTGTTCCCCTAACTTGGAACAGGCTGGATAATGTACATGTAGCTGCCTGCTCATGCCACCCACCCGCAGGAAATGTATTGTGGGCGAGCAGGCAGCAGTTAGTATGATTATAGAAGGGAAGTTGTGCTGCATTTTGAAAATTTCATTTTTGAGGTTGGGAACACACCTTGTATAAGCAAGCCTTCCCCCCCTTAGAGACCGACCGTTTAGTGTCCTAAATCAATACTTGAACTCCATTCTCCTCCTCCCCTAGAGAGCTGCTTCCAGAGACACACTGCTGCTGCCTGCTCTGACCCAGGATTCAGCAAGTAAATGACAGCCTGACCCTTCCATTCCACAACCTCCTCCTCTAGCCTGGGAGGGACCAGCTACAGGCCAGGCTGCCAGAAAGGACATATACACACAGGGGAGTCCTCAGGAACTACAATAACATAGAGGGGGATGGAGAGGAGCTCTGACCGCTGCCTGGAACAGACGTCTCTCCTCACCCTGACAACATTGAGGAGCCTGCGGGAGGAGGGGGTCATTAAGTGAAGGGATCAATGAATGGAGCTGACACTAAGCTACACTGGGCACACCTCTTCTTGGGATGGCGCCTCTTGCACAGCGCCATGTAATCAGCCCGGCAAGACAAACGCCGCCACCAATGGCAATTACTGAGGTCAGCCACAGACAGGGCTCCGAGCCGCTGTGGCCACCTGGACCAGCAACAGCCTTCCAAGCCATAAGCAAGAGATGCGGGTAGCCCAGCCACTTAACTCCCTACATGATTGACAGCCGCTGAGGCCAATCACAGGCAAGAAGTCCGCAGCCTATCCAACTAGCACTCAAAATACATAAGCGGGCCTTGCCTGTGAGAGAGAGAGAGAGGGGAAAAAAAAGACCACAAGGAGACGGCCAATAGGGTAGAAGGAGGAGGGACTTGAATGGAGATTCCTGGTGATTAGCGTGCGTCGCAGCCAATCGTTTGTCGACTCCTGCGTTATAGCAATCTATGCTCACGCCTGATATGCTAGTGCCAACAGTGAATGGGCTGACTAAAGTCCAGGCACCAGGATGCAATTTCTAGTCGCAATTTTGACCTGGCGTCTGGGATTTGTCGAGCCCTGGCATACTGTGTCTGTGACAGCATGGCTTAGAAGTAGAAGAGTCAGGTTGCTCAACTGGCCTTCCTCCAGTCCGGACCTTCCACCAACTGAAAACATTTGGTGCATCCTGAAATAAATAATGCAACAAAGAAGACCCAGAACTGTTGAGCGGTTAGAATCCTATATCGGATGACAATGGGACAGTATTCCTCTCCCAAAACTCCAGTAGCTGGTTCTCCTCCATTCCCAGATGTTTACATGTTAACCATTTGCCTACCAGGTACTTTCACCCCCTTCCTGCCCAGGCCAATTTTCAGCTTTCAGGCTCCGTTCACATGTCAGCGTTTGGATCGCGGGCAGAACCACCGCGGTTCCGCCCGCGATCCGGAGATTTATTGCAAATCGCGGGACGCCTAGCGTTGCCCGTTGATTTGCAATAGCCCCCCAAACGCCGAGCGATGTTGCCACGATTTCCGCCTGCCGAATCGTGACAAAACCGCGGGACGCAATACGCTCCAAAGAAGCTCTTGTACTTCTTTGGAGCATATTGCGTCCCGCGATTTTGTTTGCGCGATGTTGCAGCGATTCGGGAAGCGGAAATCGCGGCAACATCGTTCGGCATTTGGGGGGCTATTGCAAATCAACGGGCAACGCTAGGCGTCCCGCGATTTGCAATAATCTCCGGATCGCGGGCGGAACCGCGGCGGTTCTGCCCGGGATCCAAATGCTGACATGTGAATGCAGCCTCAGCGCTGTCGCACTCTGAATGAGAATTGCGTGGGCACCCATATGAAATGTTTATTTTTTTTTATTTATTTATTTTTTAAACCAAGCTTTTTTAGTGATATTTAGTCCCCGTTCACACTGGGGCGACCTGTCAGGCGACCTGGTCGCCTGACAGGTCGCCGTAGGTCGCTCGCCATAGAGAAGCTATGGACCCGTTCTAATAGGAGCGACACAAGTCGCTCCGACTTAGAAAAAGGGTCCGGAGCTTCTTTGGGGCGACCCGGAGCGACCTGCATAGACTTCAATGTTATGAAGTCCGTGCCGGCCGCTCCGAGGTCGCTGTGCGAGCTGCGTGCCGCGACCTATGAGGTCGCCCCGGCAAGTCGGATCGCCCCAGTGTGAACGGGGCCTTAATCACCACAGTTTTTTTTTTTAAGCAAAAAACAAAAAGGCCAAACATTTTGTTATAAAGTTTTGTAAAAGTAAGTGAGTGGGGGCTTCCCTATTCCGTGGTAAGCTGAGGCTCATCACGCCTGAAGGAGGAGATCATGCTCCGCAACGTGTCACCGTACGTCCACAGCCCAGCATCAAGGAAGTGCCCCCGGATGGATGAGCCACAGCTTACCACGGAACAGGAAAAAGCCTCCAGTCAGCACCCATGCGACCCCCCCCCCACTCCTAGGACAAAGCTGTGACTGTACTGAGAGGGACCCCCATGATACTAAAGCAAAGGACCACCCTTTGAAATGGTTTACTGCTACACTTCGAATGGCGCTCGTGGTTTACTCACTGTACTTGTAATCAGGATTATCGATGTGGATTGCCGCTTACTGGCTCTTCTCTCAGCGCAAGGAAAGGACTGCTGATAACCAGAAAATCCTATTTACGTTGTGATTGGACACAGCTGATCACATGGTAAAGAGCTGCTGTGATTGGCTCTTTACTCCGATCTGTTATCAGCTGTGCCCTAAGGACAAAGCGATTACAGTGCGCCCCTGATCTGCACCGGGGAGGCAGGGTTCTGGTAGATTGTCAATACACAACCCTCCCGGAAATGTGCAACCGCGCTGAACCCATCATTCAGGTAAGGAGATGCTACACCGTGGTAAAGACATAATGCTGCCATCAATTTCAAAACGACCTTATTTTGTTTCTTAAAAGGTATATTTTCTGAGCTTAAAGTGGTTGTAAACCCCATGTTCAGCAATTATAAAAGACATGCATCATTTGATAGTTTGTGCAATAAACATGAAAAGCGCATACCGTGTACCCCATTGTTTTCTTGTCGCATTCCTTTGAAAAATCTGGATCTGAGGGTGTGTCTACGGCCCACGGCTAAGGAGGTAGAGTTGTGATGTCACTGAACTCCCCTCCCCTGCTTTACACGTCAAATGAAGTATATTCACAGCGGTTACCTTCCCAGACTCGGCTCAGGAGAAGGTCTTATCGGGACAGCTGTCAAGAGTCCATGAATGTGTCTGGAACTTTGGGAATGTTGGCAACTATGATGGTCATGGTCCAGAGGAGCTAAGCGGGCAGAAAGTGACATTATAGACACTTCCAGCCCTGAACTCTCAGGCTAAGGCCTTGGGGGCCATGCTCCCTTCACTCATGCTTGTACATGAGTCTCCTCTGCATGCCTATCAATCAAAGGAGAGGGGGCGACACTTTATTGGTCTAAGAGATTTGCAAATATTTGCATTCTGTTTTTATGTAGGTTTTCTCCCAACTTTTTTGGAATCAGGGTTGTATATTAAAATTATTTTTACCTTTTTTGAATGAGGTTTAAGTTTTTGGTTTTACATTTACTTTAATCACTTGACCCCCTGGAAGGTTTTACCCCCTTCATGACCAAAGCTTTTTTTTGCTATTCAGCACTGTGCTACTTTAACTAATTGCGCAATCATGCAACACTGTATGCAAAAAAAAAAAAAATGTATATAATTTTTTTTTCTCACAAATAGAGCTTTCTTTTGGTGGTATTTGTTTGACACTGGATTTTTTATTTATTTTTTTGCTAAATGAAAGACTGAATATTTTGAAAGGAAAAAAAAAACTGTTTTAGGCTCCCCCGCCCCCCCCCCCAAAAAAAATTAGAGGGCCCCCCCCACATATATGCGCGTACAAACGTAAATGCATGCGGCAGAGCACCTACGACTCAAAACGTCGATCAGGGTTTTTTCTTTTTTCAATTTTTATACACTGTTATTGCTTATACAATGATCACTGTATAAGCAATAATTGTAGCGGTCATTAATAGGTCAACTATTCTTGAACAGCTTGCTTATTGTTGTGATCTGTGATTGCTTAGGCTAATCACATGGTACAGGTAGCCAGGTACCATGTGATTGCTTTGGGCCAATTACAGATCACATCAGTAAGCAAACTATTTATGAATGGAAAGCCATTCATGACAGGTTGTTTACATTGTTATCATGTGATCACTATGACCAATCATAGCGATCACGTTACCCGGTTACCAAATATCCATAACCAGTAATCCACTGTGCCGATGCCACCCCGCCACAGTAAATGTACTTTGGCGGGACCGCAAATAATTGGAAACCATATGACAATATGTACATATTTCCAATTTAGAGTGGAAGCATATCTTTTCCAATGTCGGCTGTATTATCATTTATTATTATTATTCAGGAGTTATATTCCCCCAACAGTTTGTGCAGAGCTTTAAAAAAATATAGGGAGATAGTACAGTTTGCACTAGAAGTCAATACAAGAGCTCTGCTCATGTAAGCTTACAATCTAGAGGGTGGCTGTGGGGTTTATCCATCACACAGCAAGCTGGCATTTGAACATGATTAGTGATACTAAATTGGCTGGCATATTGATGTTCTACATCTGAACATGCTTGGATGTATTGATGGGATTAAAACACAGATGTGATCCTGCAGTATAAGGCCCCTTTCACACATAGGGTCCGTTCAGTTCATCAGTTCAGTCACGTCAAAATGTATCAATTTTTCATCTGTTTTTCATCCATTTTTCATCAGTTGTCATCCGTTTTTCATCAGTTGTTATCTGTTTTTCATCCGTTTTTCGTCAGTTATCCGTTTTTCATCCGTTTTTCGTCAGTTATATGTTTTTCATCGGTTGTAATCCGTTTTTCATCCGTTGTCATCCGTTTTTCATCCGATCCGTTTTTTTTGATGGATGAAAAATAGGGCATTCATACGTTCAAAAAAACGGACATTGACGGAAGCGGATGAAAATGGATGTTAACTGATGATCATCCATTGTCATCCGTTTTTACATAGAGATACATTGATGTCCGTTTTTCATCCGTCAATGGATGGATGAAAAACGGACAAACGGACAGCATGTGTGAAAGGGGCCTAAGGCTCCCCATCCAGTAAACTAATTATTAGAATTGAGCTCAGGCACATTCAGATCCTAGTCTGAACTCACCTGAATGAGCCTTCAAGGAGACTGAGGCACTCTGCCGTGCAGCGTCATTTAAACATACCCATTGTTTGTGTGAATGTGGGGTGGGGAATGCAGTTGATTTGCCCAGTACAGGTGACTGCTTCCTAGGGGGCTTGCTCACATAGGTTCTGTTCAGGATCTGTAAAGGTGAACTTACCCTTTTATTTCAGGGACTTATATAGCGCTGTCAACTACGCAGCGCTTTACATATACATTACACATTTACATCAGTCCCTGTCCTCAAGGAGCGTACAATCTAAGGTCCCTAACTCACATTCATACATACATATTAGGGCCAATTTTATATAGGATCCAATTAACCTACCAGCATGTCTTTTGGAGTGTAGGAGGAAACCGGAGTACCCAGAGGAAACCCACGCAGGCACAGGGAGAACATGCAAACTCCAGGCAGGTAGTGTAGTGGTTGGGATTCGAACCAGCGACCCTCTTGCTGATAGGTGAATGTGCTAACCACTACACCACTGTGCCTTCCCAAACCCACAACAGTAAAATCAGTGTGTATACGTAGTAAAGCATGCTTGTTATATTCACTGTGGAGCTCAATCCTGCGCATTGTATAAAAAGGCTGTTTAAACTTGTCTTCTCTGATCCTCCCCTTCTTTTACTGTTTTCAATTTGTCTCCTGATAGTACAGAGCCCCAGGAAACACTCTACTCATGCTCAGTTTTGTGTGTATTGCTAAAGAGGTGTGCGTGTGTGTATATTGTTTTTTTTTTTCTTTGTTTTAGGAGGGTGCATGTGATCAGCACAGGGCTAATTAGCACTGTCCAGACAGAGGGTCAGGGGTCATGCAGCCTCATAGGACAGTCAGAGGAGAATGAAAACTCCTCCTACCAGTTTTAACAAGGGCTTGATCGAAGTCACAAGACTGCTATATACTGATAATGAGAAAAGGTATTTAGCCGTTTATATTTACTAAAATAGTTACATTTCTGTGTACTGTGGGAGACCAGATATAGTAAATGCAGGGCCCTGGGTTTAGTAACACTAATCATGCCTCATTTCCACTGAGTGGTACGGCTCAGTTCAGTACCGTACGGTTCGGAACGGTACACGTTGCGTTTCCACTGCCAATAGTACCCTTTCATGATAGGCGTGGTGTAGCAGAAAAGCTGTGATAGACGATTCTCTGTCAACCAATCAAAGTTCTGCAGAGTGTAGCTCCACCCTGTTGGTACGGTACTAATGTGCTTGGTTCCCCAACGAAAGGGTACCAAAAAAAGTGGTACGGTTTGGAATTAGGGTACCATTCATAATGGAAACGGCATAAATAGCGTACCGTACCGAACCGTACCAGAAAGCTTAGTGGAAACAAGCCATAATGGCCTATTTTCACTGATCTGTTGTGTTAATACATGGAAAAATAAACAAAATACAACTACAACTTTGCAACTGTTACCACAATGCATGATGGTACTGTGGTGCCATTCCTTGCAAGTGCACCATAATATTCTTTGTGACCGGTGCAAACAGTTTTTGCTTTCTGGTACATTGTGTTTGGGGAAAAAAAAAAATTGTATATTTTAAAATGGATGGGCTGCCTTAATGCAGCATGACCTAATGCTCGATAATGTCTTGCATTAATGTAGCGCATAGTCTTACTGGGTCCTTACTGTCCATAAAAAGCTTGAGAAAAGAAAACAAGCAAAAGTGAATTGCCCAAAATGACTGAATCGTGTTTTTTAGCTTTTTATACTTTAGGAAAGAGGTCTCCAAACTTTGTAAACAAAGGGCTGGTATACTGTCCTTTTAGAGCTGGTTCACATTAGCGCGACTTGTCAGGCGACTTGTCAGCCTGACAAGTCGCGGTCCATTGACCGCTACAGGACCCATTCTAATAGGAGCGACACAAGTCGCTACGACTTAGAAAAAGGGTCCTGTACTTTTTCGGGGCGACCTCGGAGCGACTTGCATAGACTTCCATTATGTGAAGTCCCTGCAAGTCGCTCCGAAGTCGAGGTGCATGGTAATGCACAAGTCGCCCCCGAAGTAGTAAGGAGTCGTGTCGCGCTAATGTGAACCGGCTCTTAGACTTCAGGGGGCCTGGACTGTGGCAAGTTGGAGTAGAAAATCTCTCAAATTTGGCGGTCCATGAGTAAAAAAAAATGACCTTACAATTACATTGCAGCTGTAGGTAATGGGAGGAATAATGCCCCATCATTGGTATCAGACAAATAATGCCCCATTGTTCTATTAAATTATAAACTCTTATGAGCAGGGCCTGCTTAACCCTTTTGTATTGTAGTGTTACTGTAGGGTCTCCTTTTAGATTGAAAAGTGCTGTGCAAACTGTTGGCGCTGTATAAATCTTTCATTATATTAATGATAATTGTTGGTGTCAGTGGGAGGAAGGGTGCCCAAGTGTTGATGTCAGCAGAATGAATGGTACCCCGAGGGCTAGATAAAGGCAAGAAAAGGGTCGCATCCAGTCCACGGGCCACCGTTTGGAGACCACTGCACTAGGAAAATGGAACCAAGATCTAATTGGTTAGTGAGAGCAACAACCTTTTAATGGGGTCATGTCTGTAAGCTGTATAAGATATAAATTCTCACATTCACATGAATTTTGAGTACATCTATCTCTCTGGCCATTTAAATGTGTGTATGTACTGTATGTACATTGATCAATAGGGTAACATGCACATAGTAAATTTCAATTGATCTGTGTTCTAAAAAACTCTAGAGCATTTTTTTCTCAATCTTTTTTTCAGTCAAGGCCTCTTTAAAATTCTGCACAATCTCGAGACACTCCATTGTAAAATGTAGAAAACGAAACTAATACTTTTACCACCTGCCGAGTGCCGACCCCCTCACAGTAAATATACTGCAAGCAGGCCTCAGGTACAGGTTCGGCAATGTGCCGAACCGGTACGGTTCCATGCAGTGGAAAAGCGCCATATGTTGCTAGGTTTCTTTCTGGTGACCCGTGCTGTGATTGGACAAAGCAGGAGTTTTGCAGCAGATTTCAGCCAATGATATCCAGTCACAGCAGAGTTCTGTGTTTACAAACACACAGAACAGCAATCTGGCAGTTTCTTCTCCCCGAAAAGCAGGGAGTAAAAACAACCAGATCAATAAAAGTAAAAGCAGTACTTGTTAGGCACACAGTTAACACCTTGATTTCCCCTTGATGTTAACCTCTTCCCAGCCAGTGTCATTAGCACAGTGTATAGTATTATGACTGATCACTGTATTAGTGTCACTAGCAACATCCGTGTCAGTCAATTATGGCACTTTTCCACTGCAAGTACCGGCTCGGCTCTACTCGGCCCTGCTTTGCCCTGCTTGGCCCTGTTTGGTTTTCCACTGCATGGTACCGCATTGTACGGTGTTGGAACAGTTCGGTACGGTTTGGTATGGTTTGCTTTTCCACTAAAGTAGTACTAAAGTAAGTGGGTGGGATAAAAACGATTCTCTGACCAATCAGTGGCTAGTAGTGACTGCATGCAAAGGATTGTGGGGTATGGTACCTCTTGGAACCACAATCGAGGTGGTACTGTTTTAGAGAGCCGTACCGTTCAGTTCCATGTAGTGGAAAAGCACCGCTGTACCGTACCGTTCCTACACCATACCATGCGGTACCAGCAGTGGAAAAGCACAAAAGCGAGCTGAACCGTTCGGTTCCATGCAGTGGAAAAGCCAGTATGTTAGTGCCTATCTATGCTGTGCAGATTTCCAACTTCCTTCTTATCAACTGATTTAAAGTGGTTGTAAATTCAGGTTTGCAGTATGCATTAAGATAAAAAATCCTTCGGTGTGCAGCAACCCCGCTGTGCCATTGGCTCCTGCTGCTGTCAATCAAAGTCAGTGAGCCAATTAGGAGAGAAAGGGGGCAAGGACAAGCTGCGGCTCTGTGTCTGAATGAACACTCGGAGCTGCGGCTCGGCTTGGGTACCCCCATAACACATAGCAGGCTTCTTGCTGTGGGGGCAATTGATAGGAGGGAGGGGCCAGGAACACCAAAAAGGACCTGAGAAGAAGAGGATCCGGGCTGCTCTGTGCAAAACCACTGCACAGAGCAGGTAGTATAACATGTTTATTTTTAACAAAAAAAAAAAAAAACACAAGACTTTAGTATCACTTTTAGTCAGGGGTCTTCAAACTATGGCCCTCCAGTTGTTCAGGAACTACAATTCCCATCATGCCTAGTCATGTCTGTGAATGTCAGAGTTTTACAATGCCTCATGGGATGTGTAGTTCCGCAACAGCTGGAGGGCCGAAGTTTGAGGATCCCTGCTTTAAGTCATTGATTGTCAGGACGCCCACGCCTGAAAGGTTTTAATGGAGCACAATGAAAACCTGTGGCTTTGTGTAACCTTAAGGCCCCTTTCACATAGGCAGACTGTTCAGATCCGCCTGTCAGTTTTTTTGGTGGATCTGAACGGTCACCCCATGCATCTCTATGGGGCCACGGATGTCAGCGGAGACATGTCCGCTGACATCCGATCCGTCAAATCTGGATGGATGGAAACCCTATTTCCCATCCGTCCAGTGGATCAGATGGGATTGGATGAGAACGGCAGACGGTCCGTTCCCATTCGATTCCCCCATAGAGATGCATGGGGACCTGACAGCTGTGTCTCCGCACACAGCGCGGAGAACAGCTGTCATCCTCCTGCTCAGCGGCGGATCGATCCCCAACTGAGAAAAACGGATTCCGTCCGACGGACTCCATGTGTGAAAGGTGCCTTGAGCAGGCTTCATCCACTTTCTGACTTGTACACTATTGTTGGACAATTTCTAGGCATTTGACAAAGGCATTCCTGAAGAAACCTAAAGGCACCCTGGTTCAATAAGGCTGCTCTAGTGAATTGAAAATTTAAAAATTTTCAGTGGTAAAAATACACGTCACCAAATGCATCATGTTTTTATGAATTGACCCTGATATCTGCTTTGTCCAAAGCTTTTTGCATGGTTTATTATGCTTTACTTAGTAAATGTGTGTGATGTCCTCTCTAGAAGAAAAAATTACAGTCAGGTGAAATGAAAGAATTAATGTCTTTCATTTCATTTTCATTCGGCAGTACATGTCTTGAAATGTGAAATGCCGGTGTGATGATGTTCTCCAGGCTCTGCAAATATTAGAGAATTGATAGCACATGTTGAATTCATGGTCTGTCTGAAGTTTTCTAGGAGTGTGTTTTGAGAATGATAGTTGTCACTTTCCAGTATGGATATTAAATTTCTGATATCCTTACTGTTATCCTTACAGTATGTCGGGTTTGTCTTCTGCTATAATTTAGTACTTTCATGCTTTATTGAATCCACCTAAATTTGCTAGAAATCCTATAGCACACATCATTTTTTTTTTTTTTTTTTTTAAATTGTTTAACGATTTGCAGGTATGTGTAAGTGCAGAAACCACTACCTAGTCTAAGTATTCCTGCCACTTCTAAATATACAAATAAATACTACTTTTTCCCTGAAAATGTCAGTTTATGACACCTTTTATTCTCATTGACTAAGCCTGTAATGGGCACCTACCCATAAGCAAGGGGTCATCACAGAGGTGACAGCCTCTGATGAATTGCTGTTATTTTAAGGATATGTAAATGTGTGCCTTCTTGGTATTTTGGGTACTCCGGTGCCTGCTGCATTTGCCAAATGGTATGTAGAGAGCGAGGTGAATCCAGGAAGGGCTATTGTTATTTGCTGTTCTTGCATGATTTATTCTAGACATTTAAATGCTGGGGTCAGTTTCACACAACTGTGCAAATGTAGATTTATTAGTCTGACTCATTTCTAATTATATTGCTCCTCTCCAAACATTTGGGAGACTTAAAAATTGTCATGTTACCCTTTGCTGTTTGCCATATTAGCATAAAACTGATAACATTTACACATGATTTTGTGTTTTCACTTATGATCTAGATATATATATGCATACACATCAAGTGTGTGTGTGTGTGTGTGTGTGTGTGTATATATGTGTGTGTGTGTATACACAACTGCAAGAATAAGTATGTGAATGATATGGATTTCTGCACAAATTGGTCATAAAATGTGATCTGATCATCATCTAAGTCACAACAATAGACAATCACAGTCTGCTTAACACACAAATAATGAAATGCTGCCATGTTTTTATTGAACACACCATGTAAATATTCACAGTGCAGGTGGAAAGTATGTGAACCCTTGGATTTAATAACTGGTTGAACCTCCTTTTGGCAGCAATAACTTCAACCAAACGTTTCCTGTAGTTGCAGATCAGACGTGCACAACGGTCAGGAGTAATTCTGGACCATTCGTCTTTACAGAACTGTTTCAGTTCAGCAATATTCTTGGGATGTCTGGTGTGAATCGCTTTCTTGAGGTCATGCCACAGCATCTCAATCGGGTTGAGGTCAGGACTCTGACTGGGCCACTTCAGAAGGTGTATTTTCTTCTGTTTAAGCCATTCTGTTGTTGACTGACTTCTATGCTTTGGGTCATTGTCCTGTTGCAACACCCATCTTATGTTGAGCTTCAGCTAGTAGACAGATGGCCTTAAGTTCTCCTGCAAAATGTCTTGATAAACTTGGGAATTCATTTTTCCTTCGATGATTGCAATCCGTCTAGGCCCTGACGCAGCAAAGCAGCCCCAAACCATGATGCCCCCACCACCATACTTTACAGTTGGGATGAGGTTTTTATGTTGGTGTGCTGTGCCTCTTTTTGTTGTGTGTTTTTTTCCAAACAACTCAAATTTGGTTTCATCTGTCCACAGAATATTTTGCCAGCACTGCTGTGGAACATCCAGGTTCTCTTGTGCAAACTGTAAACGTACAGCAATGTTTTCTTTGGACAGCAGTGGCTTCCTCTGTGGTATGCTCCCATGAAATCCATTCTTGTTTAGTGTTTTTCGTATTGTAGATTCGCTAACAGGGATGTTAGCATTTGCCAGTGACTTTTGTAAGTCTTTAGCTGACACTCTAGGATTCTTCTTCACCTCATTGAGCAGTCTGCGCTGTGCTCTTGCAGTCATCTTTACAGGACGGCCACTCCTAGGGAGAGTAGCAGCAGTGCTGAACTTTCTCCATTTATAGACAATTTGTCTTGCCATGGACTGATGAACAGCAAGGATTTTGGGGATACTTTTATAACCCTTTCCAGCTTTTTTGCAAGTCAACAATTCTTAATCGTAGGTCTTCTGAGAGATCTTTTGTGCGAGGCATCATTCACATCAGGCAATGCTTCTTGTGAAAAGCAAACCCACAACTGGTGTGTGCTTTTTATAGAGCAGGGCAGCTGTAACCAACACCTCCAATCTCATCTCATGATTGGACTCCAGTTTGCTGACATCTCACTCCAATTAGCTCTTGGAGATGTCATTAGTCTAGGGGTTCACATACTTTTTCCACCTGCACTGTGAATGTTTACATGGTGTGTTCAATAAAAACATGGGAACATTTCATTCTTTGTGTGTTATTAGTTTAAGCAGACTGTGATTGTCTATTGTTGTGACTTAAAATTTGATCCGATCATCATCTATGACCAATTTGTGCAGAAATCCATATCATTCCAAAGGGTTCACATACTTTTTCTTGCAGCTGTGTGTGTGTATGTGTATATATATATATATATATATATATATATATATATATATATATATGTATATATATATGTATATATATGTGTGTGTGTATATATATATATATATATATATATATATATATATATATATATATATATATAATTGTATTAAAACATTGATCCTGCTGCTGTGAACATTTTGTATTTGCTTTTGAGAATAGCAGAAATAAAATTGGATTGTGTTCAGCAGCAAAAGAAAAAAAAAAAAAACTTTCATTTTTTTTTTAAATTGTTTTGTGCAGGTATGTTGTTATGCATTTGACATGCACTGCTATTCCTAGCGATGGGTCATTTAAAGCGTAACTCCACATTTGTTGAGAAAAAACATTCCCCTCTGGGTGATCTCTATAAATTACAAGGATTATAACAAACTTTGTTGTAGATTTCTACCTTTTGTTATTTTGAAGAAATCATTGTTCCTCTGTGCTGAGCGAGTAAAATGGGAGTGATTTCATAATTATCGATCAACTGTGGCAGCTGCAGGACTCTAATGAGGAAAGCTGCTGGGCCTGCATCCCTTTAGACATGTTCCCATTGGGAATATCTTGCCAACAATGACATTTTTGTTGCAGGAGATGCCAGAAATATGACTTTTATCTTAGGCAGACTTCTGGGAAAATTAGTGAGCCAATCACACAAGCAGGAAATGTTTCTGGGGTGTGGTCAGTACACATTCTGTGTACAGAACAGCTCCAGGTAGCCATGATGCATTGCATTTTCAGAAAATTACAACAGCTGCGGATTATAGTTCAAAGTTAATTTTTCATAACATTCAATTATAATATGATTTGTGTCGCAATTGTGTATGCAATATTGTTTTTTTTTTTTTTCTCAAAAGTGGAGTTACCTTTTTAAAGTGCCAAACCCTTTGGTCAAAAGATCCTCTGACAAACTCTAAAGACTCGCTTGTGGCCCCATGGAGTCAGTATCCTCTGATTTACGCCTTCCCTCCTCTCAAGCTTCTGCCAAGACTTGTACGCAGTATCGAAGCGGAAGGGATTCTGTTCATCTTAGTGGCTCTGGACTGGCCTCAGTGGGCTTGGTACGCCAATCTGGTGCAACTGGTTCCTTGGAAGCTTCCTCTCGAGGAGGATCTGCTGTCCCAAGGACCGATCTTCCATCCTGCTTTGATGGCTTGGCTGTTGTATGCCAGGTGCTGAAGGATAGGGGTTTATCTGAATCATTGATTCCTAGTACCCTGTTGAAAGCTAGGAAATCTGCTTCTAGGAAGATGTAGATTGCGTAGTGTGAGTCTCTTGGGGTTCATCCTTTCTCCTTCTCGGTGGCTTGGATCTTAACCTTCCTTCAACGGGGGATTGAACAGAAATTGTCGGCTTTGATGGTCTTATTCCAACGCGACCTTTGGCCGCACACTCCCTTGTGTGTACCTTTCTTCAGGGTGTCCGACATGTGGTCCCTCCAGTGCAGGCTCAGTTGCTGCCTTGGGATCTCAATTTGGTGCATTCAGCTCTACAGAATCCTCCTTTTGAAATTATTTGGGAGATTCCCCTGCTTACGCTGTCCCAGAAGGTGGCCTTTTTTGGTGGCTATCACCTTTGCACACAGGGTATCGAAACTGGCGGCGTTATCCTGTCATTCACCTTACCTGATGATTCACAGGGATAAGGATGTTCTTCGCCCCTGTCTGTCGTTCCTTCCAAAGGTTGTGTCTGATTTTCATTTGAATTAAGACATTGTGTTGCCTTCCCTGTGTCCCAGGCCTAAACATCCGAAGAAAATTGCCTTGCATGCCTTGGATGTGGTCTGGGCAATTAGGATGTAGCTGGCAGCTACAGAGTCTTTTAGGAAGTCAGGCTCTCTTTGTGCTTACGGATGGACCTTGAACAGGGTTGTCGCTTCCTCTGCGACCATTTGAAGATGGATCAGACTGACAGTGATTCAGGCGTTATCCATTAGGGGTCAGGTTTCTCCTTTCCCTGTCAAGGCCCACTCTACTAGGACGCTTAGTGCCTCTTGGGCTTTCTGTCATCAGGCATCAGTGACTCACGTTTGCAAGGCGGCCACCTGCTCGTCGGTGCACACTTTTACAAAGTGGATGTGTTGGCATCTGCGGATGTTTCTTTTGGCCGCAAGGTTTTGCAGGCTGCGGTTTAGAGGACCTAAACATCTTTGAGGGTGTGTGTTTTTTTTTTTTTTTTTTTTTTTCTTCCAGGTTGGCTCCAGTTGTTTGAGCTCCTGTTGCCTGGTTGGCTAATTTTAGCCTTGGGGGATTTTTCGGTTCCCACCCCTCCATGTTTAACACTGCTTTGGGACGTCCCAATGGTTATGAATACCACGAGCTGTGTCCGTCAATGGAACAAAAGCGAAAAATTGGATTTTTGACTTTACCATAAAATCCATTTCTCTGATGTTCATTTATGGACACAGCACCCACCCCTCTGGAGTTAATATTTTCCTGACACTGCTTATAACAAAACTGAGTGGCTGTAGCAGAGAGAGGGAGTATACCTCCTAGGATTGCCCATGTGTGTAGTCAGAATTTATTTTCTGCCTAGTGTCCTACTCCTGTAGGGGGGCAGTAACACCCATTGGTTATGAATACCAGGAGCTGTATCCATCAATGAACATCAGAGAAATGGATTTTACAGTAAGTCAAAAATGCAATTTTTTTTTTTTATTTATTATTTTACTTTCTGGTATAAAACCTTCCAAAAAAAAAAAATTAAACAATTTTTGTTCATCAATTTAGGCCAATCTGTATTCTACTACATATTTTTGGTGAAAAAAAAAATCCCAATAAGTGTATATTGATTGGTATCGCGTCTACAAACTAGGGGATAGATTTGTCCTTTTTTTTTTTTTTTATTTTTTTTTTTATTTACTAGTAATGGCGGCGATCAGTGATTTTTAATGGGACTGCAACATTGAAGAGACTGCGGACAGATCAGACACTTAACTGACACTTTTGACACTTTTGGGGGGACCAGTGACATTACTACAATAATCAGTGCTAAAAATATGCACTGTTACTGTACTGACACTGGCAGGGAAGGGGTTAACACCAGGGGCGATCAGTGTTAAATGTGTGCCTAGGGGATATTTTCTAACTGTGCGGGGGCTGTAATCACTGGATGAAGACAGAGACCTGTGTTCCTAAATAGGAGAAACACAGGATCCCTGTGTTCATCACTGACAGAACAGCTCTCTGCCGTGTTAACATAGGCAGACCATACATCGCGTCCGCCAGACTCACTGATTGGCTCCCCCTCCAGCCAATCGGTGCGCGTGCGTGCACCCCAATATCTGCTATACGAAGCGACGTGCAGTTACGTTGTTTCGTGTAACAGAGCCGACCTGCTGCAGTGTAACTACGGCGGCTGGTCGGCAAGTGGTTAAAGTAGCGCAGTGCTGAATAGAAAAAAATGGCCTGGTCATAAAGGGAGTAAAACCTTCCAGAGGTCAAGTAGTTAAAAAAAAAATGCAAATTGGATGAGAAAAGAAAAATGCAAGTAGGATGAGACTGATCTTTTCAAATTTAGTTTCGCAATCATGTTAAGACAACTGCTGTTGTACTTAGATAATGCTGCATCTAGCTCTGTACATCCACCCTATTCATTTATGACATGTTTGCATCATCCCACTGAAAGCTGCAGATAGGCAAGACTCAAACATGCAGAACTTGTTCTTGGAAATCTAACATTATTTTACATTTTTACATTTTAAATTAAAAACAATTTTTAGCTGACAGATTTTAACCTGAAAAAAAGTTTAAAAAAAGGTAAGAATACATTGGTGGGGGGCGTTGGAGTTTACCTTTTTAAAGAGTTCCTCCTGGGGAAAAACAAAGTCAGCAACTACAAATATTGTCTGCTTACTTTTAATATATAGATACTTACCTGTCCATGGAGCCTGCAATGTTGGCACCCCAGCAGATTTTTTGGTTGGCTGTCGAGGGGTGCCGCCGCCGCCATTTATGATAAGGGAAACTGGTAGTGAAGCCTGTCGGCTTCACAGCCGGGACCCTGCTGCGCATGAGTTCTAATTGGGAGGAAGGAAGAGGAGGACCGAACTTCTGAGAGATGTCAGACCTCTCCCGGAAGTTGGGAAGGGTACAAGTCTAAAACAGGTACCCATCCCCCCCCAAAAGGTGTCAAATGTGTCCAAATCAGATGGGGGGGGGGGGTGAAGTAGATCAGCAGAGGTTCCACTTTTGGGTGGAACCCCGCTTTAATGTTTATTGTTCAGTTTCGACTGTAGTGCAGTGTTAATTTCGTCGACTAAAACGTTTTCGTCGACTAACATAATTCAGATGACTAAAATACGACTAAAACTAAAATGGCATTTTAGTCAAAAGACTATTAACTAGTACTAAATGGAAATTTGCTGCCAAAATTAACACTGGTGCATGCTCAAAGCTTAGAACCATAAATAACATATTAGATTTTTCACTCCAGGACCAGCAGTAGTATATAATGAGTTTGGGAATTGTAGAGAAATGCTTAAATAATGCATTACAAATTACAATTGAACTACACCCATTTGATTATAGATGACTAAAATGAGTTTTAGTCGACTAAAATGTAGGGCATTTAGTCGACTAAAATATACTGGAGTTTTAGTCGACTAAATACGACTAAAACACTTGCAGAAGACTAAAATGGGACTAAAACTAAAATGCCATTTTAGTCCTAAGACTAAGACTAAAAACTAAATTGAAATTTGCTGCCAAAATTAACACTGCTGTAGTGTACTTATCAACTCTATATCATGTGATCCTGCTATATAGGATCGCGTGTCTCTCTATGATCATTTCAAAAGCCCAACCCCCCCACAGTTAGAATCACTCCCCTAAAAGTGTCAAACATGTCAGTCAGGGGTCCGATCTGTCCGGCACAATGTCGCAGTCCTGCAAAAAATTGCAGATTGCCACCATTACTACTAAAAAAAAAAAAATTACAGAAATCTTTCCCGTAGTTAGTAGATGCAATAACTTTTGCGCAAACCAATCAAAATATGCTTATTGTGATTTTTTTTTTTTTTTTTACCAAAAATATGTAGCAGAAAACAAATTGGCCTAAAATGTTAAAGTTTTGATTTTTACATTTTTTTTTTTTTTGGGAATGTCATATAAAAGAATGTGAAAAATATTGTTATCAAATGCCACCAAAAGAAAGCTCCATTTGTGGGGAAAAAAAGGACGCCAATTTTTTTTGGGTACAGCATCGCCCAAAAAGCATGTCCGTTAAAGTAACGCAGTGCCGAATTGCAAAATAGCGCCTGGTCATTAAGAAGGAATATCTTCCAGTCCAGAAGTGGTTAAGTAAATATCTCCTAAACATGCACTGTTTAGGAGATATTTACTTGTGAAGCCGCCCGTGACTCCACCAGCGCATGTTCTCTAAAGTAACAACATACCCTCGCTGTTCCTTTGGAGCCCTGTGCCGTGAACAGTGGCTCCCAAGCGCATGGGTGGGAGTGAGGTCATCGTGGCTCGTCCAATCAAAGGACCTGCTAACCTGGAAGAAAGCCTGGGTGAAGATGGAAGCCCTGTCAACGGTGACAGCATGCTGCTGGAGGGCTTCGTTTTAAGATAGGTTTCACATAATGTACAAGTTTACGATGCATACTAGCTCATTATAACTTTTGCCTTTCAGATTTTTATTTTTTTCATCTTAAAGTCAGTGGTTAGATGGTAGGAATGTTTCTTCTCTAGGCAGACTTTGTCATGGTTCATGCCAGCCGGGTCACACCCTCTCAGTGGTTATGCTGCAGGCTATGGAAAGACGTGATACTTTGTGGCCCAGTTGTTTGTTTTGCAGCCCAGCAGCCTGTGTCCTTGCTACCAATGGTGCTGTGCAACCTAGTTACCTGTCTCCTAACAACCAATGACGAATTGCAATGCGATCACCTCTTGCAGAAGTGCCTGGTGCCCAAGGCGAACACTGTTAATCATAGCTAGTGCTCAGGGCACGGTCAGACAACAGTAGAGGGTAAGGGATCCACTGTCCGACCATGCAATTTCAGCAGGGAGGCAAGATAGAAGAATGGGACAAAGTGCATGCACTTTATTGCCTGGGAGACTGGGGCAGCAAAGAAAATGTGTAGTGAGACTTCATTAAGAAATCCCTTTCAGCCCATTCTAGTCTGCTAAGGTCCTCTTCAGATCATTCTGAAATATCAAAGAACAGGTACAGCAGAGCAGGTCAAACCAAAATCTGAATTGATTAAAAAATATTATCCCAAGAACTCTTTATTTTTTTCTATCAATGACCTTCATTGTTTAATCCATGTGTTCAGTAAAGATATTGCAAAGTAAAATGTCACTAGGATATAAAGTGAGGGGGGGTGGGGGGATCTCCCTCAACAGGCAGACAATGACAGTGAATTTATTTTGTTTGTTTCTAGGTCTGCTGTAGGATTTCCATTAGGGATTTTCCCTAGTTTCTAGCTACAGTGATAATGTCAGCAGGACAGGAAGTGAAGGGAAATCTCCCTAATGGGACATAGAGCATTCTGCATCCAAAACTGAAAAGAAAATTGGCTAGAGCTGCATTCTAAATATAACGTTTTCATAGCTGTGTTTTATTGCCACAAGTGAGGGAGACTGCAGAAAATACATTGCAGTCTGTGGAGAGAAGGGGTTAAAAAGAGGATGGCAGTGCTAAATTCTAAAATTAGATTATATACAGTAGGTGTGGTTTTTTAGCTTTTTTGATACATTTTAGAAATGATTAACAGAATGTTTAAAAATAATTTTCAGAAATTTTAATTTGTTGTTCATGACAGGGCTTTTACATATTGGTACTCCCTTTTTTGTTCTTAGCCTATGTTGGCATTTTTTGGGGTTCTGCATGCCAAGTTTGTGCAGGCGCAGCAGCTCCTTTATTTGAATAGGCGGCTGTACCTTTTGTTTCTTGTGGGTCCCTGAAACTTTTTAAAAGGGAGGCAGCACAAAGCATCATGCTTTTCCACGTGTGGGAATCCGCATCACATTTTATAGTCTGTGGAATGAATGGCACCCCTGATCAATTTCTTAAAAGCAGCACGTTTGTTGTCCAGCTGCATGCTGCGGGTGTGGTGACGTGTGCGATTTACATACACTCCAGTAGGGCTGAACGATATTCGATGTAACATCGAATATCGTGCTGTGGGCGATAGTCACATCGCCGGATCATGCGATATTGGGGACTTACAGTGAAGGTAGAAGAATACAGCCCGACATCCGTCCCACATGTTAACTCCGGCGCCCTGCAGCTCTCCTGACTGAGCGGTGAGCAGCGGCACAGGGAACCAATCACGCGTGCCTGCACACCTGATTGGTTCGCTGTGCCGCTACTCACGACGTGATTGGTTCGCTGTGCTGTGGGGCGGAAGTGTATTGTGGGGGACTGGGAGTGTGCTTCCGGTGCGAAGAAGCTGCCTGGTGGAGAGGACTACAACTCCCAGCGTTAACCCCACTTCCTGCGTTTTGTCTGCCCCCAGCCAGAGAGATTCCCTCTCCCTCCGGGAGAACCGACTTCACATCCCGATCATGAGGGACAAGCAGATGAGGCGGAGGGAGCGCACGTGGGCCGAGGCTGCCAAGAAGGTACCAAATACGTAGGGGAGGCGACTGTACCATGTACACCAGGAAGAGGCGGGTATAAATATCGCAATATATATTGTTGGGGAAAAGAGATCGCAATGTGACTTTTTTTTTTTTCCCCCCCAATATCGTGCAGCCCTACACTCCAGCACCTGATGTGAACTTAGCCTTAAATTTGATCTGAAAATCTGTGTTGAGTTTGTTATTAGTTATTACAAAAGAATAGCGCACACATGCAAAAGAAATGACTATCAAATATGGGAATCCATAAATAAAAATGGGGATTTAGTCCCACCATATGGCCATATCGTGCTCAAGCCCACTACTGCGTCAAAGTACCCCATTATCAGTGGGTCCTACACTATCCATAAAAAAGGGGTGAATCCAGCCTCTCTTACCCTTGGAGACAACACTCCTTGCTGGGAAAGATGTGCTAATGCACTACAGGGGACTCCTCCTTTTATCTACTTGATAGTGGACACCAATAGAGTACAGGTGTGTGGGGGATGGGATGCTCAACCTCAGAAGTCTGGTCAGACTGAATACATAATAAACAAGCAAAAAATTTGGGGAAGCAAACCCTGAACATGTATATCTAAAGCCAGTGCAGCTATGGACCAAGCAACATGTATATTAAAAAAGAATAGCGCACACATGCAAAATGGTGTACTTTGACGCAGTGGTGGGCTTGAGCACGATATGGCCATATGGTGGAACTAAATCCCCATTTTTATTTATGGATGGTCTTCATATTTGATAGTCATTTCTTTTGCATGGTTGCGCTATTCTTTTTTAATATACATGTTGCTTGGTCCATAGCTGCACCAGCTTTAGATATACATGTTCAGGGTTTGCTCCCCCAATTTTTTGCTTGTTTATTATTGGTTATTGCTTTGATATTTGACAGTATAACTAAGCCTCGGTTTCCACTAGTGCGGCTACGAAGTCGTGCTACTTCTAGCACGACTTTGTAGCAAAAGTAAACCGCGGCTTCAGTTAGACTTGTCCCTCATATATAGAGGGAAGTCGCGCTCAAAAGTAGTACATGATTTACTTTTGAGATCGCGGCAACTGAAGCCGCGGCAGTGGAAACGGGCCCCATTGAAAACAATGTGTTTTGACTTGACATGTGTCAAGTCGCACCGCAAGTCGCACTAGTGGAAACCGAGCCCAATAAATCTACACCGTAGCTTTGCATACGTGCTAAAGATTATAGTCCTGAACCTGCACTATAGCATGTGCCTTTTTCAGGCTGTTGGACAAATCTAGTGTAAGGGAATACTTCCTGGTTGTACTTGTTTGTAAAACAATGGTGGGAAGGGTGTGTTATTAAGATAACTACAGGCTTTAGAACTAATGTGCAGCTTTTTGTTCCCATGTGCTTTATCTTTCTTGTAGAAAGAAGGATTTCAATATTTAATATGGTTATTTGTGAATGCTTTCATTGTCATAAAATTTTCATGTTTCTTGGGGTAACATAGGAAATTATGAATGTAAAAGATTTGCAATATGTAGAAATGGTTAGAAGCTTGTACACTATTACTGTACATTGCTTTCAGTAAGAAATATTAGAACATTAAACTGTTAAACGTACTTGTCAGTTTGGATCACCCAGCAATACTGTCATGGCAACTAAGCAACTTTAGACTTTATTGTACTACAGTTGCTATTTTTGCACTGTCCTAAAATTGTCTATATAATTAGAAACTCGTTTAACCACTTCTGGACTGGAAGAATTTGCCTCCTTAATGACCAGGCCATTTTTTTTTGTGGTTTGGCACTGCGTTACTTTAACAGGCAATTGCGCGGTCGTGCGGCGCTGTATCTAAATAAAATTGATGTCGGTCTTTTTTTTTCCCCCCACAAATACAGCTTCCTTTTGGTGCTATTTGATCATCTGTACGATTTTTTTTTTTTTTTTTTTTTTTTTTGCACTATAAACAAAAAAAAGCAATATTTTTTGCTTTCTGCTATGTAACATTCCCAAAAAAAAGTTTTAAATCAATTTTTTTCATCTTTTTAGGCTAATTTGTATTCTGCTACATATTTTTGGTAAAATAATATCCCAATAAGTGTATATTGATTGGTTTGCGCAAAAGTTATCGCATCTACAAACTAGGGGAAAGATTTGTCATTTTCATTTTATTTCTTTTTTACTAGTAATGGTGGCTATCTGCAATTTTTAGTGGGACTGCGATATTGCACCGGACAGAACGGACCCCTAACTGACATTTTTGAAACTTTTGGGGGGACCAGTGACATTACTACAGTAATCAGTGCTAAAAATATGCACTGTTACTATAATAATGACACTGGCAGGGAAGGGGGTTAACCCAGGGGGATCAAAGGGTTAAGTGTGAGACTAGGTCAGTGTTTTCTACCTGCATGGGGAGAGACTTGTGAAATGAACACAAAGACCTGTGATCCTATATAGGCGGATCACAGGCGCTCTGCATTCATTTTCTGAGAGAACGGCCTGCTGTGTTTACAAAAGCTGACTGTTATTCTCTCTCAGCAGGAAGCGATCACGGGTGCCTGGCGGCGATCACGGCCGCTGGCCCCGCGGATCAGCATCCCTGCTGCCTAGTGTGGGCACGTGGGCGCCCTTGCACCCTGGGGCACTCCCACCAACCGCTGTACAGGTACGACAATTCACGCAGTCGAGCCAGCCTGCTGCAGTATATATGCGGCAGGCGGTCAGCAAGTGGTTAAAGAAAAAAAGTTACAAAACACTACTAGAGTGGCTGAAATTGACATACACAGTTGTCTTCAAATAAGCATGTGTCCAGAGGCATTGCATCAGAAGGAAGAGCTGAAGAAGGTGCTTGGCTTCCATTACAAACAATACTAAGCCCACCCCTCCGTTCTTCATTCATATTATTTATTCTGGTAGTTTCAAGTATACAATTTCTGGACAATGCCATAAACCGTTTTGGACAATGCTATGGCTGTGGCTAACATCAGCTATCAAAGTTAGCAGAGATCGCTCAAAGAGCAGGTAGATTGACTCTTGCTCGAGCAGAACATCATGCTCCAGCTTTGTCCATTGTGCATTTCTCACATTTCTGCACTCCTCTTTAGCCGGATCTGTGCCTTTCCCTTTCTGAGGTTTCTTTTTTTGCTTCCACCACAAGGCAGGGCATTCTTGTTACCCGCAACGTATTGAATTGGCCCAGGAAGCTGGGCTGTTCCGACATGTACAAACTCCTGGCAGACTCTCCGTTAGCCCTGGATCATCTGAACTTTTTTTTTTACAGGGACTGGTCTTTCACCCTCCTTCTCATTCCTTGGCTTTACCAGCTGGACTGTTGAGGACCGGATCCTAGGAGATTTTTACTTATCGGATTTGGTCATCTGAATGACGGTTGTAGAGTACTTAAAGGGTGGTCCCACCTCTTCCAGTAGTCATAAAGCCCAGTGTTTTGTCACATCCGACATTGGAACCAGATGTAAAAAAAAAAAAAAAGTTAACTACCGTATTTGCCGGCGTATAAGACGACCCCCAACTTTTCCAGTTAAAATATAGAGTATGCATAAAACAGTGCAAGTGGATTAAACTTTTACAAATTCACTCTAAAGCTGAAAGGAAGTATAAAACAATAAATCCATGGGAGCTGCCATGCTCTACAACCCCCCTCCTTGCATCCCAGTCCCATCCACAGTACCCCTCCTTGTTTCCCAATCCCCTCCACAGTCACCCTCCTTGTATCCCAGTCTCTTCTACAGTTGTCCCCCCCTTACTTGCACATTACTCCCTTTCACAGTGCCCTTTACAGCCCCCCCCCTTACCTTACACAGCAGATAGAGGATGCAGCATGTCCGAGCATAAGGCAGGAAGTGTCCAACTTTCCATTTAACAGGCAGATTGGTTGCTAGGACCGCCCCTAGCAACAACAAATCACAGGCTTTGTAACTTAGACAGCGGCAGAGGTAGGGGCGGGGGAGCCTGGATGGGAGTTCTGTTAGCTTAGGCAGTCTGTGTGGCAGCATAGCTGAAGTGCTCTCACTCCCCCACCGCATATTCTCCAGTTCGGCTCCAGCATCCGCCGTATAAGACGATACCCGGCGTATAAGACGACCCCGACTTTTGAGAAGATTTTCCTGGGTTAAAAAGTCATCTTATACGCCGGAAAATACGGTATTTGAAATGCTTCCTTGATGTGTTTTCCCTTTTCTTTACTCTTTTACTGCTATGTGCCCTTTGCTGTACTTGATATAAAAATATGACTGCTTCAGGAGAGTGGATTGCTTTGAACAGCCCCCTCTCTCTTTGCAAATCATTGCTGTCTCCTCTTCTGGGAGTGTAAAATGACTCTGTGCTGTGCTCCCCCCCCCCCCCCCCCCTTCCTTGACATACCTCCATAAGGCCCCTTACAGGGCAGGCTCTGTTGGAGTCCCCCTGCTCAGTGGGGAATCTGTCTGCCTATCCCCGCTGATGTGATCAACCAGAGAGATGGGGAACGGATCCCAATCTGTCTGCTTTTAGTGCATAGGACCAGATGTCGGTAGGTGTCAGCAGACATATATGTTTGACACCCGCTGCTCCATAGATGAGACTGGAGGGTCCAAAAGAACTGACAGGCGAACCCAGTCGGTCTGCCTGTTTGAATAGGCCCGAACTTTTTTTGTTGTAGTCAGGGAGGAGTTTTAGTTGAGTGACAATTTAGGGTCCTGATCAGGGATGAGCTTGGGCGTGTTCGAGTTTGTACGTGCCCAATCCCACCAGGAAGCCGACACTGCACTCCATTAATCACAGGCAGTGAAACCTTTCCTGATCCGCAGCTGCATAGACCGGGAAATGTCTCACTGCCTGTGTTTAGTGGAGTGCAGTGTCGGCTTCCTTGCGGGATCGGGCACGTACGAACTCGAACACGCCCAAGCTCATCTCTAGTCCTAATGTCATAAAGACCAGAGCAGGGTCCAAAACTCCTGCCTGTGAAGACATAAAGGGGCAGTCCACTCTTCAATCGTGGTGGAGCACTGCCTGCTGTGGGAAGAGGAGGATCAGGTAAGTAAAACTTTTTCTCCTCTCCCCTTAGACAAAACAAGAAGATAACCCTTGCAGTGTGGGCACAGCATGGAATAATTTATCTCCCCAGAGTTTGGCTTTAAACACACTTTTTTATAATCTTATGTTAAGATTTTTGTTGGAATCGTTTGACAACAGGGTCTCTTTAAATATATACAAATTACTTCAGTTTAAAAGTATAGAAACTTGATTAAAAAAAGAACCTAAACCAAACCATTATATTTTCAATTTAAAATATACTACTATATCTAGTAATATCAAATATGGTCTGTTATGGCTATTGCTGAATATTCTTTATCACTTTTCTTCTCCCTTCATTTCTTTATTTAAAGTGGTGCCAATCGCTATTTGTAGATAAAGGAATGTGTTACTTGAGATTTCTTAGTCCTAGAGAGGACACATTCCATCACACTGTAAAAAGCCTTGTGACATAGAAGATGCTCATAGAGGAAATACTGAGCTTAAAAGTACACAGTGATGTCAATATAGTAACAAACTGGCATATTTTTCTTGAATGGTTTAACAATTGCTTTTGTTGTTTCTTTTTTATGTGTGCATAGAGATGGAGAACTGCCAAATATGCGGACCTTGTATTTTAGTGCAAATGCTCCTTTAATAATTTTAGTGTGATGCATAAATGAAAACAGGAAAGTGGCAGGTGTATTATTTTGTTACCTTAAAGAGGAAGTAAACCCTCCTCTGACACTTTTACCTCTAGGTAAGCCTATGATAAGGCTTACCTATAGGTACTGTAAATATCTCCTAAACATGTACCATTTAGGAGATCTTTACCTTACATGCAGCCAGTGACGTCACTGGCGCTGCGCTCTGAAGGAACTCTGGTGCCATTTCTTCAAAGCCCCGTGCCGTGACTGTCGGCTCCCGCGCGCGCGGGAGTGACGTCACCGCGGCTCCAGACAATTAGATGGCCGGATGCCGCGATCCCGGAAGACGGGCAACTGGACATGTCGCCCGTCATACAGGTGAGCGGGCGGCACGGCGGGGGCTCGTTCTAAGGTAAGTATTTCATAATGAGCTAGTATGCGATGCATACTAGCTCATTATGTGTTTCTCTTACAGGTTTAAAAAAAAAAAGTTGTATGAGTTTACAACCTCTTTAATTTGATGATCACTGTTGATGAAGGGACATTTTTAATTGGTAATCTGAACACGGAGTATTAAGTGTTTAAATTGTTTTCATGTTTTTTGCTCATTTAGGCATACTTGCCCTTAAAATGCATACAAAAAGTATGTTTACTTAGGCCGACTATAGACCGAGCAAATTTCTTTGATGCAACTGCAAAAGAAATTGTCTCGATTTCCCCCATCAACACTGACTGCATTGATAAGGAAATCGAGAGAATTTCTTTTGTGGTTGGAGTAAAGATTCCTTCCAGCGGAGCCATTGTAAAGCCATCCCTGCCCCCGGCAGGTGAACACTGTGATTATTGCTGGCGGCTATAACAGCCGCTTGCAATAATTGCATGTAAATTCTGACAGGCTGGTTGTACCCAAGTTGATCGATTGATCAACTTGGGTACGTTCAACCTGTCCATACATGGTTTGAGTCTCAGCCGGTTCCTGCGGAACTGGCCAGGATTCAAGCAGCCTATGGCCAGCTTTAGGCACCTTACTCCCTTTTGTTAAGGTGATTGTAGCCGTTTTATTGCACTTGCAACAAAAACAATTGAGTACTGTCTAAGTTAATTTTTTGGACATGCTTTCAGGGTGTACCCCCCCTCCTTCAAGGTCCAAGGGGTTTGTCCTGTAATTTTGGAGGTTAGTGCACATAAAAAGTTTCATAGACCGTACTCAATTGTTTTTGTCGCCCTTGTTGGCAATCTGTTGATCCATCAACTCCGGTTATTGATGCAGGCGGCTCCTTGCTCGCTTATAGGACACTTGTACATATAAGGACTTAGAAGTGGCTTACGGTCACCTGTCAGATTCAAACCGGCATTTTTAAAATTTAATTTTAATATTCGTTCATTATGGGACAAGGGATGAGTATTCGGGTACATTGGACTATGCTTCTGCCTTTATGGAGATTGAAAAAACAAGCAAGACACGGTGTTGCTCAAGGACAAAAACCTCCGTTCAAAGTTCAGCCTCAGAGAGGAAATTCAGGTGCATGCCCTGGTTGCAACAGAAGCATATGGAAGAAATGGACTGGAGGGCAGCACTCCAAAAAACTAGTCATTTATTGAAGAAAACAAAAATGCAGAAATACATGAAGGATGATCATACCACAGTGGAGATGACACTGGCAGCTAACGCGTTTCGCACCCAAGCTGGTGCTTAGTCATAGCTCATGCGGTGGTATGATCATCCTTCATGTATTTCTGCATTTTGTTTTCTTCAATAAAGGACTACTTTTTTTGGAGTGCTGCCATCCAGTCCATTTCTTCTTTATTGAGATTGAACAAAGGCAAAATAATGCTATGAGGACAGCCCATTGTAACCCCTCCAACTCCCAGCATGCTTTTTTTTGTTTTGCTAGTGTTCTAGAAGAATTATGTCTTCTATCCAGAGATAAGAAAACACATTTTCTTAGTTTTTACCACAACAGTAGAACTATAGGCAAAACATATTTTTCTTTTTGGCTACAGTAATGGGGGGATATAACCCCTGTAGGGTTTATTTTTGCTGTCTTTGTCCTATTGGGGAGATTTACTCTTCCTGTCCCATTGCCATAACAGGAAGCAAGAGAAAATCCCTGCAAATTAAGGGAATCTCTTGGGGACCCCTAGGTCACCAGAACTGGTGTCCCCTTTGGAAGAACCCAACATTTGGGATTTTCTAGTACTTTCACTTTCAATAACAGTAAACCAAACAAATAAGAAGGGGGAATCTCCCCAACGTAGACAGAACGCAATAAAAACTGACATGTGCCCTCTATCCAAACTAGAAAAAAAAAAGTTTTGCCTTTTAGTTGTACTTTAAGAAACGATAAGCCGTAAAAAATACAATTTTTATACGGGTTTAAGTACACTTTGTATTTAAAGGGAAAAAATGCATAGCTTGTTTGCTCATTGAAAGTGCATGTAAATTTGTTCTGTGCAGTTGGGGCAAAATTAGATATTTTAAAGCTGTATTCTCTGCCAATCATGATAAAAATGCAGCAAACGGGCTCATGGATTTGACAAAGGAGCCAGGAGCTTTGAAACGCCTTATCTGATTAGAGAGCGACCCCCCCCCCCGCCCCGCCCCCAGTTCTTCCCCTTCCTCTAACACGGTTCACCACCACGTTCTCTCCCCTGCCTTGCTGCATTGTCTCCATCTTGTAAGTGGCCATGTTCTTGGTTGGCTCCAGCTTTACTACACACCATACTGATGTGTGCCTTTCTTGCAGGACACCAGCAGCTAATCCTAGTGAGCCTTCCGGCTGGTATTTAAACATTGATCCTGTTTCACTGAAACACTTTCACTGAATAACACTGAAGATACAACCCTCAAAATTTCCAATAGTCTGCTCACATTTGGCGAGGAAAAAGACGGAGAGCGAGTGTGGGGCTGCCTTGGGGGGGGGGGGGGGGGCGGTCGAGCGCCGCCTGCAGGGTTAAATGGGTGCTGTTCTCCCAGAGATTGGCCAGGGGAAGAGAGTGCAGGAAATGGAGAGCCAGCCAGGTCATCACACAGAGCGGGGATTGCCCACTGTGACAGCTTTGATTTGAATCGCTGGGTGTTCCAGGTGCTCGCAGTCACACAAAGTCCTGCCTCCTGGATCAGCTGCTATTATAGACAGAGCACTGGTCCAATGCTGGGGACGTGTGACTTCTATCATAGTAATCAATCCAAGAGACGTGACTTTGTGTGATTGTGAGTGCCAGGAACGTTGGGCAATTCACAGCGGGCGATTCCCGCTCTGTGTGGTGATCCGGCAGGCTCTCCTCTAACTGCCCTCTCGCTTCCCCTTCACTGGTGAGGCTGCTCTGATTTGGGCACTGGTTAAGCTGAGCTGATGGGCCCTGGTGAGCCCTGATAAAGTTGAGATATATATATATATATATATATATATATATATATATATATATATATATATATATATATATATATATATATATATATATATATATATATATATATATATATATATTTTTTTTTTTTTTTTTTACTTAGTGATTGTAAAGTCTCGTTTTTAAGAAAAGAAAACAAACATGTTATACTTACCTCCTCTGTGCAGATGGTTTTGCACAGGGCAGCCTTGATCCTCCTCTTCTCAGGTCCCTCTTTGCTGCTCTTGGCCCCTCCCTTCATTTAAGTGCCCCCAAAGCAAGCAGCTTGCTATGGGTGCATCCGAGCCGAGCTACAGCTCCTTGTGTCCATTCAGACACAGAGCTGCCGTTGGGCCCCACCCCCTCTCTCTCCTTATGGGCTGACTGACTTTGACAGCCACAGGAGCCAATGGCGCCACTGCTGTGTCTCAGCCAATCAGGAGGAAGATTCCCGAACGACCCGGGGACTTGTGGACATCGCTAGACAGAGATTGGGTTCAGGTAAGTAATATGGGGTGCTGAAAAGGCTGCTACACCCAGAAGGCTTTTATCTTAATGCATAGAATGCATTAAGATAAACCTTCTGCCTTTACAACTACTTTAATTCTGCATAAAACATTTAACGGTCTCATTTCATGAGATCATTTATGAGGGTGTATTTAGGGTTGGGGTTGGGTGGGGCAACTGGTGGCGAGTAACCCTTAAGGCCTGGCTAGTAGCTCAGGACTTGAGATTTTGAGTCCTTCTTTAAATAATATTTTTTTTTTTATTTAGTTATTTTATTTTTAACGTACTTCTGTTCTGATGACATTTTTGTTTGTTCCTGATGTGCTTTCTCTGATTTCTGAATTGGAAAGTCAGGGTTCATTGTATATTGATGCTTTCTCAGGATAGTAAAAAAAAAAAAAAAAGCTGCATGTTTGCATCCCCTTACAAGTTGATGAGTAATAGAGCAACAGTCACTAACTAGTGGTCCATGGACCACTGATGGTCCACGAGAAAATTATGGTGGTCCCCAAGGGGTTTCTGCCGCAAATCAACATTGTGGCAGATGTATACCGCCCAATGTAGTTTCCAGTGTTGTTCTCAATGCGTGCTGACAGTCAATACTGTCAGCGTGCATTCATACCCGCTGCCTCCTTTGTAGTTCCAGCTCCTGTGAAGAATCAGGCATCGGGAGTAGTGCAGAGAGCGGGAGGTGAAGAATGAGGGGACTTCCAATGGCAGCACTGGTCACAGACTGTGGGAGGGAGCACAGAGCCCGAGTACATGGCTGGATAAGGAGGTGAGATCCAATAGTGAGTCTGTGTAAGGCAGCAGTGTGATGCAGAGGGCTGGAGCATTGTGTGTATATGGCATGTCAAATTTATGTTGTTGGTCGGTGGGATTCAAAATTGTGGTCCATGAAGTCCAAAAGGTTGGCGACCACTGCATTAGAAAGTGTGTCGCCTAAATAAAGTTTTAAAACTGGAAAGGAAATCCCAAAAAGGGACAAAAAGTTGGGGGAGGGACATTGCGATAACAGAGGGATGTAGAGGCAACTACAAATATGAAAATATATATACAGTGGGTACGGAAAGTATTCAGACCCCCTTAAATTTTTCACTCTTTGTTATATTGCAGCCATTTGCTAAAATCATTTAGGTTCATTCTTCTTCCTCATGAATGTACACATAGCTCCCCATACTGACAGAAAAACACAGAATTGTTGACATTGTTGCAGATTTATTAAAAAAGAAAAACTGAAATATCACATGGTCCTAAGTATTCAGACCCTTTGCTGTGACACTCATATATTTAACTCAGGTGCTTTCCATTTCTTCTGATCATCCTTGAGATGGTTCTACACCTTCATTTGAGTCCAGCTGTGTTTGATTATACTGATTGGACTTGATTAGGAAAGCCACACACCTGTCTATATAAGACCTTCCAGATCATAATGCATGTCAGAGCAAATGAGAATCATGAGGTGAAAGGAACTGCCTGAAGAGCTCAGAGACAGAATTGTGGCAAGGCACAGATCTGGCCAAGGTTACAAAAAGATTTCTGCTGCACTTAAGGTTCCTAAGAGCACAGTGGCCTCCATAATCCTCAAATGGAAGACGTTTGGGACGACCAGAACCCTTCCTAGAGCTGGCCGTCCGGCCAAACTGAGCTATCGGGGGAGAAGAGCCTTGGTGAGAGAGGTAAAGAAGAACCCAAAGATCACTGTGGCTGAGCTCCAGAGATGCAGTCAGGAGATGGGAGAAAGTTGTAGAAAGTCAACCATCACTGCAGCCCTCCACCAGTCAGGGCTTTATGGCAGAGTGGCCCGACGGAAGCCTCTCCTCAGTGTAAGACACATGAAAGCCCGCATGGAGTTTGCTAAAAAACACCTGAAGGACTCCAAGATGGTGAGAAATAAGATTCTCTGGTCTGATGAGACCAAAATAGAACTTTTTGGCCTTAATTCTAAGCGGTATGTGTGGAGAAAACCAGGCACTGCTCATCACCTGTCCAATACAGTCCCAACAGTGAAGCATGGTGGTGGCAGCATCATGCTGTGGGGGTGTTTTTCAGCTGCTGGGACAGGACAACTGGTAGCAATCGAGGGAAAGATGAATGCGGCCAAGTACAGGGATATCCTGGACAAAAACCTTCTCCAGAGTGCTCTGGACCTCAGACTGGGCCGAAGGTTTACCTTCCAACAAGACAATGACCCTAAGCACACAGCTAAAATAACGAAGGAGTGGCTTCACAACAACTCCGTGACTGTTCTTGAATGGCCCAGCCAGAGCCCTGACTTAAACCCAATTGAGCATCTCTGGAGAGACCTAAAAATGGCTGTCCACCAACATTTACAATCCAACCTGACAGAACTGGAGAGGATCTGCAAGGAGGAATGGCAGAGGATCCCCAAATCCAGGTGTGAAAGACTTGTTGCATCTTTTCCAAAAAGACTCCTGGCTGTATTAGATCAAAAGGGGGCTTCTACTAAATACTGAGCAAAGGGTCTGAATACTTAGGACCATGTGATATTTCAGTTTTTCTTTTTTAATAAATCTGCAACAATGTCAACAATTCTGTGTTTTTCTGTCAGTATGGGGTGCTATGTGTACATTCATGAGGAAGAAGAATGAACTTAAATGATTTTAGCAAATGGCTGCAATATAACAAAGAGTGAAAAATTTAAGGGGGTCTGAATACTTTCCGTACCCACTGTAAAAAGTATTACATTTTATTAATACAAATGTAAAATCTATCTGCTGCACAGCATGATAAAGTCAACAGACAAATACAAAGGAAAATACTAATACAAATGCAAAAAAGGTCACATATAGTTTGAACAATCGTGAATATACAACAAAAAATATGGACTTTGAAACCGCTATGCGTTTCAACCGAAGTCTTCTTCTGGGGATATTTGTCCATGGATTTAACCATTTTTGTATGTGTGTGTGTGTATATATGTGTGTGTGTGTGTGTATGTGTGTATATGTGTGTGTGTGTGTGTATGTGTGTATATGTGTATATGTGTATATATATATATATATATATATATATATATATATATATATTCCTAAAGCAAAAAAAAAGAAAAAAACAATAATACATAGAAATGTATAACTTTATACAAAAAATAATAATCCTCTGCATATAATCAATATTTCCAAAAAATACCAATAACCTTTATTTTAATTGGAAAGATTCAAAACTTACATTATCAAAAAATGTGAACAGGAAAAAAGAAAGATAAAAGATTTTCTAAAAAGGCTGATGCGGCTTACACTCAATGGCCCATGGGGAGACAACCGGATGCCAAGACCCAAGTGGAGCACACTAAGGGACTAAGGCGAGGATAAATGGTAAATTCTAATGTAACAGAATAAAATGCCACAGTAAATAATAAATATTTCCAAAGAAAAACCAAAAAAAAAATACTTTTTTTTAAAATTAATTATTGGACTTTATCTAGATAAAGCCTCATCCAAGGAATACATATCCAAGCTTTTAGGAGAACTTTCAGTTTAGAATCCCAAAGAAAGGGAAGGAAAAAGACTTCAAGATGTCAAAGAAACAGGCAAACCTGCTGCTTAAAAATGAACAAAAAATAATTTAGAGTCAAAAGAAGGGTTTCACCGTAATTGCTTGCTGTTCACATCCAAAGTAAAGACTTAGTACCTATGTTTCAACCAGCCGTGTATATTCGTTCCTTGCCAATGAAGGAATGAAAGTGCCTGTGCAGTTTTAAAACTAAAAGAAGGCAAGGAAGGAGATACTGTACTTGTTGTTGTGACTCATCAGGGTTGACAAACAACTTTTTTTTTTTTTTTTTTTTACATAATAGAATTTATTGTATGACAAACAAAATACATATGGATTGAAGGTAATAACAAACATTCAGTACATAGGATAAGAGGGATAACAAAGCGAGAAAGGTTAACCCAATATACATAATCTATGTAACCTGAAGATAGCTGGAAGAAACAATGTTTGTCCGATTCATATTGTTGGGGGGGGGGGGGGGGGAAGGGAGCGAGATGAGAACTGGATGGATCGGTGAAAATGTTAAGGGGGATGGAATGGGAAAGGAGAGTGGGGAGTGGCATTGGAGAGGGGGAAAGAGGGAGGGGTAGTAGCATAAGTAGTGGTGGGGGGGATGAGAGAGGGGTAACCAGTGCAAAAGCTGACTTGGCTAGTTGGCCTAAGGAAGAATAATAGTCTTAATTAAATTTATAGTACCAAAATGAAACGTGGGTGAGCGATCCTTAGATGCAACAACTGAGGATAGTACCAAAAGAAATTAAGAAAAAGAAACCCTTTTTGATGAAATATTTTTTGGGTATGTTTATTGTATCTGATGTTATGCTTTTCGATTTACTGTATATTCTTTCTCTTTCGTTCATTGATGGACACAGCGTTCCATAGTCAGAACCGTAGGGTTATATCGCTCCCTAAAGGAATAGGACACTAGGTAGAAAACAACTTGGCTACACCTATGGGCAGTCCTAGCTGTGTTACAAGTTACAACCTCCTCTTCTATAGGTCCTCAGTTTTCTTTCTGCCTAGTCAGGAGTAAGGACCGAGATCTTTGGTTCTGGCAATTTTTTCTCCTTACATGGCATCTTTTTCTCCTATATTTTTCCTGTGAAATCTACAATCGGGCTGTATGACGTGCTGTAAAGCTAGATCCAGTGGTCCACCCAGTCTGGCCATTGAGCACGTGCAGACCAGAGCTCCATGCTACGTCAGCCGCGACATAACCCTACTGGACGGGTTCTGGCCTGCAAGTTAAACGCCTCGGGATGTCTCATACGACCAGCTTCTGGCCCGAGTCACAGCATTCCTTCTGACCGACAACCCCCATTTCGGTGGTGAGGGGTTCTGTCTGGAGTCGGGCCTGCCTGGTTCCATGGTATGGTGAGTAAGATGTCCCCCCCCCCCCCCCATGGTCGGACCTGTGGGTTCTCCTCCTTCCCCCAAGGCCCCCCCCTCTGTTATCGTGACCCCTGTGGGTCACCCGTTGCGAACCTCCCGACCCGGGTAGCAAGGTGGGGGACATGGGCTGGTGTATGCAGCATAAAACCGGTGGCTGGGCGGGCAGACATGGCGCTAGCCAGGCAGATTTCCTTGATGGGATGGGTGCTACCAGTGTAGTGGTTGTACGGCCCAGGTCCCCCTCCTGCCGCAGAGTTGTGGCCTAGGCTCTAGGGCATGGTTACTGGGAGCCTGGTGGGCACCATGTGTGTCTCCCATTTTTGGGGTCTGTGTGTGTTTTTTCTCCCGGTGGCCATTTTTGGTTGGTCCAGCATGCACAAGAGTGGCAGCCTTGACAGTGGAGCCTCTAGGGCGGCGAATATCGCTGTGGGGGCACCTCCCTTTCCCCTGGTGTTGACTCCTGGGTTTCCCTTTCCTCTGTACCCCACATGTGGATCTCTGACTATCTCTGGTGCAGACCTGTGCTCCTCCAGTGTACCGGAGGAGGTGTCCTTCCCTCTCTCTGCTGCAGGTTGCTGGGGCTTGTCTCTGGGTGCCCCTGCGGTAGTGTGGGTGTGGTGCCCCAGGTTGGGTGAGTCCCCTGGCAGTGCGAGAAACGTTTTGCTGGCGGGTTCTTCCTTTTCACTCATGGATTCTAAGGAGCATGTTTTCCCACCTGACCCTTTCAGAGGCAGCAGGTTCCTCAGGGTCCCAGCCTTCCATTTCTGCACTGACAGTGGTCCTGGAGTACTTTGTTTCCCGGGTGCAGGTGGCCTTTGGGCGGTGGGCGAGCATAAAGTGCCCCCCACCCTCCCCTGCCTCATCTGATCCTGAATCTAGCTCTGTCGCCACAGACATGGCCCGCTCTAGGGGGGCTTGTAGCCACACTCCCTGATCTGTCAGATAGATGATTCCTCCCACTGTTGGACGCTGGGAGAATCCAGAATACTGATCAATGTCTTGAAACTTCAGGCGATAAGCCTGTGCCTGAGTCACTGGACGGATCGGCTCTCGGGGCTCCCGGTATGGATCCAGTCAGTGTCATGGCAGTGGCTTATGTCAGTTACCAGGGAGGAACAAAAAGTGTGTTAGCGGCTCTGGAGGTAGCCAGCATTTTCCTGTGGGCAGAACGCTTCCTTCCAGCCCTCTCTGCCATGCACATTCCAGGTGTAGAAAAATGGCTGGCGGACTATCTCAGTCGGCAGGCGTTGGACCAAGTGGAGTGGTCCCTTCATTCGAACATGTTTAATCTGATATGTCTGTGGTGGGGCATTCCCGAGGTGGGCCTGTTGGCATCTCAGCTCAACAGAAAAGTACCAAGGTTTGTGGCAAGATCTCCAGATCCTCTGGCGCTAATGTGGGGCCAGTAGCATTTGATTTATGCCTTTCCTCCCCTCAAGCTTCTTTAGTGGCTTCTGCGCAGAATTGAGGCCGAAGGGATTCCGGTAGCCTCGCACTGGCCTCGCCAGTCTTGGTACGCCGACCTAGTCCGATTGGTCACTGAGGTCCCTTGGAGGCTGCCTCTCAGGGAGGACCTGCTAACCCAATGGCTGATCTTCCATCCTACATTACAATCCCTGGCTTTGACGGCCTGGCTGTTAAAAGCCAGGTGCTGAGGGATAGAGGTTTGCCTGGGTGGGTGATCCTGACTATGCTGAAGGCTAGGAAGTCTACCTCCTAGAAAGATTTACCATCGTACGTGGAAAGCGTACATTTCGTGGTGTGAGTTGATCAGTGTTCATCCTCGTTCCTTTTTGGCTGCTCGAATTTTTACCTTCCTTCAACAAGGTGTTGAGCAGAAAATAGCCTTATTTTGTCAGCGACCCTTGTCCTCGCATTCTTTGGTGCATTCTTTTATACAAGGGGTTCAACACCTGACTCCATTGGTGCAGTCTCCTCTACTGCGGTGGGATTTGAACTTAAAGTGCTCAGTTCCTCAGAAGCCTCTCTTTGAAAATATTCGGGAGATTACCTTGCTTAGGCGGTCTCAGAAGGTGGCTTTTTTGGTGGCTATCACCTCTGGTTGTATGGTGTCGGAACTGGTGGGGTTATCTTGTCATACCCCCTACTTGGTGGTTCACAAAGATAAGGTGATTGTTCGTCCCCGCCCGCCATTCCTACCTAATGTTTTCTCTGACTTCAATTTAAATGAGGACTTTGTATTGCCTTCTTTGTGTCCCAGGCCCGCTCATCCCAAGGAACTTGCGTTGCATGCCCTGGATGTGATTCGGGTGAGTCTTTTCGGAGGTCAGACTCACTGTTTGTGGTACAGGACTGTCCGCTTCTCCTGCAACCATATCCAGATTGATCAGACAGATGGTGACTCAGGCCTATTCTATCAAGGGTGGGGTTTCTCCTTTACCTGTAACGGCGCACTCTTCTCGGGCGCTTAGTGCTGCTTTGGCCTTCCGTCTTCAGGTATCAGTGGCACAGGTTAGCAAGGCGGCCACCCGGTCGACTGTGCACCCTTTCACTAAATTGTACAAAGTGGATGTTTCAGCATCTGTGGATGCTTCTTTTGGCCTCAAGGTTTTGCAGGCTGCTATCTAGGGGGTCTGTTCCCTTCTTTTGGGGTTGTATTGTTCAGGTTGGGCTCCAGTTGTGTGTTTTTTTTTTTTTTTGTTTTTTTTTTTTTAAGCTCTTGTTATCTAGTTGGCTTTTTTGTTTTGCCTTTTTTTTTTTTTTTTGTCCCACCCCTCATGTTTTTGGCACTGCTTGGGGACATCCCTGTGGTTCTGAATACGGAACGCTGTGTCCGTCCATGAACAAAAGAGAAAATAGGATTTTTGTACTTAATGAAAATCCATTTCTCAGAGTTCATTGACTGACACATCACCCACCCCTCTATGATGTTTTGATACTTCTGACACTGCTTGTTGCTAAACTTAAGTCCTATAGCGGAGAGGGGGATGTGTACCAGCTAGGAATGCCCATAGGCATAGCCAAGTTGTTTTTCTGCCTAGTGTCCTACTCCAGGTAGGGGGCGAAATAACCCTATGGTTCTAAATATGGAGCGTTATGTACGTCCATGAACTCAGAGAAATGGATTTTATGGAAGTACAAAAATCCAATTTTTTTGTACACAGCTTTTGGCTGAGTGAAGTAATTGATCCCCCTTGCCGTCATTTTCGTTTAGGTTTCCTTAAAGGGTAACTCCACTTTCATGGGGGAAAAAAATTAGCAAATGGAGAAAAAACAATATAGCGTATACAATTGCGACACAATCCTATTGTAATTGAATGTTAATAAAAATTACTTTTCCTTTTCAATCTGCAGCTGTTGTAATTTTCTGAAAATGCAATATGGCTACCTGGAGCTTTTCTGTACACAGAATGTGTACTGACCACACCCCAGAAATATAATTTCTTGCTTGTGTGATTGGCTCACCAATTTTCCCAGAAGTCTGCCTAAGATACAAGTCCGATTTCTGGAATCCCCTGCAAAACAATGTCATTTTTGGTGAGATACTTACAATAGGAACATGTCTAAAGGGATGCAGGCCCAGCAGATTTCCTCATTAGAGCCATGCAGCTGCCACAGCTGATAGATAATTATGAAACCACTCCCATTTGACCCACTCAGCACAGAATAACAAACCTTGATTTCTTCAGAATAACAAAAGGTAGGAATCTGCAACAAAGTATGTTAAAATCCCTGCAATGTACAGAGATCACCCAGAGGGTCATTTAATCTTTTTTTTTTTCTCAACAAAAGGGGAGTTGCGCTTTAATATATGAATAAATGTATGAATAGAAATGTCTTACTTTGGCCAATGAAAGTTTGATGTGTTTTTATGCAGAAAATGCAGGAAGGATCCGAAGATCACAACCACTGGAGGGCGTTGTGAGTCCCCTCCTATTACAGCGTAGTCCTGCATCCATGTGGAGATGGCGCAAAGCAGTCAACAGCTTGACATCCAGGTATTAAATGATCTTCAACAACGCTTCCCTGAGATTCCACTGGAAGTGGTATCTCAGTGCATGATGCAGGTATGTGCTAGCTTGACAAACTAATTGTGTGCTGTTTGCTTTACCTATCTAACCATAGCTCCTTGTACCTTTTAAAAGCCTAATAAACTTTAGCCCCTTTTCCTACTTGCTAGCTAATCAAAAAAATATCTGCTTCAAAAAACAGTCATTTATGGCATTATTGTCGAGTCAGTGGTTGAAAATGAGATAGCCGCATGTGTGGAATTATATACTCATATGCAATATTAGAATAATGCTAGATCTACTAATATATAATTCACACAAATTAATCCTCAATTAAGCTTGAAATGTGTTTCTCTGTGCATTAAATTTTCTTGTTTTTCTTGAATTCTATGAATACAGATTCCCCAGCTTTGGTAATTTTCTTTTTTAAGGTCAGCTATGTGTGTTAATTATTTATTTATTTTCTCTCAAAGAAAAAAGCATTCTGAAACTTTGTAGACCAGGACACACGTTTGTTTTCTCAATCTCTACCTACTTAGGGTAACATTATTTTTATGAGAATGCCATAGCTACAAAGCTATGAAGGATGTGATGCGGTCAATAGAATATTCTATAAAATTATAGTGTCGCCTTTCCTGCTTCCTGTATTTAGAGCTGTAATGATTTATGTTCAATAATTTTAATAGTAGTTTTTTAATTTTTTGATAGCTTGATGTTTTTTTTTATAGAGATATATATTGCAATCAAAAAACCTATATTTCATGGTAGCGCACTAAAGTATATCAACACGTAAGAATACTTAAAAAAGTCTCCATAGTGTCCATAAGGCTGCAAGATATTGATTCACATATTTTTCATGGACATTGTTTATGGACACGTTATTTTTTTGAGTACTCACATGTTGATGTACTTTAGTGCGCTACTGTAAAATATGTTTGATAAATTGCAATGTATATTTTCATTTTTTTTTAAATACTTGATGTAAGTAGCGGCACAATAATTTAAATACACAGTCTAGAGCACAGTGCGCACTTATGTAATGTTTTATATATATTTTACATAACCTTTTAATTTTACAGATAAACCTATTTGAAGTATTAAATATTACAGAGCATGCTGGACATTCTGATAAAGTCCAGCACTGCTTTTTTCTTATTTAAAATGAAACCCCCTTTTTTTTGACTCTTTCAGCTGTGTGAGTTGGGAATAGATTTCAATAGGAAGAAATAAAAGTATACTGTATATGAAGGCAAAAGGGATTAAAACCCTTGCCTGTGTATTTGTGTTGTCTCTGACCCAGAGATGTAATAGGAAGTGAAAGATAGGTTCTACCAAATGCATGAAATTTCCCTCTGACTATTGTCACCAGAACTGGTGTCCCCTTTGGGAGATTTCCCCTCACCGCCTGTTCTTATGACCACTCAAAATTTGGGAATTCCCATAATTTTCTGCACCAGTGATGTTCAGTAGGACCAGTAGTAAGGTTAAATCTTCCCAGTGCAAACACAGATAGCAGCAGATAACCCTTCCCCACATTATCCGAAACGAAAAAAAAAAAAAATTGGCTTTACAAACCTACCCAGGCTGTTTAGGCAATTTAACGCCTAGAAGAAATTTAGCTGACTGCAAATGTAAAATATTAGTTTTATTAGATATGATTTTGTATTCAGCTGACTAAAAATCATTTTTGTTAACACTGAGAATTCAAAATATATGTACACATTAATTTAAATTACGTTGTTAATTGTCCCATTTTTTTTTGCGTTTTTTTTTTTTTTTTTTTACCCTGACCAATCATATTTAAGATATGTATATCGACTACAACTAATTTTGTAATGAAATGCACTCCATTTTGCTCTTTTAGTTCCAATGTCTTGTGCAAACGAAAGGACGACCTCATGGCATTATTAAGCATCTCAGTTCTCCAACATCTTAAAAGTCATCTGTACAAAGGGTTCTTTTATTTGAACTGTTGCTGTGGGCATTAAAGCGGAACTTCACCCAAAAGCAGAAGTTTGGCTATTTTCCTCCTCCTCTCCTCTATCCGATTTGGATTTTTTTTTGGGGGGTGCGGGGTTACTAGTTTTGACAGGTACCTGCTCCCTACTTCTCGCTCCAACCGTCTAGGCAATTGGAATAAAAGTTCTCTCCCCCCGTCCACAACCTCTTGGGACACATCACAAGTCCCAGGAGGCTGTGAGACCAGCATGCGTCGATAGAAACTGGCTGTGAAGCCTAAAGGCAGTGGTCCTCAACCCTGGTCCTCGGGGCCCACTAACAGGCCAGATTTTAAGTTTTACCTTGGGGAGATGCAGACTAGAATACTGCAATCACTGAGCAGCAAATGAGATCACCTAGGATGTAATTTAGTTATCTTGCAAACCTGGCCTGTTAGTGGGCCCAGAGGACCGGAGTTGAGGACCACTGCCTTAAGGAACATGCCCAGGGACCCGAAGCCCAGTGAAGAGCAGGCCTGGAGGACAGTACTGAATCCCTTGTACAGGTAAGTGTCCTTTTTATTAAAAGTCAGCAGCTACAGAATTTGTTGCTTCTGACTTTTATGTTTTTTTTTTTTTTTTTTTAATTGACTGAAGATTTTCTTTACGTCTGTCATGTTTGTTAAGGTTTTTGTAAAGGCTGAAGGTTTCTTAATGCATTCTCCTAATACTTTAGCCCCATCTTGATCCAATGATGTGCCCAAGAGCAGCCCTGGTCTCTCCATCCTCATTGGTTGAGACATCGCACTGCTGTCAATCAAAGGCAGTGAGGAGGGGGCGGGGCTGAGCCACGCTCTGTGTGTTTCATGGACACAGAGGTGGCTCGGGAGCAAGCACGAGTGCCCCCATAGCAAGTGGCTTGCTATGGGGGCACTGGGCATATAGGAGAGGCCAAGAGCGCCAGTAGGGGACCCAAGAACCACCGCACAGAGCAGGTAAGTAAAACATGTTTATTATTTTTAAAAAAGTGAGATTTTAATATCCCTTTAAAGGAAAGTGTCTGTGTTGCCTATAGAAAATGTAAGATTTTACTATCGTAAGCTGTACTTGTAAAATGACCGTTGGAAACTGTTGAAGGCAGGCACACAGTTTCCTCTTAGACACTTATGATACATGAGGCTCCCTCCTTTAGTTGCAGGTATGTATTGATTCATTGCCAAGTGCTGTGTTTGCTGTTCAGGATTTTTATATACGAATATGGAGAAAACATCAGTCAGTGTAATATCACACTTGTTCTGCTGTGCAGCATACTAGTGTCATTCCACTTAAGAGTCTAATTCAGGGTGATGCTACATAGTAAAACATTTATGTCATGGTTCTATTCCAATCTGGCATAAAGTGAATCTTGTGCCACTAATTACTATTCCTACAGTACATGTTATCAGTTCCAATATTAAAGAATACTTAAAGTGGTTTTAAAGGCAGAAGTTTTTTTTTTTTTTTTTACCTTTTAATACTTTTTCTGCATTAGGGTAAAAAACCTTCTGTGTGCAGCTTCCCCTCCCTAGCATCCCCCCCTCCACCCCCCCTTATGCTTACCTGATCTCCATTCATTGCCTTACACGAGAGCAGTGGCTCTTTCCTCTCTCTCCCTCTTCATAGGCTTAAAAACAGCAGTAGAAGCCATTGGATCCTGCTGCTGTCAGCCACAGGCAAAGAACAGGGTGGAGGGGCTGAGCCATGCTGTGTGTGTCAATAGACCTTCAGAGCGGGGCTTGAAATCAAGCCTGCATGAGTGCCTCCATAGCTGCTGGGCTTACTGTGGGGGCACTCAGCAGGTTGGAGGAGCCAGGAGTTTTTTTCCCAGGGCTGCTCTGTGCAAAACCACTGTACAGAGCAGGTAAGTATTACATGTTTTTGTTAAAAAAAAAAATAATGAAAATTCAAACCTTTAGTGCCGGTTCACACTTCCGCGTGTGCGGCGATCACATTTAATATCGGAGCGCACTGCTCCTTCATTACATGCGATCGGATGTGCAGTGCGAATTCAGCCATACACTTTGTATGGCTAAATTCGCACTGCACCCGCACAAGTCGCCCTTTTTTTTAAGCCGCATCAGGATCGGATTGCACAGTGGTTCACACTTGTGCGGTCCGATCCTGTGCGAACTGTCAGATCGCACTGCGATATGCGATCAAACTGGGGGTGTCGTTAACATTTAATTGACACCCCCTGCGTATCGCATATGGCAGTGTGAACTGCCAGATGTGCGTTTGCGATGCGGGAACAGGCTGCGAATTCGCAGCCTTCCCGCATCGCACAAGTGTGACCCGGCACTTACAATTGCTTTAACCACTTGCCTACTTTGCACTTAAACCCCCTTCCCATCCAGACCAATTTTTAGCTTTCAGTGCTCTCACACTTTGAATGACAATTGCGCGGTCATGCAACACTCAACCCATATAAATTTTTCGTCCTTTTTTTCATAGAAATAGAGCTTTCTTTTGATGGTATTTATTCACCGCTGGGCTTTTTATTTTGTGCGCTATAAATGAAAAAAGACCGCAAATTAAAAAAAAAAAACGTTTTTTTTTTAGCTTCTGTTATAAAATTTTGCAAATTAGTAATTTTTCTTCATAAATTTTGGCCAAAATGTATACTTCTACATATCTTTGGTAAAAATAACCCAAATAAGTGTACATTATTTGGTCTGCGTGAAAGTTAGAGAGTCTACAAGTTATGGTGCTAATCATTGAAAATTGATCACACCTAATGTACTGACAGCCTATCTCACTTCTTGAGACCCTAACAAGCCAGGAAAAGTACAAATGACCCCTTTTTGGAAAGTAGACATTCCAAGGTATTTAATAAGAGGCATGGTGAGTTTTTTGAAGTTGTCATTTTTTCCCACAATTCTTTGCAAAAATAATTTTTTTTTTTTTTTTTACAAAATTGTCATATTCAACAGGTTATTTCTCTCACATGGCATATGCATACTTACAACTACACCCCAAAACACATTCTGCTACTCCTCCTGAGTATGGCGATACCACATGTGTGAGACTTTTTTACAGCCTGGCCACATACAGAGGTCCAACATTGAAGTAGCACCTCCAGGCGTTCTCGGAGAATAAAATACACTTTTCATTTCTCAGCCACCTATTACACTTTTGAAGGCCCTGGAGCACCAGCACAATGAAAAAGCCCACTAAATGACCCCATTTTGGAAAGCAAACACCCCAACGTATAATCTATGAGGCATAATGAGTCTTTTGAACATGTCATTTTTTTCCAGAATCTTTCGGAAAATGTGGAAAAAAAATGAAAACGCATTTTTTTTACACAAAGTTGTCCATTTATAAGATATTTCCAACACCTAGCATGTACATAGCAAAAATGACACCCCAAAATACATTCTGCTACTCCTCCTGAGTATGGCGATACCACATGTGTAAGACTTTTTTACAGCCAGGCCACATACAGAAGTCCAACATTGAAGTAGCACCTCCAGGCGTTCTCGGAGCATAAAATACACTTTTCATTTCTCAACCACCTATTACACTTTTGAAGGCCCTGGAGCACCAGCACAATGAAAAAGCCCACTAAATGACCCCATTTTGGAAAGCAAACACCCCAACGTATAATCTATGAGGCATAATGAGTCTTTTGAACATGTCATTTTTTTCCAGAATCTTTCGGAAAATGTGGAAAAAAAATGAAAACGCATTTTTTTTACACAAAGTTGTCAATTTATAAGATATTTCCAACACATAGCATGTACATAGCAAAAATGACACCCCAAAATACATTCTGCTACTCCTCCTGAGTATGGCGATACCACATGTGTGAGACTTTTACGCAGTCAGGTCACATACAGAGGCCCAACATGCAAAGACACATAGCATGCACATACCATGAATTACCATGAATTACACCCCACAATACATTCTGCTGAGCAAAGGGTAAACAAAAGCTTACCTGTAGTTTTAAAAGCGCAGTTGTCCACAGGAGTTGAGTCCAGGCAGCAGGCAGGGACTTGGTCAGCAACAGTGCATGCAATTCTCCAGGCAAGGATACCAGTCCAGTGTCAGTGCATGCGGCAGGCAGAGGCATGATGGCAGTAAGTCCTGCAGGCAGAAGTAGGGCCTCTGTCGGGATAGAATGGGGACAGGGGTAGAGGCTTCTCCCACCCAAATCGCTTTGAAGCCTCCGGGATCCAGACCCTAATCTGAGAAGAAGAAAAACAAAAAAAATTGTTTTCTTCATCCAGAAAAACATTTCTGGTCCCCTCACATATGCGAGACCCCTGTGGTATGAATCCCACTACTTCCAGAGGCAGGCAAAAATCGTGGTCAAACAGTCCAGGGTCAGTTCCAGAGCAGGCAGAGGTATGAACAGAATCAGCAGGCAGAAGCATGGTCAAAAAACAGGCCAGGGTCAGTTCCGGAGCAGGCAGACATAGGTACAAAATCAGCAGGCAAAGGCGTCGTTGTATAACAGTCCAGGGTCATTTCAGGAGCATACAGTGGCATAAGGGGTGAAAGCTGAGGACTACGTTTACCATACTAATAATTTAGACAAGTATGGTAACGGCGGAAACAGTCGTCTACACAGAGGCCTGGTTGGGAAGGACACTGGGGACAATAATAGCGGGTGTCTTTTCGAATTCCTGCCTTGGTACACACCCTACATTTTTTCTGCCGTTTTTGGTCTCTTTGTGTGGGAGGGATTTTACTTGGAAAATGGCGTTCAGACAGTCTGCTTATTACGTCAGATCTAATGTTTTCTGGTGGGCCGTTTGGAAATATGAGGGTTGTGAAGATTTCCTCCAGGTAAAAAAGGAAGGGTTGGGGGCTTTCGGTGGATTTGCGGTATAAAATGTAGGAATTGTATATGGCCAAATGAAAAATATAAATTGCTACTTTTTTGTACCAATGATAGGTACGTCTTGTGGGTAGATAGGGTTCCATCATTTGGTCGTTGAAATCCACTCCCCCCATGAATAAGTTGTACTCATGTACACATGTTGGCTTTCGGACTGGGCCATTCCTTCGTCGGGATTCCACATAGTTGTCATTGTGGATCGAAGACAACATGTACACGTCTCTTCTGTCCCTCCACTTCACAGCCAGAACTTCCTCATTTCTCAGACTCGCCGTCTCCCCTCTTCTCAGCTTGGTGTTTACTAGCCTTTGAGGAAAGCCTTTCCGGTTTTTTCGGACCGTGCCACATGCAGGAGTCTTCTTTCTGTGAAGGTTTCGGAACAGGGGCAAACTGGTGTAGAAATTGTCTACGTACAGGTGGTAGCCTTTTTCAAGGAGGGGGTAAATGAGGTCCCAAACGACTTTCCCGCTTGATCCCATGTAGTCCGGACATTCAGGGGGATGCAGCTGGGTGTCCTTCCCTTCGTACACCCTGAAGGCATAGGTGTACCCTGTGGCTCGGTCACATAGTTTGTAAAGCTTCACCCCATAGCGGGCCCGTTTGCTGGGAATGAATTGTTTGATGCCCAGCCTGCCGGTAAATTTAACAAGGGACTCATCCACACATATATTTTTGGTCTGGGGTAAATAATTGAGGGAATATTTCTGAAAAATAATTTAGAAGTGGCCGAATTTTGAACAGCTTGTCAAATGCTGGGGAATTTCGGGGAGGGCACTGGGTATTGTCGTTGAAATGGAGGAACCTCATGATCATCAGATACCTGGCCCTGGGCATTACTGCAGAGTAGATGGGCATATGGTAGATTGGTTTGGTTGACCAATATGCTTGCAGTTCGTTTTTTTTATTGAGTCCCATGTTGAGGGTGAGGCCTAAAAATATCTTGAACTCCTCCACCGTTAGGTCTCTCCACTCAAAGGGACGGGAATAAAAAGATGTGGGGTTACTCTGGATAAATTGATGTGCATACAGGTTGCACTGGGCCACAATGGACGTCAGCAGGTCCTCCGTAAAAATTAAACGGAAGTAGTCAATTGGGGCAAAGTTCTCAGTGTTGACCTGGACTCCTGGCTGGGCAGTGAAAGGGGGGATGATGGCTTCTCCTGAGTTGGGAGGAAGCCACAGGGGGTTCAGAAGGGCATAGGGAAGGCTGGCGTTGGTCCTAACCCTTTGGGGGCGAGGTGACACCCCACTTGAGCTTGGCCTTTCTTGCCGAGGCACTGCGGAGCTGGTGGATGGCACTGCGGAGCTGGTGGATGGCACTGCGAAGCTGGTGGATGGCACTGCGAAGCTGGTGGATGGCACCGCAGAGCTGGTGGATGGCACTGCCTCCTCCTCACCAGAACGCCTTCGTTTGGCAGGCGGGCAGTATTCCTCCTCGTCGGAGTCGGTCTGCGTCCCGCTGCTAATGACCGGCTCGTAATTTACTTCGGAGTCAGACTCTGACTCCGAAGATTCCGAAGCAGAAAGCTCCCTGTCCATGTCCTCACTGAATATATTGAAGGCCTCCTCGGCTGAGAAAAATTTTTTTGCCATCGTTGGTGACACTGATGGGCACGGTGACACTGATGGGCACGGTTAAACTGGCTCACTGATGGGCACTGTGATGGGCACACTGATGGGCTCTGTGGGCACACTGATGAGCACACTTATGAGCACTGATGAGCGCTGTGGGCACACTGAGCACTGGGCGGCACTGATGAGCACTGGGCGGCACTGATGAGCACTGGGCGGCACTGATGAGCACTGGGCGGGCACTGATGAGCACTGGGCGGGCACTGATGGGCACACTGGTGGGCACTGGGCGGCACTGATGAGCACTGGGCGGCACTGATGGGCACACTGGGCACTGATGGGCACACTGGGCACTGGTGGGCACTGGGCGGCACTTATGAGCACTGGGCGGCACTGATGAGCACTGGGCGGCACTGATGAGCACTGGGCGGCACTGATGAGCACTGGGCGGCACTGATGAGCACTGGGCGGCACTGATGAGCACACTGGTGGGCACTGGTGGGCACTGGGCACACTTATGAGCACTGGGCGGCACTGATGAGCACTGGGCGGCACTGATGAGCACTGGGCGGCACTGATGAGCACTGGGCGGGCACTGATGAGCACTGGGCGGGCACTGATGAGCACTGGGCGGGCACTGATGAGCACTGGGCGGGCACTGATGGGCACACTGGTGGGCACTGGGCGGCAGTGATGATCACTGGGCGGCAGTGATGAGCACTGGGCGGCAGTGATGATCACTGGGCGGCAGTGATGATCACTGGGCGGCAGTGATGATCACTGGGCGGCAGTGATGAGCACTGGGCGGCAGTGATGAGCACTGGGCAGGCACTGATGGGCACAGGTGGGCGCACTGGTGGGCACACTGGTGGGCACTGATGAGACTGGGCACACTGGTGGCACACTGATGGCACACTGGGCACACTGATGGCACACTGGGCACTGGTGATCACTGGTGGGCAATGGTGGGCACTTTTTTTGCACTTACGATCTCTCCTCTCCTCACACTGCAGTCTGTGTGTGAGGAGGGAGAGCTGGCAATGAGTGATGATCTCAAATGTTTACATTTGAGATCATCTCTCATTGGATGCCTCGATCGTGACGAATGGCCGCTGTGATTGGCCATTCGTCACGATCTGTGATTGGCTGTGTCCAAGGGACACGGCCAACACAGATTATCCCTGGTGCGCGCTCGCGGGAGCGAGCGGGGAGTCTGTTACTACCGATTCAATGACAGATGATCTCATATGTTTACATATGAGATCATCTCTCATTGGATGCCTCGATCGTGACGAATGGCCGCTGTGATTGGCCATTCGTCTCGATCTGTGATTGGCTGTGTCCAAGGGACACGGCCAACACAGCTTCTGCCCGATGCGCGCTCGCGGGAGCGTGCGGCGGGCGTGTTTATGGGAGGCCGTTTAAAAACGGCCTCCCGAAAATTCAAGTCCTATATACGGCTGCAGCGCGGATGTGAGAAGGTTAAAGTGGAACTTCACTCTCTATCACCACTGATTATTTATTTATTTTTATTCCTTATGCTTCTAGCACATTTAAATAGATAGAAAGGTATAATTTGATTACTTGTTAAACATACATCCCAGGAGTCTTCAGGAGGGTTGGAGGATTTTCCCAGCTAAGCACTCCCTCCTGCCTGCATGCCTTAGCTAAGGGCAGATAGATTCCAAAAAGTAAGTGCTACATGAATCATCTGCCCTTACTGTTTTTTTTTTTTCTTCTGTTTTAATATATTTATTGAATTTTCAGAGTAAACATAAGCTCACGGTTTGGCTACACAGTGTTATTTAAGAACAAGTACAAACAGGCAATGTATAATAATAAATCAGCAAAGGACTAGCCAAAACTAAGAAGGACCAGTAGGAAAGTCAAAGCAAACATTGCCATTATTGCCAAGCTGTCCTCTAAGGGCTGACAACCCCCATTGACAAGTCTTATCTGGTAAAAGAAAGGAAGAACAATGAATAAGAAAGGAAGAGAGAGGAAAGCAAGAAAGAAGAGCAAGGGGGGGGGGGGGGGAAGGGTATCACCGACTCGGGTCCAGTACGGACAACACCTACTGAATCTTTAGGAATACTGGACATCTGTTCATTGACCCAGCAGTCAACTGGGTTTTCACACCTTGGAAGGCAACCTTAGGAGTCCTCCAGGCCTAAGTTATGGTATGTTTGGCAGAGATTAAAAGGCAAAAAGCCAATTTCTTTGTTTTAGCAGACATTAAAATGCAGAAAGCCAATTTCTGCTGAGGTGCGAAAAGGCCCAGTATATCACAATGTAGGAGAGCCAACCTGGTGTCCTTGCGTACTGTCGCGTGAAACAAAGTCTGCCGCAGGCCAAAAACCCTCAGTCATGGTCACGACCGCCAGATATGCAGAATGTCCCCACGTTGACTGCAAATCCTAAAGCATCTTTCGCTACTACCAGAATAGGCATGAGCAATCTGACCTGGGACATAGTACCACTGCAGGAGAACTTTATAGGGGGCTTCAAGAGTTGTGGCATTGAAGAAACATTTCACCACCATCTTCCAGGCCTTGCTCCAATCCTCCCCCCTCATTAGAGAACCCAAGATCTCGCTCCCAATGGGTCACATAAGAAAGGGATGTTAAGGATGTCCTACTGTTAAGAGAGGCATAGTGTCGAGATGAGGCCAGGAGAATGTGCTCGAAGGAAGTCTTGCGATACGAGTATGTGGAAGTATGATGAAGAGTTGAGATCCAATGTTGCAATTGCAAATAATGGTAAGGTTCCCGCAGTGAGATTTCATGTGTCCCCTGGAGGGCTTCCCAGAATGGAAGCGAACGGGTGGTTAGGAAATGATGCACCCTCATGAAACTGTGGGTGGTCCAATAGGATGGTCTAAACCCTGGGGCAAAAGAGGGATAATTAACTAGTTCCGCACCGCCCGCCGCAAATTTATGTTGGTACTTTGACGTTAAATACCGGGGTTATGGAAGCCGGCAGCGGGCAAAATTATCCGGTCTGCGCTCCTCATAGGCGGGAAGTCGAGTGAGGGCAAGATGGCCCCCCACTCGACTCTATGGTCTTGGAGGACCGGAGCAACGTCAAACGTCGTCTCCTAGCAACGCATTTAAAGAGGCCATTTTTTTCATCATGAAAAAAAATGACTTTTTTTTTTTTCTTTGTTTTTTTAGTGTAGATGTGAGATCTGAGGTCTTTTCGACCCCAGATCTCACAATAAAGAGGTCCTGTCATGCTTATTTCTATTTACAAGGGATCAAAACATTTTTTTTTTTTTTTAAACTTGTGTAAAAATAATGGATAAAATAAATAGAAGAAAAAAAAATGAAAGCGCCTTGTCCCCGTTAGCTCGCGCGCAGAAGCGAAGGCATACGCGAGTCCTGCCCACATATGTAAAACGGTGTTCAAACCACACATGTGAAGTACCACCGCGATTGTTGGAGGGAGAGCAATCATTTGCGCCCTAGACCTCCTCTGTAACTGTAAGCTGGTAACCTGTAGAAATTTTTAAAATGTCGCCTATGGGGATGTTTAAGTACCAATGTTTGTCGCCATTCCACGAGCATGCGCAATTTTGAAGCATAACATTATCTTTCACATTACAGAAAAAAAAATTGGGCTAACTTTACTGTATTCTTATTTTTTATTCATTAAAGTGAATTTTTTTTCCAAAAAATTGCGTTTGGAAGACCGCTGTGCAAATACGGTGTGATAAAAAATATTGCAATGATCTCCATTTTATTCTCTAGGGTCTTTGCTAAAAAATATATATATAATGTTTGGGGGTTCTAAGTAATTTTCTGGCAAAAAATTCACAGATTTTACCTTGTAAACAACAAGTGTCAGAAAAAGGTCCGGTCTTTAAGTGGGTAATATTCATCGGAAGGGGCAAAATAGGGGACATCAGGTTACTTGAATTCCGAACGAACGAAAATTCTCGTATGACAAAGACTTTTTTTTTGTTTGTTTGTTTCTGATCGTGTGCAGTCTTTTTTTCTTCTGATTTTTCTTGTACGAAAATCTTACGAAAATGGTACACATTAAAAGAAAATTGTTCATTCTGTTCCTGTGCGAGAAACATTTTGGAGTTTGTCCCTTTGGGAGTTTTCGTGCAAAAAGTCAGGATCGGCTATCGAAAGAAAAATCGTACGAAAATTCTTTGGACAAAAATCTTCGCCCGATTTTTTTCTTATAGTCTGTACAAGCCTTTTAAGGCTTGCCAGGAGGTTGGAGCACAATTGGGCAGTTCTTCTAGGCATACTAATAGTGGGATATCAGACCTAGCATGGAGCAAGGACAGTTGGGAAATTTGGGCCGCTAAATAATAATTAAAAAAATTAGGGACTCCCAGTCCGCCTTGTAGTTTGTGGGTATAGAGGGTAGATCTGAAATTATAGGGCGTTTTTGAGCCCATATGAGATGGTGGATCCTGTTCTGTAAGAGAAGAAGGAAAAGCGGAGGGACTTGTACTTACATATTTAATATTTAAGGCAAACTCACTCATCCATCCATGTCTCGATGCTTTTTTTTTTTGCCAAGAAATCACTTTTGAAAAACATCCCTCTAGCATTTCTGCCTGCAACCATCCCAGTGAAGGCAAAGGTTTGCCACTTCATGTGATAACCTCCAGAAAGAAAAGTGAGAAGCACATTAGCAATTTTACCAAATTTTGCTCATTTTTACCAAATTTTGCTGGCCATACACTGATGAAAATTCTGCTGGTCCAGCAGGGACCTGCCAAATTTTAATGTGTGTGGGCTCCCCTTCCCTTTTGCTGTCAGGCCCAGCACTCCATTTTTAAACCCATACCTATGCGCTGTAATAATGGCCAATGTGCAGCGCTATGTGTGTGCTGTGTTACTGTGCTTTGCAATAAAATATTACAGGCATGCATCTTTTGGTGACGCAGCACTTTGCAGTTACAATGTCTGGCAATGTGCTCCCTTGCATAGAGTTTATGGATTGCTTGTCATTTTGAAAAAGTAAAACAAGCACTGTGTTGTAACCGCACACTTCAATGCGTGTGAACACACATAAAATGCATGCCCAATGGTGTAAATGGACTCACAACGCATGACATACATTACCTCAGTGTGGGAGTGGGGGGTGTATTTCTGTTTGTTTCTTTTGTTCTTTATCTTTAATATACATTATTTTTTTATAGTTATTTATTTTTTGTTCAGTACTGGGGACTTTGTGTAAATATCAGAGGTCTAAACACATCCTGTATGTTTTATTTTTGATTTAGAGCAGGGATCCTAAGAGCCCATTCAGACAGGGGCGACACGACTTGCTGGGGCCACCTGTGAAGTCGCGGTGCACAGCGTGCACTGTGACCTCGGCGCGACATGCACGGACTTCATATATTTGAAGTCAATGCAAGTCGCCTCCAGGTCGCCCCAAAGTAGTACAGGACCCTTTTTCTCTTACGTCCTCCGACAGTCGCCGCCTCTTCATATTCGTCACATATGGGGTTATTAGACTTTGCTCCAAAGGAGTAGCTAGGCAACAGAATATGTTAACATTAAAGCTTTTAACATATCCCACCCTCAAGGGGTGGTCCCCTCAGTCAATACCCTCCTACTTCCTGCAACCATATCTCAGTTTCAATGTCTAGCTTGTCAGGAGTGGCTGGCTCTCTCTGTGCTGGGGCTTTGTGCCCCAGACTCTTTCTTCTTTTTTGATTTTTTGTTTGAGTTTTCTCTCTACCTTTACTTAGCTGTTCTTTTTGTCAGCATTAGTTAGTTCTTCGGATGAAGAGGATCATGCGGGCTGGGTCTCGGGCTGATCCCCCTGGTCGCAGGTCGTGGGTCAGTGGCTTCCCAGCCTGCCATCGAGCGTTCAGCCAGGTAACGCTCCTGGCACAGTGAACGACCCATCCCTGTTCGGTGCAGGGATGATTGGTGAGGTGGCTACCTCACTGGACGCTGTGCGGTTTCTTAACCCCCATTCTGTGCGTCTTGTATGTGACTCTCCCTGCCTCATGTGCAGCGGCTTGTTCGCCTGTGCGGGTCCCCCACGCCATTGTGAGGTAAGTGTATCTATGTGGGGACCTGTCTGTCTGGGGGGTGTCAGTCTGGGACTGTGTAACCTGCCTCTGTTCTCACTGTTTGTCTCCCTATCACTCGGCTGCATGCTGTGGGCTGCAAGGGGGGGGGGGAGCTGTGTGACACTCCTCCCTGGATCTAGTGGGGTCCGAGGTGGAGGCTGAAGTTGAAGGGGTTGATAATTCTCCCCCTGGCTCGCCTGAAGAGCTTGCAATCATGGATGAATTGATTGCTTCCATAAAACAAACGCTGCGTTTGCAGGATGAAGTGTGTCCCCCCGCTGCCTTGGCGGCTTATGGGACGCAGAGAAAACGCAGGACGCCGCAGGTTTTTCCCTGCAATGATGATTTTCAGCGCGCAGTTAAGGAACAATGGCGCAATCTACGCAAACCTTTTGCTGTACCAAGTAGGTTCAAGCTGCGTTATTCTTTCTCGCCTTCCACTGATGAAAGGTGGTGTGTGCCACCCCCAGTGGATCACGCAATTGGGGTTTTAAACAAATCCACTGCGATTCCTGCAGAGGATACCCCTGTGTTCCGTGATGCCACGGATAGGAGATTGGAGTCTCTTGCCCGTCATACTTATTCTGTTACGGGTTCTATGCTTAAGGCTCTGTTTGCCTCTCTCATGGCGGCCCAGGCTGTCGCAAGTTGGACGCAGATGCTTAGGCGCGTCCTAGTGGCCGATTCGGCCTCGCCGGCGACCCTGGATATGGTGGATCAAATCCACCAGGGTGTCATGTATCTGTGTGATGCGGACTTGGACCTAGTCCCGTTGGCTGCACGTGTGCACAGCGTGGCGGTGTTGTCTCGCCGCCTGGTTTGGTTGAAATGTTGGTCGGTGGACCAATCTTCACGTAAGACCTTAGCCAATCTGCCTTATGATGGGTCTTGCCTTTTTGGGGAGTCCTTGGATGTGTTGATTAAGGGGATCACCGGAGGTAAGAGCACTCTCTTGCCCCATTTCCCCAAGGCTAAGGGGGCTTCTGGGAAGAAGCATGCTAATTTTCGGCCCCCTCAGGGGTCCTTTCGTGCCTTTCGGTCGCACTACAAGGGCAAACCGTTCAAAGGTCAAGGCTCTCAGAAGAAGCCCTGGTCTGGAAAACAGAAGTCCGGTCAATCCGGATCCGCAGCCCATAACAGTGCGGCCTGAAGGGGCGCCCTCACCCAGTTTTGGGGTGGGGGGATGCTTGCTCGGTTTTCTTCAACCCTGGTTGGCCCGCGTGCGGGACAGATGGGTTCAGGAGATCGTTCGATCTGGTTACAAGATCGAGTTTCTCTCTCGGCCGGAGAGCAGATTTTTTCCCTCAAATCTTCAACTGTCTCCAGAGCGTTTACGGGACCTGCACCTGGCGGTGCGGGACCTGAGGGCTCAGGGAGTGGTGGTTCCGGTGCCTCATCGGGACAGATTTCGGGGGTTTTATTCCAATCTGTTCACCGTGCCCAGAAAGGAGGGCAAGGTTCGTCCAATTCTGGACTTGAAGGCTCTGAACCGCTCTGTGCGGGTTCGCAAGTTCCGCATGGAATCCCTGCGGTCGGTGGTGGCTGCCCTGGTTCCGGGGGAATTCATGGCCTCCATCGATTTGAAGGATATCTTCGCATCCCCATTTTCGAGGGTCACCAGAGGTACCTTCGATTCGCCATTGCGGAGGATCACTACCAGTTCGTGGCGTTGCCTTTTGGTCTCGCCTCGGCTCCGCGGGTCTTCACCAAGGTGCTTGCACCGGTTCTGGCATTATTGAGGGCCCAGGGCATTTCTGTCCTGGGGTATCTGGACGACATTCTGGTTCGGTCTGCGACCAGCCAGGGTCTGGAGAAGGACCTGTCTGTCACGATGCAAACTCTGCAGGAGTTTGGTTGGATGCTAAATTTTCCAAAGTCGACACTGAGTCCGTCGGTTCGTATTCCCTACCTGGGAATGATTCTGGACTCGGTGCAGGCGAAGGTCTTCCTGCCGGAAGACAAACTCAGAACTCTTCAGGAGGAAGTCGGGTCCCTCAGGGACGTTCCGCACTCGTCTCTGCGGACGTGCATGAGATGTCTGGGATTGATGGTCTCGGCCTTCGAGGCGATTCCCTTCGCCCAGTTTCACACACGGGATCTCCAAGCGGAGATCCTGTCCATGTGGGACGGGCGACCTCAATCTCTGGATCTTCAAATCTCGTTGAGTCATCGCACCAGAGGAGACCTTCTGTGGTGGCTCCAGTCCCCGATGGTGTCTGGGGGCAAGTCGTTTCGTCCTATCTCGTGGACGGTAATCACCACGGATGCCAGCCTGTCGGGCTGGGGTGGTGTTCTGGGCGTTCTGTCCGCCCAGGGGACTTGGTTGGAGGGGGAGTCCTCCCTTCCGATCAACATTCTGGAATTGTGTGCGATAAATCTCTGTCTTCATCGCTGGACGGACCGGCTGCAGGGCTGCCCGGTTCGTGTGCAGACGGACAATGCCACGGCGGTGGCCTACATCAACCACCAAGGGGGCACCAGGAGTGCCCGAGCGGCTCGAGAAGTGGCCGACATTCTGTCTTGGGCCGAGACTCATGTCCCGGCGATAACGGCGGTTCACATTCCAGGGGTGGAGAACTGGCAGGCGGACTATCTGAGTCGCCAGACCCTGGATCAGGGGGAATGGTCTCTCCACCCGGCTGTCTTCCAGATGTTGTGCGCGAAGTGGGGTCTTCCAGATGTGGACCTGTTCGCGTCTCGTCTCAACAAGGTGAGAAGGTTCGTGGCAAGGACGCGCGACCCTCGGGCAGACGCGTCGGACGCGTTAGTGGCCCCGTGGCATCAGTACAAGCTGATGTACGCGTTTCCACCGATTCAGTTGCTGTCCAGGTTCCTTCGCAGGTTACACTCGGAACGCAGCACGGTGATTCTTGTGGCACTGGACTGGCCTCGCCGGTCCTGGTACGCAGACCTCATGAATCTGGCGGTCGACGCCCCGTGGCGTCTGCCTCTTCGAGACGATCTCCTGTCTCAAGGGCCGATATACCATCCTGCTTTACAGTCGCTGGCTTTGACGGCCTGGCTGTTGAGACCGAGGTCCTGAAGGAGAAGGGTCTCTCCCCAGAGGTCGTTCATACCTTGATCAACGCGAGGAAGTCTTCCTCGGGGAAGGTTTATTACCGTACTTGGAAGGCCTATTTTGCCTGGTGTGAGTCCAGGGGGTTTTCACCCCGCACGTACTCGGTTTCCCGAGTGCTGTCCTTCCTTCAAACGGGTGTCGATCAGCGTTTGGCGCTGGCTACGATAAAGGGTCAGGTGTCTGCGCTGGCCGTTCTGTTTCAACGTCCCGTGGCTTCCAACTCCTTGGTTGGCACTTTTGTTCAGGGAGTGCGGCATCTGGTTCCTCCTAGGAGGGATCCTCTGCCCCCTTGGGACTTGAATCTCGTTCTATCTGTGTTACAACGTGCTCCTTTTGAACAGATCAGGGAGATCTCGTTGTCTATGTTGTCCAAAAAGGTCGCCTTTTTGGTTGCGATCACTTCGGCTCGCAGAGTGTCGGAGCTGGCGGCTTTGTCCTGCAAGTCTCCGTATCTGGTTGTTCATTTGGATAAGGTGGTCTTGCGACCTAATCCTTCTTTTCTTCCGAAGCGAGTTTCGGAATTCCATCTTAATGAGGATATTGTCTTGCCTTCGCTGTGCGCGAAGCCTAAACATCCAAAGGAGGTGAGATTACATTCTTTAGATGTTGTTCGGGCGATAAGGGTCTACCTTAAATCGACTGAGTCTTTTCGAAAGACGGACTCCTTGTTTGTTCTTCCAGAGGGTCCTCGGAAGGGCATGGCGGCGTCGGCCTCTACCATCGCCAAATGGATCAGGCAGACCATTGAACAGGCCTATGCTTTGCAGGGGAAGGTTCCCCCTGTGCCTGTGAAGGCGCACTCTACTAGATCTCTGAGTACGTCTTGGGCCTGTCGTCATGGGGCTTCTGTAGCCCAGGTGTGTAAGGCGGCGACCTGGTCGACCGTGCACACTTTCACAAAATTCTACAAAGTAGATGTTCAGGCATCGGCGGATGCTTCCTTTGGCCGCAAGGTTCTTAGTGCGGCAATTCCCTAGGGTCCCTTGTTGGGGACCTCTGGCTGTTGGGATAAGTTTTTTATCCCCTGGTTATTTGTCTTTTCCTGGGTTGTTGCTCCTGTTGAGCACTTGTTTTTCCTGTAGCCCAGCTGGTTTCCTTCCTTTGGTAAGGTTCCTTTCTTTGATGCGGAGACTGCGTTGCCTTTCGGCGCGGATGCGTTTCTTACCCCTCATGTTTGCACTGCTTTGGGACGTCCCCATATGTGACGAATATGAAGAGGCGGCGACTGTCGGAGGACAAAAGAGAAAACAGAATTTTTGTAAAATCTTACCTGTAAAATTCCTTTCTCTGAGTACTCCGACAGTCGCCGCCCCCGCCCCTCTTTTGGGGTTTGGTTATATACTCTACTGCTATTCCACTGAAACTGAGATATGGTTGCAGGAAGTAGGAGGGTATTGACTGAGGGGACCACCCCTTGAGGGTGGGATATGTTAAAAGCTTTAATGTTAACATATTCTGTTGCCTAGCTACTCCTTCGGACCAAAGTCTAATACCCCATATGTGACGAATATGAAGAGGCGGCGACTGTCGGAGGACTCAGAGAAAGGAATTTTACAGGTAAGATTTTACAAAAATTCAGTTTTTCTAAGTCGGAGCGACTTGTGTCGCTCCTTTTAGAACGGGTCCTGTGCTAATCAATGGCAGGCGACCGACCGCGACTTGTCAGTCGACTAGTGTGAATGGACCCCTAAACTACGGCCCTCCAGCTGTTACAGAACTACAGATCCCATGTGGCATTGTAAGCTCTGACATTCACAGACATAACTAGGCATGATGGGAACTGTAGTTCCTGAACAACTGGAGGGCCATAGTTTGAAGACCCCTGATTTTAGAGGAAGAGATTGAGTATCTACTTCTCCACTGCACTGTAATGAACACAGGCGTGCTCTATGCAGAGCACTCTGTGTTCATTCGCAAAACAGGAAGACATAGTAAACCTCTTACTGATGTTTACTATAGTGCTTTATACAGAGCTTTTCCTGTGTTATTCAAGGTGCCAGTAAACCTTGCTCGTTATCCTCACTACCTGATTCTCTCTTGTGCCCACAGCTGCTGACAGGAGGCGGGGGTGGGGGGAGGGGTGTTGACTAAGTCAGGGAGGGAATGGTAAGACACAGGGTGGATGGAGAAGGTGACTGATAGCAGCAGAGGGAAGGGGACATAAACTGCAGCTGGAATATGTTTAATGATCAGCCGCTGTCAGTATACTATGTCTTGGTGGGGGATTATTTGTTTGTATGCATGGATGCAGCATGGAACAATCGTGTAGATTAGATGTTATGACTTCTGCTTCAGAAAGTATTGAAGCCGAACACTGCCAGGCAACTAGCATTTTAGAAGGTTGGTAATGGCAGCTTTTTTTACTCAGTGCAGGTATCCTTTAATTAGCATAAAATGCACATATACTTGCTTAAAATATGCTTTTTTATTTAAGTTTTTTCTAATTCCAATTTTATTTATTTTTTTTTTTAAATGAAGAATAACTGCAACATTGATGCCTGCTGCCAAGTCCTGAGACAAGAGAGCTGTAAATACCTCTATATGGAGGGGCATAATCCAGAAGACACTAGAACAAACAATCTTTTGCACATCAATCTTGGCATTCACCCAGGCACCAATTTCCTTGGTGAAGTAACACAAATGAATGGTCGTCCACTGGTTCATAGCTCAAGTGATGGGCACATTGATCCTCAGCACGCTTCTGGCAAGCTTATATGTTTGGTTCAAGAGCCTCATTCTGCCCCAGCAATTGTGCCACAGAATTACAATCCATTTTTCTTGAATGACCGAAACTCGCCAACCCCTCCCCCGCAGCCCATTCAGCAGCAAAGTGTCAATACGTCAGCTATGCAAGCTTCCCTGCCAAATTATATGCACATACCTCGCTACAGTACAAATCCTATAACTGTAACAGTATCACAGAATATACCCTCTGCACACAACGTGCCCAGAGCTTTACAGATTCTTCCTCAAGTGCAGAGCAATCCTTATGGGTCTCCAAGTTCTATTTACATTAGACAGTCTTCCCAAAATTCCCCAGGAAGACAAACCCCACAAAACACACCATGGCCCCAGTCTTCTCCAGTTCCTCACCCAAACTACAGTCCTTGCCCTCTTCCAGTGTTTCCTCAGAGTTACCAACCTACACAGTATTCACCTAAACAGCCTCAAATTCCTCAGTCTGCTTTTCGTTCCCCTCCTACATCACAGTGTACGTCTCCTTATAGCTCCCCACAGCATCAAGTGCAGCCTAATCAGCTAAGTCACCAGACTTCACATGTGTTTATGCCCCCAAGTCCCTCAACAGTTTCTCCTCATGCTTATTCACAAGCTCCACCTCCCTATCCAAAGCAAAGTAGTCATTCTGTATCTTATCTTCCTTATGGTTCCGGCATGAACAAGGCTCCTGGGATGAACAAAATAGAAATTACAGTTGAATCACAACAAAGACCAGGAACTGCAATGAATAGAAGTCCTTCACCAATAAGTAATCAACCCTCCCAGCGGAGTCCACATTCTGCATATGCCTCAAGTACACGATCAGGTTCACCTTCAAGGGCAATACAAGGCCAGCCAAAGACTCCATACGGTGGTAATCCCTTATATATAACTTATTCACAACCACAGACCACCTCTGGCTCCCCCACTCCTTCTCCTCGTGTACTGATGTCTCCATCTAACCCAACTGTTTTCAAAATTACTGTTGCACGGGCTCCTACTGAAAATCTTCTAAATATTGTGGACCAAGAGCAGCATCCAGGTGCTCCAGAACCTATACAACCAATTTCACTGATGCCATCATCAGGAGTTGAAAAGGGAGTTCACAAATACCATCGAAGTTCTAGTTCTGGATCAGATGACTACGCATATACCCAAGGTACTGCCTTTTTTTTTTTTTATTTTACTCCTTAGAGGCCTAGAGGGACACTTCTGTTTTCCTTCTCCTATCTCTGCATGATTTCTCTGGTAGGGCTGTGTTATTGATTTCATCTTCAGGCCGCCTTATTGTTTAGTTCTTTTACTTGTCTTTAACGTAAAACCAAATTATGGTAACTGCCAGTGTTGGGGGTAACTAGTTACAAAGTAACTGATTACAGTAACTACATTACTTTTTTTGGTAACGAAGTAATGTAACTAGTTACAATACTAATATTGGTAACTACACTACTTAACTAGACTATAGGAGGTAACTACACTACTTTACTAGGCTATAGGAACGCGCTTTCCTGCGTTACCCAAGCCGTGCGATACAATCGTTATTTCGAAGAATAGAGAGGGATGAAGTTTATGACTTTTTGTTGCACTTTATGTTTTATTCTGTTTTTTCAGGTTTTGTTCTCATGTTTCCCAAAGCCTGTGTTTATACAATAATCTCTATGCAGAAAGAGTGTCATGTATCTTCTTCTACACAGTCAATTAAGAAAGAGGAAAGTGAAGTAATAAGTAGTGAAGTTACTTTTCAAATGCAGTAACTAGTAAAGTAATCTCATTACAATTTACAGAAGTAACTAGTTACATTTTTTGAGTAACTACCCCAACACTGGTAACTGCCTACAAGGACTCTGCATTGTCCATGACAACTAGCCATATTTCCATTTTCCAATTTGACATAGCAATATGAATGGCAAAACTGACTATTAGTAATAAAGTCTTATTTTATAGGCACTATCCATTTATAAAACCACTGTAACCAGTAGATAGGTTAAGACGGTAGAAGCATGGAAAACAGTTAATTATGCTTATTTCACCAATGTCACTTTACATGTAATCCTCAAATGTGCTAGAATGTACATTGCTGTGCCACTGGAGAACATCTCTACAATCTATTTCAGTTCTGAAAATGTCATACACATTGATCTAGGAGTTCAGATTCTTATTGACTCAACAAGCAGCTCTACTTGTTATGTTTCTATAGTGCTTGTGTGGTGTGTCTGCACTGTGTAATGTTTCTAGTGAGTCAGAAGTATGTGCTTTCCTTAATCCATAATCCATGTGGGATTATGCTACTAATACATTATCATGTATGCACAATCAAAATAAATATGAATGACATTTGTGCTAAAGAGATTCCGGTGGCTATAACAGGTATGCATTTTGGTTGTATTGCTAAAAACATGGATACATTTGTGTTGTGATGAATTTTGGACAGCAGCTCTGATTCTTGAAGAGATATATGTCGGAGTTCGTGTGGGTTTCAAACAAGAGCTTCTCTCAAGATGCTGAAATAGTTTTAATCAGATTGTCGGAGACTTGCAGATATCTATGTAGTATTACTTTGATGGCAGTCAATGCAGCTGAAAGCTAAACACTGTTTATAAAAGGAAAGCAAGCTGTTTTTTTTTTATGCCTTTCTCTTTGAGACTATTTTGTAAAGGGAAAAATGTAGTTATTTCATTAGGAATCTATTCTTCCTTCTGTGTTTATAATCTATTGTTTTCAATTGTGTTGGTTTTTTGATTGCATCTAAATGAAAAAAAAAAAGAGACTTAGTGATTCTAAGGCTTCATGTACACCCTACCTACATTTACCGTGGCTGTGAGAAAACGCAAAAGGAGACAAAATAGTGTCACATTTTGCATTTTCCCACGCTCAGTGGTCAAAAGGTTCCTATCCTGAATGCGATATTTCTGTGTTCAGGAGAGGGAGGTTGACGCTTGCCTAACTGCGGCAACTCCTAAACCCAGCTAAAAGCCTAGGTATATGTTGACACATAGGGGTCAATTCACTAAGAGTTTAATAATGGGTAAAAGAATGCTAGCGGTAAATCCTTTGTGAAAGTGCAATTCACTAAGAATTTTGTGTTAAATGCCAATTGCGGTATTTGTTCGATTGAGGAGTAATTTTTGCATTAATGCAGTTACCGCATTGAGCTAGTTGCTAAGGAGCGGGACGGGAAGCCGGCCGCCCTATCCTTAACCATGGATGACTCCTCGGCTGTAAGCGGGTTCAAGGGCCTCACCCCCACAACCCTTGCCCGGTGGTTGTGAGTGTCAGCGGGCAGGTGTCTTATCAAAATCTGCAAGCCCCCTTTAATAAGGGGGCCCCTAAATCCCACTTTAAAAGTGTCAAAAAGTAATAACAGACAGCTTTTGACCATTCCTTTATTAAAAAAAATCATGACGCCTGCGTACCACTGGAACCTGAAAAAAAGAGCTCTACTCACAAGGACAGCTGGCCGCCAAATGCCCACTCCTCCTCCGTTTGACCATTCTTGTATAGGTAAGGGCAGTGCCACCTGGCATCGTCACTTGATGGCACCGCCCCCTCGTGACCTCACAGACCTAACATGCACCAGTCTGATGTCACAAGGGGGCGGTGCCACCAGGTGACATCACCAGTTGGCCCTGCCCTTACCTACATCAGAATTGTCAAATGCCAGAGGAGGCATTCGGCAGTTCATGCGAGCGGAGCTCTCTTTTTAAATTTTGTATTCGCAGGCGTCTTGATTGAAGATGGATTTCCTGGCCCACTCCGTAGCAACCGGTGATTTTAAAAAAAAAACAGGGTGGGGTCCCCTTACCCCAAAGCTGTTTTTTGACAAGTACCACATTTGAGACCGCTGGCAAAACCCTGGTGGTAAATATCACGTCTCTTTACCCTGGTCTGTTTTGTGAATTGGACTTCAGAGCTTTTTAACCCCTTTTGAACCACCTACTGTATACATATGGTAAATACCGTGGCTATGGCAGCAGCTTTCACATAAAAGTGATCCCAGCTTACTGGACAGTTTTTGGTTAGCCCGGAGCCAATCCGATGCTCTCCGTGGCTGGGCAGGAAGCCAAATTAGGGCAAGATAGCCCCCACTCGGCTCTATGGCCATGGAGGAACGGAGCGACCTCCCATGTCACTTCCACATTCTGGGCTTGAAGTGCAACATTTGACACATTTTAGTGGGGAGGGGGGAACAGGTACCTGTTTTTGACAGGTACTCTTCCCCCACCTCCGGCAGACAGCGGTGCGGCGCTGTCCCTCGAAAGTTCGGCATGCGCAGTAGGTGTTCCCTACAACGAATGGCGGCAGCACCCAGCAGCTGAACCAAAAATCGGCTGGGGTGCCAACATCCCGGGCTCCCTGGACAGGTTAGTGTCTACATAGTAAAAGTCAGCAGCTACAGTATTTGTAGCTGCTGACTTTTTTTATTTTTTTTCCCCCAGCTGGAACTCCGCTTTAAAGCAAAATTACTTTTTTGTTTTTCGCTTTTAAGTCTATCAGTAGTCTGTCATGCTTATTTCTACTACAAGGGATGTTTACATTCCTTGTAATAGAAATAAAAGTGATTAAAAAAAAAATTAATAATTAACCGCTTGCCGACCGCCGCACGACTATATACTGCGGCGGTCAGCCCCTCACAGGCAGAGTGACGTAGCGGTACGTCACTAGCCTGGGAGGGTCTGGGGAGCGAGCGCGCGCCGCCGGCGGCGCGCTTCCGCTCCCGCGCGGTCACGGACCCCCTCTGCGATCGGCGGGGGAGAGGGAGAAAGTCAGGCAGCTTGTGTAAACAAGCTGCCTGTCATACTCCTCAGTGTAAAGACACTGATCACACGGATCTAGTATGTAGATCCGTTGATCAGTGTCCTTACAGCTCAAGCCACAGCCAATCACAGTAGAAAGCACGCCCCTAGGGACACACACAGCCCCTCCCTCCCAAATAAAGTTAACCCCTTCACTACCAGTGTATTTTTACAGTAACAGTGCATATGTATAGCACTGATTACTGTAGAAATGTCACTGGTAACCCCAAAAGTGTCAAAAATGTCAGTCAAGGGTCCGATCTGTCCGCCCCAATGTCGCAGTACCGCAAAAAAAATCGCAGATCGCCGCCATTACGCGTTAAAAAAAAAACAACAAAAATGACAAAAATCTTTCCCTTTGTTAGTAAACGCGATAACTTTTGCGCAAACCAATAAAAATACGCTTTTTGCGATTTTTTTTTTTTTTTACCAAACATAGGTAGCATAAAACAAATTGGCCGAAAATGTTAAAAAATTTTGATTTTTACATTTTTTTTTGGGGGAATTTCATATAAAAAAATGTGAAAAATATTGTTATTTTTGCAAAATTGACGCTCTTTTTTTGTTTATAGCGCGTGATCAAAAAATCTCACAGGTGATCAAATACCACCAAAAGAAAGCTCTGTTTGTGGGAAAAAAAGGACGTCAAATTCGTTTAGGTACAGCGTCGCACGACCGCGCAATTGTCCGTTAAAGTCACACAGTGCCTAATCGCAAAATACCCCCTGGTCGTTTAGCAGCCAAATCCTCCGGGGCTTAAGTGGTTAAAAGGGACAGTGTAAAAAAAAAAAAAAGTAAAATGATAAAAAAAAAAGATGTAAAGTGCCCCATCCCTTCGAGCTCGTACGCAGAAGTAAGTCGCGCCCACATATGTAAACTGCGTTCCAACCACACGTGAGGTATCACGCGATCGTTTGAGCGAGAACAATAATATTAGACCTCCTGTAACTCTAAATAGGTAACCTGTAACATTTTTTAAAGTATTGCCTATGGAGATTTTTAAGTACTGTAGTTTTTCGCTATTCTAAGAGCGTGTGCAATTTTAAAGCAGGACGTGTTCGGTATCTATCTACTCAGCGTAACATCATCTTTCACATTATACAAACAAAAAATTGGGCTAACTTTATGGTTTTCTTTCTTTTTATTTCAAAGTTTATTTTTTCCCCAAAAAAATGTGTATGCAAGACTGCTGTGCCATTATCATTATAATTTTTTTTATTTTTTTTTAATTGGACTTAATTTACTGCATGCGATAAATTATGCAAATGAGTCAGTGACTGCGTTATCACATGCGGTAAACGTTAGTAAATTGATCCCATAGACTTTATGAAGTTGAATTTAGGAGTTTTGGCAAAAAAAAAAATGGCAAAAGCTCCTAAACTCAAGTTTAGGAGCTACCAGTGTACATGAAGCCTTAAGGTTATCGTCTGTTATAAAAAGGAAAAAAAATAAATAAATGTTTCCTGCTCTATGCAATGGTTTTGCACAGAGCAAGCCAGATACTCTTTATGGGTCCCCCACCAGCAGTCCTGGCTCCTCCCCCTTGCTGAGTGCTGCCAATAGCAATTCTCTTGCTGTGGAGGCACTTGAGCAGGCTTGATCCTAAGCCGCGCACTTGTAAATGGGCATTGTCCATTCACACACACAGCGTGGCTTTGCATAGAATGCATTAAAGTGATCGTTAAGTCTTGTTTGTAATTTTTAACAAAAAAAAAAAAAGTTCTACTTTCTTCCTTGCTATGGGGGCACCCTAGCCACTTTAAGGCCCCTTTCACAATTATGCGACTTGTCCTGCGACTTGTGACTTCAAAGTCACATGACAAGTCGTACTCCATGATTTCCAATGAGTACCATTCATATCTGTGCGACTTCAAGTCGCATAGACTTCCTTGCACTACTTTGGTCCGACTTTGATGCATTTTGAGGTCCGTAGACCTCAAGAATTACACAGGCATTGCTTCAAGCACAGGCAAAATCGTGCAACTTTTAGGTCGCAAAAGTGTGAAAGGAGCCTAAAATGGTTTTAAAGTCAGAAGGTTTTTTATCTTCATGCATGCTTCATGCAGCAGCCCCCCTAATACTTACCTGAGCCCATCTTTAACCAGCGATTTTTGCATGAGTGTCTCGGCTGCCTGAGACTCTCGCTCTTCATTGGCTTAGATAGCAGTGCGGCGCCATTGGCTCACCCTGCTGTTAATCAAATTCAGTGAGCCAAGAAGGAGAAAAAAAGGGGAGGCCAGGCGCAGCTCCCTGTCTAAATGGACACACGGAGCCACAGCTCAGCTTAGATGCCCCCATAGCAAGCTGCTTGCTGTGTGGGCACTCAGCAGGAGGGAGGGGCCAGGAGAGCCAAAGAGGGACCCGATAAGAGGAAGATCTGAGCTGCTCTGTGCAAAACCAACTGCACAGAGCAGGTCAGTATGAAACTTTACAATCACTTTAAGGTTAGAAGCACTTAACTTTTAGATTTTAACCTCTCCCAGACTTTATTAGAAGTGACATTGGTACTCGTAGTAACCGGATCAACTTAAAGTATAACTAAAGGCAAAACTTTTTTTTTCAGTTTGGAACAGAGTGCTGAAGGATTTGTTTTTATTGCTGTCTGTGCCCCCCCGCTAAGGAGATTCACCCTCTCTGTTTGTCCTGTTTACAATTATCGTTGAATGTAAAAGAAAATCCCAACTTTTGGGTTGTCCCAGAAAAGTAAGAGGGGGGAAAGCTTCCAACAGACACTAGTTCTGATGACCTGGGAGGGCGCCCACAGAGGCAGAAAAAAGAAAATCGGACGGGTTCTAAACCTCCCTTACTTTATCCAAAATGGCAAAAAGAAAGTTTTTCCTATAGTTCTACTTGAATTGGTTACTTTAATCAACACCTTTTTTCCACTTTTTTTTCCCCTTCAGATTCAGTAAACCAAACTCTGTCAAATACAGTGAAAAGTTTCTGCAGCTGACTTTTATAGAGGCCAGCCAAACTTTTCATGCATCAGGCTGAGATGAGTGCAGTTAGATCGGCACCCCACCTGCTGCTCAGAATACTTTGCAAATCTTTTGAGCCAGGGTCCTACTGTGAGCATGTACTGTGAGCATGTAGAGTTGGCTGAAGTCATCTCAGAAGGAACATTTCCTATTGAAGTCTCTAGTATTGCTCCTGGCAAAAAAGCCAGGCAGCCATATACAGTGCTTTGCGAAAGTATTCGGCCCCCTTGAACTTTTCCACCTTTTGCCACATTTCAGGCTTCAAACGTAAAGATCTAAAACTGTAATTTTTTGTGAAGAATCAACAACAAGTGGGACACAATCGTGAAGTGGAACGAAATTTATTGGATATTTCAAACTTTTTTTAACAAATAAAAAACTGAAAAATTGGGCATGCAAAATTATTCAGCCCCCTTAAGTTAATACTTTGTAGAGCCACCTTTTGCTGCGATTACAGCTGTAAGTCGCTTGGGGTATGTCTCTATCAGTTTTGCACATCGAGAGACTGAAATTTTTGCCCAGAATGGTTCTGTATTTGGCTCCATCCATCTTCCCATCAATTTTAACCATCTTCCCTGTCCCTGCTGAAGAAAAGCAGGCCCAAACCATGATGTTGCCACCACCATGTTTGACAGTGGGGATGGTGTGTTCAGGGGGATGAGCTGTGTTGCTTTTACGCCAAACATAACGTTTTGCATTGTTGCCAAAAAGTTCGATTTTGGTTTCATCTGACCAGAGCACCTTCTTCCACATGTTTGGTGTGGCTTGTGGCAAACATTAAACGACACTTTTTATGGATATCTTTAAGAAATGGCTTTCTTCTTGCCACTCTTCCATAAAGGCCAAATTTGTGCAGTATTCGATTGATTGTTGTCCTATGGACAGAGTCTCCCACCTCAGCTGTAGATCTCTGTAGTTCATCCAGTGATCATGGGCCTCTTGGCTGCATCTCTGATCAGTCTTCTTGTATGAGCTGAAAGTTTAGAGGGACGGCCAGGTCTTCGTAGATTTTCAGTGGTCTGATACTCCTTCCATTTCAATATTATCGCTTGCACAGTGCTCCTTGGGATGTTTAAAGCTTGGGAAATCTTTTTGTATCCAAATCCGGCTTTAAACTTCTCCACAACAGTATCTTGGACCTGCCTGGTGTGTTCCTTGTTCTTTATGATTCTCTCTGCGCTTTAAACGGACCTCTGAGGCTCCGTTTCCACTACCGCGGCTACGAAGTCATGCTACTTCTAGCGCGACTTCGTAGTGAAAGTTGTTTGCGGTTTTCAGTGCGACTTGTCCCTCATTATAGAGGGAAGTTGCACTGAAGTCGGCCCAAAAGTAGTGCACAAACTACTTTTGAAGTCGCCGCAACTCAAGTCGCGGCTGTGATGGTGTTCACCATCACTGAAATTTAAGGACAGATGGGTGATAGGTTGAATTGCTTCATATTTGTCAGCAAGGTCAATTGTTCCCTTTATCATGAGGTCTCTGAGCAGGAAGTGCATTCTTAATATGGTCATCCCAGGAAGTTCTGAGGAGACAGACTGTCTAAGGTGGCTCCCCATTCACCTATTGTCAGGTGTGATAATGACCTCACCTGTTGTCTGCGAAGGGAGATATTGACACTCAGAGTAATGTTAATTGAGGGCTCGTTAGGGAACCATTGTTCTGTGTCTGACTATTGTGTACATTGATTGCCCCCTGGGGCTTCTGTCTCCTTGCATTGGTCAAAGCTATCTGACCAATCCCTGTTGACTAATTTTCAAGTCCTCATTTACATTTCCTGGTCAAGCTATCTGACCAATCACTACTGACTCATTTTCAAGTCCTCATTTGCATTTCCTGGTCAAGCTATCTGACCAATCACTACTGACTCATTTTCGAGCCCTCATTTGCATGTCTGGAGAGGACCTGAATGGGAACTGCAGGTACTTTACAATTGACCAATAGGAAAGCGGTTGTTGGGGGCAGGATGTTCCAAATTCTGTATAAAAGTGTGCTGTGTTCTTCCAATAAATTGTCTTCCTGTTTGAACTTACATACAGCTTGCTTTGTGTTTGTTCTAATGGATTCCGGACGGCACATAGCTGTAGTTCGGATCCCAGATCCTTGGTTGACCGAACCATCAGACGTTGTGATCTGCAAGCTGACTTACTAGAAACAGAGGAGTGTCGGGAGAGCGGACAGAGCGAGCAAGGGTCTCGTCACATTGGTTGGCAGCGGTGGGATTTGCTCTCCAGTTACCGGGACACTCCAAACCACCACAGTAAATGACCAGCTATGCAGCATGCAGGAAAGCCACGCTGAAAGACTTACTTGAGAGCCGCGGAGGGATTGGTGGGACAAAGAACAAGGCCACCCTGATCAGTGAGCTATCCGAGATGGATAAGAGGGATGGTGATGCAGGACCCCGGTCAGTTGAAGACTTGTTTCAGCAACGAGTTCGAGAGCGGTTGGCATTATATGGTGCTAACCCATCAGAGACCACCATACAGAATGCCATTAGAGACATCCAGCTGCAGGATGAGCGACAAGAGAAAGAACGAGAGCGGCAACATGAGCAGAAAATGGCAGAAATACGTCAATCGGAGAAAACGCCTAAAGATGCAGCGACTGTCCGTAAGTTGCCCTTTCGGGCGTTCAAACTATTTAAGGAAGGAGAGGAGGAAATTGACGCATTCCTGCAGGACTTTGAGAGACTATGCCAGATACATGAAGTACTGTCCCAAGATTGGGTCGCCTTACTGGCGAGTAATTTAACTGGCAGAGCGGCGGATGCATATCGGGCCCTGGAGGATGAAGACGCTAAAGACTACGACCAGGTAAAAGAAGCTTTGCTAGCCCGATTTGCCATTACACCCGAAGCCAGCCGGATTAAGTTTCGAGAATCCCGGAAACAAACCAACACAACATACGTGGAGTGGGCACATCGTATGCAGCGGAACCTTAAGAGCTGGTTACAGGGAAGCCACGCTCATACCATAGAGGACATCACCCAGCTAGTACTATTAGAACAGTTTTTTAACCACACCCCTCCGGTATTACGGGATTGGGTGCGAGATAAACAACCACAGACGGTACAGCAAGCGGCTACTCTGGCCGATGAATATCTGGACTCTCGAAGGTCAGGCGAAAACGAGCGCTATCCACTATCTCAACCCAGTTTACCAGCCTTTAAGCTGACTTCAGTACCTCCGTGGTCTGCCTCGAGACCCCCAGCCCGACCCAACCCTCCTACCGGACCTAAGTGCTATACCTGTAACCAAACTAGTCACCTGCAAGGTATCGAGAGACTAATCGTCCATCCAGACCAGCGGCTCATTGCTACCAGAATGAGCCCAACCATCGAGATGTTCAGGAAGAGTGCGGCAAACTTTTCGAAGCGGATCCTGTCCAAGCTGCTGCCGGAGATAATCGGCAGCACCATCGCCAGGCAGTATGGGTTAATGGGCAACCGGCCCAGGGACTCCGCGATTCCGGGGCTGCGATTACCCTTATCCAGCCTCACATGATTCCCCAGTCAGCCCGGACCGGCCAGACTGTTGCAGTCAGGGTAGCAGGGGGCCAGGTGCTACGTTTATCCACCGCCCAAGTCCTCTTGGATTGGGGCTCAGGGGAGCGATATGTGCGAGTGGGATTACTACGCGAGTTACCCGCAAAAGTACTTTTGGGGAACGATTTGGGCCATTTAACTTCCTCTTATGCCCCAGAGGCTACCATGGCCGGGACCACCAGACGTCACAGCCACAGTCGCTCTCTCCCATGTCAAATCGAAGGCGGCATATAGGAAGTAGAGTACGTCCGGTAAATCCTGATCCTAACTGCTGTTTGGGCGTGTTTGGCCTAAGTCTTTACACAACCGAGCGAGATCTAAGAGAAGTATTTTCAACATATGGTCCAATGGCTGATGTATCCATTGTGTATGATCGGCAGTCTCGACGTTCCAGGGGTTTTGCGTTTGTCTGCTTTGAAAATGTTGAAGACTCAAAGGAGGCAAAAGAACATGCAAATGGAATGGAACTTGATGGAAGACACATACGTGTAGATTTCTCAATTACACAAAGGCCCCACACCCCTACACCAGGAATATACATGGGAATGCGGAGGGGTTACCCCGACAGACAGACCTAGAACCTTAAGACTACTTTTCCAACATCCTCGAGTTGACCCGTTCGGGGTCCCACTGTGGCTGTTGGACTGTTTCCCCGGGGGAAGATATGTGATGGTGTTTACCATCACTGGAATTTAAGGACAGATGGGTGATAGGTTGAATTGCTTCATATTTGTCAGCAAGGTCAATTGTTCCCTTTCTCATGAGGTCTCTGAGCAGGAAGTGCATTCCTAATATGGTCATCCCAGGAAGTTCTGAGGAGACAGACTGTCTAAGGTGGCTCCCCATTCACCTATTGTCAGGTGTGCTAATGACCTCACCTGTTGTCTGCGAAGGGAGATATTGACACTCGTTAGGGAACCATTGTTCTGTGTCTGACTATTGTGTACATTGATTGCCCCCTGGGGCTTCTGTCTCCTTGCATTGGTCAAAGCTATCTGACCAATCCCTGTTGACTCATTTTCAAGTCCTCATTTGCATTTCCTGGTCAAGCTATCTGACCAGTCACTATTGACTCATTTTCAAGTCCTCATTTGCATTTCCTGGTCAAGCTATCTGACCAATCACTACTGACTCATTTTCGAGCCCTCATTTGCATGTCTGGAGAGGACCTGAATGGGAACTGCAGGTACTTTACAATTGACCAATAGGAAAGCGGTTGTTGGGGGCAGGATGTTCCAAATTCTGTATAAAAGTGTGCTGTGTTCTTCCAGTAAATTGTCTTCCTGTTTGAACATACATACAGCTTGCTTGGTGTTTGTTCTAATGGATTCCGGACGGCACATAGCTGTAGTTGGGATCCCGGATCCTTGGTTGACCGAACCATCAGACATTGTGATCTGCAAGCTGACTTACTAGAAACAGAGGAGTGTTGGGAGAGCGGACAGAGCGAGCAAGGGTCTCGTCACAGCGGCAGTGAAAACGGGCCGAATTGAAATGAATGGCTTTTGACTTGCTGTGCGACTTGACATGTGTCAAGTCGCACAGCAAGTCGCAATAGTGGAAACTAAGCCTGAGACTATCACAGTGTAGGTGCATTTATATGGAGACTTGATTACACACAGGTGGATTCCATTTATCATCATTAGTCATTTAGGTCAACATTGGATCATTCAGAGATCCTCTCTGAACTTCTGGAGAGAGTTTGCTGCACTGAAAGTAAAGGGGCTGAATAATTTTGCACGCCCAATTTTTCAGTTTTTTATTTGTTAACAAAGTTTGAAATATCCAATAAATTTTGTTCCACTTCATGATTGTGTCCCACTTGTGGATTCTTCACAAAAAATTACAGTTTTATATCTACGTTTGAAGCCTGAAATGTGGCAAAAGGTCGCAAAGGTCAAGGGGGCCTAATACTTTCGCAAGGCACTGTATATATTTCAGGTTTTTTATTTTCATAGATTAAATTTTTATAATGTTTAAACATCTGTTAGGGTTCATTGACCCTTTTAAACAGCAATTGGTTTGGAAGTGTGGGGGGAGATGGGGGTGGAGATTAGATAGAATACTGGAATTGCATTCCCTCTGCTATCTGCAATTCCAAAAGATCAGGCAGCTTCGGTCATAAGATGTTGTCACACTTACCTTCACATTTTTCCCTCTGGGCCTGCCTGCTTGTTCACTCTTTTTCTGGTTTCTTCACTTTTTTTTTTTTGATGGTGGGAAAAAAATGCATGCCTCCATACTTCCGTCCAACAATGCATGCCCGACACGTAAGCAACATTTTAGCAGGCCCTGGCATTGTAATGAGGGGTGTTGAGGGACAACCACATCACAGAGCCTTGTGGGTGGTGCATAAACAAAATGCCCTGAGAGGTGCCAAAAAAAAAAATATATATATATATATATATATATAATTTTTTTTTATTACAGAAGGCTAATAAAAAGATTGAAGTACTTATATTCGCTGTAAGACTCCATTCACACTTGAGGGACTTGTCATGCGACTTTGAAGATCAAAAAAGGTGCCTACACAACTTTGATGCGTCTTTTGATGTGACTTTGATCAAAATTGTAAAGTCGGAACAACGTCACGCTCCAAAGTTTCATTGGAAATTGTACAACTTTGGAGCCATGCTAATGTGAATGGAGCCTAACGTATTAGTATTGTGATAGTTAGTTATTTTTTCTCGGTTTCAAAGTTTTAATATCACAGTATATATTGGTACAAATGTTGTCAGTATACAGTTGTACTCATAAGTTTACATACCCTGGCAGAATTGAGGGTTTCTTGGCCATTTTGCCAAGAATATATATAACACAATCTTTTCTTTCACTCATGGTTAGTGTTTGGCTGAAGCCGTTTATTATCAATCGACTGTGTTTACTCTTTTTAAATCAAGGACAACAGAAATCAAAAGTTTACATACCCTGGTGATTATGACCTGATAACATGCACACAAGTTGACACAAAGGGGTTTGAATGGCTATTAAAGGTAACCATCCTCACCTGTGATCTGTTTGCTTGTAATTCATGTGTGTGTATAAAAGGTCAGTGAGTTTCTGGACTCCTGACAGACCCTTGCATCTTTTATCCAGTGCTGCACAGAGGTTTCTGGATTCTGAGTCATGGGGAAAGCAAAATAATTATCAAAGGATCTGTGGGAAAAGGTAGTTGAACTGTATAAAAACAGGAAAGGGATATAAAAAGATATCCAGGGAATTGAGAATGCCAATCAGCAGTGTTCAAACTCTAATCAAGAAGTGTAAAATGAATGGTGCTGTTGAAAGCAAACCCTGGTCAGGTAGACCAACTAAAATTTCAGCCACAACTGCCAGGACAATTTGTTTGGGATGCAAAGAAAAACCTACACATAACTTCAGGTGAAATACAGGACTTTCTGAAAAGTAGGCACTTGAAGAAAGATGGGCTGCATGGTCTAATAGCCAGAAGAAAGCCATTACAATGCAAATGCCACAAAGAATTCTGCTTGCAATAGGCCAAACAGCACAGAGACAACCCTCAAACCTTCTGGCACAAAGTCATTTAGAGTAATGGGACCTAAAGTGAGCTTTTTGGCCACAACCATAAACACTACATTAGAAGAGGAGTCAACAAGACCTATGGAAAGGTACACCATTCCTACTATAAAACACGGAGTTGGATCGCTGATGTTTTGGGGATGTGTGAGTTACAAAGGCACAGGAAATTTGATCAGAATTGAAGGCAAGATGAATGCAGTATGTTATCAAAAAATACTGGAGGAAAATTTGCATTCATCAGCCCAGAAGCTGCACATAGGACGTACTTGAACATTCCAACATGACAATGAACACAAGGCCAAGTCGACCTGTCATTGGCTACAGCAGAATAAAGTGAAGGTTCTGGAGTAGCCATCTCAGTCTCCTGACCTCATTATCATTGAGCCACTCTGGGGAGATCTCAAACGTGCAGTTCATGCAAGACAGCCCAAGAATTTACAGGAACTGGATGCTTTTTGCCAGGAAGAATAGGCCGCTTTACCATCTGAGAAGATAAAGAGCCTTATCCACAAATACCACAAAATACTTCAAGTTGTCATTGATGTTAAAGGGGGCAATACACAGTATAAAGAACTGGGGTATGTAAACTTTTGATCAGGGTCATTTGGGTAGTTTCTGTTGTCCTTATGATTTAAAAAGAGTAAACACAGTTGACTGATAATAAATGGCTTCAGCCAAACACTAACCATGAGTGAAAGAAGAAACGTTTTTGTGTTATTCTCATTCTTGGAAAAATGGACCAGAAATCATAAATTCTGCCAGGGTATGTAAACTTATGAGCACAACTGTATCTCCCCTCCTCCACACAGTGCACACATAATACAAGAACTTTGGAAGTTATACATCACAAGGTTTGTCCTGGGGTTATTTGACTGCAGGTTTTAAATAGGAACAGAAGCTGCTTATACATTGGTTTATGGGCATGAATCAAATTTTGGTTTAAATGAAGATCTGTGTAGTTGCATTAAAGCATACCACCTACTACGAGCAGGGTCTGCAAATGGTGGATTTCTCTTTCAGGTTAATACTGTGTGGCAGAGCTGTGTGAATTACAACACTTGTTAAACAGAATACAAATCCTTTGGCAGGTAGTGCAGTACACAACTGTAGTTTTTGCCTTGAGATTGTATTTTAGTATAGTATTTCCAAGAAGAGGCTTTTACATTCTGCTTTATTTGTCTTTAGGTAGTAGCATGGAAACCAATTCTGGAGTGAGATGCAGGATACTGGTTTTCATATAAGTTGTTGAAATCTCCTAAATTTAATTACAATTTTGAACAAAATCATGAAGCTATGGTCTACCATGCTAGCTTTTAATAAACATATGTTGTTCAAAGCCTTATTGTTGCACCAGCGGGCAAGGATGGAAAGACTTGCAAAAGAGCTGAAACTTGAAAAAGAAGAGCTAGAGTTGCTGAAGGCTGAAGTGAATGGAATGGAACACGATCTGATGCAAAGACGCCTCAGAAGAGTGAGCTGCACCACAGCAATTCCAACTGTAAGTCAAACTAGAATAATGTACTATTTGGAGGCATACAAAAGCTGATTGTTTCCATGGCTAAATTGCATCTCTTTCATCAGCCCGTACTTTATTATTCCAGGTCAGTATTCCTTTTTTAGTTGAGTGAAGCCTTCAAGCAGAATAAAACATTTAGTGGTTTAGTAAAATATTACTTGCTTTATTTTGAGTGTTTGACCTCTACAATTTATAATTAGGGTACTTGCATTTCCAATACTGTAACACATTATAACAAAGCATATATAAAAGGGCAGAAGAGATGACCAAAATAAGTTATAAACAACCCCTGGTGTCCCTAAGGGTAATTCATATATTCTAAAACTGACAACCATTTAATACACTGAACTGGTAAAAGTGCAAAAACACCAGAAATCTTTTAATTCCTAGATATTTAGGCTTGAGCAGTGCTTTTCTTGCCTGTGACATGTAGGCCCAAAACAGTTGCGTCTGCTTTCAAGTTGTATCATAAGGCAAACAGGATTTAATACCTTTTCCATCAAGTCAAGTTCCCGGCATCCTGACAGTCTCTCCCCGCTCTGTGCACGGCCGATTGCCGACACTTGCCTTCCGGTTCCCTCCCTGCGAGCGTTGCGACGCAGGAGGGTGGGACCGGCGGCAAATTCAAAAGTGTAAATACACTAAATGACATGATACAAAGCTGTGATCCGAACAGATTACACTGTTAATGCCATTTCACCACAGAATTGCACCTGGATACTTTTCCAGTTCTTAGTGCCTGGAAAACTTTGAACGACCATGCCGTCCAAAAAGCCTTTTTTTTTTTTTGCGCAAAAGCCCTTTTAGACGAACTGGAAAACAGCGACAGCGAAACGGAGTTACTTGAAGAACTGAGCGCTAGCGATTAGTGGGAAAATTCGTCATCAGGTACGTGACGTAAGTGACGACATCGACAATTCTGATGTCTTTCTGGCACATAGCTTATGGAATTTGGTAAGTATATCAAATAATTCTTCAGAATTGCCAACAGAGCTATGTGCCAGAAAGAGACATCGGAATCGTCAATGTCGTCACTTTCTGTACCTGATGAGGAATTTTCCCACTAATCGATATCGCCCAGTTTTTCAAGTAACTCCGTTTTGCTGTCGCTGTTTTCCAGTTCGTCTAAAATCACTTTTGCGCGAAAAGAACGCTTTTTGGACACCATGGTCGTTCTCAATTTTCCAGGCACAAAGAACTGGAAAAGCACAGGCAGGGCACTGGAAAATTCACCAGGTGAAATCCTGTGGTGCAATGGCATGATACAGTGTAATCCGTTAGGATCACAGCTTTGTATCATGTCATTTAGTGTACTTACATTTTTTAAATTGCTGCTGGTTTCACCCCCCTGCGTCGCAACACTCGCAGGGAAGGGAACCGGAAGACAGGTGCCAGCATAGGCCGAGCACACAGTAGGAGGACGGCGGGGGATCCCAGGGGATGGTGAGTTTTTTTTAAATGTAAAACAACAGATTTCCATGCAAAACAATGTACCGCTTTTAGCACCGAAATCTGGACATAATCAGACCGCCAGGGAGGTTAATGTGTTTTTTATTTTTTTTAACAAATTGCTGCACATATAAACTATTACAATTTTTATAGGAATACAATACAAGACCCACAGATAAACATACAACAAGCATGCACATATACTACTTATCTATACAATAAGAATACACTAAAAAGTTTCTTAGCTCAGGTTATAGTGCTTCACCATTTCTATAGGCAACCAGGACACAGCACTACTGTGTCTTGGCACTACATGTCTTGTTCAAGTCTTCTTTTCCCCTACCCTGCTTCCTGTAGTATTTCCTGTCCTAAGCTCATAGGGGGAGCCTTAGCTTCTAAACAATACATAGTCCTAAAAATGTTACTTGATATTTTTGCTATAAAATTTACTAAAATAGCAATAGCAACAAAACTCTGGAGCTCAATGTTTTCTAAGAGTGTGGCCAGTTTTAAAGAATTGATACCAGACTTTTAGGAAAAAATAAAGCAAGTAATGTTCCTGTTTATTTTCTTAAAATACTTGTGCAGTATTTGGCCTCTTTTTTAGAAGCTGCAAAACCCACTAAAGGTGTACTTTAGGCTAAAGAGTATTTCAATGCAAAATCAATAAATATATACAGTACCTTGCAAAAGTATTCACCCCCTTGGCATTTTTCTTGTTTTGCCTCACAACCTGGAATTAAAATAGATTGTTTAAAGATTTGCATCATTTAACTTACAGAACATGTCCACAACTTATGTAACATAGTAGTTACATAGTTAGTGAGGTTGAAAAAAGACATCAGTCCATCCAGTTCAACCTATGATGCGTGTGTTTGCTGTTAACCGTACATTGTATACCCCTGTATGTTGTGGTCTTTAACGTGCCCATCTAATAGTTTTTTGAAACTATCGATGCTCCCTGCTGATACGACTGTTTGCGGAAGAGAATTCCACATCCTTACTGATCTTACAGTGAAGAACTCCCTGCATATTTTAAGGTTGAAACGCCTTTCCTCGAGTTTTATTGAGTGTCCACATGTCTTATTGTATTCCCTTTCTCTGAATAGGTTTTTCCATATGCTAGGGTTGCCAGTACAGTATTTGTACATTGATCTAATATCCCCAGGGTTCGTACGGTCCTTGAAAACCTGGAAAAGTTTTGAAATTTGGAGATGACACTTTCCAGGCCTGGAAAGGTCATGGAAAATTAGGATTCCACAAAGGTTTTGGAAAAGTCATGGAAATGTAACTGGGGAGGAGCGGGGAGCGGCAGGGGGAGCGGATGCTTAATTTAAGACTTTAGTGTAATTTTATTTTATTCAGTAATGTGTTTGTGCCACATACGATTTGTCTTCCGGGTCCGCGGTATGCCCGTGCGCACAGCAGCCGAGGAGGTGAATGTGCACCAATCGCTGGCAGCGGGGAGGGCCGGCCGCGGTTTGCCTGGATGTGACTGGCCAGCAGCAGCAAACCAATCACAGGCAAGTGTCACTGGAGGGCGGGCCGGGCGCATGAACGTGATGATGACGCGGAAGGGGGCGGTAACCGTTCCGGGGGCGGAGTCTACAATGTCATTACTTCATTTCCGGCACCCGGAGCCAGAGCCATGGAACGCGGAAGCTTCCCGGCAAACATCAACACTGATCGCGGACAGCCTACATCTCTACCTGTGAGTCACTACACGCATTTGTTTTACACACATGTAGGATATGATACCAGGGGGTTTCCATCTCTGCATTTTTCTTTGAGGTCTATACGATCTACCAAAGAATTGGAAGGAGCGGAGGAGCACCTAAGCAGTATCCCCCAGCAAAAAAAGCCATAACAGGTTGTATATAGGGTGCGACACCTAGCGGTCACGCAGGTGTCTGCAACCCGAAGCCTTTTCATTCATTTTAATCTTTTACAACTGAAAAGCTTTTGGATTTAATTCCTCACCTTGCTCACGGCAGCACATATTTATTTTTTCTGTATACTGTATAATCACTTCTAATCTGTTTTGAGATCGGATGTATATTTCACTTGGTATATTTAATTTTAAATAAAAGTCACTACCCCTTGCCATTTTTGTGACTTTTTTAGCACTAGCACTTTGCACTGCATCTTTGCACTATTTAAAGGTACAGGATACTTTCACTACAACCGGTCTCTAAAAAATTGTGAATCACACGTGCACCTCATAATTTATATTTATTTCATTTTAAAAGGCACATATAGCACTTTATTATCCATTTATTTTAATACCACTGTTCACGGTATTTAATTGTTCACTAAGTGCACCTAAACCTTTTAAACGGTAGCGCCGTTCACAACCCCACTTGCACATATTCCACCTCATGACTGTGGCCTGGGCCTAAAAAGATTAAGTGCTGCATTTTGTGCCATCCATACCAGTCCGTTCACAGTGTTACAGCAATGCCAGGGAAATGCAGCTTTAAAAATGGCTTCATGATGAAAAGTATGAGAGGTGGCTGGAGAAAGATCAGGACCTGGGACGTGCTAAATGTACAGTGTGTCGTAAAACGTTTGACATTTCGAACATGGGAGAGGCAGCGATGTCTAGCCACGCTAAAGGTGCAAAGCACCAGTCTGCAGCTGCCTGCTCGACAGCTTCCAATCCGATCGCTGGCTTTTTCACCCGTGCGCCTGAAGTGACACCGGCTCACAGCTGCGGCAGCGGTGCTTCCACCTCATCTACTGTAAAACAAGGGACCATTTTGAGTCACGCTGTATCCAGAAACTAAACTCTAACAGCAGAGGTACTGTGGGCTCTTATGGCGCTTTTCCACTGCATGGAACCGTACCGGTTCGGCCCGCATTTGTGCTTTTCCACTGCTGGTACCGCATGGTATAGGGTCGGAACGGTACGGTACGGTATAGGTTGGCTTTTCCACTGCATGGAACCGAACGGTACGGTACGGTACGGCTCTGAAAAAACAGTACCTACTCGATTGTGGTTCCAACAGGTACCAAACTGGTACCATATCCCACAATCCTTTGCATGCAGTCACTACTAGCCACTGATTGGTCAGAGAATCCCACCCACCCCGTTGTTATCCCACCCACTTAACTTTAGTACTACTTTAGTGGAAAAGCAAACCTATACCGTACCGAACCGTTCCGACACTATACCATGCGGTACCAGCAGTGGAAAAGCAAACTGGGCCAAGTAGAGCCGAGCCGGTACTTGCAGTGGAAAAGTGCCATAAAGGTGGCTAATTCACATAGATTTTCTTCGTATTTAACACGTATACATAGACATTTCATGAAACATTTAGGTCATGAATATTTACGTGAAGTCATGGAAAAGTCATGGAAAAGTCATGGAATTTCATTGGTGAAAATGTGTATGAACCCTGTATCCCCCCTCAATAGTCTCTTCTCCAGAGAGAATAAGTTCAGTGCTTGTAGTCTTTCCTCATAGCTGATGTCCTCCATTCCCCTAATTATTTTTGTTGCCCTTCTCTGGACTTTCTCCAGTTCCAGCACATCCTTCCTGAGGACCGGTGCCCAGAACTGGACAGCATACTCCAGATGTGGCCGGACCAGAGTCTTGTATAGTGGGAGAATAATCTCTTTATTTCTGGAGTGAATCCCCTTTTTATACATCCCAGTATTCTGTTGGCTTTGCTTGCCACTGCCAAGCCTGTTGTCTACCAGTACCCCCAGGTCCTTTTCCATCCTAGACTCACCCAGAGGTTCCCCCCCTAGTGAGTAGCTTTCTTTCTGGTTTCTGGCACCCATTACATTTTTCAACATTAAACCTCATCTATTATGTAGTTGCCCACCCCATTATTTTGTTCAGGTCCGCTTGTAAGGTTTTCACATCCTGCATAGAAGATATTGGCATGCTTAGTTTAGTATCATCCGCAAATACTGAGATTTTACTCGATATCCCTTCCTCTAGATCATTTATGAATAAATTAAACAGGATTGGCCCCAGGACAGAACCTTGGGGGACCCCGCTTTCCATACCGGCCCAATCTGAGTACTCCCCATTAATCACCACCCTTTGCATCCTCCCCTGGAGTCCGTTCTCTATCCAGGTACTCACCTTATGGTCCATACCTACCTTCCTTATTTTGAACAGTCAGCGTTTGCGGGGAACGGTGTCAAAGGCCTTTGCAAAGTCCAAGTACACCACATCCACAGGCTTACCTTTTATCTAGGTGGCAGCTCACTTCATCATAGAAGGTTAATAGATTGGTTTGGCAAGAACGATTTTTCATGAACCCATGCTGATTACTACTAATAATACCATTTTAATTACTAAAGTCTTGTATGTGCTCCCTTAACATCCCCTCCAAAATCTTGCAGACTACTGATGTTAGGCTGACCGGCCTATAGTTACCCGGGATATATCTCTGCCCCTTTTTAAATATTGGTACCACGTTGGCTTTTTTTCCAATCAGCTGGCACCATACCCGTCTGTAAACTATCCTTAAAGATCAAGAATAATGGTCTGGCAATCACCTGGCTGAGCTCTTTAAGAACCCTCGGATGCAAACCATCCGGTCCCGGTGATTTATTTATGTTAAGAAATTATTTAACACTACCACCTTTTCCCGGTCCTCTGTGGCCAAAACTCCCTTATCGTCTTTTATGGGGCCAATGTGTTCTGGCCTCGCTTTCTTACTGTTTATATACTTAAAGAATTTCTTGCTGTTCTTTTTACTCTCTTCCGCTATATGTCTCTCGTGTTCTATTTTAGCCGCCCTGATTTCGTCTTTACATTTCTTATTACACTCTTTCAGTCTTGTATTTTTTGAAGGCCTTTCCTTTAGCATTAATATGCATTTTTATGTTGAAGTTTAGCCACCCAGGGTTTAGTTTTGCTCTTTTAAATGTATTTCCCTTTGGAATGCACTGGTCAATCCCTTGTTAAGTATGCTTTTGAAGCACTCCCATTTTTCCTCTGTGTTCTTTGTTCCCAGGGTTCTATCCCATTTGATATTTTCTAGCAGAGTGCAGTTTTGGGAAATTGGGTCTTTTGAAATTCAGTGTCCTTATATTGCCCTTGTGTTTCCTATTACTATAATTAATACTGAAACTAATTGACCTATGATCACTGTTTCCTAAGTTGCCCCGTATTTCTATATACGTGAGCAGGTCTGTATTGTTGGTAATCAGTAGGTCAAGTACCGCATTGTTTCTTGTCTGTGCATTCACCATCTGACCCATGAAATTGTCCTGCAAAACATTTAGGAACTGCCGAGCCTTGGCTGAATGCGCGGTTCCTTCTGCCCAGTCTATATCTGGATAATTAAAGTCCCCCATTATAATGACATTTCCCATCCTTGCTGCCAATCCTATCTGTAAAAGGAGGTCTGCCTCCCCCTCCTCCCTCTGGTTGGGGGGCCTATAGCATACGCCCAATATTACCTTCCCCACAGTGCCTCCCCTTTCAAGTTGTACCCATAGGGATTCTGCCTCGTCCATAGCTCCATTATTAATATCATCCCTCATATTTACCTGTACACTGTTCTTAATATACAGACATACCCCTCCCCCTTTTTTACCTTCTCTATCTCTGCGATAAAGGGAATACCCCTAAATGGTCGCCATCCAGTCATGAGAGCTGTCAAACCAAGTCTCGGTTATACCCATGAGAGCTGTCAAACCAAGTCTCCGTTATCCCCACAAAATCTAAGTCCTCCTCAAGCATCAGCAGCTCCAGCTCTCCCATCTTGTTAGCCAGGCTTCTGGCATTGGTATACAAGCCTCGTAATTTTGACCGTTTACGTATATCCTCATTTTATGTTATAGGCTGCTCTCGTGATATTTACCCATACCCACCCTGGGTTTAGGAGCTCCGAACACCCTACCACTAATGTCCCTATTTCTGCCCTCTGAATCTTGCTTTCCACTGGCTAATTCTGCATCTGTACCCTCCCCCCCCCCCCCCCCATCACCTAGTTTAAAAGCCCCTCTAACTTTATGGCCATCCTCTCACCCAGTACGGTTGCACCCTCCCCATTTAGGTGCAATCTGTCCCTACCAAAGAGCCGGTGGCCGACTGAGAAGTCGGCCCAGTTCTCCAGGAACCCGAAACCCTCCCTTCTACACCAGCTCCTCAGCAACTTGTTAGCTTTCCTAATCTCCCGCTGCCTCTCTGGTGTGGCTTGAGGTACAGGTAGTATTTCTGAAAATACTACCTTGGAGGTCCTAGTCCTCAACTTAGCTCCTAAGTCCCTGAAATCGTTTAGGACTCTCCATCTTCCTCTGCCTATGTCATTGGTACCCACGTGTACCATGACAGCTGGGTCTTCCCCAGCCCCACCCAATAAACTTTGAAGATGTTTTTTATTGTGAAGCAAACAACAAATAGGACAACCTAACAGAAAAAGTCAATGTGCATAATTATTCACCCCCCTAAGTAAATACTTTGTAGAGCCACCTTTTGCGGTAATCACAGCTCCAAGTCGCTTTGGATAAGTCTCTATGAGCTTGCCACATCTTACCACTGGTATTTTTGCCCATTCCTCCTTGCCAAACTGCCCCAGCTCCTTCAAGTTGGATGGTTTGCGCTTGTGAACAACAATCTTTAAGTCTGACCACAGATTTTCTATTGGATTGAGGTCTGGGCTTTGACTAGGCCATTCCAACACATTTACATGTTTCCCTTTAAACCACTCAAGTGTTGCTTTAGCAGTGTGTTTGGGGTCATTATCCTGCTGGAAGGTGAACCTCCGTCCTAGCCTCAAATCACGCACAAAGTGATACAGGTTTTGCTCAAGAATATCCCTGTATTTAGCACCATCCATCCTTCCCTCAACTCTGACCAGTTTTCCAGTCCCGACTGCTGAAAAACATCCCTACAGCATGATGCTGCCACCACCATGTTTCACTGTGGGGATGGTTTTGCTTTAGTGATGTGATGTGTTGGGTTTGCGGCAGACATAGCGTTTTCTTTGGTGGCCGAAAAGTTAAATTTTAGTCTCATCAGACCAGAGCACCTTCCCCCATACATTTTGGGAGTCTCCCATGTGCCTTTTCGCGAACTCAAAACGTGCCAATTTTGTTTTTTGCTGAAAGTAATGGCTTTCGTCTGGACACTCTGCCAAAAAGCCAAACTCTATGGAGCGTACGGCTTATTGTCGTCCTATGTACAGATACTCCAGTCTCTGCTGTGGAAATCTGCAGCTCCTTCAGGGTTACCTTTAGGCCTCTCTGATTAATGCCCTCCTTGCCCGGTCCATGAGTTTTGGTGGGCGGCCGTTCTTTTGGCAAGTTTGCTGTTGTGCCATGTTCTTTCCATTTGGTTTTGATAGATTTGATGGTGCTCCTGGGGATCATTAAAGATTTGGATATTTTTTTTTTTTATAACCTAACTCTGACTTGTACTTCTCAACAACATTGTCCCTTACTTGTTTGGAGAGTTCCTTAGTCTTCATGGCAGTGTTTTGGTTAGTGGTGCCTCTTGCCTAGGTGTTGCAGCCTCTGGGGCCTTTCGAAAAAAGGTGTGTATATGTAATGACCGATCATGTGACACTTAGATTGCACACAAGTCAAGTGGACATCTTTTCAATAATTATGTGACCTCTGAAGGTTATTGGTTGCACCAGAGCTTTTTATGGGCTTCATAACAAAGGGAGTGAATACATACATGTGGAAAGTGGGGTCCCCCAAGGTTCTGTCCTGGGACCAATCCTGTTTAAATTTATTCATAAACGACCTAGAGGAGGGGATATCTAGCACAATCTTGGTATTTGCGGATGATACTAAACTAAGCATGCCAATATCTTCGATGCAGGATGTGGAAACCTTACAAGCGGACCTGAACAAAATAATGGGATGTGCAACTACATGGCAGATGAGGTTTAATGTTAAAAAATGTAAAGTAATGCACTTGGGCGTCAAAAACACGAAAGCAATCTACTCACTAGGGGGGGGAACCTCTGGGTGAATCTAAGATAGAAAAGGACCTGGGGGTCCTAGTGGACAACAGGCAGTGGCATGCAATGCCAAGCTGCTGCAAGCAAAGCCAACAAAATACTGGCATGTATAAAAAAGGGGAGTCACTCCAGAAATAAAGAGATTATTCTCCCACTCTACAAGACCCTGGTCCGGCCACACCTGGAGTATGCCGTCCAGTTCTGGGCACCGGTCCTCAGGAAGGATGTGCTGGAGCTGGACAGAGTCGAGAGAAGGGCAACAAAAATTAGGGGAATGGAGGACATCCGCTATGAGGAAAGACTACAAGCACTGAACTTATTCTCTCTAGAGAAGAGACTCTTGAGGGGGGATATATCATCATGTACAAATACTGTACTGGAGATGACCCTAGCATAAGGAACAAACTTTTCAGAGAAAGGGAATACAATAAAACACGTGGCCACTCAATAAACTATAGGAAAAGGGTTTAACCTTAAAATACGTAAGGGGTTCTTTACTGTCAGAGCAATAAGGATGTGGAATTCCTTCCACAAGCAGTAATATCAACAGGGAGCATCGATGGCTTCAGAAAACTATTAGATGGGCACCTTAAAGACCACAACATAAAGGGGTATACAATGTACGGTTAACATCAAACACACAAACACTCATCATAGGTTGAACTGGATGGACTGATGTCTTTTTTTCAACTTCACTAACTATGTAAAATACGCACATGCCAATTTTCTGTTTTCTATTTCTAAAAAATAGTTTTATGTTTATTTTTCTCATTTCACTTCACCAACTTAGATGATTGTGCTCTGATCCATCACATAATTCAGATTAACAAAACATTGAACTTAAGGCTGTAATGTAACAAAATAGGTAAAAAGTCAAGGGGGTGAATACTTTTGCAAGGTACTGTATAGTCATGGCCAAAAATATTGGCACCCTTGCATTTCTGTCAGACTACACTACTTCACCCAGAAAATTGTTGCAATTACACATTTTTATGCTTTCTCATGTTTATTTCTTTTGTTTCTATTGGTATGACACAAAAAAAGTGGAGAAACAAAGAGCCAAATCTGACACATTCCATGCAAAACTCCGAGAATGGACTGGACAAAATTATTGGCACCCTTCTCAAAAGTGTAAGAAGTAAATGCATTCCAAGTTTGTGATGCTCCTGTTTGTAATTAAACTCACCTGTATCCATTAACAGGTGCTGACAATATAGAAATCACACTGGCAACCAGTTAAAACGGTGAGAAATTGACTCAACCTTTCTATTATTTCTGTGTGCCACACGAAGCCTGGAGAAGAGAAAGAGTAGCAAAGAATCGTTTGAGAACACAAATTGTGAAAAAAAAAAAAAGACAATCTCAAGGCTACAAGTCTATCTCCAGAGATCTTAATGTTTCTGTGTCCACTGTGCGCAACATAGTCAAGAAGAGTACAGCCCATGGCACTGTAACTAACCTCCCTGGATGTAGAGGAAAGCAAAAAATTGATCAAAGAATTGGCCAAAACTTACATGAGGAAGCCAAAATCCTTTTGAGAGAATGTGCTGTGGACAGACTAAACAAAATTGCAGCCTATCATTCTACTGTTCAGAAAAAGAAATGAGGCCAAAAAAGACTACAGTCTTTACAGTCAAACATAGAGGTTCACTAATGTTTTGGGGTTGCTTTGCTGCTTCAGGCACTGGATGTTGTGACCATGTGCATGGCATTATCAAGTCTGAAAACTACAAAAGAATTCTGGGGTGCAATAAAGGGCCCAGTTTGGTTATAGTTCCACGCTGTTGTATGGCCAACAAAATCTGCTACCTACCTCCTATATCCCACGAAGTGGGGTATGGAAATGAATAGGAGAAAGAGGTATAGGGGGCACTGCCTATACAATATCTCACAAAAGTGAGTACACCCCTCACATTTTTGTAAATATTTTACTATAGCTTTTCATGTGGCAACACTGAAGAAATGACACTTTGCTACAATGTAAAGTAGTGAGTGTACAGCTTGTATAACAGTGTAAATTTGCTGTCCCCTCAAAATAACTCAGCACACAGCCATTAATGTCTAAACTGCTGACAAGGAAGTGAGTACACCCTAAGTGAAAATGTCCAAATTGGGCCCAAAGTTTCGATATTTTGTGTGGCCACCATTATTTTTCAGCACTGCCTTAACCCTCTTGGGCATGAAGTTCACCATAGCTTCAGTTTTCCACTGGAGTCCTCTTCAACTCCATGACGACATCACGGAGCTGATGGATGTTTGAGACCTTGCGCTCCTCCACCTTTCGTTCGAGGATGCCCCATAGATGCTCAATAGGGTTTAGGTCTGGAGACATGTTTGGCCAGTCTATCACCTTTTACCCTCAGCTTCTTTAGCAAGGCAGTGGTCATCTTGACGTGTATTTGGGGTCCTTATGTTGGAATACTGCCCTGCGGCCCAGTCTCTGAAGGGAGGGGATCATGCTCTGTTTCAGTATGTCACAGAACATGTTGGCATTCATGGCTCCTTAAATGAAGTGTAGTTCCCCAGTGCCAGCAGCACTTATGCATCCCCAGACCATGACACTCCCACCACCATGCTTGACTGTAGGCAAGACACACTTGTCCTTGTACTCCTCATCTGGTTGCAGCCTCACGCTTGACACCCTCTGAACCAAATACGTTTATCTTGGTCTCATCAGATCACATGACATGGTTCCAGTAATCAATGTCCTTAGTCTGCTTGTCTTCAGCAAACTGTTTACAGACTTTCTTGTGCATCATCTTTTAGAAGAGGCTTCCTTCTGGGACGACAGCCATGCAGACCAATTAGATGCAGTGTGCGGCCTATGGTCTGAGCACTGACAGGCTTATCCCCCACCTCTTCAACCTCTGCAGCAATGCTGGCAGCAATCATACGTCTATTTCCTAAACCCAACCTCTGGATATGATGCTGATCACATGCACTCAACTCCTTTGGTCGACCATGGCGAGGCCTGTTCTGAGTGGAACCTGTCCTGTAAAACCTCTGTATGGTCTTGGCCACGGTCTTGCAGCTCAGTTTCAGGGTCTTGACAACCCTCTTATAGCCTAGGCCATCTTTATGTAGAGCAACAATTCTTTTTTTTTCCGATCCTTAGAGAGTTCTTTGCCACGAGGTGCTTCCAGTGACCAGTATGAGAGAGTGAGAGCGATAACACCTAATTTAACACACCTGCTTTCTATTCACACCTGAGACCTTGTAACACTAACAAGTCACATGACATGGGGGGGGGGGGCTAACTAGGCCCAATTTGGACATTTGCACTTAGGGGTGTACTCACTTTTGTTGCCAGCGGTTTAGACATTAATGACTGTTATTTTGAGGGTACAGCAAATTTACACTGTTATACAAGCTGTACTCTCCCTACTTTACATTGTAGCAAAGTGTAATTTCTTCAGTGTTGTCACATGAAAAGATATAATAAAATATTTACAAAAATGTGAGGGGTGGACTTTTGTGTGATACTATATATTTGTAATCCTCGTAAAACTCAAAACAGGTGAAACAATTAAATAGGAAGTCATAAACTATATGTATATAATGCTATTGCACAAACCCCATATAATACTAATATACTATATAGCAGTGTTCAAAACTTCTAAATGGCTATGCACATACTATCACAGTAAATCCAGTGCAAATGAAAGTGCTTATCTGTGCAACGAGTGCAATAATTAAATAAGTCCTTAAACGATCTGATGCTTTAAAAAGTCCTTATAAAGGTAATGTGGCAAAGTGCTAAAAAATCGCCAAAGTGTAACATCAGTCTCTTGTTGATCGTAATGAATCCACTCATGCTCTCCCTTCAGCTCTTCATTTACCAGAAGACCCTGCATGGGTCAGAGGCACCAACAGATAGTGAAATGCATGATCCTATAGCCCCTCCTCAGTCTCCAAGGGTCTGATTAGTAGGTATTCTCATAGGGTATGTGAATAAGAGCGGCAACTCCTAGTGTGAATTTGTAGCAAATTGTTTATTAATAAAACCGAAAACGCACTTACACTGCTAAATGGTATTCAAGACCTTAAAGTGGAGTTCCGGCCTATTTTGCAACTTTAGTGATTCCTGGAGTGCTCGCTATGCTGATCAACAATTGGGCATTTTCAATTTTGTTCGGGGGTCCCTTACCTTATTTTCAGGGCATTTTTGATTGTACTTCCTCCTTCTCCCCCCTCTGTGGCCGCGGCCACCAACATCACTTCCGCCTTTGCATTGCATCCTGGGAGCTGTTTGTCATCACTCCCAGGAGGCTGGAATCAGGAAGAACTCCCAGAGCACTCCCTGAAATCAGGAAGAAGGACACAGCAGATTACACTGCGGCTTCAGATGCCCACGTCTAAGATGGCCGTGCCCAGACAGCGTTTTTAAAAGTAAGATTTTGACTAAAATCCAATACTGTACACCTTGTAAGTATGAGAATAGCGGTTCTGTAAAGGGCGATGGATTAGTATTATAGGGGTATTTTTAGTTAAAAAAGGTATTTGAGGCCGGAACTCCGCTTTAAGAGATGTGTTGTTTCTGGAATGACATGTGTTTCACAGACCGGGAGTTCGAAACTGGAAGGGACGCGATGACGCTCTAGTCTCCGCCCTATGTGTTTCATCAGAATGCCATCAATGGCTGCTCCTGATGACGTGTCAGAAAGTTCTGTCTCCATCAGAGGTCATGGGTCTTACATCAGGACAATGACCATGTCAAAAAGCACCCATAAATGGTTTCAGACAAAGCGCTGGAGACTACTGAACTGGCCAGCAATGAGTCAAGATCTAATTCCCATAAAGCACCTGTGGAGAGATCTCAAAATGGCAGTTGGGAAAAGGCACCCTTCCAATCTGAGAGACCTGGAGTAGTTGGCAAAAAAGAGTGGTCCAAAATTCCATTAGAGAGGTGTAAGAAACTCATTGATAGTTACAGGAAGCAATTGATTTTAGTTATTTTTTTCCAAGGGGTGCGCTACCAAATATTAAACTGAGGGTGCCAATATATTTGTCTAGTCCTTTTTTTGGAGTTTTGCATGAAATGTGTCAGATTTGGCTTTTTGTTTTTTTTTTAATATTTTTGTGTCATACCAATACAAACAAAAGAAATAAACTTGAGTAAGCCTAAGCATTTGTAATTGCAACAATTTTTTGGGTGAAGTTGTGCATTGTCTGACAGAAATGCATTGATGCTAATATTTTTGGCCATGTCTGTATTTCCGGATTGTACAGGACAGATGACTTTAAATAATTATGGTTGGGATATATGCAGCTACCTTCAGATGACTGCTCACTGGCAAAATAGAAAGGCTGCAAGACTACCTAAATAACGTCTCTCATTTCAGCTAGCCATGGTGTTTCTGCTATTGTCCTTAGGTGATGAACCTCTTATCTCTACTACGGCAAGACTACCTTCTTTTAAGGAAGTGTTTTTTTTTTTTTTCTCTTACTGGATTATTTCTCCCCAGATGATTCCCTTATCACTCAGTTGCACCATTGTCACTGTGGCTTTTTATACAGCTTGTGGACTGGTGGACTCCTCAGCAGAGCATTGCGGGACCGCACCTGGACCCCATGTGCTCGAAAACGCGGGGCTGACCTGTAATGCTGCATTTTACTCGATCCTGCTGTGAGTACTCCCCTTGACACGCGTAATGTAACATATGGAGTCATCTGCAGGGTGCTTTGCAGGTCCAGCGCCGTTTTCTGGTCAGTCTCTGAAAACCCCTACAGGGGTATGGCCACAGTGGAAATCAAAGCAAGGTTGGGTTTAAATCACTTTTATTACCACATACACTGTTAGAAATTAGTTTGTTCTAGAAACATTTTTCATCCTGCTCCTTAGAATTTTCTTGTCACTGCAGTCAAAGTCAAACATCGATTTAACCCACTAAAGATTAGAACAACAAACAAACTTTACTAGAACCTTAATTTTTTTAAATGTTTAAAATTTTACCAATCTATGACCAGCTTTAGACCTCATGTCAAAGACCCTCTGAACACCAGAACTCTGGGGGAGGAAAATGCTGCTTAATAAAACATGCTAGTAGCTTTGTTTTGCACACACGCTTAGGCGCTTCTAGTATTTGAGCGATTATGCAATTTGTTGGGCAGAGTATTATTATTCTGACCATTGGAATGCATGAATGCCTGAAGAATAAATGCACCTTTAGTTGATTAAGAGAGTCCTTTTCTCTGCACCACTTTACATGAATAAAATAAGGAGTCTGTATAGAGACTCCTTATCCATTCATAAAGTGATAGTCTGATATAGTAAACCCCATAGTAAATCAGCTTCAGTGGACATAGGAGCCATCGGTAACGATGGCTGCCTAGGTCCATTGTACTACAGTGAGGGGGCTGGCAGCTCGCTGACAGAGTGCAGGTCAGCAGCTGTAGGCGGCGGGAGGGATGCCACCAGAGCAGGAATGGATCAGGGGTGCAGGGGCTGGTACAGGGGGGGGGGTAGTCGGACAGGCAGGGGGGGGGGGGCGACGACATGCTGAGATTCCCTCCAAGCCCCTGCAGCACCTGAAGCTGGCGGGAGTGGCAGAGGAGGGAAGCCGACTTCTAAAGGTTGCTGCAGGGGATTGGGTTTGCGGGGGTGGGTTTGAATCTGGTGTGGGGGGAGGTAATTAGTGCTGAGGGTGAAGAAGGGGCTTGAATGGGAAAGGAAAGAGGTAGGAGTAGTTTTGGTTGACAGGGAGTGAGCAGGAGGTCGAGAGGCTGAAGACAGGGAAGCCGCAGCATGGGGGGGGGGGGGCAGTCTATTTAAGGGTAATAACTCTGATCAGCGGTTTGTAATCCGCTGATCAGAGTTAATAGAATTGTTCAGCAGAGTCTGCTGAACAATTCTTTTATAAGTTCATGGTCATTAAAGTGACCAAGTGCTTATAGGAGGAGAAATTAGGTCTGTACAGTGTATAGACTTGGCCAGCTGCAGGCAGTGCTATATGGCCGTTCAGACCTGGCAGTAAAAGGGTTAAAGCATTTACTGTGGTGAATTTTGGCTACCATAGTTTTTTTCGCTATTCCGCAGGCAAGTGCATTTTAAGACTGGACATGTTTGGTATCTATTTAATGCAACATCAACTTTTATATTTTACCAAAAATAGGGTTTATTGTGTTTGCACTAAAATTCATTTTCATGTGTTTTTTTTTTTTTCTCTTGAAAATGTTATTAGTACAGGTACTTACTGTACTTTACGCTCTCCATTTAAGCAGCACTTTACATATATTATACATTCACATCAGTCCCTGCCCTCAAAGAGTTTACAATCTAAGGTCTTTAACTCAGATTCATACATACTAGGGCCAGTTTAGACAGGAGCCAATTAACCTACCAGCATGTCTTTGAAATGTGGGAGGAGACTGCAGTACCTGAAGGAAATTCACGCAGGCACAGGAAGGAGATGCAAATTTAAGGCAGGTAGTGCAAATGTTTGGATTTGAACCGACGTCCTTAGTACTTACTGCTAGGCAAAAGTTCTAACCACTCAGCCACTGAAAATATGTGTTAAATAACTGCCCACATATCATGTGACATAAACTGCAGTTACCACCATTTTATTCTCCAGGGTCTCTGCTTTCTGAAAATATTAAGGGGGGGGGGTACGGTAATTTTTAGCTAAAAATGCAGATTTTAACATGCAAAAAATGAAAAAATTGGCCCGGCAGACAAGTGGTTAATTTAGGTTTACTGACACTTAATAGGAGCAGAGAAAACAGAGTGCCTGTGTATATAAATGCTATTCAGATGACTTTGTGTTAACATTTAACTTTTAAATTAGTTTTCTTTTATTTCCTATTAACCTCATGTTATCTTGTTTTTGTTTTTATGTTTTCAGCCAGAAGAGATGACCAGACTGAGGAGCCTGAATAGGCAACTGCAAATAAATATAGATTGTACACTGAAAGAAGTTGATCTGCAGTCTAGGGGTAAATAGCAAAGCGCTAATAAGTGTAACACAGAAACAATGGCTGTCTTTTATCAGAGTGTTTGTTTTTTTTTTTTTTTTTTTAAAGGAAGTCCATTATGGGGGTGATACATACTAGGTTACAGTATTTTTAAATCCAAAATCCAAAATGTAAGTGTGGTTTAACAGTCCTTGGATTTGGTGGCTGCGTTAGTTTTTATTTTATTAGTCTAACAACATTTTCAGCAAGTATAGAAAGTACTGTATTTATCTGCGTATAACCCACACTTTTTCCCCCCTGAAAATAGGTGACAAATTGTTTGTGTGTGTTATACGCCGATATCATTAACAAAAAGGCAGGGTACATACCCCAGTATCAGGCGAGTGGACGCTATCCGAGATTACCCGGGGGACCTGCAAGTCCCGGGCCCCCCAGACCCCGTATTGCAGGCCTCGGGCTGCCGTCCTCCTATCTGTGTATGTTACACAGTTTAACTCTCGTAGCTGTCATAGTGTAACCACGGTAACACTCTGCACAGCTCGCAAGAGTTTAGCCTGAGCTGAGAGGAGCAGAGAACTGCCGAGCTTGTTCCTGCCAGGTACAAGTAGTTAAAAACCTGTGGGATAACATAAGTCTCGGAGTGGTGGAACACACAGTAATCACTGCCTGACGGGGGGGGGGGGGGGGGGAGCTAAAAGACACATACTGGCTGACAGGCCCCCCTCCCTGCAGAGCAGAGTGTGGGTCTCTTTGACCTCCCATGTAAGGCAGCAGTTTTCACTGGTGTTAAAGGGGCCAGAGTGACAAAAGGAGTCTGCCGGGGGGTTCAAAGAAAAACCCAGCCTGACAGGGAGGTGAGGAGCTAAGAGACACACACTAGCTCCTCCATTCCTGCAAACAGGGTGTGTGTCTATTTGCCCCTTTCCCCCTGCCAGGCACTGTAGAGATGTCCAGAACTTGTACCCTTTTAGGTACCAATGTTTCAAAGCGGTGAAGGGGGACAAAGTTCTGAGCTACCCTTATTTTTCTTCAAAGTTGTTTTTTTTCTTTAAATAATTTTTTTTTTCCAGAATTATCCCTCTTAAAATTAGGTGCGTTTTATAAGCCGATAAATACGGTACCTTTTGATCTTGCCAGAAATGGTGTCCTCATCCCTTCATGTGAGTTGAAATAAGCACAAATGTCCTTGTCTTGTTGTAAATACCCAATTCCCAACTCCCATGTAATGAAGTGGAAGATATGTTTGAATCCTGGAGCAGGATTCCCTCCATAAATGCAGTAAAGGCGTAAACATAACTATTAGGTATTCTCAGGATTGGCAAGAGGAAATAAATAATGTTATTATATAGGATTTGCATAGAGCCAACAGTTTTCCCAATGCTTTACAAAAATTGAGGTAAACAATACAATTCAATACATGAGGGATCGCAAGATCCTGCTCCTTGGAGCTTACCATCTTAAAGGAAGTGTCAAGGATAGAAAAGGTGATGATGAGGAAAGTAAAAGTACAGCTTAATAGTTAGAAGCAGGGTAGGCTTTCCTAAAGAGAAGGGTTTTTAAGGGATCGCCTAAAGAGACCAAGTAGGAGCTAGTCAAGCATATTGGGGTAGGGAGCTCTAGAGGATGGGAGAGGCTTGGGAGAAGTCTTGCAATTGAGAATGGGAGGATGTGACAAGGGAGCTAGAAAAGAGGAGGCCTTTGAGGGGGAGGAGCAAGGAAAACTGTTTTGTTGGTATTTTGAAACAAGGTTGGTGATGTAGCTCAGAGCAGAGCTGTAGATGACTTTGTGGGTCGTTGTTAGTATTTGAATTTTATTTGTGGTGTGGGCAAAAGCCAATATACACTTTTATTATAGTATTAGCAGTAAGCTCATGTCGGGGTAATCATTTTGATGCACACAGTGCATGTTTGCCTTTCATCTCAAAGTATGGTAAAAGAAGAATCCACAGATAATAAATAATATAATTGCAGCAAGTCAACATTTTGGTCTAAAAAGACACCTTTCACAACATTGCTATACTTACTACACTTAAAATAAGCCTTTAGTCCCGGTTCACACTGGGGCAACTTGCGCTCCATTCAGTGCAATGGAACCATTCTAATCGGAGCAACTCAGGTTGCTCCAACTTAGAAAAAGGTTCCTGCGCTATGGGGGCGACTTGCATTGACTTCTGTTAGAGAAGTCGTATGCAAGCCCTGCTGAAGTCGCGCTGCACGGGGCGGCTTCAGAGTCGGCGACTTTGAAGCCACCCCAGTGTGAACTTAAAGTGATTGTAAACCATCACCTTATAAAACAACCCTTTCAGTTTAAAATAGAAATTAAATGAAAACATTTGTGTATACATATATAAAATCATTAATGCTAAGTCTGATCATTGTATGGGAGCAGGCTGAGTTCCCAGCATAGCTGGAGAACTGACCACACTGTACTCTCCTGTCTAGTGTGGTAAGTTTTTAATAAGAAAGCAGAGGAACTGGCAGAAAACACCAGGAATTTCACACAAAGGAAGCAATACAAAGCAAACAGGATACTTTTTCATACAAGTGCATGGACTGCAAGCAGGCACATAACAAAAATATGAAATGTTGGGTTTACATATTCTTTAATTATGTAAATGAGTAAATAAATTGTGTTTATACATTAATAAGTTTAGGTACAGGTGATTGTACCTGATGATTCTCAGTAATAGAATAAAAAAAAACAGCTTTATAGTGTGAAGCTATATTAACTAGTCCAATCTGAATGTCTGATCGCCATTTAAGATTGTTATCTTCAGTAATACAGCATTCTATTGATTTATAAAAAAAAAAAAAAATTGCTTGCAAATACAGAAATATCAACAGATCTGCATTTTCTTAGAATTTCAAATGTTTTGGTGATGTCATTATTAAATTATTGTGTCCGATGTAGTCATACATAAAAACTAACTAAATTGTGCTGTAGCCCATAGCAGCTAGTATCCAGCAGTCTTTTTTCCAACCTAATTTAAATATAAATATTAACACCAGTGGTGTTGGACTTTTTACAGTCTGCATATTTATCTTTAACACTCAAATGTTTTTCTTTTAAAAACAAAATTTTCTGTATCTTGTTTTAGCTTGCAGCCTTTCAAACTACAAAGCAAATGTATTTTCATTATTTAATGAATCCGATGTTTGCCATCTCTTTGCACTTGGCTTTAGCATTGCATTAATCTGTGTCTGCATTTCTGACACATCTGAACAGTCCTGGTGTATAGAAATGTAATCTGAATTACTCGAAATTGTGCACAGCTTAGTGAATGATTACAAAACTGTTTTTTATTAACTTGAGTCAGAGGAAATTAATTTGCAAGTGAACTGCAAAATCCTAATCTTAAGTATTCATTAAGATTAACTGGCTTCGCGTTAAATCTTTTAACATCCTACATTAAACACTCAGTCTGTATTTGGTGCACAGCAGGTAATGGTCTCAAAAGCCCTTCAGTGAAAAGTCTGCAATTCATGTGATAATAAATTGTCCACTTGCTTGCATTTTCTTGGCTGGGTGATGAATGCTTTCACTTAATGCTGGATTTTAAAATGTGAAACATGCACAAGCGGAGACTGTTCTTTAAAAAGCTGTCATTGCAGCGGGACATGTTGTCTTAAAGGCATATCGTTTAACGTAGCAATATGACCCATAGGCCTACTGTCACCAGCTGGCAGTAAGTGTTTTCAATGTCAATAAAGGGTAACTTGGGAAGAAGGATATTTTTATGCTGAAAGTTATTTACAATTAAACCTTGCATCACCTTAGTTTTATGCAGTGTCCAGGCAGTCTTTTGATTTCAGTCAGGCTTGGCATTAGAATACCCTTTTACCCTAAACTCTTATGTAAGTTCATGCAAGGGGACTAGTGGCACTAACATTTTAAAGAATGTTATAATAGCCTGTACTAAATAAAGTCAAATAAGTGCAATAAGAGACATTGATGTAAGGAAGAACTCCGTGGAGCACTGTTTACACACACACACACACACATACATACATACATACATACATACATAAATACACACACACACACACACACAACCCCTTACGTTACCGATATTGCCGATATTTCAGGAAAGTGCATGTACCAGAGTGATGCCTGCAGCTAGAGGCATCACCCCGGTACGGGCGTCCATAGCCGACAGTCAGCTGTCTTGTAATGACAACCAATGCGGCTGAGAAGCCGCTGGGCTGTCATTACAAGGATCCCCCTCTGCCTTCCGTGGCTCGCCCTGGTCTCCCGTCCCACCGGGAGACCTGGGCAACCATCCTGCACGGCCGGCGAAGAGGAGACCCGATCAAAGCCACATTCGGCTCTGATCGGGCCCCCATGTAAAAACCCAGAAGTGATGTCATGACATCACTTCCGGGTACTCGGCGCCAAATTCAAATAAATTACAGCATTTAAAACAGCCAAACTTGGCGTTTTGAATGCTTTTAAGTGCAGAGGAGGGGTTTGGGGTCTTTTAGACCCCCTAGATCCCTCCACAAGAGTACCTGTAAAAAAGAAAAAATCATATACATACATACAGGTCCCTCTCAAAAAATTTGCATATTGTGATAAAGTTCATTATTTTCTGTAATGTACTGATAAACATTAGACTTTCATATATTTTAGATTCATTACACACAACTGAAGTAGTGCAAGCCTTTTATTGTTTTTAATATTGATGATTTTGGCATACAGCTCATGAAAACCCAAAATTCCTATCTCAAAAAATTAGCATATCATGAAAAGGTTCTCTAAACGAGCTATTAACCTAATCATCTGAATCAACTAATTAACTCTAAACACCTGCAAAAGATTCCTGAGGCTTTTAAAAACTCCCAGCCTGGTTCATTACTCAAAACCGCAATCATGGGTAAGACTGCCGACCTGACTGCTGTCCAGAAGGCCATCATTGACACCCTCAAGCAAGCGGGTAAGACGCAGAAAGAAATTTCTGAAGGAATAGGCTGTTCCCAGAGTGCTGTATCAAGGCACCTCAGTGGGAAGTCTGTGGGAAGGAAAATGTGTGGCAGAAAACGCTGCACAACGAGAAGAGGTCACCGGACCCTGAGCAAGATTGTGGAGAAGGACCGATTCCAGACCTTGGGGGACCTGCGGAAGCAGTGGACTGAGTCTGGAGGAAGACTGGGGAGAGGGAAATGCCAAAATGCCTGAAGTCCAGTGTCAAGTACCCACAGTCAGTGATGGTCTGGGGTGCCATGTCAGCTGCTGGTGTTGGTCCACTGTGTTTTATCAAGGGCAGGGTCAATGCAGCTAGCTATCAGGAGATTTTGGAGCACTTCATGCTTCCATCTGCTGAAAAGCTTTATGGAGATGAAGATTTCATTTTTCAGCACGACCTGGCACCTGCTCACAGTGCCAAAACCACTGGTAAATGGTTTACTTACCATGGTATTACTGTGCTCAATTGGCCTGCCAACTCTCCTGACCTGAACCCCATAGAGAATCTGTGGGATGTTGTGAAGAGAAAGTTGAGAGACGCAAGACCCAACACTCTGCATGAGCTCAAGGCCGCTATCGAAGCATCCTGGGCCTCCATAACACCTCAGCAGTGCCACAGGCTGATTGCCTCCATGCCACGCCGCATTGAAGCAGTCATTTCTGCAAAAGGATTCCCGACCAAGTATTGAGTGCATAACTGAACATAATTATTTGAAGGTTGACTTTTTTTGTATTAAAAACACTTCTTTTATTGGTCGGATGAAATATGCTAATTTTTTGATATAGGAATTTTGGGTTTTCATGAGCTGTATGCCAAAATCATCAATATTAAAACAATAAAAAGGCTTGCACTACTTCAGTTGTTTGTAATGAATCTAAAATATATGAAAGTCTAATGTTTATCAGTACATTACAGAAAATAATGAACTTTATCACAATATGCTAATTTTTTGAGAGGGACCTGTGTGTGTGTATGTATGTGCGTGTATATATGTGTGTATGTGTATGTATGTATATGTATATATATATACACACACACAGTGCCTTGAAAAAGTATTCACACCCTTTGAAATTTTTCACATTTTGTCATGTTACAACCAAAAACGTAAATGTATTTTATTGGGATTTTATGTGATAGACCAACACAAAGTAGCACAAAAATGTGAAGTGAAAAGGAAATGATAAATGGTTTTCAAAATTCTTTACAAATAAATATGTGAAAAGTGTGGCATGCATTTGTATTCAGCCCCCCTGAGTCAATACTTTGTAGCACTACCTTTTGCCACAATTACGGCTGCAAGTCTTTTTGGGTATGTCTCTACCAGCTTTGCACATCTAGACAGTGACGTTTTTGCCCATTCTTTGCAAAATAGCTCAAGCTCTGTCAGATTGGATGGAGAGTGTCTGTGAACAGCACTTTTCAAGTCTTGCCACAGATTCTCAATTGGATTTAGATATGGACTTGACTGGGTCATTCTAACACATGAATATGCTTTGGTCTTTACCATTCCATTGTAGCAATGGCTGTATGATTAGGGCCGTTGTACTGCTGGAAGGTGAACCTCCACCCCAGTCAAGTCTTGCACTGTATTTGGCTCCGTCCATCTTCCCATCAACTTTGACTAGCTTCCCTGTCCCTGCTGAAGCAAAGCTTTCCCACAACATGATGCTGCCACCACCATGTTTCACAATAGGGATGTTGTGTTCAGGGTGATGTGCAGTGTTCTTTTTCTGTGATGTGCAGTGTTTTGCTTTTAGGCCAAAAAGTTCAATTTTGGTCTCATCTGACCAGAGCACCTTTTTCCACATGTTTTCTGTGTCCCCCATATGGCTTCTCGCAAACTGCAAATGGGACTTCCTATGGCTTTCTTTCAACAATGACTTTCTTCTTGCCACTCTTCCATAAAGGACAGATTTGTGGAGTGTACGACTAATAGTTTTCTTCTGGACACATGCTCTCACCTGAGCTGTGGATCTCTGCAGCTCCTCTGGAGTTACCATTGGCCTCTTTGTTGCTTCTCTAAATAATGCTCTCCTGGCCGGCCTGCCCGTTTAGGTGGATGGCCATGTCTTGGTAGGTTTGCAGTTGTGCCATACTCTTTCCATTTTCGGATGATGGATTGAACAGTGCTCTGTGAGATGTTCAAAGCTTGGCATATTTTTTTTATATCCCAACCCTGCTTTAAACCTCTCCACAACTTTATCCCTGACCTGTCTGGTGTGTTCATTGGCCTTTTTGATGCTGTTTGTTCACTAAGGTTCTCTAACAAACCTCTGAGAGCTTCACAGAACAGCTGTATTTATAGTAAGTGGTGAGAATAAATTACACACAGGTGTACTCTATTTACTAATTAGGTGATTTCTGAAGACAATTGGTTCCACTAGAGTTTGGTTAGTGGTATCAAAATAATGGGGGCTGAATGCAAATGCATGCCGCACTCTTCCGATATTTAATTCTCAAAAACTTTGCAAACCATCTATCATTTTCCTTCCACTTCACAATTATGTGCTACTTTGTGTTGGTCTGTCACCTAAAAGTCCAACAAAATACATTTTCATGTTTTTGGTTGTAACCTGACAAAATGTGGAACATTTCAAGGGGTATGAATACTTTTTCAAGGCACTGTGTGTGTGTGTGTGTGTGTGTGTGTATATGTATATATACCGTACCCCAGTTTTCCTCCACATTTCAGTTTTTCCAAGATAGGTTAGAATGACCAATGACAAGCCAGTTTCTCCAGTTGGTGGGTTTTGCACTAGACACAAACATATACTGTGAGCTGTAGATTAGAAAATTATTTTAGTGGGTCAGTGTTTCAACAAGACTTGCATTTCTTCAGAATCAAACTGATGTTGCTACTTTTTTTTAAAGTGGTTGTAAACCTCTGGAAATGAAAAATTAACAAATCATGTCCTCCTATACTAGCGTGTCCTTGCCTTGATCCAAGGCACCCACTGTGATTTCTGTCTCCTTTTTCACTCCTCTGCTATCTGCAAGAGTCCCTTCTGAGTTTTGGACACCAAGCAATCGGGAGACAGCCTGAACCCATACAAGTGATTGACAGCCTCAGCTATTCATATTTCCCTATGAGACTTCGTAGAGTGGGGTGTGTCAGTTCCCTCCAATTCAAGTCTCAGATCTATGCTGTGCTGTGACATCAGATCCCCGCCCCCTGCCTTCTGCAGCTCAGAAATGCTGTGTAAAATGTGTGCTTTAAGAGTTTATAGAGGACAGAGGGGCAGATAAACAGGTACAACTTATATGAGAGGATTTGCTTCATCTCTGTGTATCACCGGAGGCTGGTTACTTCAGTGGGTGTATTTAAGAATTTACATTTAAGCATAGAAAACAAGAGTAATTTATAATAGGGATTTTTTTGTTTCGGCTTTCTATTTTGGATCTTGTGCTAAATGTACCACATTCAGACTTTGCAGTTAACAGATTTGTTTTATAGGAGTGGGAAAGCTTGATTTGAGCAACTTCTATGATAACATAGCACCAGGTCCTGCTGTACCCCCCAACACTTGTAAAAAAGGTAAGTTGCCTGCTGCTTTATTTCTACTGTTTTTTTTTTTTTGCCTTCATAAGAATGAACTACAGTAAAACCTTGGATTGCAAGCATAATTTGTTCCAAAAATGTGCTTGTATATCAAAGAAAATTTTCCCATAAGAAATAATGGAAACTCAGATGATTTGTTCCACAACCATTTATTTATAAGTCCTTCAGTCTATAGTCCATATTAAAAGATCATGGCAATGTGACTTCAAGGCAACTTCAGGGAATGCCTGGGTAATCTTCCTTTAATGTCAGATCCAAATCACATCAGTTAGGATGAGGATCCAACTTAGACCTCATGCACACTGCAGCTCAAAAAAAGCTGCTTTTACAGGCATTTGAGCTTTTATTTCAGCTTGAAAAAGCTTGTGCTTTTTGTCGTCTTGTTTTATTGAGCTTCTTTGAGCTTTTTTTTTTTTTTCACAAGCCTTCCTTAAAGTTTATGAGCACTAGTCGGATAGTAGTTGCCTTGAAGAGTAGTACAGGAAGCTTTTCTAAAGTCAGAGCGACTTCAGTAGTGCTATTTAAGACAGCTTTCTGACTAAAAATGGGGTGTGACCCTACTCATATTGCAAGACCTCGGTCGTTTATCAAGTTAAAATTTGTAAAAAAAAAATTTGCTGGTCTTGAAAAACACTCGCAGACCAAGTTACTCGCAGTCCAAGGTTTTACTGTAAATGTGTTAAATTCTGTGATAGTTCAATATTGGCATATCTATAAACTCTGTGGTTAATTATTGTTTTTTTTATACATGGACATTTTTTTAGGGTGCTATATATTGAGATTGTAGGTAAAGTATATCTAAAGGCAATTCTTTTTGTTATATATAGAGTAATGATTGGTTAAAACTAGAGATGCACCGATACCAGTTTTTTACCGGCAAGTGCGAGTACCGATACTTTTGGTCAAGTACTCGCCAATACCAAGTACCAATACCTTTGCGGTGTGATTTGAGGCCATACAAATAGAATGGGCTCAAATCACACTGCAAAGAATCGTATATGTTTTCAACAGGAATGCGGTGAAACTCCTATCCCAATTGTATACAGTTACCCCCACCGCTCCTGTGTTGACCCAGTATAAAAAGACAGGGAAGTGCCATCTAAGTGCAGCAATGGGCAAACAGCTGGCAAAGTGGAGTGTAAAAAGTCTGACATGAAGCAAGGGGATGGGGCAGGCTGACATGCAACAGAGGAGGTTGAGTCTTGAATACACAGGAAGGGAGATCACCAGGGCTCAAAGTTGGCAGCCCAGAAAATGGCACCTCTGCTCGCTCACGTGCTCCCTTCTCTACTCACCAACTTCAGTACTACTTGTGTTACCCCTCCCCTCCTCACTCTCTCCCCCTCCCCACTCTCTCCCCCCCCTCCCCACTCTCTCCCCCCCTCCCCACTCTCTCCCCCCCCTCCCCACACTCTCTCCCCCCCCCTCCCCACACTCTCCCCCCCCTCCCCACGCTCTTTCCCCCACGCTCTCTTCCCCCACGCTCTTTCCCCCCACGCTCTCTTTCCCCCCACGCTCTCTTTCCCCCCACGCTCTCTTTCCCCCCACGCTCTCTTTCCCCCCCACGCTCTCTTTCCCCCCCACGCTCTCTTTCCCCCCTCCACGCTCTCTTTCCCCCCCACGCTCTCTTTCCCCCCCACGCTCTCTTTCCCCCCCACGCTCTCTTTCCCCCCCACGCTCTCTTTCCCCCCCACGCTCTCTTTCCCCCCCACGCTCTCTTTCCCCCCACGCTCTCTTTCCCCCCCACGCTCTCTTTCCCCCCCACGCTCTCTTTCCCCCCCACGCTCTCTTTCCCCCCACGCTCTCTTTCCCCCCACGCTCTCTTTCCCCCCACGCTCTCTTTCCCCCCACGCTCTCTTTCCCCCCACGCTCTCTTTCCCCCCACGCTCTCTTTCCCCCCACGCTCTCTTTCCCCCCACGCTCTCTTTCCCCCCACGCTCTCTTTCCCCCCACGCTCTCTTTCCCCCCACGCTCTCTTTCCCCCCACGCTCTCTTTCCCCCCACGCTCTCTTTCCCCCCACGCTCTCCCCCTTTCTCCCCTCCTCCCCCTTTCTCCCCTCCTTCCCCCTTTCTCCCCTCCTTCCCCCTTTCTCCCCTCCTTCCCCCTTCTCCTCCCCCCTTTCTCCCCTCCTCCCCCCTCTCTCCCCTCCTCCCCCCTCTCCCCCTCCTCCCCCTCTCTCCCCTCCTCCCCACTCTCTCCCCTCCTCCCCCACTCTCTCCCCTCCTCCCCACTCTCTCTCCTCCCCCTCTCTCTCCTCCCCCCCTATCTCTCCTCCCCCCCTCACTCTCCTCCCCCCTTCCTCGCTCTCTCTCTCTCTCTCTCTCTCTCTCTCTCTCCCCCCTTCACTCTCTCTCTCTCTCTCTCCCCCCCCTTCACTCTCTCTCTCTCTCTCTCCCCCCTTCACTCTCTCTCTCTCTCTCTCCCCCCCTTCACTCTCTCTCTCTCTCCCCCCCTTCACTCTCTCTCTCTCTCTCCCCCCCCCTTCACTCTCTCTCTCTCTCTCTCCCCCCCTTCACTCTCTCTCTCTCTCTCTCCCCCCTTCACTCTCTCTCTCTCTCTCTCCCCCCCTTCACTCTCTATATCTCTCTCCCCCCCCCCCTTCACTCTCTCTCTCTCTCTCTCTCTCTCTCTCTCTCTCTCTCTCTCCCCCCCTTCACTCTCTCTCTCTCTCCCCCCTTCACTCTCTCTCTCTCTCCCCCCCCTTCACTCTCTCCCCCCCCCCTTCACTCTCTCCCCCCCCTTCACTTCTCTCTCTCTCTCTCTCTCTCTCTCTCTCTCTCTCTCTCTCTCTCTCCCCCCCTTCACTCTCTCTCTCTCTCCCCCCCCCCCTTCACTCTCTCTCTCTCTCTCTCTCTCTCTCTCTCTCTCCCCCCCTCTTCATTTGCGTACAGCAGATAACACTCCCTTCCGCCAGATCCCCACCCAGGAGGGTGCACATACCGTGTGGCGCTAATTTGTATAGTTGCTTGCTTTTGCTGGGTGATCAGGGGAGAATGCAGTGTCGGGTGGCACACTGTGATTATGTGCCACTTTTTGTGTTGGCCTATCACATAAAACCCCAATAAAATAAATTTAGGTTTTTGGTTGTAACATGACAAAATCTGGAAAATTTTTAAGAGGGTAAATTCCAAGCACGTTTCACTGCTAAAAGACACCTTTTTTTGTTTTGTGTACTTTATCCACTTAAGCCCCGGAAGATTTTACCCCCATTCCGACCAGGGGGTATTTTGCGATTCGGCACTGCGTGACTTTAACGGAGAATTGCGCGGTCGTGCGACGCTGTACCTAAACGAATTTGGCGTCCTTTTTTTTCCCACAAACAGAGCTTTCTTTTGGCGGTATTTGATCACCTGTGCGATTTTTTGATCACGCGCTATAAACAAAAAAAGAGCGTCCATTTTGCAAAAATAGCAATATTTTTCCCTTTTTTTATATGAAATTCCCCCCAAAAAAAATGTAAAAATCAAAATTTTTTAAAATTTTCGGCCAATTTGTTTTATGCTACCTATGTTTGGTAAAAAAATCGCAAAAAGCGTATTTTGATTGGTTTGCGCAAAAGTTATTGTGTTTACTAACTAAGGGAAAGATTTTTGTTAACCCCTTCACTACCAGTGACATTTCTACAGTAATCAGTGCTATATATATGCACTGTTACTGTAAAAATACACTGGTAGTGAAGGGGTTAACTTTATTTGAGAGGGAGGGGCTGTGTGTGTCCCTAGGGGCGTGATTCTAACTGTGATTGGCTGGGGCTTCAGCTGTATGCAGACTGATCAACGGATCTACATAGTAGATCCAGATGATCAGCTCTCATACACCGGGGAGAATGACAGGTGGCTTGTTTACACAAGCTGCCTGACATTCTCCCTCTCCCCCGCCGATCGCAGAGTGGCCGGCGGACATCGGGTCCGCCGGTCACACGCGCGGGGGGGTCCGTGACCACTCGGGAGCGGGAGCGCGCCTCCGGGGGCGCGCGCGCTCGCTCCCTAGACCCTCACAAGCTAGTGACGTAGCCCTACGTCACTTTGCCTGTGAGGGGCTGACCGCCGACGTAGATAGTCGTGCGGCGGTCGGCAAGTGGTTAAAACAGTGGTCCTCAACCCTGGCCTACAGGGCCCACTAACAGGCCAGGTTTGCAAGATAACTGAAATACATCCCAGGTGATATAATTTGCTGCTCAGTGATTGCAGTACTCTAGTCAGCATCTCCCCAAGGTAATACTTAAAATCTGGCCTGTTAGTGGGCCCTGAGGACTGGAGTTGAGGATCACTGCTTTATAAGACAAAAAAAAATGCAGAAAAGATGATGGGAAAGAAACTAATGTGCTCATAGTCTTAATTAAATATTTAGACTATTGTGAATGTTGGGTTTTAAAGTAGAACTGAAGGCAAATTTTATTGTTTCCATCTATGTCCTATTGGGGAAATCTCCCTTCACTTTTATAGCAACAATAGAAAGTGAGATAAAATCTCCCCAGATTGAGGGAAATCCCTGGTAGTCACCAGAACTGGTGTCCCCACTTGAAGATTTATACCTTTTTGTCCTGGTTACCAAATTTGGGGATTTTCAGTGAGGTTAATCACCAGGACAAAGCGGAAATGAATTTCCCTATCTGGGATGCAGACAGCTATTTACTCTTCATTTTATCCAAAACACACAAAAAAATGTAACATAAATTGCCTTTTATTGTTACTTTAACCACTTGACCACCGGAGGATTTTGCTGTCTTCCGTCCAGGCCACTTTTTGCGATTCGGCGCTGTGCAACTTTAACTGACAATTGCGCGGTCGTGCGACGCCGTACTTAAACAAAATTTACGTCCTTTTTTTCCCACAAACAGAGCTTTCTTTTGGTGCTCTTTGATCACCTGTGCGATTTTTACTTTTTGCGCTATAAACAAAAAAAGAGCGTTTATTTTGAAAAAATAACAATATTTTTAACATTTTTTTTATATGAAATTCCCCCCCAAAAAATGTAAAAATCAATTTTTTTTTAAATTTTTGGCCAATTTGTTTTCTGCTACCTATGTTTGGTAAAAAAAATCGCAATAAGCGTATTTTGATTGGTTTGCGCAAAAGTTATTGCGTTTACTAACTAAGGGAAAGATTTCTGTCATTTTTGGTGTTTTTTTTTTTTTAACGCGTAATGGCGGCGATCTGCGATTTTTTTTTTTTTTTTTTTTTGCGGGACTGCGACATTGCGGCGGACAGATCGGACCCTTGACTGACATTTTTGACACTTTTGGGGGTACCAGTGACATTACTGCAGTAATCAGTGCTATATATATGCACTGTTACTGTAAAAATGACACTGGCAGTGAAGGGGTTAATTTTATTGGAGAGGGAGGGGTTAATGTATGCCTGGTGCTTACTGACGTGTGGGGGGGGAGGTGACTGAGTGACAGAAGGACCGATCGGATGTCCAGCTATGCTGAACACTCCGATCTGTCAGTCCCTGTCACTATGAAGATCCACCCGCTCTGTTTACACAGGCGGGCGGATCTCCAAACTAGATTCCCCGACGATCGGGGCAGAGCAGCGGCGATCGCCGCTGCTCCTCCCCTGGCCCGACTCCCGCTGTGAATGAAAACAGCAGGAGCGCCGCCTACAGGGGGAGGAGTCACTTTGCCGCAGTACGCTCCATGTGAGCGGTCGGCAAGTGGTTAAACTTCCAATTCTAGAAACAAGTCAGAAAATAGTGGTATCTTGGTTTTTTGAAAAAAAAAAAAAACTATAAAAATATTATTGTTGCATTGTGTTTAGTGTAACGTATCTTTTTGTATGTTTTTGTTCAGATTCATCTGAATCATCAGTTGAAAGAAAAGCAAGAAGAATCAGTGTGACCTCAAATAAAAAACCTGAGCCCCCTGATATTCCAAATCCTGGTGCTGGGGATATTGGTATGTATCCTGCTGCTTTTTACTCTCACCTAGGATTTATTAAAGTGGAATTTTAGGCCGAAAATGATGTCCTGCTAGATTACTTCAGGTTGGCTATTTTGCAGGTATAGCTATGTAAAACATAAAAAATAGGTGCCTATACTGTTTATAATCCAGTAATACACGGTCTCTCAGTTGCTCTCTATTTTTAGGCACTGGGCAGAATTTGTAGAGGCTGATCTGCTGGAAGCCTAAAGACTTACTGCTGTTCATTGGGCTCTGGCCTTCAGCAAAATTGTAGCCTCACTCAAAAGTAACAGTACCAACGCTGGAGGCAATTTACAGCATGCCTTAATTTTGGTTATTGGCATAATTATTCATGTGGAATGTATGTTCTTTGATAAAGAACATTATTTTTATTAACTTATGTGTAAAGTTTCACTTTAAGTAAAAGGGGAAAACTAAATTTGTTTCAGTACACACCAGCCCAACAGGGCAAATGAGAGTAGTGAAATGATTATGTATGAAGTATAATGAAGAGCTCTTACTGCTGACAATATGTTCTGCCTTCATCAGCTATAAACATTCAGATACATTTTGGCCCATGCTAACCTGATACAGTTGTAGGCCAAGGCTACTGTGATACCTTACCCTGAAGTTCCTTTGCCAGCCTTACCTTTTTACAGAAATCCTCATGTTTTCCTCATCGTGAGGGTTTCTGCCAACTTCTGCCTCTATCACAGAAGAAGTTGAGATGTCACACAAAGCAGGGTTTTTCCAGTCTTCTAGATTTTGTAATCCTGTTCCCACTTAAGGCTCATTTTTAATTCTTAGGTGATAGAATTGGAACCATTTTTTATGTACTGCTACAATAGCACATCTCTTTAGGCCTGGTTCACACTGGTGCGACACAAAAATCGCACAACTGTTCGACTTTACCCTGCGGTTTTGGTCTGACATCGATCCGCCTTCCATACAACTTTAATCACTTCAGCTCTGGAAGGTTTCCCCCCCTGCTAAGCGGCACTGCATTACTTTAACTGACAATTGCGCGGTTGTGCGATGCTGTACCCAAATAAAATTGTCCTTTTTTTTAAAAAATGTCCTTTTTTTTTTTTTTTCCCCCCACAAATAGAGCTTTATTTTCACCTCTGCAGTTTTTATTTTTTACAATAATAACACAGCCAATAAAGAAAAACAACATTTTTCAATAATTTTGGCCAATATGTGTTCTGCCAAATATTTTTGGTAAAAAAAAAAGCGTATACAAAGATCCAATATTTTAATGGAATTTTTATTTATTTTTCTACTAGTAATGGCAGCAATCAGCGATTTTTGGCGGGACTGCGACATTGGGGCGTACAAATCGGACATCTACCTGACACTTTTTGGGGACCAGTGACGATATTACAGTGATCAATGCTAAAAAAAGAAAAAAAATACACTGTCACTGCACTAATGACACTGGCAGGGAAGGGGTTAACATCAGGGGTGATCAAAGGGTTCGGTGTGTCCCTAGAGGGTGCTTAGTAACTGTGGGGGGGGGTTGCACTGATTGGGAGAAGACCGAGATCCTGGTTCCTGCTTAGCAGGAACACAAGAGCTCCATCTTGTCCCCTTGCAGAACAGCGATCTTCCTTGTTTACTTAGTCTGTTGGGATATGTCTCTGCTAATCTACTTACCCATCTAGACCTTGCAATATTTGCCCACTCTTCTTTGCAGAATTGCTCTAGTTCAGTTAAATTTGATGGTGACCGTTTGTGGACTGAAGTCTTCAGGTCATTCCACAGATTTTCAATAGGATTTAAGTCTGGGCTCTTACTAGGCCATGCAATGACACGGTGTGGTAATTTCTTGCTTTGTGCTTTGGGTCATTGTCATGTTGGAAGGTAAACCTTCTTCCCATTGACAACTTTCTGGCCGAGGGCAGCAGATTTTCCTCAAGAATTTGATAGTTTTTTTCCTCCATTTTTCCTTCTATCCTGACAATCGCTCCAGTCCCTGCTGCAGAGAAAAACCTCATTAACAGGATATTACCACCTAGGCCAAAAAATTTAATTTTAGTCTCATCTGATCACCTTCAAGGTGTGTTTAAGATTATGAGACCACATGGAGAAGACTAAAATTGAATTATTTTGCCTCCCCCCACCGGCATTATTTGGCTCCTCCTGCCTTTAGAGTGCACCTATAGCAAGCTGCAAACTATAGTATAGAGTGCCCCTATAGCAAGGTTAAAAAACGTCTGCCTTTTAGAACCACTCACTTCCTACTCCTGCCCAGCACTACATGTCCCACAGGGCTTTGCTCCTCACACACTCACATTCTCAAGTTCTCTGACACTTATTGACATCTATGGATGATACACTGAGATATGTCTGCTGCACTGTAATTTTTGATATGTAAACCAAAAAATGCATTCTGTATGCATACCAACTTATCGAATATGAAAATAGTTGACAACTATTTTCATAATAGATAATGTTGTTTGGTTGTTTCAGCCCTAACACTAACCTGGGTAAGCCTACCTATTGTACTATATTGGTCTTGATGTTTTTTTGCTTTTTGTATGTCTGCGGACAAATATGTCTGTTTTTCCACTTTTTCAATAAAATGTATTGTTTAAAAAAAGAAAACTACAGGGGGGTGGATACAAAACCATTTACACTGCACAGATAGAGCAGTAGTGACCGGTCTGTATTGCAAGATGCTCCTGCACAGAGGCAAAGTACAAGAGTTGTTTCATGCTGGATTACTGCACAGATCTGGAAAAAATACACAAAGGACACCCAGATTCAAGCATGAAAACACATGGCTCTTGTAGACATTTGTATTTAGCCCAGATTTCAGCTCTAGTGGAACATATCACAAAAAAAATGATTCATCACAGTGCCAAGTTAATTAAATGGTTAGCATTTCAGCTAAATCCACATTAATTCCAGGTTGTAAAACTGAAAAACTCATATCCGCATGTTGGCATGATAGACAGATTTGATAGACTTGCCACATATTAAATATGTAACCCTGCAAATAATGTTCAGCATTACATAACTTTGTTATAGTAGGAGTCCAGACACATTTCTGCTCCTGCTTCTTGTTCCCAAGACAAAATCTTAACTGGTCAAGTGTTAGGGATAGGCCGACATCGTTCTTTCAGGCCGATCGGTGCCGATATTCTGTACATTTTAAAGTTTTGAAAAATCAACACAATTTCTACACAAATCCTAGTATAAACTGAACATCTTTATTAAAATTTTAAACCATGAAAGTAAACAACTGAGAAAAATAAAGTGCTTGAAAAATAACTTCTTAAATGGCTTCCCAAAACATAGAAAAATGCCATAAATATCTAAAAAACTGCACACTTTGTTCCTTCTAGCTCTGGGTTATCCAACCTTTGGATAACCTAGATTAAATCAGATATCGGGGGGGGGGGGGGTTGCCCTTTAAAATAAAAAAAAAAATAACCATAAAGCTCCCACTGCAAACACAGCATAGTGTCCTCTGGCCCCCTTCACATCACCCCCATTGTAGTGTCTTTTGCCCCTCTGCCCCCCATAACAGTGTCCTCTGTGCCCCTTTACATCACCCCCCTATTGTAGTGTCTTTTGCGCCCCTTTACAAACCCCCTCATGTAGTGTCCTCTGCCCCCTTCCCCCCCCCATTATAGTTTCCTCTGCCCCTCCCCTTATAGAAGTGTCCTGTGCCCCCAAAACAGTGTCTTCTGTCGACCCTTCCCCATTAGTACTGTCCTCTGTACCCCCATAGCAGTATGGATGACTGGTACAGTGCGCAGTCTCCTGCAGATATTTTTTCTTCAGCTCTGGTCTGTACCAAGGTTTGGACTTTCAGTTACTGAGCTGGAGGTACTGTAATTACTGCACTTGTGTTTTGTTGATCGCTAAAAGTCTTGGCAGACAGTTCATTCAGTCACAGATCTCTAAATGAATGACATGGCTGTGCTGTATTTTCTTTTTACTGCAGCTCACCACAACCTATATTGTGTGTACTGTACCACAGTTACATTGTGTAAATGTGTTAGAGTGCCAATCAAAATAAATGGCAATGTGCACACTCATCATGTTGGAGTGCACTACAGTACCATAGCACACAAAGCATAAATGGGCTTTCAGGAGAGCATACCTGGATAGAAGTATAGGAGCCAAGTTTCTCTTTGCTCAAACCCCAAGGAAGTAATTTTTTTTGGCTAATTTTCAATAGCAGAACTGAACAAGTGTGCAGTGTTTCCAGTCAGAAAAGTCCTAAATTCCATTTCCATTTCCAAAAAATCCCCCTCCCCCCCCCCCACAAATACGTAAGGTATGTGTTCCATTCACGTTGCATACCTAAAAATTATTTCTCTTTCGTCCATCGACGGACACAGTGCTCTATAAATCATATCTTCTAGGTTATATTGCCTCCTCCAGTAGGACTAGGCAGAACAAAAAATGCCTGACTACGCCCATGGGCCGTCTTAAGCTTGGTATATAACCCCCCTCTCTGCTCTAGGTAATCAGTTCTATTCTTACTAGTCAGGAGTAAGGACCAATGCTCCCGGCTGGGATCTCTGGTCCTAGCAGTTTTTTCTCCTTCCTTACATCTTTTTTGTTTTTTTCCTCCCAGGAGATCTACAATCAACTGCTGGGCTGGGCGGTGGGCTGGATAATCTAGATCCAGTGGTTCCCCCCCAGCCCAGCCAGCGAGCACGTGCAGACCACCGCTCACACGCTAGGTCAACCGTGACAGCGCCTTTACGGACAGAGGCTGCAAGAGTTAAATGTCTTGCAGGGTCGCATACAACCGGGCTTGGGTTAGAGTCGCAGCAGTCTCTTGACTGATAGCACCCCTATAGTGTTTACTAACTGTGGGGGGAGGGCTTGTCAAATGACCATAGAGACCTGTGATCCTATATAGAAGGATCACAGGCGCTCTGATCATTTCAAAGAGAAGAACGGTCAGCTGTGTTACAACAGCTGACCATTCTTCTCTCTCAGCGGGGAACGATCGCGTGTGCCCGTGGGCTATCGCAGCCACTGGCCCCATGCATCGTCATCCCCGCTGCCTAGTGAGGGCGGGAGCGCGCCGTCGGCAGTGCGTGCTCACCCCCCAGCACCAAGCGCGCGACCGACTTTGGGCAATGCTGGTTCCCGCAGGAGGGCCAGCCTGCCACAGTAAATGTGCGGCGGGCAGTCTGGAAGCAGTTAACATTAATGACTTTAGCCCCGGAGGATTTGGCTGCTCAATGACCAGGCCCTATTTTGCGATTCGGCAATGCGTGATTTTAACGGACAATTGCGCAGTCGTGCGACGCTGTACCCAAATTAAATTGACGTCCTTTTTTTCCCATAAACAGAGCTTTATTTTGGTGGTATTTGATCACCTGTGCAATTTTTATTTTTTGTGCTATAAACAAAAAAAGAGCGATAATTTTGAAAAAATAACAATATTTTTCACATTTTTTTTATATAAAATTCTCAAAAAAAATTTAAAAATCTAAATTTTTTTAACATTTTTGGCCAATTTGTTTTCTGCTACATATTTTTGGTAAAAAAAAATCGTAATTTGATTGGTTTGGGCAAAAGTTATTGCGTTTACTAACTACGGGAACGATTTATGTCCTTTTTATTATTTTTTTATTTTTTTTTTAACTAGTAATGGCGGCGATCTGCGTTTTTTTTTTTTTTTTTTTTTTTTTTTTTTTTTTGCGGGACTGCGACATGGTGGTGGACAGATTGGACCCCTGACTGACATTTTTGACACTTTTGGGGGTACCACTGACATTACTACAGTAATCAGTGCTATAAATATGCACTGTTACTGTAAAAATGGCACGGAAGGGGTTAACTTTATTGGTGATCAAGGGGTTAAATGTGTCCCTAGGGGCGTGATATATAGCAGGATCGCATAGCCTCTGTGCTTACTTCAGGGAGAATGACAGAGGGCTGTGTTTACATCAGCTGTCTGTCTTCTCCCTCTCCTGCGGGAGATCGTGAGTGGCCGGCAGCCATCGGAGCCGCCGGGCACACGCGCTGGCTCCCCAGGGAACGAGCGGGGGCAGGAGCGTGCCGCTGGCGGGAGTGCGCCGGCGGCGCGCGCTTGCCCCCTACAGTCTCGGGGGCGAGCGACGTAGGTCTATGTCGCTTTGCCTGTAAGCGGCAGAGTGCCGCAGTAAATCTATCTGAGGCGGGGCTAAAGTGGTTAAATAGGATAGGTACACCTTAGGCAGTTAAATAAGTAAGCAGCAATTGCTAATTATTTTTTAGTTATGCTATGTGATTAAGAAGATGTAACAAATAAGTAGGTTTTATGCCAGTTTGGCTGCAAAAGTAAAAATACATATTAACTCCCACCCCACAAGCTTGCTCCAGGCTGCGAACACTAGGTAGAGAAGCTAGAAGAGGGTAAGTGGCCTTTAAAGAAAATAAGCCACTGATTGGAGCTGCAAATTCTGATCTTTCCTTTGAAAGTTGTTTTACAATATTGAGACATTTCCGTGAATCTTGAATTCATTGAGAGCTAATTGAAAATGTGTCTATTTTCCAGCTCATCGGCACAGACCCAACCACAGAAAAGCAAGAGATGAAGATTTTGAAGGGTCTCCATGGAATTGCAATAGCTGTACTTTTCTCAATCACCCAGCACTAAACCGTTGCGAGCAGTGCGAGATGCCTCGGTTCACCTGAATCTGCTGCCAGCTGCTTCACTTTGCTTGAGGTTTTATACAGATACTATCTAGCATGCAAGGGAAAGTAGGACCTTACTTCAGTGTATCAGCAAGCTGAGCCCAACTCCAGTGCCGCAGTTGGAAATGCTTTGTTCGCAAGCAAGACTCATAATTTGCAGGACAGCCCCCCTGTTCGTGATCTACCAGATCGCCTCTCTGCATGCGTAAATGATGGAGGTTTCAAAATGCTGGTCATTTGGTTTCTTCTCCAGAAGACATCTAGCAGAGGGGCAAATGGTTGTCACCGTTTTGCAGACCAATTGTTTGGATTTATGAAGAGGAAGACAGATAAGATGAACAGAAATGGTCTTTTTTTGCTTCCCAGAAGTATCCTACTGAATGAAGACTTTGGTGGGGAGATGGTGTTGTAGTATATAATATCTTATGAAGCATATTCAGAGAGAAGTAATTGCTGCTTTCTTCAGGGTAATTAAGTCCATATGAAATGAAAACAATATGCTGTTATTCAATGTTGCTGTGAGAAATCAAGGTTTTAGCCTTACCTTTTTAGAGCACATTATCCCATGTATTAATGCAGTCCCCTTCTGTTTGTGTTGTGTCAAGAAAGCTATATTGTCAGACTACTGGTTATGTTCACACATTTAATATATAACAAGCTGAAGATGGAAATTCTACTGCATGTATTCAGTCTGTATTCCTGTTGAAGTGATTCCCAAAAGTTTTTTGGCACATTCAATGTGACCATTATGTATGATTACTCCCTAAAGTGTCTGCAACACCTATGCCAAAACGCTCATTTTACTTTAGCGTGTTCATTGAAATGTATACACTAATATATACTTACCAGACAAGAGTGGGAAAAGAAAATAGGGCAGCATTATTATTTTTAATTGGTTCACTTAGTTGTGATAATTCACTGATAAGTGGACTTGTCCAGTCCTGTGTGTGTGCGTGCGTGCGTGTGCGTGTTTGTATGTATGTATGTATGTATGTATGTATGTCTGTGTGTTTATACATCCACATATACACAGGCATGCACATTTTCTGTGTATTTTTTTTTCTTCCTCCCTGTTTGTTCCCTATTGTCAGTATCCCCCAGTCTCTTCCTCCCAACCTGCTGTTGAGCTTCCCATTTTGTGAAAATTGCTCGATGTTTACAGCACAGAAGGTACTTTGTGCCCTCAATGGACCCACTTGACTTCAATTAAAATGAAAATGCCAGAGTCTAAATAGCTGTGTTATTTGCACATTGTTAATGAACCTGCTTATAAAAGGGAAGGCAGATTTAGAAATGTTGTGCAATGCATTTTTTAAGGTAATATTTTTAACTTTTTTTTTTTTTTTTTCTTTTTGTTAGAACAAAATACATAAAACTGAAGAGAATGTATGGTTTAAAAATATCATGCTGGTACTTTAATGCATCTAAATTCCTGTATTGTAAAGGTGATTGGTTTGCATCCTGCAAGTGGCTGAAATAATAAAGCACCCAATTGTTTTGTGAATCACAATATTCGCATTTTAGTAAATGTCTTGTTTACGTTATATTATGTAAGATACAATAGGTGCGATATGGATAAAGATTCATACATTTGGTATTCTCAGTTTAATTCCCCAAGGCATAAATGGCTGCAAAAAATGATTACGGCTGCCCACAGTTATCTAAGATATCATTAAATCTCAAGCACTTGCCAAAAAACCTGGCCAGCTATGAATGCAAGACCGGAAAGTCTTTATTGTGGAAACTTCTATCTGCTTAAAAATTACTGCTTAAAAATAACAAACGTGTCATACTTACCTGCTCTGTGTAGTGGTTTTGCATAGAGCAGGCCAGATCCTCCTTTTCTCGGGTTCCTCCCACCTGACGAGTCTCCCCCCCCCAAACAGCCTGCTATGGGGGCACCTGAGCCAAGCTGCAACTCCGTGTGTCAGAAGCCAATGGTGCTCTGCTGCTGTCTCAGCCAATGAGGAGGAGAGTCCCAGGCAATATCACTGGATATAGATGGGCTCAGGTAAGTATGAGGAGGGCTGCTACACACAGGAGGCGTTTTATCCTAATGCATAGAATGCATTAAGATAAAAAAAAAAAAACTTCCTTTACAATCACTCTAAAGCTGGACTCCAGGCATATAGCTAAATACACACACAGTATCTCACAAAAGTGAGTACACCTCTCAAATGTTTGTAAATATTTTATTATATCTTTTCATGTGACAACGCTGAACTGACACTTTGCTACAATGTAAAGTTGTAAAGCCACCGTGCTGCAGCTCGGTTTCAGGGTCTTGGCAATCTTCTTATAGCCTAGGTCATCTTTATGTAGAGCAGCAATTCTTTTTTTTTTTTTTTTTTCAGTTCCACAGAGAGTTCTTTGCCATGAGGTGCCATGTTGAACTTCCAGTGACCAGTGTGAGAGAGTTAGAGCGATAGCATCCAATTTAACACACCTGCTCCCCATTCACACCTGAGAGCTTGTAACACAAGTCACATGACACCGGGGAGGGAAAATGGCTAATTGGGCCCAATTTGGACATTGTCACTTAGGGGTGTACTTACTTTTTGTTTGCCAGCGGTTTAGACATTAATGACTGTGTGTTGAGTTATTTTGAGGTGAGAACAAATTTACACTGTTATACAAGCTGTACACTCACTACTTTACATTGTAGCAAAGTGTCATTTCTTCAGTGTTGTCACATGAAAAGATATAACATATTTACAAAAATCTGAGGGATTTACTTACTTCTGTGAGATACTAAATTAAGTAAATTTAGAGCTGTTTTACCTGCTGAAGCATCTATATTTCTGTCCAATATAGTCCTGGGATTTACACCACTCTACCACGTGGCACTGACCTGTCTGGCATGGCAGGAAACCTGATTTTTTTATTTTTTTTTGTCTACTGCAGTTAAGTAAAATCTATAGGTCTCCCGCACCCAGCATGTGAGTGAACAAGGGAAAGAGAAGCAGCAGACTGATCACACTTCCACTTTTCCCTTTTCTCCTATGGACATGGGCACTGCAGCACAATTCATTGGCTCCTTGTGATGCTCAAACTACGAAAGTCCTTGTTAATGTATTATGTATGTCCTTGTTATGTATGTATATTTAGGCCAAAATGTATTTAGCTACATGTCTTTGACAAAAAAATTCTTAATGAGCGTATTTTTAACCGCTTTAAGACCGGAAGATTTTACCCCATTCCTGACCAGGCCATATTTTGCAATTCAGCACTGCGTTACTTTAAGGGACAATTGCCCGGTCGTGCGACGCTGTACCCAAATTAAATTGATGTCCTTTTTTTCCCCACAAATAGAGCTTTCTTTTGGTGGTATTTGATCACCTGTGCGATTTTTACTTTTTGCGCTATAAACAAAAAAAGAGCGACAATTTTGAAAAAATAACAATTTTTTTCACATTTTTTTTTTTTATATGAAATTCCCCCCAAAAAATGTAAAAATTTTAATTTTTTTAACATTTTAGGGCAATTTGTTTTCTGCTACATATTTTTGGTAAAGAAAATCGCAATAAGCGTATTTTGATTGGTTTGGGCAAAAGTTATCGCAGCTACTAACTACGGTAAATTTATGTAATTTTTAGTTTTTTTTTTTTTTTTTAACTAGTAATGGCGGCGATCTGCGATTTTTGCGGGACTGCGACATTGCGGCGTGCACTTTGGACCCCTAACTAACATTTTTGACACTTTTGGGGGTACCAGTGACATTACTACAGTAATCAGTGCTATAAATATGCACTGTTACTGTAATAATGACACTGGCAGGGAAGGGGTTAACTTTATTGGTGATCAAGGGGTTAAATATATGCCTGGTGCTTACTGACGTGTGTGGGGGGAGGGGACTGTGTGACACAGGGACAGATCGCAGGTTCAGCTATACTGAATCCTGTACTCTGTCCCTGCCTGTCACTAGATCGCCGACGATCGGGGAAGAACGGCAGTGATCACCGCCTCTCCTCCCCTGGCCCGACTCCCGCTGTGCCTGCAGTAGTGATTGCAGTATTCTAGTCTTCATCTCCCCAAGGTAATACTTAAAATCTGGCCTGTTAGTGGGTCCTGGGGACCGGATTTGAGAACCACTGCCCTAGAGAATAAAATGGAGATCGTTGCAATACTTTGTCACACCTTATTTGCACAGAGGTCTTACAATTGTTGGAAAAAATACACTTTTTGAATTAAAAAAGAAAACCGTAAAGTTTGCCCAATTTTTTTTAAATTAATGTGAAAGAGAATGTTACGCTGAGTAAATTGATAACGAACATGTCATGCCTAAAAATTGCGAACGCTCGTGGAATGGGAACAAACTTTGGTACTTAAAAATCTCAATAGGCGACGCTTTCAAAATTTCTACAGGCTACAAGTTTAGAGTTACAGAGGAGGTCTAGGGCTAATATTGCTCTCGCTCGATACCTCACGTGTGGTTTGAACACGGTTTACATGTGTGGGTGCGACTTACGTTCGGATTCTGCGCACAAGCTCGGAGAGACGTGGCGCTTTAATTTTTTTTTTTTCTTATTTATTTTACCTTTTTATTTTTATACTGTCCCTTTTTAAAAAAAAGTTGTAATAGAAATAAGCAGGACAGGTCCTCTTTAATGTGAGATCTGGGGTCAAGACCCCAGATCCTCATAGCTATACTTAAAAACAAAAAAAAATGTATTTTTTTTTTTTTTCTGCAAGAAAAGTAATGAATGTAATGAATGTACAGCTTGTATAACGGTGTAAATTTGCTGTCGCCTCAAAATAACTCAACACACAGCCATTGATGTCTAAACCGCTGGCAACAAACGAGAGTACACCCCTAAGTGAAAATGTCTAAATTGGGCCTAAAGTGTCAATATTTTGTGTGACCACCATTATTTTCCATTACTACCTTCACTCTCTTGGGAGTAAACCAGAGCTTCACAGGTTGCCACTGGAGTCCTCTTCCACTCCTCCATGACTACATCATGAAGCTTGTGGATGTTAGAGACCTTGCGCTCTTCTGCCTTCCATTTGAGGATGCCTCACAGATGCTCTATAGGGTTTAGGTCTGGAGACATACTTGGCCAGTCCATCACCTTTACCCTCAGCTTCTTTAGCAAGGCAGTGGTTGTCTTGGAGGTTTGTCTGGGGTCGTTATGTTGGAATACTGCCCTGTGCTCCAGGGAGGGAGAGACTCATGCTCTGCTTCAGTATGTCACAGTACATGTTGGCGTTCATGGTTCCCACAATAAACTGTAGCTCCCCAGTGCCAGCAGCACTCAGACCATGACACTCCCACCACCATGCTTGACTGTAGACAAGACACTTGTCTTTGTACTCCTCACCTGGTTGCCGCTTGACACCATCTGAACACCATCTTATCGGGGTCTCATCAGGCCACAGGACATGGTTCCAGTAATCCATGTCCTTAGTCTGCTTGTCTTCAGCAAACTTTGTGGGCTTTCTTGTGCATCATCTTTAGAAGAGGCTTCCTTCAGGGACGACAGCCATGCAGACCAATTTGATGCAGTGTGCGGCATATGGTCTGAGCACTGACAGGCTGACCCCCCACCTTTTCAACCTCTGCAGCAATGCTGGCAGCACTCGTATGTCTTTCCCAAAGGCAACCTCTGGATAAGACGCTGAGCATGTGCACTCAACTCCTTTGGTCGACCATGATGAGGCCTATTCTGAGTGGAACCTGTCCTGTTAAACGGTCTTGCATGGTCTTGGCCTCCGTGCTGAAGCTCTGTTTTAGGGTTTTGGCCAGCTTCTTATAGCCTAGGCCATGGGTGTCCAACCTTTTGGCTTCTCTGGGCCATATTGAGTGTAGAGAAATTTTCTCGGGCCGCATATAAAATATACACTATAGTTAAGGTATACAAGTAATAAAAAACTGCCGCCCCCCCCCCCCCCCTGCACTAATTTAACACAACTAGAGGATGATGAAATGGAATCCGTATACAGAGGTTTACTTCTTCTGAGAGATATTAAAGATACACTAACCACCATGACCACTTCAGTGATTTGATGATTGTTGAGATGGTTAGAGGTTGTGGACATGGTACAGGAGGTGGGGTCAGACTGCGGCCATGGTGCAGGAGCTGGTTAGAGAATGCGGTCATGGTGCAGCAGCTGGTCAGAGAATGCGGTCATGGTGCAGGAGCTGGTCAGAGACTGCAGTCATGGTACAGGAGCTGGTCAGAGGCTGCGCAGACATGTGTATTAAAAAAGAATAGCGCACACATGCAAAATAAATTATTACCAAATTTTCAAGACAATCCATAAATAAAAATGGGGATTTGGTCCCACCATATGGCCATATAGTGCTCAAGCCCACCACTGCGTCAAAGTACCCCATTATCAGTGGGTCCTACACTATCCATGAAAAAGAGATGCGCAGACATGGTTGTTTCCTCCTCTGTCCCCCTTACCTCTAGACATCAGTGTCGTCCTGTGCTGTGCCCCTTTCACCCCTCCACAGGCACATCAGTGTGTCCTCCGACCTCTGCCCCCTTTATGGCTGCAATAATGTCCCCCTCACTCAGATGAGTGTCTGTCGCCCTCGCTTTGAGCCAGTCCTCCTCTGCTGTGGCAGTGAGGCGCCACCAAGAACATTTGCTTGCCTTTCGTTTAAAAATGGCGCCAGGCGGCACCATTACGCAACTGCGCATGCACCCGCCCGGCAGGCATCCACCGTTACGATGTGGGCCCACAACCATCTTTTTTTAAATTAACGGGCGGATGGCAACACTGCGTGAGACTGTCTGGAGTTCCGTGGCGGGTGGGCCGCATTGCCTGCAGTTCCGGGCCGCAGGTTGGACATGCGTGGCCTAGGCCATCTTTATGTAGAGCAACAATTCTTTTTTTTTTTCAGATACTCAGAGAGTTCTTTGCCATGAGGTGCCATGTTGAATTTCCAGTGACCAGTATTAGAGAGTGAGCGATAACACCAAATTTAACACGCCTGCCCCCGGTTCATACCTGAGACCTTGTAACACTTACGAGTCCCATGACACTGGGGAGGGAAAATGGCTAAATGGGCCCAATATGGACATTTTTGCTTAGGTTGCCAGCGGTTTAGACATTAATAGCTGTGTGTTGAGTTATTTTGAGGGTACAGCAAATATATATACATATACAGTGCATTGCGAAAGTATTCGGCTCCCTTGAACTTTTCGACCTTTTGCCACATTTTTGGCTTCAAACAGAAAGATATAAAACTGTAATTTTTTTTTGAAGAATCAACAAGTGGGACACAATCATGAAGTGGAACGAAATTTATTGGATATTTCAAACTTTTAACAAAAAAAACTGAAAAATTGGGCGTGCAAAATTATTCAGCCCCCTTAAGTTAATACTTTGTAGTGCCACCTTTTGCTGCGATTACAGCTGTAAGTCGCTTGGGGTATGTCTCTATCAGTTTTGCACATCGAGAGACTGAAATTTTTGCCCATTCCTCCTTGCAAAACAGCTTGAGCTCAGTGAGGTTGGATGGAGAGCGTTTGTGAACAGCAGTTTTCAGTTCTTTTCACAGATTCTCGATTGGATTCAGGTCTGGACTTTGACTTGGCCATTCTAACACCTGGATATGTTTATTTGTGAACCATTCCATTGTAGATTTTGCTTTGTTTTGGATCATTGTCTTGTTGGAAGAGAAATCTCCGTCCCAGTCTCAGGTCTTTTGCAGACTCCATCAGGTTTTCTTCCAAAATGGTCCTGTATTTGGCTCCATCCATCTTCCCATCAATTTTAACCATCTTCCCTGTCCCTGCAGAAGAAAAGCAGGCCCAAACCATGATGCTGCCACCACCATGTTTGACAGTGGGGTTGGTGTGTTCAGGGTGATGAGCTGTGTTGCTTTTACGCCAAACATAACGTTTTGCATTGTTGCCAAAAAGTTTGATTTTGGTTTCATCTGACCAGAGCACCTTCTTCCACATGTTTGGTGTGTCTCCCAGGTGGCTTGTGGCAAACTTTAAACGACACTTTTTATGGATATCTTTAAGAAATGGCTTTCTTCTTGCCACTCTTCCAAAAAGGCCAGATTTGTGCAGTATACGACTGATTGTTGTCCTATGGACAGTCACCCACCTCAGCTGTAGATCTCTGCAGTTCATCCAGAGTGATCATGGGCCTCTTGGCTGCATCTCTGATCAGTCTTCTCCTTGTATGAGCTGAAAGTTTAGAGGGGCGGCCAGGTCTTCGTAGATTTGCAGTGGTCTGATACTCCCATTTCAATATTATCGCTTGCACAGTGCTTCTTGGAATGTTTAAAGCTTGGGAAATCTTTTTGTATCCAAATCCGGCTTTAAACTTCTCCACAACAGTATCTCGGACCTGCCTGGTGTGTTCCTTGTTCTTCGTGATGCTCTCTGCGCTTTAACCACTTGCCGACCGCCGCAAGTACATATACTGTGGCGGTCAGCCCCTCACAGGCAAAGTAACGTATATATACGTCACTAGCCTGTGAGGCTCTGGGGAGCGAGCGCGGTCACGGATCCCCCCCCCCCCCGCGTGTGACCGGCGGACCCGATGTCCGCCGGTCACTCGGCGATCGTCGGTGGAGAGGGAGAAATGCAGGCGGCTAGTGTAAACAAGCCGCCTGTCACTCTCCCCTGTGTAGAAACAATGATCATACGGTTCTACTATGTAGGACCGTTGATCATTGTTCCTACAGCTCAAGCCACAGCCAATCAGTTAGAATCACGCCCCTAGGAACACACACAGCCCCTCCCTCTCAAAGTTAACCCCTTCACTGCCAGTGTAATTTTACAGTAACAGTGCATATGTATAGCACTGATTACTGTAGAAATGTCACTGGTAACCCCAAAAGTGTCAAAAATGTCAGTCAAGGGTCCGATCTGTCCGCCGCAATGTCGCAGTACCGCAAAAAAAATCGCAGATCGCCGCCATTACGCGTTAAATAAAAAAACAACAAAAATGACAAAAATCTTTCCCTTTGTTAGTAAATGCAATTTTTTTTACCAAACATATGTAGCATAAAACAAATTGGCCGAAAATGTTAAAAATTTTTGATTTTTACATTTTTTTGGGGGGAATTTCTTATAAAAAAAATGTGAAAAATATTGTTATTTTTGCAAAATTGACGCTCTTTTTTTGTTTTTTAGCGCATGATCAAAAAAATCGCACAGGTGATCAAATACCACCAAAAGAAAGCTCTGTTTGTGGGAAAAAAGGACGTCAAATTCGTTTAGGTACAGCGTCGCATGACCGCGCAATTGTCTGTTAAAGTCACGCAGTGCCGAATCGCAAAATACCCCCTGGTCAGGAAGGGGGAAAAATCTTCCGGGGCTTAAGTGGTTAAACGGACCTCTGAGACTATCACAGTACAGGTGCATTTATACGGAGGCTTGATTACACACAGGTGGATTCTATTTATCATCCTTAGTCATTTAGGTCAACATTGGATCATTCAGAGATCCTCACTGAACTTCTGGAGAGAGTTTGCTGCACTGCAAGTAAATGGGCTGAATAATTTTGCACGCCCAATTTTTCAGTTTTTTATTTGTTAACAAAGTTTGAAATATCCAATAAATTTAGTTCCTCTTCATGATTGTGTCCCACTTGTTGTTAATTCTTCAAAAAAAATTACATTTTTATATCTTTATGTTTGAAGCCTGAAATGTGGCAAAAGGTCGAAAAGTTCAAGGGGGCCGAATACTTTCGCAATGCACTGTATACAAGCTGTACACTCACTACTTTACATTGTAGCAAAGTGTAATTTCTTCAGTGTTGTCACATGAAAGGATATAATAAAATATTTACAAATATGTGAGGGGTGTACTTACTTTTGTGAGTTACTGTAGGTGACCAAATGTGATTTACCTATTTGAATGCAAATTGCTATGACCTGTCTTCTTTATGAGATATTAGGGGCCTGTTAGACCCCTGATGTCTCATCTGCCTTCTACTAAAGCTAATAGACCGCAGATCCACAACCTAAAAGTGATGTAATGCTTGTCGCTTCCCGTTCATTCTAGCTAGGGGAGATCCATTCTCTAGTCTCACTACCTTCTACCCAGTGACACCCACCATGGGTCAAGGGCCCAGAGATGGGGCAGCAGACCTATTTACTAATTAGGTGACTTCTGGAGGCAATTGGTTTCCTAGATTTTAGTTAGGGGTATCAGAGTAAAAGGGGCTGAATATAAATGCACGCCACACTTTTCAGATATTTATTTGTAAAAATTTTGAAAACTATTTAACATTTTCCTTCCACTTCACAATTTGCCACTTTGTGTTGGTCTATCACATAAAATACATTTACGTTTTTGGTTGTAACATGACAAAATGTGGAAAATTTCAAGGAGTTAGAATACTTTTCAAGGCACTGTATGTAATGTTTGGGGGGGGGGGGGGGGGGACTTGGGATTACTATAATTAACCACTTTACCACCGGAGGATTTTGCTGTCTTACGTCCAGGCCACTTTTTGCGATTCGGCGCTCTGCGACTTTAACTGACAATTGCGCGGTCGTGCGACGCCGTACCCAAACAAAATTTACGTCCTTTTTTTCCCACAAACAGAGCTTTCTTTTGGTGGTATTTGATCACCTGTGCGATTTTTTGATCATGCGCTATAAACAAAAAAAGAGCGTTTTATTTTGAAAAAATACAATTTTTTAAATTTTTTTTATATGAAATTCCCCCCCAAAAAAATGTAAAAATCAAATTTTTTTTTTAAATTTATGGCCAATTTGTTTTCTGCTACCTATGTTTGGTAAAAAAAAATCACGATAAGCGTATTTTGATTGGTTCGCGCAAAAGTTATTGCATTTACTAAGGGAAAGATTTCTGTCATTTTTTTTTTTTTAACGCGTAATGGCGGCGATCTGCGTTTTTCTTTTTTTTTTTGCGGGACTGCGACATTGTGGCGGACAGATCTGACCCTTGACTGACATTTTTGACACTTTTGGGGGTACCAGTGACATTACTACAGTAATCAGTGCTATATATATGCACTGTTACTGTAAAAATGACACTGGCAGGGAAGGGGTTAATGTATGCCTGGTGCTTACTAACGTGTGGGGGGGGGGAGGTGACTGTGTGACCCAAGGACTGATCGGATGTTCACCTATTCTGAACACTCTGCTCTGTCCTTGCCTGTCACTTAGGAGATCCGCCCGCTCTGTTTACACAAGCGGACGGATCTCCTCACTCGATTCCCCTACGATCGGGGAAGAGCGGCGGCAATCGCCGCCGCTCCTCCCCTGGCCCGACGCCCGTAGTGACTGAAAACAGCGGGAGCGCGCCTCCAGGGGGAGGAGTCCAGCGACGTAGGTCTACGTCGCTGGACGATAACGAGCCACATTGCTTTAGTAGCAGCAATGTGAGCAGTGGTTAAAGTGGTTTTAAAGCCCCAGGCTGGGTTCACACACATGCGGCCGTGGGTTTGTGGCTGGGGTCAGGTGCGTCCCTGTTCAGGTGCGAATCGGGTCTCTCCACTCTCTTTCCTTACAGGGCAGATTAATCAATCAAGATCTGTGACGAGGCAGGGCAGAGCTGCACTGTCTGTGTCTATAGAGGCAGACAGGGTGGCTTGGAATCAAGCCTGGAAAAGTGTCCCCATACAAAGTGGCTTTCTATGGGGGCACTCCCCAAAATGGAGGAGCCAGAAGCTCCAGTGGGAGACCCCAGAAGAGGATCGGGGCTGCACAGAGCAGGTAAGTATGACATGTTTTATTTTTAATAATTTGTACTGTTCTAGCAGATCTTATTAGTTGTAAAGTAGCTGTGTACACTGCCCGTCTTACCAGGGTTAAAGATATCAAGGTTTGGTTAGTGCATTGCATGTTTTGTGCTTTTAAACAAATGGTCCCCGTGTTGTCCCTAGTTGCGCATTGAAAGCTTTTTTTCATGCTGCCTATAAACTTCTGTGTATAGTTCTCCAGAGAAACAACTGGAAAGTTAAGAAACCTATTTTCTCTTTCGTTCATTGACAGACACAGCTCCCGATTCTTCTTAACCATTGGGTTATACTGCCCCTACAGGAGTAGGACACTAGGCAGGAAAAGCTTGACTCTGCCTATGGGCAGTCCCAGGAGGTATACACCTACTCTCAGCTATAGGCACTCAGTTTTTTTTTTTTTCTGCCTAGTCAGGAGTAAGGACCTAGTTCCTTGCTGGGATCTCTGGTCCTGGCAATTTTTTTTATTTTAAATTTAATTTTTTTTCATCTTTTATTATTTTGTTCCTGTGAGAACTACAATCAAGTCTTGGACTGCACGACGAACTGGATAATATAGTCCGGCCAGTGAGCGCGTGCAGACGCTATGCTAGGTCGACCGCGACATAGCCCTACTGGATGGGGGCTGGCCTGCGAGTTAAAAGTCTTGCGAGGGAGCATACGAACTAGCTTCAGCCTGAGTCGCAGCGTTTCCTTCTGGCCGACAGCACCCACATTACGATAGAATGGTGCCCACCCTGTTTCGGGTGTGGTAAGTTGCGGTCCCCACACTCCCCTTGGAGGGTTTTGGGGTGGACATGGGTCCCTCCCTGGCATGGTCGGACCCCTGGGTTCCCCTCCCTTCCTCCCAGCCCCTTTAAAATATGAGTCACTGTGGTTCTTTCTCAGGATCTGAAGATTAGGGATCAAAAGTCAGGGCCTCCTCCAGAGATTCTAAGAGGACCTGATCTGGCAAGCCACGAGCGGGCTCTTCCAGACCGGCAGACAAGGCTGCCTCTGCATGAAGGGGCGCCTTCACTCGTATCTAGGGTGGGGGGACATCTTTGCTGGTTTCCGGATCCATGGACCTCCCTGCTACAGGTCAAGAGGGTCCACAAAGTTTTTTCGGTCAGGCTACGATATCAAGTTCGGTCTTGACCTCCGGAAAGGTTTTTTCCCTTCCAACCTGCACTTGTCCCCAGATCACTTATGGGGTCTCTTTGGGGCAGTGCAAGACTTGTTTCAAGGGGTAAAGGTTCCAACTTCGGAACATTTTCAAGGGTTTTTTTACTCAAACCTCTTTAAAGTCCCCAGGAAGGAAGGCAAGGTACGTCCAATTCTGGACCTCAAGGCGCTAAGCTGCTTTGTGCGAGTACAGAAGTTCCGCAAGGAGTCTATTCACATGGTAGTGATGTCCCTACATCAAGGGTATTTCTTCTCATTTCTTTCGCTATCAAGGACACCTACCTGCACATTCTAATATGTGCTGGTCGCCATTGCTTCCTCCGTTTTGCCGTGGACGAGGAGCATTATCAGTTTGTGGCGCTGACCTTTGGTCTCACCTCCACACCTCGGTTCTTCACAGGAGTGCTGGCCCCGGTGCTGGCATTTTTTTTTAGTCAGCGGGGGATCGCGGTACTGGAGTACCTGGATGATCTTCTGCGAGTGGAGTCTCAAACTGCTCTGATGGACTACTGGAGATTGCTCTGCGAACTCTGAGGGAGTTCGGTGGGATCCTAAACATTCAGAAGTCTGCTTTGTTTCTGTCCACAAAAAATTGCCTATCTGGATCTGACTCTGGACTTTCTCTGGAAAAACTCCAGACATTGCAGGAGGCAATTCAGCTTCTGTTGTTCACTAGATGGTCATCCCTCCGGGCTTGCATGCACGTGCTGGGCCTGATGGTGTCCACACTCGAGGCGGTCTGTTTGCACAGTTCCACACAAGATCTCTGCTAAAGAGATTCTGATGAAATAGGTCGAGGATCCACGGTCTCTAGAGGTGGTTTTGCTCTCTGGCACTTAGACTGGGAAAATTCTTCTCCTCCTATACTGGACGGTTGTCTCCACGGATGACCGCCTATCCAGGTGGCGAGGCGTCCTCAGCACAAACATGCTTAGGGTCTGGACTCTGGCAGAGCCCAGACTGCCGATTAGTGTACTGGAACTCCGAGCGATCAGACTGTGTGGCTCATTGGACAATCGTCTTCAGGGGTGTCCAGTACAAATTCATTCAGACAATGCCACGGCCGTGGTCTATGTCCATCACCAAGGGGGCACAAGAAGTGTCCTGGTGGCTCAGTAAGTAGCTGGCATTCTAAGGTGGGCTGACTGATTAGTTCCAGCCCTCTGGATTCCGGTCATTCTAGTGGCTCCAGAATGATTTTGCCAGTCTTGGAATGCCGATCTGGTATGGCTGGTCACCCATGCTCCTTGCGGACTTCCTCTCAGGGAGGATCTGCTGTCCCAAGGACCAATCTTCCATCCTGCTTTACAGTCACTGGCTTTAACAGCTTGGCTGTTGAACATCAGGTGCTTAAGGGTGGAGGCTTGTTTGAATCAGTGATTCCTACACTGTCAAGCTTGGAAATCTGCCTCTAGAAAGATCTACCCCCGTACGTGGAAAACGTACATTGCGTGTTGTGAGTCTCTTCTGGTTTATCCTTGCTCCTTCTCACTGGATCGGATCTTAACCTTCCTTCAATGGGTAGTTGCACAAAAATTGGCTTTTAGAACCATCAAGAGCCAGGTATCAGGTTTGTTCTGTCTTTTTTTCCAGTGACCTTTGGCCACACACTCCCTGGTGCGTATCTTCTTCAGGGTGTCCGACATTTGGTTCCTTCAGTGCGGGCTCTGTTGCCGCCCTGGAATCTTAATGTGGTGCTTTCAGCTCTACTGAAGCTTCTCTTTGAAAATATTTGGGAGGTTTCCCTGCTTACACTACCCCACAAAGATAAGGTGCTTTATCTTTTCCGTCATTCCTTCCTAAGGTGGCTCTGACTGTCATTTGAATGAAGACATCGTGTTGCCTTCCCTGTGTCCTAGGCCTAAACAGCTTTAAAAAAATTGATTTGCATGTCTTGGAAGTGGTCCGGGCAATTAGGGTGTACCTGGCAGCTACAGAGTCTTTTAGGAAGTCAGACTCTCTATTTGCACTCACGGACGGACCTTACTAAGGGTGTTTGCTTTTTCTGCGATCATTTCCAGATGGATCAGACAGTGGTTTAGGCCTATTGCATCAGGGGTCAGGTTCCTTCTTTCCCTGTTTAGTCGCACTCTACTAGGGCACTTAATGTCTCCTGGGCTTTCCATTTTCATAGTCAGTGACCCAGGTTTTGCAAGGCGGCCACCTGGTAGTCCGTGCACACTTTTACAGAGTTTTTTGTAAAATGGTTGCTTCTTTTGGCCACAAGGTTTTGCTGTCTGCTGTTTAGAGGACCTGGTCCTCTTTCAGGGTGGATTGTTTTTCAGGTGAGCTCCAGTTGTTTATGGTTGAGCTGTATGTTACCTGGTTGGCTGTGGATAGTCAGAAATTCCATTTTTTATCTTTTTTAGATATGCTGTGTAATTAGAACATATAGCAAACATATAGTGGGAGTTTCTCCAATTTGACAGCAGCAGTGAAAATTCGCATTAACCACTTTACACCCAGCCGCCACAGATGTACTGCGGCAGGCTGGCTCTCCCAGGCAAAGTCCCGTACATGTACAGCTCTGGCCTGGGAGGAGCTAGTGGGCGAGTGCACGCCGCAGGCGGCGCGTTCTGCCCCCGCTCGTCAGCAGGGAAGCTGGCGCAAATGTCAGGTGGCTCCGATGGCCGCCGGCCACTCGCAAACTCTCCCCGCTGACAGAGAAGGACGGACGGCTGATGTAAACAGTCCGTCCTTCTCCCTGAGATGATCACAGAGACCATGCAATCCTGCTATATAGGATCGCATGTCTCTATAGTCATCTCACAAGCCCAACCCCCCCCCACAGTTAGAATCACTCCCCTAGGCTTACATTAACCCCTTGATCACCCACAGGGTAAACCTTTTCCCTGCCAGTGTCATTATTACAGTAACGGTGCATATTTTTAGCACTGATTACTGTAGTAATGTCACTGGTCCCCCTAAAAGGGTCAAAAATATCAGTTAGTGGTCCGATCTGTCCGCCGCAATGTCGCAGTCCGGCAAAAAATCGCAGATCACTGGCATTACTAGTAAAAAAAAAACAATAAAAATGACAAATCTTTCCCGTAGTTAGAAAATGCAATAACTTTTGCGCAAACCGATCGCTTATTGCGATTTTTTTTTTTTTTTTTTTTTTTTACCAAAAATATGAGGCAGAAAACAAATTGGCCTAAAATGTTAAATAATTTTAGATTTTTCCATTTTTTTTTTATTTGGGGATTTTTTTTTTTTTTTTTTTCAAAATTGTCGCTCTTTTTTTGTTTATAGCGCAAAAAAATAAAAATCCCAGAGGTGATCAAATACCACCAAAATAAAGCTCTATTTGTGGGAAAAAAAGGATATCAATATCCTTTGGGTACAGCGTCTCACGACCGCGCAATTGTCCGTTAAATTCACACAATGCCCAAACACAAAATAGGGCCTGGTCATTAAGCAGCAAAATCTTCCGGTCTGGTTAAAGCTGAATTTGTGTACATGTTTTCTTAGTGCAGCAGCCACTCCCAACCAGATATTTGATTAGCAATTTGTCATTTTATTTTCTACAAGGGAAAGATTGTAACCAACATTCCTGGCAAATGTTGTATTTTGATTGGTTTAATTGTTTATTGATTTATATATTTTTATCCATAATGTTTTTTTTATGGTAAAAAAATAAAAATTGACATATATGTTCAATAGATGTATTTTCAAACAAAATGAATAATAAAACAAGTAGCCTGGCAGAAAGTGTCTATTAAAATTAAGCACATTTTAATATTTCAACATTCGCTAACTACAAGGCTTAAATTTAGCTATATTAAGCTCAATCTAAAAAAGTTTCTAAAATATTCTTTTGCACAATTGCTTTGTGTCATATAGGTACCACATCTCTGGTTGTAACCTATCATCACTATGTCATACAAAATATGGGACTTGAACAAAATACATACGTAGAGACTTTTATTTCTATTCACACATTGCAGAGATGCATGTTTCTCGTTTCACATGCATTTATATCTTAAAAGCCTTACTCCATTAAACCTGAAAATCGTTTATTGCAAGGGTTAACTGCTCGTTTATTCTAGGGGAGAGTAATGCCTCGTTTCCACTGAGCGGATCGGTTCGGGTCAGTTCGGTACGGTACGCTAATTTGAGTGTTTCCATTATGAAAGTGGCCCATACAACCGAACCAAACCGCACCATTCCTGGTCCTGCTTCAGATGTAGGGCCATAGGAAATGGTACGGTACGGTTAGGGCGGAGCTACTGGCGTCACACGATAGATTCCACTGATTGGCAGACAGGAAAACTTCAATGCTCACGTCAAATGAAAGAGCAAAACAAACACCTCAATTGGTGTAAACCCCGCATGGTCCCTGGTGGCCCGACTTGCAGTGGAAACGCTCACCTGAATAGACCGGACCATTCTAACCCTTCCAAACTGTACCAACCCGAACCGTTCCGCTCAGTGGAAACGAGGCATAAAAGCACTTTTATTTACCAAACATCCTCTTCCGTGACATACCATGCTCCTGTATGTTCCAGAAGTAAACTGTCCTTTGGTGTCATCCTGTCCAGTACAGGGATATGGACCCATGAGTCTTGATGATTTCAGGACCCTAGGCTGCTGGAGCATATCAGAGAACACAGGGTGGGGACTGGTCAAACAGAGTGGCAGAAGTCTTTTCTATGCTCCCTAGACCTAAATGAGCAGTTAGTGTTATTAAACCCAGAACCCTGCATTCATTCTATCTGGTCTCCCACAGTACACAGAACATGGGAATGCAATTTTCTCTTTCGTTCATTGACCGACACAGCACTCCATAAATCATAACTACTGTATTATATTGCCTCCTCCAGGAGTAGGACTAGGCAGGACAAAAAACACCTGGCCACGCCCAGGAGCCATCCTCAGCTGGTATATAACCCCACTCTGCTCTAGGTAATCCATTTTAATCTGTCTAGTCAGGAGTAAGGACCTAGGCTTCCGGCTGGGATCTCTGGTCCTAGCAATTTTTTCCTTCCTTCATCTTTTTTGTTTTCTCTCGGGAGCCGGTCTGGATAATCTAGATCCAGTGGTCCCCCAGCTCAGCCAGTGAGCGCGTGCAGACCGCAGCTATGCACTAGGTCGGCCATGAAATGGCTTCAAGGACATAGGCTGGCCCACGTGTTAAACGTCACGCAGGGTCACATATGATCGGGCTTGGGTCTGAGTTGCAGCAGTCCCTTGGCCGACAGCTCCCCTACTTCAGTGGCTGTCTGGAGTGTTATCCGCACCATGAAAGGGTAAGTACAGTCCTCCCTCCCCCCTTTTGGTGGTTTTCTTTGGAGTGGACATGGGTAACCTCCAGGGACGGTCGGACCTGCCTGCAGGTTCCCTCCACCCATCCTTGAAACCCTCACTGAGCTGGGCTTCCCCAACTCCCATTTCCCCTCTCTGGACCTAGAGTCTGGTATGGGTTCCAGAGCAGAGAATGCAGGAGAGACCTCTGGGGTCTCCCCCGCTATCCCCACTCTGTAAGGGTCCTGGGATAGTGTGTGTCCCATCCTTGTAGTCTGGAGGGGTCCCAGTGTAGGGGACCCCTAGGTGCCTGCCCTGCTGTTTGCAGTGTGGGTATAGTGCAGGGGGGTCCCAGTGCAGAGTGCACAGCAGTGTCTCCCCTAAATGTGTGTCTTACCTTCAGGGGGGATGCAGCATTGCAGAGGGTGCAGGAAAGATCCTGGCAGCATGTTTGTAGCTGTTGGTGGCCATTTTCCCTTAGTCTGGCTGGTGTCCGGTTGGCAGTCATGTTTGTGTAGTCGGATGATGTCACGGGGGGGCATTTTCCCTTAGTCTAGCTGGTCTCTGGTTGGTGGCCATGTTTGTGTAGCAGGATGATGTCGCAGGGGCCATTTTCCCTTAGTCTGGGAGATGCTGGAGACAACTGAAGCCACGTGGGGATGCCGAAGCTCCTCCTCTTCCTCCTTAGTTTCCTCTTCCTGTGCCCGGGACATATGAACAGGAATAGCGTCCATGATGATTCTGAGTTTGAATTCTCAGCATTCCTCCGTTCGGTAGGGTGAGTCTTTGGGGGGGGGGGGGCCCTGTTATCTCTCTCTTTCTCTGCTGATAGATACCCTGAGCCTTGAGGGGATCCTTTAGTGGTGCCAAAAGATTGTTTTTTGTACTGCAAGGTCTTCCTTTTCTTATGGAGGGTCACATCTCCCCAACTGACCCCCTCATGGAGGTGTCGGGTTCCTTGGAACCCCAGCTTCCCATGGTTGCACTGACGGCAGTCCTGCATTTCTTAGTTTTCCAGGTGGAAGTGGCGTGGGGGCTGTCTCCTCTGATTCTGATGCTGACGCAGACAGTCTAGGGGTATTTAATATCACACCCTGATCCATCCAGTAGTGAAGATGGATTCCTCCATGGTCGCAGCAGCGAATGAAAAAGCAATGGTAGATGCACTTATCACTGCAGTGCGTGAGACTTTAAAAATGGAAGATGTGGCTAATATAGCCACGGATGTGGCTGTGTCATTTGGTACGCACAAATCCCATCATACTCCAAAGTGCTTCCTTATGTGCTTTATTTGTGCCTTATTTTGACAGGTTTTCCTGTAAGGAATGGGATCCACCAAAACTACCCTTGTTGGTCCGCAAACCTTGCTGGTGTACGTTACCCTTTTGAGGAGTCTCTTTTTCAAAAAAGTGGGCTAGTCCACCAGGGGTGGACCCTCCTGTTTCCAGGTTGAATAAAGAAACCATGATCCCAGTAGAGGAATCCCCATCCTTTAAGGGCCCGGCTGACAAAGCGGAGGCTGTGGTACGCAGCATGTTTACTATGGCTGGTTCAGCATTGCGGCCAGTCATTGCCTCAGCCCTGGTGTCTCAGACCCTAACTGAATGGGCCAAGCTTTTGCGCCAGGGCCTCGTCTTTGAGCAGGTCCCCGCTGCTTATGTTGTTTTAGCGGACCAGTTAGTCCATGGGCTGCAATTTATTTGTGATGCAGCTTTGGATACAGCTTCTGTGCTGTCCAAACTTTGTTTCAGCGGTGGTGGTTAGGTGCATGCTGTGGCTTAGGAATTGGTCCGCAGACCAAGCTCTCATTGGCCTCCCCTTTTAAGGCGATTGCTTGTTTGGGGCTACCCTGGATGACATCATTTAGGGTATCACGGGATGGAAGAGTACCTTCCTGCCACAGTCAAGGAAAGGGAAAGAGGCTCTCCACAGATAGGGGCCCTCCTTCTCAGCCCAAAGAAAATTATTTTCTCTTATGTCCTCTGACAGTCGACGCCCACTCATTCAGTCTTCACCAATGGGTATTGACCTCTTATCCATAGGAGCAAGCTAGGCATAAGACTTGTTAAAAACAAAGTAATTTACATAGACACACCTAAAGGGGCTGTCCCACTGGTCCAATACCCCCCCTGCTATCAGCATTCCCAACCCAGTTTGTCTTCTGCCTAGTTAGGAGTAAGATAGGCTATCCCTGTGCTGGGGCTACGGTCTCAGCCTTTCTTATGTTTTATTACTGTTTTATTAAGTGTTTTCTTGCACTACTAGCTTTTTATTTGTTTCTGCGCTTAGTTAGTCGGATCTACGGAAGACTACAGTGTTTGCAGAGCTGGGATTCGGACTGGTCGTCCTGGTGTCCCAGGACAGAGGGCCTTATGGAATCCCAGCCCGCCATCGAGCGTTTAGCAGGCTATGCGTATGCCCTGGCCTCTCAAACGACCTGTCCCTGTCCTCAGGGATGAAAGGCCGCGAGGTAGCCACCTCGCTTGGACGTCTCAACCGCGGTTCCGTGCATTGCTAGAGTCCTGTTTGGCTGACGGCACCCCACCACCTGGGGTGGGAGGCTTCCCGTCGCAGAGAGGCACCCACGCCATCGTGGTACAGTGAGTACATTCTGTGTGGGTCCTCTGGGGATGGCAGTCTGTTAGGTCTGTGTTATCCCCTCATGTCTGTGTGTCTGGGGCTCTCACTACTCCCGGTCCCTGCGGGACCTCTAACGCGTCCAGGACGCTCTGTGGGGGGTTATTGGGGTCCCTAACCTCGGTGGCACTATTGTGACAATGCTGGGTTCAGACATTCGTAGTTGACCCGCAGCGGTGAAAAACCACAGGACCGCCATTTTGGGTGTGGGCGGCTGCTTTGGCTTCACTGTGGGAGCTTAAGCAGCCATTTTCCTTGCAGTGTATTGCGCCCAGAGTGTTCGGCGGCCATTTTCCCAGAGAGAAGGATCGTCAGCAGCGTGGTAACACTTCTGGGGGTCCGCCCTTGCTGTTTTTGGGGGAATATCTCTTGGCTATCAGTTCTATTCCTGCCTGAGGGGGTTTTCAGTCTGGTCCCTGTTTGCAGTGCATTGCGGTGGGATCGCCGCTATTGCGATTTAAAGGGCCAGCGCCATAAGGTTTTTATGGAGTCCCAGGACAGCAAATTCCCCCAGCTTTGGTGGATGATTCAGGTACGTCTGAATCATCTGCGATTACTGCTGCACTTGCGACTTTAGCGTCCAACCAAAGTGGATCTTTTGATGTCTGAACGGGTTTCTAGGAAAAGGCCTGGGTTTTCTCACTCCTCTGATTCAGAGTCTGACATGGTTGCCATAGACAGTGTGCCTCTTGAAAGGTCTCAATCCTCCCAGTCTGAAGGGGAGGCGGAGGACGAGGAGGGGGATGATTCCCCCCCTGGGACGGCCAGAAAACGCGCTGCTATGGCGGCGCTTATTACCGCTGTAAAGGATACACTACATTTGGAGGATGAGCCCAACCCTCCGGGTAAGCGGTCCTCATTTGGGACCCGCAGAACCGAGAAGGCGGCACAGGTGTTTCCCTGTCCCGCTGTGTTTCACAAAACGGTGAACGCAATTTGAAGCGCAATTTTGTGGTACCAAAACGGTTTCAACTCCGTTATCCCTTTGCGTCTCCTACGGATTCATGCTGGTCCGTGGTCCCTAAGGTGGATCACACGGTGTCCAGATTGAATAGGGCCACTCTTGTACCTACGGAGGATTTTGTTGGTGTTTGTGGTGTGGTGTTCAGGGACCCCACGGATAGGCGGATGGAATCTCTAGCTCGTCACTCCTGTATGGTGGCGGGTTCCTTGTTGAAACCTATTTTCGCCTCCGTCATGGTGTCTCAGGCTGTGGCAGATTGGGCCAAGGGGCTCAGACGCACTCTCGTGGCTGATTCCGCCCCTCCTACTACTTTGGAGATGGTGGACCAGATTATTCAGGCTGTCCTGTGTCTGTGTGACGCGGCCTTGGATGAGGCCCCTTTAACCACTGTGTCTGGTGTCGCGGTGCTTACCCGTCGCTTGGTATGGCTTAAAAGCTGGTTGGCCGACCAGACTTCCAGGAAGACGGTGTCTGACATCCCTTATGCGGGGACTCGCCTTTTTGGAGACTCCCTGGAGGAATTGGTTAAAGGGGTCACTGGGGGCAAGAGCACTCTGCTGCCTCAGAATCCCAAGGGTAAGTTTTTCCGTGGTAAGCGGGGCCCTTCCTTTAAACCAAATCAGGGGTCCTTTCATGCCTTCAAAGCACAGGACAAGGGGAAACCTTTCAAAGGCCATGGTGGCCAGAGGAAGCCTTGGGTGGGCAAGTCAAAAGCCGGCCAAGCTGGCGCGGCGGCCCATTCCGCCTCGACCTGAAGGGACGCCCTCACCTTTTCCAGGGGTGGGGGGACGTCTGCGTGGTTTTCTCGAACCTTGGCTGCTCCGGATTCCGGACATGTGGGTTCAGGAAATCATGCGATCGGGTTACAAGATCGAATTCCTTTCGCGGCCAGAGGACAGGTTCTTTCCCTCAAATCTTCATTTGACCCCAGATCGTTTACAAGATCTTTATCGGGCGGTTCAGGATCTCTTTGCCCAGGGGGTGATTTTCCCGGTGCCACATCGGGACAGATTTCGGGGGTTTTACTCCAATCTGTTCACTGTGCCCAGAAAGGAGGGCAAGGTACGTCCAATTCTGGACTTGAAAGCTCTGAACCGCTTTGTGCGGGTTCAAAAATTCTGCATGGAATCCCTCCATTCGGTGGTACCCTCCCCTGAGTCCGGGAGATTTCCTGGCCTCCATCGACCTCAAGGATGCGTATTTACACATCCCCATATTCGAGGGTCATCAGAGGTACCTCCGCTTCGCAATCGGGGAGGAACACTATCAGTTTGTGGCGTTATCTTTCGGTCTCGCTTCAGCTCCAAGGGTGTTTACCAAAGTGCTGGCTCCTGTTCTAGCCCTGTTGCAGGCGCAGGGTCTTGCGATCTTGGGATATCTGGACGATCTCCTGTTAAGGTTGAGTGCCAGTCAGAGCCTACTGCGCGATCTGTCCACTACGGTTCAGACTCTCCAGGAGTTCGGGTGGACCATCAACGTTCAGAAGTCGACTTTGTCTCCTTCAGTTTGTCTCCCCTGCTTGGTGATGGTCCTGGACTCCGCCCAAGCCAAAGTGTTTCTGCCGGAGGACAAGCTCCGGACTCTGCAGACCGAGGTCAGGTCCCTCATGGAGAGCGAATCCTCGTCACTCAGGACCTGCATGCGGTCCCTGGGATTGATGGTGTCAGCCTTCCAGGCGATACCATTTTGCACAGTTCCACACACGATTTCTTCAAGCGGAGATCTTGGCCAGGTGGGACAGGCATCCTCAATCCTTGGAAAGGAGGATATCTTTGAGTCGCCAAACCAGAGAGGATCTTCTGTGGTGGCTCCAGTCTCCGCCATGACGGAAAAGAAGTCTTTCCGGCCGTTGTTGTGGACGGGGATCACCACGGACGCCAGCCTATCGGGCTGGGGTGGCGTTCTGGGCACTCTGTCTGCCCAGGGCATTTGGTCGGAGGAGGAATGCTCCCTGCCGATAAATGTCTTGGAACTGCAAGCGATCAGACTGTGCTTGCTCCGTTGGTCAGATCATCTTCGGGGCCGTCCTGTGCGGGTGCAGACGGACAATGCCACTGCGGTGGCTTACATCAATCACCAAGGAGGCACCAGGAGTGCCCGGGCGGCCCAGGAAGTGACCAAGATTCTTTTTTTGGGCCGAGACACAAGTCCCGGCGATTTCGAGATTTCACATTCCGGGTGTGGAGAATTGGCAGCCCGATTATCTGAGCCGCCAGACCCTGGACCAGGGGGAATGGTCCCTACACCCGGAGGTGTTTCAGATGCTGTGTGCGCGATGGGGATCCCCGGATGTGGATCTGTTCGCATCACGGGTAAACAACAAGGTAGGAAGGTTCGTGGCAAGAACGTGCGATCCTCTGGCAGATGCCTCGGATGCGCTTGTGGTGCCTTGGAATCAGTATTGCCTGATTTATGCCTTCCCTCCGATTCAGTTGTTGTCCAGGTTCCTTCGCAGGTTGGCCTCCGAACCGAAGTTGGTGATTTTGGTTTTTTTACCTTTCTGCTCAGATAAGGTTCCTTTCTCTGACCTGGGTGCTGAATTTCCTTTGTGACTGTTGCGCTTCCCACCCCTCATGTCTACACTGCTTTGGGACATCCCATTGGTGAAGACTGAATCAGTGGATGACGACTGTCAGAGGACGTAAGAGAAAACTGAATTTTTGTAAAATCTTACCGTAAAATTATTTTCTCTGAGTCCTCTGACAGTCACCGCCCCCGCCCCTCTAGTGGGGTTCTCTTGGACTTTAACTGCTTGCTACCAAACTGAGTTGGGAATGCTGATAGCAGGGGGTATTGGACCAGTGGGACAACCCCTTATAGGTGTGTCTATGTAAATTACTTTGTTTTTAACAAGTCTTATGCCTAGCTTGCTCCTATGGATAAGAGGTCAATATTCATTGGTGAAGACTGAATGAGTGGGCGGCGACTGTCAGAGGACTCAGAGAAAGGAATTTTACGGTAAGATTTTACAAAAATTACGTTTTGTGCTTCTGGGACAGAGAATAAGGGAAATAGATCTTTTAAATCCTCCCCGGGAGGATCCAAGCAACCTTGGTTCTGGTAAGTCTAGAGCTAGCTTCCCCGGACCAGCAGACAAGACTCCTTAAGCATGAGGGTCTGCCCTCACCCATTATTGGGGTGGGGGCACATCTTTGCTGGTTTTCAGCCCCGTGGACTTATTTTGTGAGCGTCGAGGAGATTCCCAAAATGTCTATTTTGGGGGTACCCAGAAAGGGGGGGACAAAGTTTGTTCTTTCAGGTTTTTTAGGTCCTTAAGCTGGATACACACTATCCAACTTTTGTGGTTAGATTTCCTTCAGCTTTACCTTTTCTATGTAGTGCAAGGGCCTGCCAGATTGCATACAATTTGAAAGTGTTTAGGTTTGACCTCATATTATATGGTTTTGGTAAGTCTGAAGGAAAAAGTCTTCAGAAAATCTTAGTGTGTATGGCCCATTAGTCTCCTTGTGCCGGTTTATGTCCTGCAAAGGTTCAGGTGGTGTCTGAACTACCTAAGGTCCCCCCTATCCCTGTCCAGGGAATTGATTTACCTAGGTCTGATTCTATTTCTGACCAGGGTGGTCCTTCATCTGCATAAACTTCAGGGACCACAGGCCTTGATTCATCAGCTTCTGTCACACAGATTGTTTTCTCTCCCATTTTTCATACAGGTTCAGAGTCTGGTGGTATCCACCTTCAAGACAGTTCTGTTTGCATAGTCTTACAAGTAGCTCCTTTTAGCAGGTTCAGTTCCACAGAAGGATACCAAAGTTTGTGACAAGGTCACGGGGTCCTCTGACAGACGCGCAGTTGTCCAAGGGCCACGGTAAGCCCAGTATCATTGTCGGCTAAGGTTTCTTCCACAGTTTTTGCGAGGATTCGAGAGTGATGATCTTCCAATCATCCTGGTGGCTGCAAACGTCCCTTGGGGGCTTCCTCTGAGACCAATTGTCCCAAGGGCTGACCTACCATCCTACTTTACAGTAGCTGGTTTTTAATGGCTTAGCTATTAAAAGCCAGGTACTGAGGGATAGAGGTCTGTCTGGATCAGTGATCCCTACAATGGTGAAGGCGAGGAAGTTGCCTTCCTGCAAGATCTACCTTCGTACGTGGAAAGTCTACATTTCCTGGTGTGAGTCGATTGGCGCTCATCCTCTATCCTTTTCTGTGGCTCGGATCTTAACCTTTCTTCAACAGGGCGTTGATCAGAAGTTTGCCTTTAGTACCATCAAGGACCAGGTGTCTGCCCTGGCAATCTTCTTTCAGCGACCCCTAGCCACACACTCTTTAGTTCGTACCTTCATTCAGGGGGTTCGGAATGTGGCTCCACCTGTACGGTCTCTTTTGCGGCCATGGTATTTAAATTTAGTACTTTTGGTTCTCCAGAAACCTACATTTAAGAATATTGAGGAGTTTCCCTTGCCTATGTTATCCCAGATGGTAACATTCTTACTATTACCTTGGCCCACAGGGTATTGGAATTGGGGGCATTATCCTGTCGCAGTCCCTATTCAGAAGTCCATAGGGATAAAATGGTTCTTCGTCCCTGTCCACCATTCCTGCCCAAAGTTGTCTCTGACTTCCATTTGAATGAAGACATTGTGTTGCATTCCTTGTGTTCCAAGCCGGCTCATCCCAAGGAATTTGCCTTGCATATCTTGGATGTGGTTTGTTTGATTTGTGTGTGTCTGGCAGCTACTGAGTCTTTTCGGAGGTTAGACTTGCTTTTTGTGGTTACGGACAGACCAAGAAAAGGGCTGGCCACTTTATCGGTTACCATCTACAGATAGATCAGACAGATGGTGACTTAGGCCTATTCCATTAAAGGTCAGGTCCACCTTTCCCTGTCACGGCGCATTCTACTCAAGCGCTGAGTGCTTCTTGGGCCTTCTGTCATAAGGCAGCCACTTGGTCGTCCGTGGATACCTTTATAAAATTCTATAAGGTAGATACTTTGGCACCTGCGGATGCTTCTTTTGGCCGCAAAGTTTTGTAGGCTGCTGTTTAAGAGGGGCCGTTACCTCTTGAGGGGTGGTTTTCTTTAAACTTTTGTTTTTCAGACGGGGCTCCTGTGACCCGGTTTAGGCTCCTGTGTCCTGGTTAAGAACTCTTATGTTTAGCCTTGGGTTATTTTCCCCACCCACATACCTTTTTTGGCACTGCTTTTGGACGTCCCAGTAGTTATGAATTTTGGAGCGCTGTGTCCGTCGATGAACGTAAGAGAAAATGGGATTTTTGTACTTACCGGAAAATCAATTTCTCTGAGTTCATCAACAGACACAGCACCCACCCTTCTTTGGAGTTCTAATACTGCTTGCTACTAAACTAAATACTGCTTGATACTATGTCCTACTTTGGTTATCTTGTATGGATATTGTTGTATCACGGGCACTCCAGGGGGTTTATTGGGGGGGGGGGTGGACCCTCCTGGCCATATTGAGAGACCGGGGGGGGGGGGTAATACCCCTCTGTCTACCTGTTGTTGGGCCCCTGTGATTAAGATTATGTTCTATGCATTAAACTGATGATAACTTGTAATTGGTGTTGTAAATCCCAGTTGTGCTTATTTTGATGTTTTTGTAATGTAAGATTATACTTTGCTCTTTAAAAACGAATAAAAATTATTGGAAACTAAACTGATTACCTAGCAAGAGGGGGATTATATACCATCTGAGGACGGCCCATGGGCATAGCCAGGTGTTTTTTGTTTCGCCTAGTCCTACTCCTGGACGAGGCAATATAACCCAGTAGTTATGATTTATGGAGCGTTGTGTCCACAGAGAACTGGATTTTACAGCACAAAAATCCCATTATTTTTGTAAATTAAAACTGCTAAATACTTTTTCTCTTCAGCAGTATATAGCAGTTGTGAGACTTCATCTATCAGTGTCCAGCTTAGCACTGGTTAAAGCTTGTAGGAGGAGTTTTCATTCTCCTCTGACTGTCCTAAAAGGCTGCAGAACCCCTGACTTTCTGTATGGACAGCGCTGATTGGCCCTGCGCCGATCACATGCACCATCCCAAAAAAAAAAACTCTAACAATTCACAACAAACTAAGCATGTGCAGAGTGCCTCCAAGGCTCTGTTCTGTCGGGGGATGGATCAGGGACTGTGGAAGAAGGGAAGGATCAGAGAAGACCAGATCAAAGAGCCTTTTTACACAATGCAAAAGATTAACCCCTTAGGTTCCACTGAGAGTATAACAAACATGCTTTACTGCCAGGGTGCCCACGTTGTAGAGGTGCACATGTTATCATTGTACACCATTACAACCTTCTAGCTGCTGGTATCCTAATGACCTCATCAGTTTTTTTGGGGGTTGTCAGTCACCTGCACGGTATCCTTGTATCCCCCTCTCCCTATCAGTGTTGGGGGTCACCTTAGCTGAGTGATAGAGAAAAACTGAGGGAGAAGAGAAACATTGGTGTACTAGTCAGTACCAATTTGCAAAAGTGTATTTTGTTTGGAAGAATGAATCCCCTCTAATGCTGGGGGTTCTATTTGTGTGGATGTTGCTGCATTATGTAGAACTATTAGAATCATTTTTTTTTTTGAGTGGGGTGCCTCGAGATTGTCCATAAGGGTGCCTTGACTAAAAAAAAAAAAAAAACGTTGAGAAACACTGTTTTTACCCTTGCAGAGGAGAATTATCAAGTTTCCCAGTGACTCAGTTGCAGTGCCTTGCGAAAGTATTCGCCCCCCTTGAACTTTGCGACCTTTTGCCACATTTCAGGCTTCAAACATAAAGATATAAAACTGTAATTTTTTGTGAAGAATCAACAAGTGGGACACAATCATGAAGTGGAACTAAATTTATTGGATATTTCAAACTTTGTTAACAAATAAATAACTGAAAAATTGGGCGTGCAAAATTATTCAGCCCCTTTACTTTCAGTGCAGCAAACTCTCTCCAGAAGTTCAGTGAGGATCTCTGAATGATCCAATGTTGACCTAAATGACTAATGATGATAAAATAAATCCACCTGTGTGTAATCAAGTCTCCGTATAAATGCACCTGCACTGTGATAGTCTCAGAGGTCCGTTTAAAGCGCAGAGAGCATCATGAAGAACAAGGAACACACCAGGCAGGTCCGAGATACTGTTGTGGAGAAGTTTAAACCCGGATTTGGATACTGTGGGGATTAGCTCGGTGGCGGGTATGGGTGACCCCTTGGGGGGTGCGTTTACACAGGGAGATAGCCGAGAAGTGGTTGCAAACAATAGTTTGGTTTATTCTTGCAATTTACTTCACACAAGTGCAAGCCTCAAAAACATCAAAATAAAAATAAAACACAAAATAAATCCTTGCCACTGTGGGCGGCTACCTTCTCACATACAGGAACCTACCTACGGAGTCTGTCTCCAACCTACTGTTGGGCAAACTTTGCTGATCCTACAGCAGACACTCAATAGTCCATGTTTTTCTTCACACAACAAATGTCCATTGAACATGTCCCTTTTCCTCTTCACATTGAACATGTCCCTTTGCTTTTCTCTTCACATAGAACACATTCCTTTGTTTGTCTCTTCACATAGCAACCATTCCTTTGCTTGTCTCTTCACATAGCAAACAGTTCATTTATTTATTCCACATAGAAACAATCCCAGACCTCACCTTGAGTAGTCTTCACACTTTTTACCCTCCTCAGCGCACATCACTTCAGGAGGTCTTCTCCCATGCTCCCACAGCGTCGGGAGGCACACATTTGACTGTCCTCCTCTCCCCAGCTTCACACAGCGTCAGGAGGCAGCAATCCTTCTCCCAGGCTTCACACAGCGTCGGGAGGCACACATCTGACTGTCCTCCTCTCCCCAGCTCACACAGCGTCAGGAGGCAGCAATCAATAGACTTCCTTTGGACAAATTATAGAGGCCTTAACTTCCTCATTCCGAACAGCTGAAGGCCTTTCAACTTCCTTAAGCCGTCCTCGCTACCTTTTCAGCCGACACCCTATAGTAATTGGTGAATTGTCTAAACCCAGCATAAGTGTATCTCCTGTCTGTGACAACATCCACAGATTTACCTGACTTCCTGTCACATACCCCCCCCTCTTGTTTCAACCCTAGGGTTGGGACACAGTTTTCCAGGCATGCATGTGTCATGCACTTCTCTTGACTCTCACTGATAAGCCTCCTAGTATCTTCAAGCTTCAGGATGAAACTGTTTCTGTCATCTTCATTGACAGATTTCTCATAAATGTCAGACAACTTGTCCCTCATCTCATATACACATTCTTCAACTGCATTTTTGGCATCATTTCACTCCTTCTCAGGTTTGTCCTGCATAACCATCTGTCCTATCCACCATGGATGACCGTGATCCATAGGCAACTCAATTGTGCTAGTCTTAATGTCTTCAACATTCTTGAGCCGCCTCTCTCTGCAATCAATAAATGATTTCCACAAAACTTTGAGAACCTCTGCTTCACTTGGCTTTGTTCCAAGAAATGCCTGTACTTTATCAACTTTCCTTCCACCATCATATGGGTCAAAGGCAACAACACAGTCTATTACAGGTTTCTTCAATGTACTTTCAGCTATTGCACTACTTTTTCCTTGTAGCTCCTTTTAGTATTTCCTTGATTTGGATGAATTGCATATCTGCTGAACTATTTGACCGCTCAAGGTCACCTAGTTCCTTTTCTCTATCTGAACTCCACATGGAATGCATCTCAAGATCACGATCAAACTTCTGCCACCTGTCTTTCACCAGTTCCATTTTGGAAATATTCCCTGAAAGGCACTTATTCATTTGCTTCACGTTTTCACCAACAGCCTTAGTTTTCTCCACTAGGTGGTGTTTGCTTTTTTCTCCAAGCTTTATATCACTTGCTTTAGTTTTCTCCACTAGGTTTTCAGCCTGAACTGAGAAATCATCACATTTCTTACACAGCTCCTTTGTTTGCTGAAGTTCTAATGATACATTTTCCAGTGCTTGAAGTTTTTGAAGGAAATGTTTATTCCAGAGGGGTGATTCAAGCAACATGTCATCAAATTTCTGATGCTCACTCAGGACAGACCCCAAAACACTGATCCTTTTATAAACTGCATCAGGCACACTATCCCCTCTTTGGGACAGATCCTCTGTTGCCTGTGATTCCTCTTCAAGTTCTTCCAACTGCTGTTCTAAGGCTCGCTTAGACTTTTCTAGCTCCTGAACGCTTTTCCCAACATCATCCTTGGAGCTGACCAAATCTTCCATTTCTGTACACAGATGTTTAACTCTTTCTAGTTCAGCCTTACACTCTAGAGCTTCCTCCAAGGAGCGAGCCAAGAACAGGGCTTTGCTCTCTTTATCACGGGCCTCCGCTTCTGCACGGTCGCGTTCTTCTGCATATTTTGCAGACAGTCTTCTCCTCACCAAGCATCTGATCAAACTTCTTTTTCACACCTTCAACATTCTCTAATGAACCAACGCTTTCTTCCATGCGTTTTTTCATATCCACTATCTGAGCTTGCAGTGTTGCGACTTGCTCTGATAGGTTTTTCTTTGCTTCCTCCTCCTCTTTTAGTTGTTCCAAGAAGCCATTTTTCTCATCTTCCATTTGTTTGAGCTTTGTGCTGAAACTCAGCCTTTGACACCTCTCTCGGTAAGAGTTCCTGAGTTTCTTGCAGCTGCGATTCCAAGATAGAGAAATCGTTGGCAATTTCTCTAGATTTGCTGTCTGCTTGAGAAAGCTGATTTGTAACATTGTCCAACTCAACCTGCAGTCGGTTTGCCTTCTCTGACAGCTTAGCACACAATCGGTCACCTTCTGACACCTTGACTTGCGATTCCTGCAGCTGTGCCTCTACTTTTTTCACAATCTCCTTTTCCCTGCATAAGAGCCTTCACCTCATTGGCTAGTTTCTGGGAATGAGAATGTAATTCTGCCACACAGGCTTCTTTCTGCTTTAGCTGCTGCTGGACACGTTGGGCTTCATCTTTCCAACTTTCACAGTCCGTACGTAATTCATCTACCACATTGCTCAAAGTGGTGAGCTCATACACAGTACTCAGTAATTTAGCCTCTCTCTCACTTTTCTCCTTGTAGCTGAGAGACAATGTCGTTTTCAGAGCGACATTCTGTTCCTGCGCCTCCTGCAGGTCTACTTTTGTAGCTTCCAAAGACTGAAGACTTTTTTCCAGCTGATTACGCAACTCCAACATTTCACCCATACTTTGCTTCTGCAAAGTCTGAATTTCAATTTCCTTTTCCATGAGGATGGTATCTTTCTCCATTATAGTCTCTCTACGTTTTTGTAACTCGGAAAAAAGAAGAGCAGTGGATTCTTCCCACTGTAACACCTGAGCCTGCAAGTTTCTATGCTCCATCCTAAGCAACTCCAGGGCTTGTTCCTTTTCTTCCATTTTCCATTGCAAGGCATCCAGCTCAGCCCTGCACACATACTCGGTTTCCTCCAAACCGATGGCCTCCATTTGCTGCTGGCGTCTCTGTTTCCAGCCTGCCATGCTCTCTTGGTGAGCCTTTTGTTGAGCTGCAAAGCTCCGCTGAAAATCCGCATTTGCCCCAGTGTTTCTAGGGACAACAACCTCTCTTCTTAGCAGATTCCGTTCAGGCATGGATGGGGCTCGTTCAGGCGGTAACATCCCCTCCATCCATAGAATCCGGTCTCTCATTTCAGCTATCCTTGCATCTTTCAGGCATTTTGACCGCCCCATCTTCAATAACTCCACAATAAATTTTCACAGTCCAGCAAGAAATTTTTGAGACCACTGTCTCTTTAAAGCCAGTAGCTTTTCTCTCTTGCAGGATCTCCTTTCATGCACACACAGTTTTTGCAGTCTCATGCACCAGACAAAGTTCATCAAAAATTTTGAGACCACTATCTCTTTAAAACAAGTAGTTTTTCCTCTCTTTCAGGATCTTCTCTCCTGCGCACACAGATTGTGCAATCTCATGCACCAGACAAAGTTCATAGAACATATGCACTTCTTTACAGGCATCTCTGCTTCTGCCCAATGCATACCTCCACCATATGTGAGGGGACTGATTAGCTCGGTGGCGGGTATGGATGACCCCTTGGGGGGTGCGTTTACACAGGGAGATAGCCGAGAAGTGGTTGCAAACAATAGTTTGGTTTATTCTTGCAATTTACTTCACACAAGTGCAAGCCTCAAAAACATCAAAATAAAACACAAAATAAATCCTTGCCACTGTGGGCGGCTACCTTCTCACATACAGGAACCTACCTACGGAGTCTGTCTCCAGTGCAACAAAAGTTGGGTATACTGGCGCTCCCAGACACAATGACAAAATCAATTTATGCTGCTCAGGATCTTGAAGCAATAAAACACATTTATTAAAAGGGGTTAAAAAGTACTACTCAACAGACAAATGCCAGCAGATTTCCCATGGTACAGCAGTCAGATGATACCTCAAATCGGGGAGGACCCAGGAGCGAGAGGACAACTTCTATCCCACTGGAGAGCCTTTATGGTACCAGCACTTGGGGGTGGGATGGCCGCATCGATCCATCAGGGGAGCCTTGTTGGTGTTGAACCTCCAGACCGTGAGAGGACCGAGATGTGAGGAGGGGGGGTGGATACTTCAACCCCCGCAGACCGCACCGGTCCCGAATGGCACACAGTCAGAGCGGCAGCGTCCGCTACTGCTCTGTCACAGCTGCAGCGGCGCCGGATGATGACGTCACCGGGCGCCTGTGGCTGACTCACAGGGACGTGCACACTGGAGTCTGCCCGCCTCGCGGATGCTGATCAGCGGCTACTTGAATGGTCCAGGGACAGCACACTGGCGTGTGGACTGTCTGCTGGCAAAGCTAACATGGATGGCCACGAATAAAGGGGTTTGGGTAGGCTGCAGCCCGGACATGAACTTTTAGCTGATGGTGGATTTCTTTGGGCATCATTTGTCCTTACCATCCCATCCTTGAACTCTGGTCACCTGCACCACAGCGCCAGGATTTTTGTACAATTTTATGGAGTCTGTCTCCAACCTACTGTTGGGCAAACTTTGCTGATCCTACAGCAGACACTCAATAGTCCATGTTTTTCTTCACACAACAAATGTCCATTGAACATGTCCCTTTTCCTCTTCACATTGAACATGTCCCTTTGCTTTTCTCTTCACATAGAACACATTCCTTTGTTTGTCTCTTCACATAGCAACCATTCCTTTGCTTGTCTCTTCACATAGCAAACAGTTCATTTATTTATTCCACATAGAAACAATCCCAGACCTCACCTTGAGTAGTCTTCACACTTTTTACCCTCCTCAGCGCACATCACTTCAGGAGGTCTTCTCCCATGCTCACACAGCGTCGGGAGGCACACATTTGACTGTCCTCCTCTCCCCAGCTTCACACAGCGTCAGGAGGCAGCAATCCTTCTCCCAGGCTTCACACAGCGTCGGGAAGCACACATCTGACTGTCCTCCTCTCCCCAGCTCACACAGCGTCAGGAGGCAGCAATCAATAGACTTCCTTTGGACAAATTATAGAGGCCTTAACTTCCTCATTCCGAACAGCTGAAGGCCTTTCAACTTCCTTAAGCCGTCCTGGCTACCTTTTCAGCCGACACCCTATAGTAATTGGTGAATTGTCTAAACCCAGCATAAGTGTATCTCCTGTCTGTGACAACATCCACAGATTTACCTGACTTCCTGTCACAATACAAAAAGATTTCCTAAGCTTTAAACATCCCAAGGAGCACTGTGCAAGCGATAATATTGAAATGGAAGGAGTATCGGACCACTGCAAATCTACGAAGACCTGGCCGTCCCTCTAAACTTTCAGCTCATACAAGGAGAAGACTGATTAGAGATGCAGCCAAGAGGCCCATGATCACTCTGGAGCAACTGCAGAGATCTACAGCTGAGGTGGGAGACTCTGTCCATAGGACAACAATCAGTCATATACTGCACAAATCTGGCCTTTATGAAAGAGTGGCAAGAAGAAAGCCATTTCTTAAAGATATCCATAAAAAGTGTCGTTTAAAGTTTGCCACAAGCCGCCTGGGAGACACACCAAACATGTGGAAGAAGGTGCTCTGGTCAGATGAAACCAAAATCGAACTTTTTGGCAACAATGCAAAACGTTATGTTTGGCGTAAAAGCAACACAGCTCATCACCCTGAACACACCATCCCCACTGTCAAACATGGTGGTGGCAGCATCATGGTTCGGGCCTGCTTTTCTTCAGCAGGGACAGGGAAGATGGTTAAAATTGATGGGAAGATGGATGGAGCCAAATACAGGACCATTCTGAGACTGGGACGGAGATTTCTCTTCCAACAAGTCAATGATCCAAAACCTAAAGAAAATCTACAATGGAATGGTTCACAAATAAACATATCCAGGTGTTAGAATGGCCAAGTCAAAGTCCAGACCTGAATCCAATCGAGAATCTGTGGAAAGAACTGAAAACTGCTGTTCACAAACGCTCTCCATCCAACCTCACTGAGCTTGAGCTGTTTTGCAAGGAGAAATGGGCAAAAATTTCAGTCTCTCGATGTGCAAAACTGATAGAGACATACCCCAAGCGACTTACAGCTGTAATCGCAGCAAAAGGTGGCGCTACAAAGTATTAACTTAAGGGGGCTGAATAATTTTGCACGCCCAATTTTTCAGTTTTTTATTTGTTAAGAAAGTTTGAAATATCCAATAAATTTCGTTCCACTTCGTGATTGTGTCCCACTTGTTGTTGATTCTTCACATAAAATTACAGTTTTATATCTTTATGTTTGAAGCCTGAAATGTGGCAAAAGGTCGCAAAGTTCAAGGGGGCCAAATACTTTCGCAAGGCACTGTATATCTGATTGTTGGTATTGCACAAGCAATTGTCTTTCAGTTTTCCAGACAATAGCTATGGAGGGAGGAGACCACATCTCAACCAGGTGGCAGGTTTGTAAGTGGGAATATAGACCTAAATTATTAACACATTTATGCCATACAGATTGTTAATATGGTTTTGCAAATCTCCTAGAAGCAGATTTTCATATCTAGTAAACTTTAAGTAATCGTCTCTTCCCTCTGCAAGTGTCAGCTGAAAAACTGAATGACTATTGCTTGTGTGATATCCATAATGAGTGTTTTGAAGGTACACTCTAATCCCATTTTTTTTATTTGGTATTTTTGGTTCAGGAATTGCTTGAATACTTCTGGCCAACTCCTGTGTGTAATGTCTTGCTTACTTTGACCTAGTGAGTGTTTTGCACGTTCTCAAGAATAATATTGTATCTAAAGTTTTCCAAAATCAGGAGAGTATACACAAGTACAGTGCAGAGTGTGGGTAAACGCTGTATATCAAATCCAGAATAATCTCTCTCACTTGCTAGTAGCTAACAATGTAAAGTTTAAAGCTTTCTTTTACTCAATGTTTGTAAATTATAATGATGCTTAATTTAGAATTTCTGGTTCTCCTAAGGGCTCATCCACACGTGCAATGAAAAACAATCTTTGTTGGTATGTAGCACCCTTGTCTTAAACAGGTTTGCTAATAAATTTAGCTGTCCTAGGTGGTAGCTAGCCTGGCTAATTTGTAATCTCTGTGATCATTGAATTATCCTCCTAAGCCTGGTTTAGCTGTGGTTTGTCCCTTTTGTCAATAGGTGGCACTGTTACCTTTGGCATTAGTGTGATGAATTACAGCGAGTCTAGGGTATAATGTGTATACTTTTCTCAGCCAATCACACTGGTCGCTGTGCATGCTGGGAGAAGGTATTTATTTGGAGGAAGTCAGGTGATCCTTGTCCTTTCTGGCTATTTGAACAGCAGCTGCTGCCGGGTAGGCCTGAAGCCTAAGGCCCAGCCATGTGCTCAAGGCTTGGTAAAGGAGAGCCTGCTCACTACCTGGAAGCATGAAGGAAAGGTTGGAGACCTGAGATGAAGTACCAGAGGTTACTCTGCCATGAATCGGGGAACCATGGAGAGCCTGGAAAAGCATCAAAATGAAATCATCCAGAGAGTTCCTGCACTTTCCGTGAGTTGAATATTGCTGCTACAGGAGACAGTTCATGCTACAAAGAAAAGATTGCTGGTTCCAGCATAAAGTCTCTTTTTTTGTACTGCTGTCTAGCTTTTCTATATTTTTGTCTAAGGAGTCTACCAATCTGCTGTATTTGACTAAGGGTGTCCTGTGCCCTACCCCCCTCTCCCACATTTTTCCTTTAGTGAGAAATAAGCTCCTCTTTGTTCAAGAATAAAAGTGACTGGTGCCCATCTTTCTACCTTCTACACCACCCACCATGCCTAGTAATGTGCACCCTGAGGAGAAATTTCAGCCCTCCCTGTCTCTAGGGGTCACCATCAGGCCTCTGAAGGTTGGGGGGGGGACGATACAGGTAAACTGGACAACTAGAGAGGGTGAATCTCCATAATAACGTCCCAAACAATAACTGACAAGTAATCTAATCCCTCTTTGCTCTATCTAACAGTAGTTCTAATTTAAGGCACTAAGTTTTATGCTTAGTGTAGAGCAAAGGTCTTCAAACTATGGCCCTCCAGCTGTTCAGGAACTACAATTACTATCACGCTTAGTAATGTCTGTGAATGTCAGAGTTTTACAATGCCTCATGGGATGTGTAGTTCTGCAACAGCTGGAGGGCCGTAGTTTGAGGATTCCTGGTATAGAGGCTTCATTTAGGGTGAGGGTTATGTAATAGTGGGTGCTTTTGTGTTGGGGACACTTTGAAACATTTGAACCGTTATGGAAGCCACATAGATAACAAGCCTATAGCGGGGGTTTCTTAAATTTGACTTGAAATACGCTTGAAGGAAAATCTCCCTAGCAGGACACAGCAAAAAATATACATACACTTTAACGCTGGCTATTCATACTTTTATCTATCCCACAGTCCTACCTGTCTAGACAGTGGACATTAAAATATTTACAAATTTCCTAACTAGTAAAGTAGTTGTAAACAAGCCCTCACTGATGTCTGTAACTAAATGTATTGTGAAATAATTAATACTCAAATATCGCAAAAAAGACTAAGGTTAGTTTCAGTGGTTGTCTGATGCGTTGTTCACATGGGTGTACTTAAGCCTACACCTGTGTGAGGGCCATGTTTTGCCTGCTTAGAATGAACAGATGTTTCGTGCATCCATGTGCGGGCCATTCCATTCATGTAATTTGGGATGCAGCAGCTGCACAGGCACAGCTGCGTGTGCCTCCGTTAGGAGGATTCCCCCCTTTATTTGTCCTGTGTACCATTATTACTGAGAGGGAAAGTTAATGAACACTCCAAATTATGGGTTGTTACCAGGACAGAAATAAAGTGGAAATCTTCCAATGGTAAAACTGGTCTGGTGACAACCAGGGATTTTCTTACTTTACTTTTCTCACTTCCTGATTTGTCTATAAGACGGGAAGTGAAGTGAAATCTCCCCAATCGGACAAAAAAAAAAAAAAACTGACAGGGTTTATGACCCTCCCTTTCTCTATCAAAAATGACAGAAACAATCGGTTAGTTCTGCTTTAAATACATTTGTGTGAACAAGGTCTAAAGTTTAGAAACCTCTGTTGAGCATTTACATTAGAGGGCTGCTAGGCTGAAATGATTCTACTGCAATAGAAAGTAGAAGGAAAAGACCTAAGCATTCAATCCTTCTGTTATGAATGTTGAAGATAATTTTTCTACAATGCATAAAGCTACAGAGGTGAATGGGGGGCTTCTTTTAAAGGATCCATCCCCTGCCTTTGCGGAGCTGGTGGATCAGTTGGTCCAGGGGCTACAGTTTATCTGTGATGTCTCTTTGGATGCAGCTCTTTTGATTCTAGGCTGTCTGTATCAGCAGTGGTCCTTCAGCGTATTATCTGGCTGAACTGCTGGTCTGCGGACCAGACTTCTAAGAACGCCTTATCTGATTCCCCTTGTAGGGGATCGCCTGTTTGAAGCTTCCTTGGATGACATCATTAAGGGTCTTACAGGGGGAATAGTGCTCTTCTTCCACAGGCTACCAAGACAAGGAGCCCCGTCGTAGACGTGGGCCCTTGTTCTCAGCTTATACCAGGCCTTTTTTTTTATCTCTCAGGGTCTCAAGACAAGGGATCAAAGCCCTTCAGGGCCTTCACCAGAAACTCCAAAAGGACCTGGTCTGACAAGCCACGAGCAGGCTCTTCTAGACCTGCGGACAAGGCTTCCTCTGCATGAAGAGGCAACCTCTCCTGTATCTGGGGTGGGGGGACTTCTTTGCTGGGTTCGGGATCCGTGGACCTCCCTGGTACAGGACAAGTGGTTCCACTAAGTCATTCGGTCCGACTACAAGATGGAGTTTCGGTCTTATCCTCCGGAAAGGTTCTTCCCTTCCAACCTACACTTGTCCCCAGATCGCTTATGGGGTCTTTTTGGGGCAGCGCAAGACTTGTTACTTCAAGGGGTGATTGTTCCAGTTCTGACTGAGGTTTTACTCAAATCTCTTCACAGTTCCCAGGAAGGAAGGCAAGGTATGCCCAATTCTTGACCTCAAGGCACTAAAATGCTTTGTGCGGATACAGAAGTTACGACATCAAGGATGCCTAATATGTGCCAGTCTCCAGCGCTTCCTTCCGCATTGCCATTGGCGAGGATAATTATCAGTTTGTGGTGTTTACCCTTTGGTTTTGCCTTCGTTCCTCGGGTCTTCACTAAAGTGTTGGCCCCCGTGCTAGCATTGTTGCGTGAGCGGGGGATCATGGTACTGGGGTACCCAGATGTTATTCTGAGTGCGGAGCCTCTGACTGCTCTGATGGACAACTTGGAGATTACTCAGCGAACTCTGAGAGAGTTTGGTTGGATTCTGAACCTTCAGAAATCTGCTCTGGTTCCGTTCACAAAACTGGACTATCTGGGTCTGACTCTAGACTCAACCTCAGCCAGTGTGTTTCTTCCTCTGGAAAATTTCAAGACATTGCAGGAGGGAATTCAGCTTCTGTTGTCCAGCAGATGGTCATCCCTCTGGGCTTGCATGCGGGTGCTGGGCCTGATGGTGTCTATCTTCAAAGGGGTTCCATTTTTGCACAGTTCCACACGAGATCTCTGGAAAAAGAGATTCTGGTGAAATGGAACAAGAATCCACTGTCTCTAGAGGTGGCTCCATTCTCCAGCACTCCGACATGGAACATCATTCCCCCCCCCCCCTGTACTGGACGGTTGTCACCACGGATGCCAGCCTGTCTGGGTGGGGAGGCGTCCTCAGCACAGATTGTGCTTCCAGAGTCCAGACTGGAACGATCATACTTTGTCTGGATCTTTGGACAATTTGTCTTCAGGGGTGTCTGGTATGAATTCAATTGGATAATGCCTCAGCCGTGGTCTATGTCAGTCACCAAGGAGGCACAAGACGTGTCCTGGCAGCTCGGGAAGTAGCCGGAAAGGTGGGCAGGCCGATTCGTTCCAGCCCTTTCTGCTGTACACATTCCAAAGAAGGTACAGAGGTTTTTGAAACGGTCTCGGGATCCCCTGGCTAATGCCACAGACTCTTTCTAATTGCTCCAGACTGGCCTCGCCGGTCTTGGTACGCCGATCTGGTATGGCTGGTCGCTGATGCTCCTTGAAGACATCCTCTCAGGAAAGGTCTGCTGTCCTAAGGGTCAATCTTCCATCCTGCTTTACAGTTACTGGCTTTAACGGCTTGGCTGTTAAAAGCCAGGTGCTGGAGGATAGAGGTTTGTCTGAATCAGTGATTCCTACACTGTTAAAGGCTAGAAAATCTACCACTAGGAAGATCTACTATCGTACTTGGAAGAAGTACATTGCATGGTGTGAGTCTCTTAGGGTTCCAAGGGAGTTTGACACTTGGCTCCTCCAGTGCGGTCTCCATTGCTGCCGTGGAATCTCAAATTGGTTGTCAGTTCTCCAGAAACCACCTGTCACCTACCTGATCCGGGGCCAAAATGCAGAGAGGGCTCCCCTCGTGGCTGAGTGTGATACACCCCTGAGGATGGAACTGGAGGTTTAGCACCCAAAGAAGCACTGCTTGCCAACAGGGTCAGTGGAGTAGAACGGTGGTCACCTGAAGGATACTGGGCAGAAGACTTCTAGGAGTCTTGAGATGAACTCGACAACTAGTGCAGCCATGAAATGGGTGTAGGAACAAGCTGACGGTCAAACACTGTTAATCAGTCTGAGGGCACAGGCAGGTACCGATAACAGGAACTTTAGCCAAGGTCCCAACAGGAAGGCAGGTAGAAGGCAATGGCAGAGTCTGTGAAACAAACCAAGGTCATATACTGAAGAGCATGCAGATAGGTAACAAGTCCGTAGGCCAAGCTGAGGTCATATGAGAACCAAGAGATATAAGAGGGGAAAGACCCTCTCAGAAGGGTTGCATAAACCGGGCTCACAGGGTATGAAGTGCAAAAAATACTTTGAGTGGTGCAGTACAAAGACAAAAAAATACAAAAAATATTAAAACTACACATACTGTGTGTGACATACACTGTAGAGCCAAACTGGAGCGAGGTAGGTAAGAAAAGCCAGAGGGTCAGTCCCGGAAGAGGAGAGCAGACAAGTCAGGAACAAGCCGAGTCACAACAGGAAATTCAAGGTAGTTTAGCAGATGCTCAGGACACAGGAAGACTGACGACAATCAAGCAACTTGATGGGCTAAGAAGAGGTCATATATAGGCCAGCAAATGGTGGCATCTATGATGTCATGCATGCGCCATTGCGCATGCAGGTTTGCAAACACGCCACGAACATGTGTACGCCCATTCACCAATCTTCTGCCAGTGCACATGCGTGCGGGAATGCGCCTGATGCACCCATCACGAGTACTGGCGGAAATGCCAGTCTCCCCATGGCCATTTCTCTCACACCTCCCTTGAAAAATATTCGAGAGGTTCCCCTGCTTGCGTTTTCCCAGAAGGTGGCATTTTTGGTGGCTATTACTGCTGCGCGCAGGGTGTCGGAGATGGCGGAGTTGGCTTGTCGTTCACCTTACCTGGTGGTTTACTGAGATAAGATGGTTCTTCGTCCCTGTTCGTCCTTCCTTCCAAAGGTCATCTCTGATTTCCATTTGAATGAAGACATTGTCTTACCTTTATTATGTCCCAGGGCTAAACATCCTAAGGAAATTGCCTTGCATTCCCTGGATGTAGTTTGTGTACCTGGCAGCTACGGAGTCTTTTAGGAAGTCAGACTCACTATTTGTACTTACCAATGGACCTCAGAAAGGGTTGCCCGCTTCTGCTGCGGCCATTTTCAGATGGATCAGACAGACAGTGATTCGGGCCTATTCAATTAGGGGTCAGGTTCCTCCTTTAGCTGTTTAGGCACACTCAACTCTGGTGCTTAGTGCCTGCTGGGCCTTCTGTCATCAGGCATCGGTGTTGCAGGTTTGCAGGGTGACCACCTGGTCGTCTATGCACACTTCCACATAGTTTTATATGGTTTTGGCATCTACAGATGCTTCTTTTGGGTGCAAGTTTTTGCAGGCTGCTGTTTAGAGGACCTGGTCCTCTTTGAGGGTGTATAATTTTTTTCAGGTGATCGCCAGTTGTTTATGGTTGAGTTCCATGTTACCTGGTTAGCTAAGGTTTAGCCTTGGGAATTTTTTTCTTGCTGTTCCCACCCCTCATGGTTGTCACTGCTTTGGGACATCCCAATGGTCAAGAAGATAAAGAGCTGTGTCCGTCAAGGAGCGAAAGAGAAAATGGGATTTTTGACTTACCGTAAAATCTCTTCTTCTGATGTTCATTGACGGACACAGCACCCATCCCTCTGTGGAGTTGGCTTTCTTCTGACACTGCTTGTAACAAAACTGAGTGCCTCTAGCTGAGAGTGGGAGTATACCCCCTGGGACTGCCCCATAGGCGTAGTAAAGCTTTTCCTTGCCTAGTGTCCTACTCCTGTAGGGGACAGTATAACCCAATGGCCAAGAAGATAAAGAGCTGTGTCCATCAATGAACATCAGCAAAATGGATTTTACGCAAGTCGAAAATCCCATTTTCCCTTTGTCTTTTATCCAAGGCACAGCCCCATAGAAATCTGTGTGACGCTACTACAGTACTGTATACAAACAAACAGTGGATCTGCAGCAGTTGAGATGAGGCAAGTATGCTTCAGTGCTTGGGGGAGGGGGTGGATTCGCTTAGATAAGGGGGCAAAAAGAAAAGGTGCACATATCCTTTAAAATATTTTTTCTGCTTATTCAGACTATGTAAAAACTTTAGTGTGTATTGCCTGGGTACAAGTTCACTCTTAAGTAAAGCAAACAAAAGACATGCAGCAATGTGCATGTACACTATATAACAAAAGTATTGGGACTCCTGCCTTTACATGCACATGAACTTTAATGGCATCCCAGTCATATGCCCTGTACACACTATCAGATTATCTAAAGACTTTTGTCTTCAGATTTACCTTTTCTATGTAGTGCAAGGGCCTGCCGGATTACATACAAATTGAAAGTGTTCAGGTTTGACCTCATATTATATGGTTTTGGTAAGTCTGCAGACAAGTCTTCAGATAATCTGATAGTGTGTACAGGGCATTAGTCCGTAGGGTTCAATATAGAGTTGGCCCACTGTTTACAGCTATAACTGCTTCAACTCTTCTAGGAAGGCTGTCCACAAGGTTTAGGAATGTGTCTATGGGAATGTTTGACCACTCTTCCAGAAGCGCATTTGTGAGATCAGGCACTAATGTGGACGAGAAGGCATGAAGGCCTGGCTTGCAGTCCCTGCTTCAAATTCATCCTGAAGGTGTTCTATCAGGTTGAGATCAGGACTTCAATGCTTTGTGCACTGGTCCAAATCCTTTGGTGGAGAGGGGATTATGGTGTGGGGTTGTTTTTCAGCTGTTGGGCGTGACCCCTTAGTTCCAGTGAAGGGAACTCTTAAGGCATTAGCATACCAAGACATTTTGGACAATTTCATGCTCTCAACTTTGTAGGAACAGTTTGGGGATGGCCCCTTCCTGTGCTAACATGATTGCGCATGAAGTGCACATAGCAAGGTCCATAAAGACATGGATGAGCGAGTTTGGTGTGGGGGAACTTAACTGGTCTGATTTAAACCCTATAGAACACCTTTGGGATGAACCAACATCAATGCCTGACCTCACAAACGCTCTTCTGGAAGAATGGTCAAACATTCCCATAGACACACTCCTAAACCTTGTGGACAGCCGTCCCAGAAGAGTTGAAGCTGTTATAGCTGGAAAGGGTGGGCCAACTCAATATTGAACCCTATGGGCTAAGACTGGGATGCCATTAAAGTCCATGTGCGTGTAAACGCAGGTGTCCCAAAAATTTTGGTATTCTAGTGAACGTAAAATACAGATTTTCTTATCCGTAACTGGATGTCAAGTAAACACACACACTCAGTAAATCCAAACCTTCTGTGTAGTTTGTTTATTAGACCATATTTTGTACTGAAGTCCTTATTGCGTAAGTCTCAAAGATGAAGTTTTGAGAATTATAGACTGTTCATTTTTCAGAAAGACTTGTTTGGAATGCTAATACATATACGGTTATGCAATTGCTCAAAATCCATCTGATTAACTTAAAATATGGCCCCAGCTGCTCCAACTGTAAAACTGATAAACATTTGTTAGTGAGCAAAGTTAAACAGAAAATGTACACGTGAACTAAATTCTACCTTCTGCTGTAAAAAGCAAAAGCACCTAGGTAAAGATATTTAATATCTCTTGTTTTATCAAAATGCCAGGACAAAAAAAATAAATTATAACTGTACAAGTATTGTGGTTTGGCTGTAAAAGGTTCTCAAAATACACTGAAAAAAAATTATAAACGCAACACTTTTGTTTTTGCCCCCATTTCTCATGAGCTGAACTCAAAGATCTAAGCCTTTTTCTATGTACAGAAAAGGCCTATTTCTCTCAAATATTGTTCACAAATCTGCCTAAATCTGTGTTAGTGAGCACTTCTCCTTTGCCGAGATAATCCATCCGCCTCACAGATGTGGCATATCAAGATGCTGATTAGACAGCATGACTATTGCACAGATGTGCCTTAGGCTGGCCAGAATAAAAGAGCACTCTAAAATGTGCAGTTTTATCACACTGCACAATGCCACAGATGTCGCAAGTTTTGAGGGAGTGTGCAATTGGCATGCTGACTGCTGGAATGTCCACTAGAGCTGTTGTCCGTGCATTGAATGTTCATTTGTCTACCGTAAGCCATCTCCAAAGGCGTTTCAGAAAATTTGGCAGTATATCCAACCGACCTCACAATCTGTGTTAGTGAGCACTTCTCCTTTGCCGAGATAATTCATCCACCTCACAGGTGTGGCATATCAAGATGCTGATTAGACAGTATGATTATTGCACAGGTGTGCCTTAGGCTGGCCACAATACAGGCCACTCTAAAATGTGCAGTTTTACTGTATTGGAGGCGGGGTCAGAAAACCAGTCAGTATCTGGTGTGATCTCGCGCAGTGCAACACATCTCCTTCGCATAGAGTTATTCAGGTTGTTGATTGTGGCCTGTGGAATGTTGGTCCCCTCCTCTTCAATGGTTGTGCAAAGTTCCTGGATATAGGCAGGACCTGGAACATGCTGTCGTATACGCTGATCCAGAGCATCCCGAACATGCTCAATGGGTGACATGTTCGGTGAGTATGCTGGCAATGCAAGAACCAGGTGGTTTTCAGCTTCCAGGAATTGTGAACATAGCCTTGCAACATGGGGTCATGCATTATCATGCTACAACATGAGGTAATGGTCGTAGATGAATGGCACAGCAATGGGCCTTAGGATGTCGTCACGGTATCTCTGTGCATTAAAAATGCCATCAATAAGATGCACCTGTGTTCATTGTCCATAACATACCCCTGCCTATACCATAACCCCACTGCCACTATGGGCCACTCGATCCACAACGTTGAGATCAGCAAACTGCTTGCCTACACTATGCCATATACGCTGTCTGCCATCTGGCCTTTACAGTGAAAACCGGGATTCATCTGTTAAGAAAACACATCTCCAAAGTGCCAGATGCCATTGAATGCATTTGCCCACTCAAGTCAGTTATGACGATGAACTGCAGTCAGGTTGAGACCTCAATGAGGATGACGAGCATGCAGATGAGCTTCCCTAAGACGGTTTCTGACAGTATCTTTGGTTATGCAAACTGATTGTTGCAGAAGCTGTCCAGGTGGCTGGTCTCAGACAATCTTGAAGGTGAAGATGTTGGATGTGGAGGTCCTGGGCTGTTGTGGTTACACATGGTCTGCGGTTGTGAGACTGGTTGGATGTACTGCCAAATTCTCTGAAACGCCTTTGGAGATGGCTTATGGTAGAGAAATGAACATTAAATTCACGGGCCAATTGCACGCTCCAGCAAAACTTGCGACATCTGTGGCATTGTGCTGTGTGGGCCGCAGCCCATTCCTTTGTCCATAAGCGCGGAATCCATTCCACCCTTCATTGTGTTGTGTGATAAAACTGCACATTTTAGAGTGGCCTTTTATTGTGGCCAGCCTAAGGCACATCTGTGCAATAATCATGCTGTCTAATCAGAATCTTGATATGCCACACCTGTGAGGTGGATGGATTATCTCAGCAAAGGAGAAGTGCTCACTAACACAGATTTAGAAAGATTTGCGAACATTATTTGAGAAAAATTGGCCTTTTGTGTACATAGAAAAAGTCTTAGATCTTTGAGTTCAGCTCATGAAAAATTGGGGCAAAAACAAAAAAAGTGTTGCGTTTTATAATTTTGTTCAGTATAAATCCTCCACCACGAAATCCTGATGATGTTGACAAGGTTTCTGCTTTAGATTAAAAATTGCAGTTCTTCACTTGTATCCAGCTGCTTGAACTTTTCACTTTTGAAGTGTCCTCAGCGCAAGGCATTTAACTCCATGCCATGATAACTTTTCTGAAATTTACAAATGCACCTTTGTTTGGTTTGCTGTTGGAGGAAAATAAAAATAGGTTTAGATAGTGTTCTCAACCAGAGACAAAAGCAGGATACTTTCTATAAAACTAAAAGTAGAAATGCAGGTCCAGTTCTGAACTGCGCTTTGCCATTTAGTTATGCCTGTTCTATTGTGTGCTTTGTGTTATTTAAAAAAAAAAAGCCAGTGTAAATAGTAAGAAAAGTGGTTACATTTTACAAGTTCTTTTTTCACCACTAATCATTTTTACATATTAAATTGTCATGATCTGCACAACTGCAGAGGTGTGTCATTTGCCTACATAGTTTGTAGTATAAGGTGTTCCTCTTTCATGTGTGGTATGAACACAGTCAATATGGTGCTGGTCTCCAGAGCACATGCTATTGTATATTGTCTGTTTGTCAAGCCTGGTACACAATAGTAGGTTTTTTTTCTTTAACCCCAGCAGGGCTGAACAAATAAAAAAATTGACAGGTCAGGGGGACCTGCTGTACTATCTATCTATCTATCTAATGTTAGTACAGCAATCTCCCGTTGTTCCTTTGTGTTCTGACAGGGGGATGCCCCCCCCCCCCCAACCACCAGAGCACTTCAGTCAGTGGGTGACTGGGGACAAAGAGAAGGCAAATTTATTAAATACTTTATTTGGCCCTGTGTATAAATATAGCATGGGGGAGCTCATGACCATAACGAGGATGATATTGACACAGCCCCAAATGATCCACAATGGCTCAAAACTAATATGGTCCAGAAATAAAGAATAAAGGTGGATAAAGCGCCTGGACCAGATGGCATCCACCCACGCATCCCTAAAGAATCTGCACTGTAATTTCAAAGCCTTTGTTTCCAATTTTTAGGGACTCGTTAAGGACTGGAATAGTATCACTGGATTTGCGTAGGGCCAATGTGGTGCCTATATTTAAAAAGGGATCAAAGTCTTTGCCAAGTAACTGTAGACCTGTTAGTTTAACTTCTATAGTCGGGAAGATACTGGAGAGTTTAATAAAAGACAACATAGATAAGTTCTTGCTGGGAAAAAATATTTTAAGTAACAGACAGCGTGGATTCATGAAAGACAGAAGTTGTCATACAAACCTGATTTCATTTTACAAGGAGGTAAGTAAAACCTTAGACAGAGGAGTAGCCGTGGATGTAGTTGGATTTTGCAAAAGGGTTTGACACAGTTCCCTACACACAACCAATGTGTACGGTAAAGTCTACAGGCTTGGAAATATCAGTTTGGAAATGGATTGAATATTGGCTAAAAGATAGAATTCAGAGGGTAGTGGTTAATCATTCTTACTCTGAATGGTCTAAGGTTATCAGTGGTGTACCCCAAGGTTCAGTGTTGGGACCCTTACTTTTTAATATCTTTATAAAGGATATAGGGTCTGGGTTTAAAAGTACCATTTCAGTCTTTTCAGATGACGCCAAGCTTTGCAGTGGAATAACTTCCTTACAGGATGTCTCAAACTTGCAAGCCAACCTCAATGCACTGTTTTGGGCAACTATGTGGCAAATTAGGTTTAATGTTGATAAATGTAAAGTTTTGCACTTGGGGGCTAAGAATATGCATGCATCATACATACTAGGGGGAGTAGAACTGGGGGAATCCATTGCAGAGAAGGATCTGGGCGTTCTGGTAGATCCTAAGCTTAACAATAGCATGCAATGCCACGCTGCAGTTTCCAAAGCAAGCAAAGTCCTTTCTTGTATTAACAGAGGCATGGATTCTAGAGAAAGAGAGATATCATTTTGCGCCTGTACAAATCATTAGTAAGACCTCATCTGGAATATGCAGTTCAGTTTTGGGCACCAGTTCTCAGAAAGGATATCGGGGAACTGGAGATAGTACAGAGAAGGGCAACCAAACAGATAAGAGGCATAGAGGAGCTCAGCTATGAGGAAAGATTAGAGGAACTGAATTTATTCTTTCTTGAGAAGAGGAGATTAAGTGGGGATATGATCAACATGTATAAATACATTAGGGGTCCATATAGTGAACTTAGTGTTGAGTCATTTACTTTAAGGTCAACACAGAGGACAAGGGGGCACTCTTTACAACTAGAGGAAAACCAATTTCATCTCCAAATACAGAAAGGTTTCTTCACCGTAAGAGCTGCAAAAATGTGGAATAGACTCCCTCCAGAGGTGGTTGTGGCTAGCTCACTAGACTGCTTGAAAAAAAAAAAAGGCCTGGATTCTTTCCTAGGTGTACATAATATAAATGGGTACTAATATTTGGAGGTAAAGTTGATCCAGGGGAAATCTGATTGCCTCTCGGGGGATCAGGAAGGAATTTTTTCCCCTGCTGTAGCAAATTGGGTCATGCTTTTCTGGGGTTTTTCACCTTCCTCTGGATCAACTGCAGGTATAGGATTGTGTATATGGGATTTTATGGTTGGGTTTTCTTTACTGTTTTTTGTTTTTTATTGGTTGAGCCAGATGGACTCTTTTTTTCAACCTCACTAACTATTTAACACTGATCTGGAACAGATTGGCAGATCTTTTTCATCGACTCCCCTTCATTCAGCTGGCTTCTGTCGGAACTGACTGCAGTACACATAGGCTAAATATCAGCCAGTTTCCATTGAGCAGACCGAATGTCGTCTGGTTTCCATTGAACCAGCCGATGCCACTTGATATTCGGCCCGTGTGTGCTAGACTTTACAGTTTAATTTTAAAGGAGATGTACAGCCAAAGCTCGTTTGGTTATATATCTCCTATGGATCACGGGAGTGCAATTCGTTTTGCACTCCTGTGACCCATTTTCAGCACAGAGTGGGCTGAAGACTCTGCTGACATCACAAAGTCAGAATCTGCCTGGTGCCGAGACCGACACCTGGCTCAGCCTCTCTGCGAGCCACTGAGAGCCTGAGCCAACCGATCCCCGCCCCTCCAGAGCCCAGCACTCCAATAAGCGAGGAGGGGGCAGAGCAGACAGCTACTGACTGACACACAGCAGCTCTCTGCTCGGGGAGCTGTCAGAACCGAGACATTGGCGGTGTTCGATCGCTCGATTCTCAGCGTAGAGGCACTGGGGGACAAATCGGACTGATGTTGCATTCACCTAAGTAAGCACAATTGGGGTGGGGGGGGGGACGCCATACATCCCACACGTGAAGGGAGGAGGAGCTGTTTAAGGTGAGCGGAGAGGTAGACTCCAGCCTGTCAGTTGTACAAAGATATTTTCAAGCACCAAGTTACTAAAAGGGAAGAGACTATTTTTATGTGATGGTAACGAGAGACAATCAGGGAGAGAGAGAGGAGACACAGACACTGCAGGGCTGCACTTGCAGTTGTGGTTGCCTTAAGCCCTGCCCATCACTCAGGATACAGAGAACTCTGTGATTGGCTGTATGGAAGCCTGGGGGAGGAGATCCTGCCCACAGGAATGGGAAAGACTGCTAGGAGTCTCTTGGAGCTGTAGGGGATGTAGTCCTCAGGAGACAGCCTGTATGAAGTGAGGACTGTATGGCACTACAAGTCCCAGGAGGGAATTGTGCTCCAGAAAGGAGAAGCCAGGGCTTCTAGCAGTCTCATGTGGGGAATAAGAGATAACTGTTGTAGAGTGCTACTGAGTCAGAGATGCTGTTGTTGCCAGAGCTTGCCATGGTGTCAGAGGGAGACACTGCGGCTGCATATGCACAGAGGCTGCAGCCATCAGAGAGATCCAACGGGCTGGGACAACATTAGTTTCAGGATAGTGCCACTACAGAGTCCAGAGTCACCTCCAGTGCCACAGCAGGAGGAGGCTTCATATCAGACTGCATAGTGGTGAGAGGCCCCTGGCCAAAACCTCTCTAATCTTTTGAAGGGACAGTGCCACCCTATCTTGGAACATAATTTGGGGACTAATACTCTTTACTGTGGGATACAAACATCTGACTGCTCCAACGCAGGACTCTGGGCCCCAAAATTTAATATCACACTGGCTAGTAGGGGGGATTTTGGAGAGAGACTCAAGGACTTTTTAGCTTTTAATACCATATTTATTTAGGAACATCCTAAATTTAGGACCCAGGTACAGAAATACTTGCTCCTTTCATTGCTTGTTATATTATATAGATTTGTTTATTTCATTATTGGATGTATATCCAAAATAAATCCTCCTTGTTCAGCCTTGGTATGTCAGAGGGTGTGGCAATGCAATAAGGATTGTTGTTATCTGGCATCAGGGGATCTGTGCATGAGTGCTGCTCCTTCAGGGGTAAACAGTACATTTTATTGACATTCTTTAGCTGTGTGCTGACTTCGTTTGAGCTGCATATGGCTGAATTAGTGCTTGGAAACCCAGGTAAGAGTGAGAATACGCGTCTGTATCAGCCATTGTCAACCAGGGTTTCATGGAACTTTAGGGTTCTTCCAGAGGTTGCTAGGACTTCCTGAACTGGGGCAGATTTACTTCCCATTTGATGGTACCTGAATAGTTCGGGTCAACATCGCTTGGCAGAGCCAGCTGCAAAGATCCTAATGGTCTTTTTAGCCTCCTGTAAGGGTGCCACTCCGACCACCAATGTAAGGACGATATTCTCCCCACTAGCTACCAATGTAAGGGGTGCATTTTTCCCCACTGACCACCAGTGAATTGGTTTTAGCAGGGAGACCTGAAAATTTACTTTCAATCAATTACTGTTTAGCAAGTGCACCTTCAGAATGCTTGGTCAGTGCACACTGGCAGTGTCCCCTGTCTCTTCTCCAATAATCTGCACTGGACTGTGTCTGCAAGCTACAGACAGGTGTAAGAGGGTCCTTGGACTGGCTATTATCCTCTGTTGGCAACTAACAGCAGACCCTGTCCTAAAGGGTAAAGGGGCCTGATGCTAATCTATTATTATTATTTTTTTTTTTTTTTTTACAGTCCCCTAGAAAATATGCTACATCCGCAACTAAGACTCTTCCTGCTGTCTGTGCCACCTGCCCATTTCTGCTCTCCTCCCCTCTCTATTGGCTTCATATAGTCTGCGAATAATAGCTAGTTTCACGATTAAATAAATTGAAATATAGAAAAAGTAATGCATGCAGATTTGGCCGGTCTGGGAAGAATTACACAATTTGTGAGTCACAATCTTGGATTCCTTAAATTGTGTTAATCTATGCAGATTTAATCATCACTAATTATGTATATTAGTAAATTTGACCCACTGATAATGGGGTACTTTGACGCAGTAGTGGGCTTGAGCACGATATGGCCATATGGTGGGACCAAACCCCCATTTTTATTTATGGATTGTCTTCAGATTTGGTAGTTATTTCTTTTGCATTTGCGCGCTATTCTTTTTTAATATACATGTCTCTTGGTTCATAGCTGCAGCAGCTTTAGAAATACATGGGTATGCTCCCCCAAATTTTTTGCCTGTTTATTAGTAAATTTGACCCAGGCGCTTTGTAATAATTAGCATAGCACTTTGGAGCCTAGAGTACAGTTCTAAAGTGTACAATAGAGCTGAAATTTAGCATACATTTTATTTGAGATTCACTATTAGTTCTGTGTGATGGGTGCAGGTGCCTGCTTTAGCTACAAGTCTCTCCCTCTGTGCTTCCTCATAGCTGCCAGCTATGGTCCTTAGCGCCTTCAGCCACACAGAAAAGTTGTACCACCTGCTTGCCCCTTGCTTTCTTACGTCTTACTACAATCCCATAATGCATTGCATTCTGTGAATGGGCAGAGGACCATTTACAGAATGCATTGCATTGTGGGATTGTGGTAAGATCAGTTCTATGAAAGGTGGAGAGAGCAAAAGGAGACTGATGGCACAGCATTTCTGTGTAGCTAAGTCTTCAGTTAGCTTTTACAGCTGGATAAGGCAGCCGCTGAGGACGATATCTGGTGGCTGTGGGGAAGCACTGAGTGGAAGATTTTTTAGCAGTTACGGACTTCTGCAATAATGGGATAGACACCATTACAGGTGTGTGGTGCTGTACCCCCCCCCCCCCCAAATATACTAATCGTCAGATTTAGAGTATACTGTTATGAAATAAATCTAAGGACTGCCCCTGCTGGCCACTTTCTGAAAGTGCTTTTTGCCTCTTTTGCTGAACCGCAGGCTTTAATATTTTCTGATTCACAGACTCAAAGCCAGTATGCAGATCAGAAAAGGAGTAGTGTCAAAAGTCTGCATCCTTTCTGGATGGTAATTGAGTACAAAAGGGTCATGACAGCTAGGCAATTAGCATTTTTAAAAACCAGCAATGGCAGCCAACATGTTTTTTTTCCTTGTAGGTTTCTATTAAGAAATATGAACATATTTAGGCTTCACTTACCACAAGAAGTATCGAGTTCCTTGGAACACACCATCATGTTTACCAAGATCTCCTCCTTCCAGCTCCACTCCTAGGTACACTTCTTCTCTGCCAGGTAGGGGACCCTTGTATTGAACTGTCCCCTTACTTATTTTGCCACCAGGATGAGAGAATTTCACTAAATCCCCAAGTTTTAGATCTGTAGCACTTTTCGGAGCAAATGGGCGTCTTGGCAAAACAGACAAATGCTGCCTAGATAATAATAATAATTAACACCAGGTCAGATAAAGAACACTCAAGTATACCGTGACAAATGTAATATTATGTTATCACAAGTGCTCAAATTTAGCTGAATTAATAATCCTAATTCACATGAGAAACTACAAACATTTAGATGGTCATTCCTAAAATAAGTTGTAGGAAATGCAAATACAGTAAGTGGCTTTATATATGTTTTTATAATCTGGAGTTAAAAATAAAAAGTGTTTACTCACAAAAATAAAAAAAAAAATTACACATTACATTTTAAACATTTTTTTGCCTCCTTTCAAGATTTCATGGAATGATTAGGAATGATTTACTAAAAGCAAATTTACTGTTCACTTTTTAGGTTAAAGAGGAAGTAAACCCTCCTCTACAACTTGTACCTATAGGTAAGCCTATGATAAGGCTTACCTATAGGTACTGTAAATATCTCCTAAACATGCACCGTTTAGGAGATATTTACCTTACATGCAGCCAGTGACGCCACTGGCGCATGCGCTCTGAAGGAACGGCCGCTCGTGCCGTTCCTTCAGAGTCCCGTGCCGTGACTGTCGGCTCTCGCGCACGTGCACGGGAGTGACGTCACCGTGGCTCCGGCCAATCAGATGGCCGGATGCCGCGATCCCGGAAGACGGGCGACTGGACATGTCGCCCGTCATAGAGGTGAGTGAGCGGCACGGCGGGGGCTCGTTCTAAGGTAAGTATTGCATAATGAGCTAGTATGCGATGCATACTAGCTCATTATGTCTTTCTCTTGCAGGGTGAAAAAAAGAAAAAAAAAATAGAGTTTACAACCTCTTTAAGTTGCACTTTGCCAGGGAACTTCCCCAAAGCTGAATGTGAGTGTGGTAAAGCTTAACTTTGCAAAAAATACCCAGTCACTTTCAAGCAAAATAATAAAAAAAATAAAAAAAAAAAGAAGAAAAGGATTTTTGCTTGCACATGATTGGATGATGGAAGTCAGCAGAGCTTCACCGCATTCACTATACCTTGGGGAAAATTCCCATTGCAAAGTGAACAATCTATTTGCCTTTAGTAAATTAACCCTAATGCGAGTAAAACATCAGATGGAGACGAAAATAAAAATATGTAACATTGAATATGCTTTTTTCATATTTTTCTGAAATTTTTATTTGTTAGTCTGGGCCATAAAAAATATATACACCACTGTGTGGGCGGCACAGTGGTGCAGTGGTTAGCACTTGCACCTAGCAGCAAGAGGGTCGCTGGTTCGAATCGCAACCACGACACTACCTGCCTGGAGTTTGCATGTTCTCCCTGTGCCTGCGTGGGTTTCCTCCGGGTACTCCGGTTTCCTCCCACACTCCAAAGATATGCTGGTAGGTTAATTGGATCCTGTATAAAATTTGCCCTACTATGTATGTATGAATGTGAGTTAGGGACCTTAGATTGTAAGCTCCTTGAGGGCAGGGACTGATGTGAATGTGCAATGTATATGTAAAGAGCTGGATAAATTGACAGCGCTATATAAGAACCTGAAATAAATAAATAAATAAAATAAATAAATATACAGAACCACTTACTATAGTTAAATGCATTTGCATTTCCCACAACCTATTTTGGGGAAAATAAACTAAATGTCTGTGTGAATTAGAGTTACTACTAATTCAGCTAATTTGAAAATCAACCCCACTCTGCCTCATTGAAGACAACTGCTGTCACTTTAGATAACCCAAACAATCTGTGTATCATTTGTCATGTATAGTAGTATTTGACTCACCAGAGATTAGGACTTTTGGCCTGGGGGTTGAACTTACATATGTTGGTCTTTTGGGGAGCAGGTCAAGATCCCAATTACACCACCTGTGATGGTGCACTACTTATACGTTAACTTGTTGTGGCACGTTTCAGGATGGTCTGAATGAGCTCTAAAGGATGTGTTAGGATGCCTACTTGCCTGCGTGTTTAATGAATAGTTTAGGAGACATTAGGAAGCTACATTTGAGCATTGTTTAATCACAATTAAGCTTTTATGCTTTAATTCTTTTTACAATTATCTTTTTTCCAGGTGTATTCTATCTTCCTAAGAGTTGTGTGTGCATGTGATAATGAGAACCTGTAGAGACTCACTGTTATTTCAAAGGATCACATAGCACTATATAACGATAAGTAGTCTTTACCATGGACCTTTTTTTTTTTTTTTTTTTTTTTTTTTTTTTTTTAAATTGAGGTAGAAGTACACCAATCTTGTTGTAAATTGGCATGCTAGTTAAAAGCTTATTAAATATTTATAAATTGGTGCTGAACTGGCTATTCAATTTTTATTAAGAGCACTAGTCTGGGTCGAATAGACACAGTTAAAGCAGAACATTATCCAATAATAGGATAAAAAATAAATAGCCCATTGGAAGATGAAATAACAAAACCAGCTTTTGCTAAAAAAAAAATCCCTTTCAACCCAGAGATTTTCCCAACAGTACTTGGGAAAAGGTTATGTTTACATTTCATTATGTGTTAATTATTCAGAGCTACATTAATGGGTGCCTTTAATATCTGTCAATTTTGCAGTCAAATTTGAAAAAAAACCCCACTATATGTTTGTGTTCCCATTCACACAACATAATGGATCAAAAAAGAAATATTACCTTTTACTGTGGATGTTTTCTCTAAGGAAAAGCCGTCATGGTTGATTTTAATAATGTATAGATAGTCTCACGGGGTCTTTGTCCCCACACAGAGTAAGCTATCCCTCATTACATACAATGCAGAAGGGAAGTTTTAAGTCAAAATTTTTAACCCTTTGATAGGACAAACAGTGTTCAAATCTAAATTACAGCTTATAATGAACTGCACACAGTACATACTGTACAGGGTTCATTATGTTGAACATTACTCCACAGCCACCTCCTGAACATTACAAAGCAGGGAGAGCATGTAATGATTTTTAAGCACTTAAAAAGTTAACTAGAATTTTTTTTTTTGTTATTCTATGTTAATGGGATATATAACAAATAGGGATGGGCAAACGGTTCAGTCAGAGCATTTGCCTGTTCGGCTGGTTGCTGAAAACCTGAATTTGCAGGGTGTTTGCCGGGTGTTCGCCCTGACAAACACCCTGCAATGCACTTAGCGCTGCACAGTGCATTCTGCACCCTGATTGGACAAAGCTTTGCCCAATTAGGGCGAAGTGTAAGCTGGTTGTTAGGGAGCGCAGCCAGGAAGTCAGCAGTGGCATCCTTAACAACCATTGAGTCATCAGCTGTCAATGGGTTTTCGCTGCTCACAGCTGTACAATAAAAGAAAAGTGCCGGTTAAGAAAAAAAAATGGCGTGGGGTCCCCCCCCCAGTCCATACCAGGCTTCTGGTCTGGTATGAATTTGGAGAGAAACCCCAACCAAAAAATTGAAAAGAAAAATGGCGTGGGTCCCCCGTAAAATCCGCGCCGGACCCTCATTCGGACATGCAGCCTGGCAGGTCAATAAAGGTGGGCAAGAGTCCCCCCTCCTCCTGAACCATACCAGGCCACATGTCCTCAACATGGGGGGTGGGTGCACATTGTTCCCATGTTGATGGCGACAAGGGCCTCATCCCCACAACCGTGGCCGGTTGTTGTGGGTGGTCTGTGGGCTTATTGTAATCTGGAAGCCCCCTTTCACAAGGGGGCCCCTCAGATTCCGCCCCCCCATGTGAATGGGTATTGAGTACGTAGTACCCCTACCCATTCACCAAAAAATCTCAAAAAGTCATAAACACAAGAGACACGTTTTTGACTATTCCTTTATTAAAAAATAGTGTCCCTAGATGTAAATCCATCATCAATCACGCTGCCCGCCTACCCGAAAAAAAAAAATTCTCCTCCTCCTGGGAGGCCTCTCACCGAATGTCTGCTCTGAGCTTTGACATATCTTATATAGGTAAGAGGTGGGGGACATCTGGCTATGTCAACCAGTGGCCCTTCCCCCCCTTTGACAACACATGCGCAGCATGCACCAGTCCATGACGTCCTAAAGGGCGGTGCCACTGAGAGAAGTGGCCCCGCCCCATACCTATATAAGAAATCAAGCTCAGAGCAGGCAATCGGTGGGAGGCCTCCCAGGAGGTGGTAGCGTTTTTTACTTATTTCATTTTTTGGGACGGTGGACAGCGTGATCAAGGGACATCATTTTTTTATTAAAGGAATTGTCAAAAACTTGTGTCTCTTGTGTTTATTAGTTTTTGACACTTTTTTGGTGAATAGGTAGGGTACTATGTACCCGATACCCATTCACATTCACACCGGGGTCTAGGGGCCCCCCTCGCTAAAAGAGGCTTCCTGATTACAATAATCCCCCCCCGCTTGCAGACCCCCTACAACCACAGCCCAGGATTGTCGGGAAGATATGCTTTTCCCCATCTACATGGGGACATTGTTCTTTGGGGTGGAGGGCAGAGACCCCCCAACCCAAAAGCACCCACTCCCCCATGTTGGGGGCATGTGGTCTGGTATGGTTCAGGAGCTCACTCGCCGCCCCCTTTTCCTGACTGCCAGGTTGCTTGCCCAGATAAGGGTCTGGTATAGATTTTGGGGGGACCCCATGCTGTTTTTTTTTTTTTTAATTTTGGCATGGGGTTCCCCTCTAAATCTATACCAGACCCGAAGGGGGCCCACATGTTTTTTTCTTTACTTTTACGATAACCAAGTGCCGGCAATTGCAACAGCGAGTCATTTTAAATGGCATTTGACTTCTTGTTTTTTTACTTAGAAATTTAATTTTTGTAGTAGCATGTTTTATGCATGCTACAGATGTGCCACTTTACAGGCACATTCAGGGGACCCCGAAGCTCTACATTATATTTAAAGGAATTTTTCATTTTTACTCTTGCACTTTAATTATCATTAAAATCACTGCTCCTAAAAAAGCTATCTGTTTACATTTTTTTTATTGATATATGTCCCCCAGAGCAGTACCCAGACCCCCATACACCGTTTATGGCCAAATACTTGCATATAAGCCTTCAAAATGGGCGTTTTAGATTTTTTCATGTTTTGCTCCCATAGACTTCAATAGGCGTTTATTGTTCAGGAGTTCTGCTGCGAATGGAACAGGGGGGTGTTCTACCCATGTCTAATAACAAATATAGAGTAGATATTAACCAAGTGCACACTGATTTGCACAAAATAGATTGGTCTAACAAAGGTATGGACAATAAAGGAAGAACGCCAAGCAATAAGAGAACTAAACAAAGCTAAGAACACCATAATTAAACGCAGCGATAAAGGAGGCAATGTTGTGCTCATAGATGCAACGCAATATGAGAAAGAAATCCACAAACTCCTCAGTGAGAAAAATACCTACAAGAAACTAGACCGTAACCCATTTCCCAACTGGAAAATTAGAATGGCTAAAAAAGAGGGTCTACTAACAAAACAAGAAGCTGAATATATGTGTACAAGACTACAACATTCCAATCTTTTACATAATCCCTAAAGTACACAAATCCCTAACCAACCCCCCCAGGGAGGCCAATAGTATCCGCGATCAATGGACCCCTCGAGTAGGTAGGGAAATACTTGGATTCCCTCCTCAAAGATATGGTCAACTAGAATCATATGTACAGGATACAAGGTACGTCTTGGAAAGAATTAACAATTTACGACTGGAAGGTGAAACATGGTTAGTAGGCATCGATGTAGAATCTCTATATACCTCCATACATCACGCATGGGGAATAAAAGCAATAGAGACCTTCCTCGAGAAACACTATACAGACTTAAGCCATCAGAATGAATTCATAGTTGATTTGCTTTCTTTCACCCTACATAACAACAATTTCCAGTTTCTAACTCAATACTACTAACAAATCCAAGGTACATCAATGGGAGCATCTTGGGCACCATCAGTTTACCTCAATGAAATGTACAGAAGCCACGTGCACACCTGGCTCAGATACATAGACGACGTGTTTATGATCTGGAAAGGGGATGATACAACTCTACATACATTTATAAGAACTCTAAATATAAACAATAGAAACATACACCTCACATATACGTTCGACAAAATCAAAATTTCTTTCCTAGATCTATGGATCAGAATCGAAAACAACCAGCTAGTTACAAACACATATCGTAAAACCACAGCAGCCAACACATTATTGAAGGCAGATAGTCACCATCCCCAATGGTTGAAGAACGGAATTCCGACAGGCCAATTCCTACGGATTAAGCAAAATTGCTCTAAAAGAGAAGATTTTCACCAGGAAAGTAAAGACCTTTACAAAAGATTTTGTGAAAGAGGCTACTCACACAAACAACTTTGGAAATCAAAACTAAAAGCAAGTACAAGAACAAGAGAAGATTTGCTACGCCGCAAAACCATCGCCAAACAAGATGCAATAGAGACAACACGAATTGTCACCCAATATGGGGCCCGATGGGAACCGGTACGCCAAATCTTAAAGAAACACTGGGGCATCCTCAGCAATACACCTACCTTAAAAGACATAGTCTGTACGGATCCTAACATGGTAGCCAGACGAGCGAAGAATCTTAGTGACATACTAACAAAATCAGAATTTTCAAAAGACTCCGATGGCACTTGGCTCACGAAAACTCCCAATAGCAAGGGCATGTTTCCGTGTGGACAGAACGGATACATTCTACAACGCCACAGGGGACAGAGAATTTAAAATCCATAATCTCATAAACTGCTCAACCACCAAGACTATCTACATGATAACCTGTCCTTGCAATAAAAACTATATCGGGAAAACCAAACGGCAACTGAAAATACGAATAGGGGAACATATGCGAGAGATAAAGGAGAAGAACCCAGACAAACCCCTAGCCAGACATTTTACGCAGTACCATGCGGGAAATATAAAAGGCACAAAAATTAAAGGCATCTATAACCTGAGACTTTCCCCCAGACGTAGCGACTTCAACCGCATATTACTTCAAAAAGAGAGAAGTGGTGGATTTTTAACTTGAATAGTCTTATTCCCACAGGCCTAAATACTGAAATGAATTTTCAGGTTTTTCTGGAACAATAAATAACATTCTTTCTTTTTTTCCCCCCACGCATGTCTTTTCCTACAACCACAAACTCAATAGAGTCTCCTCACATCAAACGGATCTCTAGACGTCATCATATTCAAGACAATTGTTGTATGATGCTAGTTATTGTCACAATCACCAAACATTTTTGTATATATATATATATATATATATATATATATATATATATACCGCACAGTGCTTCTAGCCTTTAAACTCCCGTTACTATACACGGTTAATCTGAATCTACTAATGTGATTTCCCTCTATTTGGATGTAAATGTCACTGCAAATCAACCTGCAAGTTTTTTTCTCTTCTCTGCCCCTGCCGCAAACATCTTTTAGATACACCATAAACACACAGAAACTCCCTTAATACCAATTAGAACAGAGCCCGATCAGCTGAGAAGACCGATACATAAGGGATCAGACTACGGGCCACTAACGTCCAGACGAAGCTACGCTACCCTAAGCGAAACGCGTTGACGTCACCAACCCGACAGCGCACTCACCACACCTCCTTTAGGATGGCGGACCCCTCAGAGAAGGAGATCTGCAACAGCGTCACCCCAGATGATCGGAGGCGATCGGTTACAGGATAAGACAAGCAGCCGGAGGACAGCCAGTGAGGTACTGACATAATAAGGTACTGTTTAAGGGGTGAAGAAACAGCCATCAGGCTGTCAGAGCCAAAGGCACTAGCTATCAGACTATCAGAGACTACCTCACACAGAGGAGTGCTGCACACCAAGCACCCATCCCATCGGTCCCTATGGAAGATTTCCACAGGCTCTGCACAAGTCCCCACATACCATAGATACCTCACTTATCATACCTTTAGCTGCCCGGCTGCAGCTGGTGAGACGCCCAGTCAGCATCAGCCTAGTAAGTTTGTAAGAAGGGGTGAAGAAACTGCATTACTGCCGTCAGAGACATAGGAATTCCCACCTACAACTCTGCCCAGTCCCCATACACAATCAGATGCATCAAAGGCGATCTGCTTCACTTTCCCCCTGCAGTAGTCTACTGCAATCCTTCCCTCCAGCCACGATCTGCAACAACGCTGCACACATCTCCTGATGCCTTCAGTACATAGGTCACACCCCCCCCCCCTTTTTTTGATTGACTGAACTTACAATATTGAATTGTTGGATCCATGGAATACCATAATTAAGTGCACCAACTCAGTCATATCGGATGGGTCCAAACTTCCGCAGGAGCATATCAAGAGGACTACATTCAATACTTATTTGGAAGAAACACTTTGTTACAGACTCACCCATGTAGCCCATTTTTAACTACATGGTTTCATTGCTCCTTGATATAGATATATTTGTGCGCCGGCCGGTACAGTTATTATTTGTGTATATGTTTTGTTTGTCTTGTTTCTTGTATATACCACTGGTTTTTCCTTTCTTGTATACTGCACGGTAGTAAATTTTTACATGACACTTTATTAATTAATAAATTTCTATGATAACACTTACAACTGTTCCCCGATTCTTACCCCGCCGACAATAGCAACCTACTTTCATTCTGAAAATCCATGCAGAATAACCTTGTCTATATGCTACTTTGGTTCAGTCGGCAACTCACCTAAAGATATAAGGGTATTTTCATAGAACCTACAGATTTACTCCAAAACAACCACTTTTTTTGTAGATATTATCCAGGCTGCAAAAGTGGAAATACACTTAAACTCACTCGTGCAAGCTGACGCATAGTTAAAATTCGATTTTTCAATGTATTTGTTATTGTCCTGTGATTCTCTTTAAATTTTTTTTTTTTTTTTTTGGAGGGGGGGGTCCTGGTAACGCTGAAATCTGGTATTCCTATGTGACATAAAAGCCGGATTTATGAGTTCATTATGATGCTTGAATATGAGAAGCCTTAAATAAAGGCAAGTTCATTGGTAATGGTGAACACTGAGGTTGTAGGAATATATCCCACAAGAAATGGCTATTAATAATGGGAGCATGAGATGATCATGTCAGTTGAAATGTTTGTGGGCTGATAAACTGTGTAACCCCTTAATGATCTGAACTATGCAAAATTTTACCTAATCCACAAATATCTATAACAAGATGTACAACCTACATTTGGTTTACCTCTTGTTATTTACTGTTTTGCTGAAAGGAGAATAGATTGAGTGATTCTTTCCATGCTGAGATTGGGAAATCACATTGTCTTGTATGTGACTAGCAGAGCATAAGTCCTCTTCTCTCAGCTCCTGGATTTCTTCATGTCCACTTCCTGTAAGATAATCCATGTTATCAATATTCCCTTGTTGAAGGTCAAAGACACATATAAAACCTATTTAGAGACGCAAATTAGAACAGTACTGTTTGAAAATGAATGGTGGGCACTTTCTGAATATTAGTACTAACTTTTAATAAGAGGTTCAGCATAGTTCTTCTGGTCACAACATTTTAGGTGAATATTCACTTTTAGTGAAGCTGTGATATTCTAACGATCACTGACTATGATGACATCCATGCAGACTGCGAGGTTGCATACATCATTGTTGAATAGCTGGAGTCTAATAGCTCCCATACCTGCTGCAGTTAGATGGTGGGGCCATAAATGACTTTTTTTGGGGAGTGCCTGTTTAAGCAAGACACCCTGGCAACAATGTTAGCAAGGAAATACTGACAGCTAATTCACAGTATGTGCTTGTGTTTTACTGCATGCTAATATTTGTTAACACATGTACATTTACAGATTTGGACATTTCAGCTTACTAAAATGTATAGTTTGCTGGACTTTTTTTCTAATGCACCTCAACTCAATGCATTGAAGAGAACTGGCTTCGAAAAACAAATTATTTTTTTTTTTCTTATGGCTATGCACACCTGGCATGAACAAGTTACCTGTTTTATGGAAGAATATTAAAAATGCAGTGTTTTAAAAAGTCACACTCTAAGGCTCCTCTCACACAGAGCAGTGTCTGCTCCACTGAGCAGAGGATGCAAGAGCAGATCCCCTGCTGAATGAGAGCAGAATGGGACGGATGTCAGTTTTTTTTACATATGTAAATGGACAGGATGACATAAGTGTGTTTACATCCACCTGTCCATAGGGCTGCATGGAGTTTCCGATAAGGCCTGCCTGAAAAACTGACAGGTTGACCTAATTAGAATGCCCATGTGAAAGGGGCCCTAAGGTAAATGGGCTAATGCAATATATCCTTTATACAATTTCTTTTTTAATTGGATCGAAGATGCTTTATATACCTACTAAATATCAACCTTAAAGCAAAACTCTAGAGACACAGTTTAATATAGTGCCTTGAAAAAGTATTAATACCCCCTGAAATTTTCCCCATTTTGTCATGTTACAACCAAAAACGTAGATGTATTTTATTGGGATTTTATGTGATAGACCAACACAAAGTGGCACATAATTGTGAAGTAGAAGGAAAATGATAAATGGTTTTCAATTTTTTTTTACAAATAAATATGTGAAAAGTGTGGCGTGCATTTGTTAACAGCCCCCCTGAGTGAATACTTTGTAGAACCACCTTTTTTTGCAATTACAGCTGCTTTCTTTTTGGGTATGTCTCTACCAGCTTTGCACATCTAGAGTGTGACATTTTTGCCCATTTTTCTTTGCAAAATAACCCAAGCTCTATCAGATTGGATGGACAGCCATTGTCAAGTCTTGTCCCAGATAATGGGATGGACAACTACATGGCAGATGAGGTTTAATGTTGAAAAATGTAAAGCAATGCACTTGGGTGTCAGAAACACGAAAGCAAACTACTCACTAGGGGGGGACCTCTGGGTGAATCTAAGATGGAAAAGGACCCGGGGGTACTAGTGGACAACAGGCTTGGCAGTGGCATGCAATGCCAAGCCGCTGCAAGCAAAGCCAACAGAATACTGGCATGTATAAAAAAAGGATTCATTCAATAAAGAGATTATTTTCCCACTCTACAAGACTCTGGTCCGGCCACATCTGGAGTATTCTGTCCAGTTCTGGTTACCAGTCCTCAGAACGGATGTGCTGAAACTGGAGAAAGTCCAGAGAAGGGCAACAAAAATAATTAGGGGAATGGAGGACCCCAGCTATGAGGAAAGACTACAAGCACTGAACCTATTCTCTCTGGAGAAGAGGTGCTTGAGGGGGGATACGATATCAATGTACAAATACTGTACTGGAGATGACCCCAGCATAAGGAAAAAACTTTTCAGAGAAAGGGAATACTATAAGACACGTGGCCACTCACTAAAACTAGAGGAAAAACGGTTTAACCCTAAAATACGTAAGGGGTTCTTTACTGTCAGAGCAGTAAGGAATTCTCTTCCACAAGCAGTGGTATCAGCAGGGAGCATCGATAGTATCAAAAAATTATTAGATGGGCACCTTAAAGACTCCAACATACAGGGGTATACAATGTACGGTTAACAGCAAACACACACACAGACATCATGGGTTGAACTGGATGGACTGATGTCTTTCTTCAACCTCACAAACTATGTAACTATGTAAGATTCTCAAATGGATTTAGGTCTGGACTGGGCCATTCTAACACATGAATATTCTTTCATCGAAACCATTCCATTGTAGCTCTGGCTGTATGTTTAGGGTCATTGTATTGCTGAAAGGTGAACCTCTGCCCCAGTCTCAAGTCTTTTGCAGACTCTTACAGGTTTTCTTCTAAGATTGCCCTGTATTTGGCTCATCCATCTTCACATCAACTCTGACCAGCTTCCCTGTCCCTGCTGAAGAAAAGCATCTCCACAACATAATGCTGCCACCTTAATTAATGCTCTCCTTTCCCTGTCCGTTTAGGTGGACGGCCATGTCTTGGTAAGTTTGCAGTTGTTCCACACTCTTTCCATTTTAGATGATGGATTGAACAGTGCTCTGTGAGATATTCAAAGCTTGGGATATTTTTTTATGACCTAACCCTGCTTTTAAATTTCTCCACAGCTTTATCTCTGACCTGTCTGATGTGTTCCTTGGCCTTCATGGTGCTGCTTGTTCACTAAGGTTCTCTAACAAACCTCTGAGGGCTTCACAAAAACATCTGTATTTATACTGAGATTAAATTACACAAAGGTGTGTAATGAAGACAATTGGTTTCACTAGATTTTAGTTAAGGGTATCCGAGTAAAGGGGCTGAATTCAAATGCACGTCACACTTTTCAGATATTTATTTGTAAAAAATCTTGAAAACCATTTATCATTTTTCTTTCACTTCACAATTATGGGCTACTTTGTCTTGTACGTAAATACATTTACGTTTTTGGTTGTATCATGACAAAATTTCAATGGGTGTGAATACCTTTTCAAGGCACTGTACATTAGGGCTGCGCATCTTCACTTACCTCACGATTCAATTTGATTACGATTATTAGGGCAGCGATTCGATACGATTCGATTCCGCGATGCATCACGATGCATCACGATTACTGCCCAATGCCCATGCCCAGCCCATAGTGCACTGCAAACATATAGGAGGTCTCCTCAGGGATGTGATAAATACATGGCGGTGTATAGAGGTGTCCTCAGGGTTGTGATAAATACATGGCGGTGTATGGAGGTCTCCTCAGGGATATCCGGGATGTGATTTATACATGGCGGTGTATGGGGGTCTCCTCAGGGATATCCAGGATGTAATATATACATGGCGGTGTATGGGGGTCTCCTCAGGGATATCCAGTATATGATATATGCATGGTGGTGTATGGGGGTCTCCTCAGGGATATCCAGGATGTGATATATACATGGCGGTGTATGGGGGTCTCCTCAGGGATATCCAAGATGTGATATATACATGGCGGTGTATGGGGGTCTGAGGAGACCTCCATACACCGCCATGTATATATCACATCCCTGAGGAGATCTCCATACACCACCATGTGTATATCACATCCGTGAGGAGACCTCCATACACCGCCATGTATATATCACATCCTGGATATCCCTGAGGAGACCCCCATACACCGCCATGTATATATCACATCCCTGAGGAGACCCCCATACACCGCCATGTATATGTTACATCCCTGAGGAGACCCCCATACACCGCCATGTATATATCACATCCCTGATATCCCTGAGGAAACCCCCATACACTGGTGTAAGGAGGTCTCCTCAGGGATATGATATATATTATATACATGGCATTGGATGGGGGTCTCCTCAGGGATATCCGGGTTGGAGAATCTCCGGTGCTGTGACCATAACGGATAGTCCGGCTCCCCCTCTCCCTCAGTGTGCTCCCCCTGTCCGCCCCCTCACCTGGCTCTGCCCCTCCCCCTGGCAGTGTCATGTCAACAACATTTGTAATAGTATTTGAAGACTTAGATTAGTACCTGATCAGTGATGACGACAGTCACTGCAGACGCCTGAGCCAAGGAGGACTGGGAGTTGGGGTCCGGGACGCTCACTCGGGGGTCTCCCTCTGCCCACAGAGGCCTGTGTGAGGAGGATGGACATGGACACTTGCTGGAGGACGGTCAGGATAGACACTCGCTGGAGGAGGAGGAGGACCAGCGCGCATGTGGGAGTGGGGGATGTTCGCTCTGACACTCAAGTCTCCCGCAGCAGACTGAGTGTCCGAGAGTAAAGATGACAGTCCTCACGTGCCCGATCCCGCAAGGAAGCCGACTGTCGCGTACCTGATCCGAAGCCGGAGTGTAGAGAGGGCTCCCCTTGCGGCTGGGTGCAGAACACCCCTGGAGGTGAGACAGGGAGTGCTGTGCCCGAAGTAGCACGGGTTGCCGGCTGGGATGGCCAGATGGTGGCTGAGGCCAACGGGTGATAGGTCCAAGGCGGATCTGGAACACTTGACAAGCCAGGCAGGTGTGCTGCAGGAACAAGGTGAGTTGGATAGCCCACAGGAGACTGGTAAAGCGGAGTCAATAGCCAAGCCGGGTCAGACACTGGAGAAAACGGGGAAAGTCCAGGGACAAGCCAAAGGGTCAAAAGCCAGAGGTATCAAGAAGAGTCGGTGGTCAAGCAATCCGGGTCGGCAACAGGAAATCCAAGATAAAGGCACAAGGGACACAGGGAGCTGAAGATCATCCAGCAACTAGTGTCTGTCATTGCTAAGTTTAAATAGGCTGTTTGGCGCCAAGCGCCGTCACGTCCCGCATGCGTGTGTGCGCATTGGCGCATGCACGTTCTTAGTTGATCTTGCCCGGAGTTGGCCGCGCATGCGTATTCGCGCCAATGCGCGAATTCGCTGATTAGCCAAACTGTTGGAGTTTACCTGACAGTGCCCCCCCCCCTGAGGGGCAGCCTCCGGATGCCCAAAAGGGCTTGTTTTCCAGGAAATCTTTTAAAAAAGTCCCGTAACAGCCTGGGAGCATGTATGTTTTGTGCAGGTTCCCAGGAACTTTCCTCCGGAGGGTAGCCTTTCCATTTCACCAGATACTGGGTTTGCCTTCCTCTTCTACGGCAATCCAGAATGGATTCAACTTCATACTCAGTTTCGCCATGAACTAGAACTGGAGGTGGAGGCAAATCGTCTCTATTAGGAAAGGAACCAGGATTGGCCGGTTTGAGCAGGGACACGTGGAACACTGGATGGATCCTGTACGTATTAGGGAGGCACAGTTCAAAGGCCACAGGGTTAATTATTCTCTTGGTAGGGAAGGGACCAATGAACCTTGGCCCCAACTTCCTAGATGGGCAGGACAACTTGAGGTTAAGGGTGGACAGCCACACCTTATCTCCCACTTTCAAGGCAGGACTGTCTTTCTTCCTTTTATCATAAAACTGTTTGTAGTCTTCTTGTGCTTTTTGCATAGTCCTTTGTAGGAGCAGGAAATTTTCTTGAAGGAATGTTATCCTATCTTGCACAGCAGGTACCGTAGTTTCAGGCATCGGGCTGGACAGAAAAGATGGTTGGTACCCATAGTTCGCAAAAAACGGAGACTGATGTGTGGAAGCGTGAATGGAGTTGTTGAACTCGGCACACGGGAGCAAGGCTACCCAATTGTCCTGTGAGAATGTAGAGAAACAGCGGAGGTATTGTTCAAGGGTCTGATTTGTCCTTTCTGTTTGGCCGTTACTTTGAGGGTGATACGCTGATGATAGACAGACCTCGATATTGAAGATTTTGCAAAGAGCCCTCCAGAATCTGGAGGTAAATTGTACTCCTCGGTCGGATACGATGCTGCTGGGCAAACCATGTAACCTCACAATTTCTTTGATAAAGGTATGCGCTGTGTCCACGGCCGAAGGAGTGCCAACCATGGGCACAAAGTGAGCCATTTTAGATAGGCGATCTACTACCACCATGATTGTAGAAAATCCCTCTGGAGAAGGTAGGTCCACTATAAAGTCCATGGATAGCATTTCCCAAGGTTGCTTAGGAACAGGAAGTGGTCTCAATAGACCCCAGGCTTGGACATGGCTGCCCTTACTCCAAAGGCAGGTCGTGCAGGAACTCACATACTCCTTACAGTCTTGTCTGACATTCGGCCACCAATAGCACCGTTGGATGAGTTCCAGGGTCTTACGGACCCCAAAGTGACCGGCTAATTGGTGGTCATGGCATGCTTTAAGGACCGTGAGTCTGGCTTCCTGAGGTACAAAAATTTTATTTTTATGTAAGAAAAAATTACCCTGTTTCTGGAGTGTAGAAGTCTCAGGGGCAGTGCATTGGGCAGAGGCCCGTTCAAGGGTGGTCCTGAGATCCGGCTGGATTAACAGAAAATTTTGGGCAGACAAAATTGTGCTAGGGGTGACATCCATAGGAGTTTCAGGGAACATCCGTGAGAGGCCATCTGCTTTCCCGTTCTTGGATCCTGGCCGGTACGTAAGATGAAAATTAAATCTTGAAAAGAATAGGGCCCATCTGGCTTGTCGCGGTCTCAAGCGTCTGGCAGATCTGAGATACTCGAGATTTTTATGATCTGTAAAGATCATAATTGGATGGGCTGCTCCTTCCAACAAGTACCGCCACTCTTCAAGTGCTGCCTTGATGGCCAGCAGTTCTCGGTCCCCTACGTCATAGTTCCTCTCAGGCTGAGTGAGCTTTCGAGAAAAAAAAGCTACTGGGTGGAGCAGAGCTTTAGGTCCCTGGCGTTGCGAGAGGATTGCTCCCGTGGCTACCTCTGAGGCATCAACTTCAAGGACATAAGGCAAGGCCGGGTCCGGATGCTGTAGCACGGGGGCACTGGTGAACAGCCTTAAGTTTGTCAAACGCTTCTTGAGCCTCTGGAGACCAGAGGAAGCAGGTGTGTTGCCGAGTTATCTGAGTAATAGGGGCAATGATGCGGGAAAAGTCTTTAATGAATCTGCGATAGAAATTTGCGAAACCCACAAACTTCTGGATACCCTTTTTGTCCGTGGGAGCAGGCCACTCCAAGATGGCAGACACTTTCTGAGGGTCCATTGCTATTCCATCCGTGGAAATGATCAGACCTAGAAACTGTATTGATGACTTCTCAAATTCACATTTTTCCGCTTTTGCATAAAGCCCTAGTTTTCTGAGAGTGGCCAATACTTTTTGCACGTGTATTCTGTGTGACTCCAAGTTGGCAGAAAAAAACAAAATGTCATCTAAGTAAACGATAAGGAAATTGTCCAGGAATTCTCTGAAAATGTAATTTACTATATGCTGGAAGGTGGCAGGGGCATTGCAGAGCCCAAAGGGCATAACCAGGTATTCGAAGTGCCCGAAACGGGTTCGAAAAGCAGTCTTCCACTCGTCGCCTTCACGGATCCGTACCAAGTTATAAGAACCTCGTAGATCTAATTTGGTGAAGACTTGAGCGGAGCGGAATCTCTGGAAAAGCTCAGGAACGAGAGGAAGCGGGTACCGGTTCTTTATAGTGATTTTATTTAAGTCTCTGTAATCCACACAAGGCCTTAGGGTATGGTCCTGCCGGAGAGGAGGAAGGACGAATGAACCCTTTCTTGAGGTTCTCGTCAATGTATTGCCGTAGGGCTTCAATCTCAGTCTCTGAGAGCGGGAAGATACGGCCGAAAGGAATTTCGGCACCAGGTAACAACTCTATCGGGCAATCGTAGGGACGATGAGGTGGTAATGAGTCCGCTTTCTTCTTATCAAAGACATCAAGGAAGTTGTGGTACACAGAGGGAACATCTTGGCCGATATTGGAAACAGGCTGAATAGAAAAACAACCAGCAGGAGGCGGGATCTCAGGAGCCACACAATGTTGACGGCAGTACGCTGACTTAAAAGATACTTCCCCTGTTGACCAGTCTATCAGTGGGTTGTGTGCCCGGAGCCAGGGGATTCCCAGAATTACAGGGAACATGGGCGAAGGAAGAACGTCAAAGTGAAGAAGTTCTTGATGGCCAGGGCCGGTTGTGGCAAGAATAGGTAAGGTTTCCTGGATGATGGGCCCGGATCTGGGAGTCGTGCCATCCGAAGCCGGAGTGTAGAGAGGGCTCCCCTTGCGGCTGGGTGCAGAACACCCCTGGAGGTGAGACAGGGAGTGCTGTGCCCGAAGTAGCACGGGTTGCCGGCTGGGATGGCCAGATGGTGGCTGAGGCCAACGGGTGATAGGTCCAAGGCAGATCTGGAACACTTGACAAGCCAGGCAGGTGTGCTGCAGGAACAAGGTGAGTTGGATAGCCTACAGGAGACTGGTAAAGTGGAGTCAATAGCCAAGCCGGGTCAGACACTGGAGAAAACGGGGAAAGTCCAGGGACAAGCCAAAGGGTCAAAAGCCAGAGGTATCAAGAAATGTCGGTGGTCAAGCAATCCGGGTCGGCAACAGGAAATCCAAGATAAAGGCAAAACAAGGCACAAGGGACACAGGGAGCTGAAGATCATCCAGCAACTAGTGCCTGTCATTGCTGAGTTTAAATAGGCCGTTTGGCGCCAAGCGCCGCCACGTCCCGCGTGCGTGTGTGCGCATTGGTGCACGCACGTTCTTAGTTGATCTTGCCCGGAGTTGGCCACGCATGCGTATTCGCGCCAATGAGCGAATTCGCTGATTAGCCAAACTGTTGGAGTTTACCTGACACCGACGCTGCACTCCGGTAATCACAGGTAGTGAGACATTTCCCAATCTGTGCAGCTGCTGATCGGAAAATGTCTCACTGCATGTGATTAGCGGAGTGCAGTGTCGGCTTACTGGAGGGATCAGGCATGTGTAAAGTGTGAACAGTGCACACCGTAGTCCATCTCATTCTCTCCAACAGTCAGGGACACTCACTCCTCGTGTCTCCTCTTGCAGTGACGCCGGGCGGCTGGGGATGACGTCAGCGGGAGGCGGGAAAAGAGGGCGCGGCTACGAATTTTAAAGAGCCATCGCTGTGCGGAGAGGGAGGGGGCGGCGCTTCATGACGTCATTAGGACATCGATTAAAGCCGGTCGCAGCATCGATGCAGAATCGCGGGTGCTACGATTAAATTCAACACCCCTACTGTACATAGTTGAAATACATATGGGGGTGGGGGCTGTTTTTCCTGCCAAAGAATATGTAATTTATACATATACAATACACCTATACATACATACATACATGTAATTTACAAACATATATTTTATATTTGGATTGTGTGTACTGGAGTGTGTTTTCACAATTTTATTTGTGGAGGATTTTTTTTTTTATACTTTATGATTTTTTTTTTTTTTTAACAAATGTATTTACCTTTTATATATTAGCATGGATGAGTTTAAGCATTGTTAAATATTGTGTCATTTATCCAGTCCCTTAATCAGGCATCCTACCAGACAGCACAATCAGATCCACAGTCTCCACTTGCAGCAGCATAATTCGGTCAAGAATATACCCCCAACCTAATGATTAGACAGTTGGACAACAGCACACTGATGAGCATTTTTACACATCTTATTCTGACCTCTCCCCTTGAACAGCATATTTGCTCTGCACAGCAGCAAAGGGTGAGTGCTGACCTCCCCTCCCTGAGGCTAATGTAGCACCACCCCCGCAGGAGCTGCTGATTAGATTATTGGGTCTACGTCCTGCCTAACAACCCACAGAATTGGCTCGAACCCTCCCTAGGCACAACTGACCCAGAATAGGACTGGAATACCAAATGGCTACACAGATTGGAATATAACACTTCAATAAATAATAATGACCTGTTACCTCTCTCCAGCTGCAGTCCTTCTGGGTAATACAAGGTGACCACACACAAGCTTGCTTTTAAACAGGAAAGTTATTTACTGTGAATCAAATAAACAGTTTCGATACAGTAAAATATGACTTTGTAAAAGGATATACTAATTAATTAATCAAAGATAAGATAAATACTGTGATATCACTCCTCAAGGGCACATTAATTGTTTCAGGAAATGTCTCAGAGCCTATAGGACCGCCATCTTAATCACTATTATACTTTTGGAGATAAGGCTCAGCATTCAGTTAGACACAGTATCAGAATGTCAGACCTATCTGAGTCCACTGTTTCTTCTCTATATCTTCGCTAGCAACGTTGGTGCACTCGCAATTTGTAATCCACATTGAGGATGGGTGATCAATAGAGAGAATGGCAGCAAACAGTTAGTAATCACCGCGGGGTGTCTGTGCAGGATTGCTGGTAAAACTTCTGTGAGAGATGTACTGGGCCACCTGGTATATTGCCTTCTACTACTCTAAGGCTAATCCTGACTAAAGTTACTTCTTTGATAGATAGAGTCAGTTTTTGGGCAGGTGCCCTCTCACCAACAGGACTGTCTCCCAGGAAGCCTCCGCTGCTGTCTCAGTCTCCGGCCTCTGTCACCAGCCGTGCTAGGTATTTGGGGTGGATGAGTCTGGTCTCTGTAGAACATCGATGGGACCTCCAGGAGGGATCCTCTACTGGAGATGAAACACTGCAACTTAGTCACTTAAGGCCCAGGAGTTTCGGCCTAGCATACAGCATCAGCCCACAGCACTGGCATCCTGCTTGTCTCACTGTGTCTTTCCCAAGAGAGTGAGCCTGGCTCCTCCCTTCCTTTATAAAGCTTCCCCCAGAAGGCTGTGCGGTGCAGCAGTGCACCCTGGTATTCTCAAAGCACTATGGGCGATGAAGACTGCTCAACTTCCTGAAAGGAAAATAACATCAAAAGACATTCCATAGCCGCTGCAATGTGTCCTTTTGGCCACTAGATGGAGCCGAGTTCCTCTCAAATGTCAAGCAGCAGTCTTTTAGAACTTGTATAATGGAAGACCCCGCTACACACTCCCCCCACTTGAGAAACTTTGGTCCCCAAAGAGGACAACAGCATGTACTCCAGTGCATATGTTGGCAGTACACAAAAAAAACATTAACATATGCATAACAGGGAATCATCTTCCTTTTCATAAGCAGAGTTCAAACTTAACAACTGCATATTACAACACAGGTTCGACATAGGAACCTCCCACCAATTGTCAGGGGAGGGAAGGTAATTCTGTTCACAGACCCCTGACACTTGAGTGGCTTGTACAGATGTGCCTGGGGGTGAGCTAGGGTTGTCCTCCACCAAATCTGCGGTGGAAGAACTAGGCTGATCAAGAGTTCGTTTGGAAGTAAAGATAGCCTCTTCTGAGCATTCACCCAATTGGTCATAGGTCAGTCTTTTGGGCGGGTGAATGACTCTTCTTTCCCTCTGTTCTTTGGGATGCACGATCTCAGAGGTACTAGGACCAGCCACTTCTGGGGATTCTTCAATGTCCTCCTCCTCATGTTCCAACACACAGGAATCTGATGCTTCAAGAGCGGTCAGTTCTTCTTCAGAGGAAGGTGCAACCTCCTCCTCAGGATCTTCATCATCAACTACTTCTTCTGGAAGCATGTGGAAAGGTATGAATTCGGGGGCTTCCGCCCGAAGGGTTCCTCTGTCAGCCAATTCGGATGAAGACAGGGAGGCAGGTGTGGGTTCTGGTAACTGAGACGACCACATCCAGTCAGGTACCTCCTCTTCATCTTCCAGATCTTCAGATGGAGAATTTCCCTCCCTCACATCTGGGAGTGTCGACTGAGATCTGGTGACTGGTCTGGACAGGCGAGAGGTCGAAGGGGTCTCTGGCGAATCTACGACAGGAGGCATGCGAACTGCTTCAGAGAGAGGCAGTAAATGGTTCCTATGCCAAGTCTTCAATGGACCCACACTTCCTTCAGGCCGAATTTGATACACAGGGAGGTTTGGTAGTTGCTTGCAGATAACATAAGGTTGGGACTTCCAGCGGTCTGCCAACTTGTGTTTTCCCGGGACACCCAAGTTCCTCAACAATACCCTGTCCCCTGGTTGCAAGTCTTGGATCCGAACTTTTAAGTCGAAATTCCTTTTATTCCTCAGTCCACGTTGATCAGATGTGGCCTGAGCTTTATCATAGGCCGATTTCAGACTCTTCCGCAGTCGGTCCACATATCCCTTGTGCGATGCTGAAGAGGTGTGATCGGGCGAGATGCCAAAGGCCAAATCCACTGGCAATCGAGCCTCTCGTCCAAACATTAGACGATAAGGGGAATATCCAGTAGCATCACTGACAGTACTGTTGTAGGCATGCACAATGGCAGCTACATGTTTGCCCCAATGCTGTTTCTTCTCTGAGCTTAAAGTCCCCAACATGTCCAAAAGAGTCCTGTTAAATCGTTCCGGCTGGGCATCCCCTTGTGGATGGTAGGGAGTAGTTCTAGTCTTTTGGATGCCTAACAGATCTAACAGTCTCTTGATCAGTCTGCTTTCAAAGTCTCTTCCCTGATCTGAATGGAGGCGTTGTGGTAACCCATAGTGTACAAAGAACTTTTCTACAAGAACTTTGGCTACTGTAGAGGCCTTCTGATCCCTTGTTGGGAATGCTTGGGCGTATCTGGTAAAATGGTCTGTTACCACAAGGACATTCCCTTGGCCACTCAGATCAGGCTCTAGGCAAAGGAAATCAATGCACACCAGTTCCATGGGTCCCTGGCTTTGCAGATGGCCCATTGGGGCTGCTTGACGTGGCAGAGTCTTCCTTTGTATACATCGGACACAAGAATGACAGTATCCTTCAACTTCGGCCCTCATACAGGGCCAGTAGAACCTGTCTCTGACAAGCTGAAAAGTTCTTTCAGGTCCCAGATGGCCATGATTATCATGAAGAGCAGCCAGAACTCTCTCCCTGTATTTAGCTGGTAAGAACAGTTGCCACTTCTCCTCCAGATCTTCAGATGGGCCTCTTCGGTAGGCCACCCCTTCTCGGATCTGTAACCGGGTCCACTCTCTATGCAACAGACGGGCCCCCTGAGGAGAGTCGGTGAGAAGCAACTCAGGGCGCTGGATCTCCAAGGCTTCCAAAAGAAGTTTTCCCAGAGGGTCTTCCAGCTGCTCCTTCCTCAAGTCCCTTTTGGACAGCCGGGGTAAATCTTCCCCTTCAACCTGGGTCACCCTGCAATAGTATTTGGGTACTCCGACAGCCGAAACCCCAATCTCTTCGGCTCTTGATCCTCCTCTGGATCGAAGTTCAGTTCCCTGATATAGGGCACGCACCCCTTCTGGAGCCAAATGGGTCCATTCTTCATCAGGTTCGTGTGGTGCATGCAACCTTCTGGATAGGGCATCTGCATCCCTGTTCCCGATTCCTGGCCGATACTTCAGGCTGAAGTTGAAGCTAGAGAGGGCAGCCAACCATCTGTGTCCTGTTGCATCCAGCTTAGCTGTAGTCAACAGATAGGTAAGGGGATTATTATCCGTCTTGACAATGAATTCAGCTCCGTACAGGTAATCTTTCAGTTTGTCGACCACTGCCCACTTTAAGGCCAGGAATTCAAGTTTGTGGGTAGGATAATTCCTTTCAGCAGGTAGTAGACTCCTGCTCACGTAGGCTACGGGTCGCAGGTGGCCCCCATGTTCCTGGTAGAGTACCCCACCCAGCCCATCTCGGCTGGCATCGACATGTAGTTCATATGGTTTCGTGGGGTCTGCGTAGGCCAACACAGGGGCAGTGGTTAGATTCTTTTTCAACTGAATGAAAGCCCCTTCACATTCTGGGGTCCACTGATCCTGGATGGACTCCTTGGCCTTCCGGGGTCCCATGGTGGACTTCATTGGCTTGACCAGTTCAGGAACGTCATCTTCTTCGTTCTTTAGTAACTCATTGAGGGGTCGGGCAATCTTGGCGAACCCCTCTACAAACCTCCTGTAATAGGAGCAAAAACCCAGGAACGACCGAAGTTCGGTCACATTTGTAGGTCTCGGCCAGGAGGCGACAGCATCCAGCTTGTCCGGGTCGGTGGCCACCCCTTCTTCAGACACGATGTGGCCCAGGTAATGGACCGAGGACTGATAGAATTGGCACTTCTCAGGAGAAAGTTTCAGGCCTTCTTCATGTAGCCTCTTCAGGACCTTTTCCAACCTCTCCTCGTGTTCTTCCAAAGTTCTGCCAAACACGATAACATCATCCAAGTATACCAGTACCTCTATCAAATTCATATCTCCAACGGTCCTTTCCATCAGCCTTTGGAAGGTAGCAGGGGCCCCTGACAATCCCTGAGGCATGCGATTGAACTCAAAGAACCCCACAGGGGTGATGAAGGCTGTCTTCTCCCGATCTTCAGGGTGCATGGGGATCTGATAATACCCACTCTTTAAGTCCATCACACTGAACCACTTCGCCCCTGACAGGCTCTGTAGGGCGTCTTCGATTCGAGGAGTGGTATACTGGTCTGGGATGGTTCTTCTGTTCAGTGTTCGGTAGTCGATACAAAGCCTCAGAGATCCGTTTTTCTTCCGGACTACCACTATCGGAGAAGCATATGGGCTCCTGGATTCTCGAATAACCCCAGTCTTCTTGAGTTCCGCCAGCTGCTGACGTAGATCTTCTAAGTCACCTAAGGGAACTCGCCGGACTCTTTCTCGGAAAGGTTTGTCCTCACTCAGGCGGATCTTATGAGTGGCACTCCTGGCGCATCCCACGTCGAACTCATCCCTAGAAAATATTCCTCGCCATCCAGCAAGTTGTGCCTTGGCCCTCTTCACCCATTCTGGTGGGAGGGCAGCGTTTCCAGAGCAGAGCTCTTCTATAACATCTTCACCCCTTCTTCCCTCCTCTTTAAGATCAGATGGGACAACTGGGGTAGCCGGGTTAACTTGGCCCAACAGCACTCTGGCCGGTACCTTCACCGGTGTAGTAGAGGTGTTTCTGACACTCACTAAAACCCTTCCATGGTTTTTCTGTAACACCTTCAAAGGGATCACTTCAGGGATTACTTCTATCCCTCTCTCCTCTTCCTGTGGACCTGATTCAAAGATGATAAAAGGGCCCGGCTGTTTCCATGTGAGTTTAACGGAAGCTTTCAGACAAGCCACCTCTCCTGGCTGCAAGACCTTTTCCGTTCTGTCCAACTTCCAGAGTCTTCCAACTCCTTCTGCAGGAGTCTCTTGCTCCAATACTAATCGTTGATAAGCCTGCCGTAGCATGGGGTGAATCCTTGGCGCTGGAGCATCCTGTCCCTGGACCAGTTGTGTCAGGAGGCGCCTTACTAGGTCAGTGTTGGTCCCTACGATGAGAGAGCTTTTGTTGGCCCCTGGCGGACGAGGACAGACCACCGCTAGGGTGTCGAAGGTTTCAGCTTCACCAGCCACTGATGGGTCAAAGGTCAACTTGATTGGCAGATACCCGTCATAGGGAAAACTTTGAGTCCCGATACCCCATATCTCCAGATCTTCCAACTTCTGCAGAGGTAGATGGGTAAGGTGTTTATCATAGAAGTCTCTATACAGAAGAGTCACTTGGGCCCCAGTGTCAAGGAGGGCTCTTGTGTAAATTCCTTCTACCTGGACAGAGACTACAGGGGAAGGCCCGACCAAGTTAGTTGGGAATTCTCTTGAAGTGGCCTTGTTGTCTGATTCAGTTCTCTGCACCCAGGCTCTTTTCTTTTTTTTTCTTCTGGACTTCAGTCCCCTCTGGGCCCGGTGTGCATTGATTTTCCTTCTCTCAGTAGCCTGGAGTATAGAACTAGGGGCGTTGTACCTGGATCTGACTCCCTGACTCAGATTCCCTGAATCATTGAGTCTCTTGGATTCCCTTGAAACTGGCGGGCACCCGGTCGACTCCTTCACGGGTGCCCTCTGAAGTTTTTCCGCTGGCTTGCGAGGTTCTGAGGCGACATTTCCTGGGCTGGGACATACTCCTCTAACATGTCCTACTCCCCCACAGTTGAAACAAGTTAGCGATCTCCTAGGTCTCGGTTCCGGGTCTACTCTAAGGTTAGAAGGTTTATCCGGCTTCTCTGACACGTTCCCATCAGGTAGAGTAGATGCCTGACTAGTCAGGATGGACACCATTTCTATCAACTGGGACACCTGGGTCTTTAGGAGTTCAACTTGCGAGTCACTTTCTTTTGCACTTATCACTCTGACACGAGCAGTTGAGTCAAACTGCCGACTCTTCCTTTTGTTGTCTAACATGACCTCTTCTTCTCTGACCATTCGGATCAGGTCAGGGTATTCCAGAATGCCACCATCTTGGCGAGTTCGCAACAGTATGGCAATGGGATCTAAGGGTTGAGCCCCTCTCAGCACCTGCCGTGCACGAGTCTCATCTACCTTCCGGGGGTCTATCCCTTTCTTTATCAAGATCTGGTGGATGATCTTATCTAGGCGTCTAATAAATTCGGACAACTTCTCTTCCTCTTCTTGGTAACAGTGGTCTAACTGGTAAAGAAGTTCAGCCACGTTCTCCGTCCGACCAAATACATCTTGTAGAATGTCTAGATAATCCTGTGCAGTACAGTTCTTTTTGCTTAGCTTGAGATTACGTACGGCCTCTAGTGCAGGTCCCTTTAAACTTTCTGTGATTCTCTGTTTCTTGTGCTGTTCTGGTACCTCCCACTCTTCCAAAGCCTGAGTGGCGGTATCTAACCACTCTTCAAACCCATCTTCTGTCGAAGGCACAGGCTGTTTCCCAGAGAATGTCCTGAGCTTCCTATATTCAGTCATCAGATAGTTTGGGGAGTCCTTACTACATTTTGCTACGATTTCCCCGAGAACAGCACACAGTTCTGAGCTAAAGGTAGACAAAGGTGGTGACTCTGGACTCCCTTCTTGGACACCTTTTTCTTTGCTGGATCCCCCAGGAGTGGTGGATGAGGGACCTTCAGTAAGGACTTCTGGATGTATTAAGAAAAGTTCTGTTTGGTCAGTAGTCTTTACACTGGTTCCCTTAAAGTAATCAGGGACCCCCTTCCTCCACTCACACAATGCATACGTGTGTGGAACGGTGGTGTCTGTCTTTATGTCAGTCACCCAGAATTTCCTGTCTGTGGACAGTGCCCTTATAACTGGCAGGAGTTTTTCCTCAGTCCAGACCTCTCCCTTGATTTCAACCACCAGGCCATTTTCCACTACGACATTCTCTTCCCTGCACCACTCGGCTGCAGCGGTAGGATCCATTTCTGCGTTGAGGGGGATTCTGTGGCTGAGAGGGTTGTGTTGCAGGACTGTAGATCATCCCGGACGAGCCCCCACGTGTAGCACCACCCCCGCAGGAGCTGCTGATTAGATTATTGGGTCTACGTCCTGCCTAACAACCCACAGAATTGGCTCGAACCCTCCCTAGGCACAACTGACCCAGAATAGGACTGGAATACCAAATGGCTACACAGATTGGAATATAACACTTCAATAAATAATAATGACCTGTTACCTCTCTCCAGCTGCAGTCCTTCTGGGTAATACAAGGTGACCACACACAAGCTTGCTTTTAAACAGGAAAGTTATTTACTGTGAATCAAATAAACAGTTTCGATACAGTAAAATATGACTTTGTAAAAGGATATACTAATTAATTAATCAAAGATAAGATAAATACTGTGATATCACTCCTCAAGGGCACATTAATTGTTTCAGGAAATGTCTCAGAGCCTATAGGACCGCCATCTTAATCACTATTATACTTTTGGAGATAAGGCTCAGCATTCAGTTAGACACAGTATCAGAATGTCAGACCTATCTGAGTCCACTGTTTCTTCTCTATATCTTCGCTAGCAACGTTGGTGCACTCGCAATTTGTAATCCACATTGAGGATGGGTGATCAATAGAGAGAATGGCAGCAAACAGTTAGTAATCACCGCGGGGTGTCTGTGCAGGATTGCTGGTAAAACTTCTGTGAGAGATGTACTGGGCCACCTGGTATATTGCCTTCTACTACTCTAAGGCTAATCCTGACTAAAGTTACTTCTTTGATAGATAGAGTCAGTTTTTGGGCAGGTGCCCTCTCACCAACAGGACTGTCTCCCAGGAAGCCTCCGCTGCTGTCTCAGTCTCCGGCCTCTGTCACCAGCCGTGCTAGGTATTTGGGGTGGATGAGTCTGGTCTCTGTAGAACATCGATGGGACCTCCAGGAGGGATCCTCTACTGGAGATGAAACACTGCAACTTAGTCACTTAAGGCCCAGGAGTTTCGGCCTAGCATACAGCATCAGCCCACAGCACTGGCATCCTGCTTGTCTCACTGTGTCTTTCCCAAGAGAGTGAGCCTGGCTCCTCCCTTCCTTTATAAAGCTTCCCCCAGAAGGCTGTGCGGTGCAGCAGTGCACCCTGGTATTCTCAAAGCACTATGGGCGATGAAGACTGCTCAACTTCCTGAAAGGAAAATAACATCAAAAGACATTCCATAGCCGCTGCAATGTGTCCTTTTGGCCACTAGATGGAGCCGAGTTCCTCTCAAATGTCAAGCAGCAGTCTTTTAGAACTTGTATAATGGAAGACCCCGCTACACTAATATTGGGACAACCTTAGATATTTACACTAGTAAAACTGAAAATGCATGTAATGATTTTTTCATTTTACTACAAATGCATTTTTTAAAATTCTATCTGGAGGCAACCTTTAGCAGAATATCAAAATTCAGCTTGCTGCCAGTTACAGTGGATAAACTAATACAGCAAGTGCCAGATTGCTGCAATCTGATTGTGCCACACACATACTGGTGTTGCTCTTGTGGAGGGGAATGGCCCCCACACTTCTGATGCCAACTTATTTGTTCTCCTGAGAGTGATCATTTAGATATGTATGTTGGTATTCCCATATATAATAATTGTCAAAAACAACTAGAATGAAAAGCAATCATCTCATGTCTATAAGGACAATATTACTTTATTATACACAGATGAACAGCTGATGAAATAAAAGGTTTGTGCTACTTAAAATATATATATTTATTCAATCTCACCATTGGTGTTAGCATGAGAGGTTTTACTCTGGCCATCTTGGTATCCTCGTACCAAAATGTCTGTATTTTCACTGTCCATTGAATACGGAGAGGTGTTGCGTGTAAAATGTTCTTCCAGTCTCCCTAGAACAACAGTACAATTATAAAATCGTTTACAACAAATTCCTCCTTGGCTTGCTTTGAATGAACTAGTGTGGCACCTTCCAGAGTGGATATATTCTGATAATTTACTGTAAAGTTCCATGAATGACTGAGTTTAAATATTCAAATTTACACATGTATTATATTCTATGCAAAGGTTAACAATTCTTAGGTCAAGTCAGTAATGAGTTTACTCTACACAGTTAGAGTAAAAATAATTAGAACAGGCAGCAGGCTGAGACCCGAGCCCCATCTTTAATCATTGTTGCATGCAAAAGAAAATTGCTCTTAGTACTTACTTTCCCATGGTTCTTTTATGATCACAGATCCTGAGGCTGCTTTGCATTTTGAAAATGTTTCATCAACTTTAAAAGCTTCATTCCTGTAAAGACTAAAAGTTGAAATGGTAGAGTCAAAATGGCACTTTGTTATCAAAGCTCAGTAAGGATGCATCCTTTGTGCTCATTGCAAGGCACATTTACATTTTAATCAATTCGTCCTATACATTTTGAAACGTGATATGACAATGGTCACCACAAGCAGCCAAGAGCATCAGACTGAAAATTATTAAACACTTTAGAAGTGTTCTTGAAATGATGAAAAGAAAACAATATTTATACATTTTATTAATGTGTATGTCAAGCAAAATAAATATGCAATACATGCACATTTTCCTGTGTTTTATCCTGAAATAAGCTGCAAGTACAGAATATCAAACAGGAAAAAATATCTGCGCTTACACAAAATGATCGTGGCAATAATACATGGGACAAACACAATAAACAATATAAACCAAAAAATAATTTGCGTTAAAAATTATATTAGAGACAGAAAAATTGTGATTTTATGTGATATAGAAAATGTCCATGAATTCAATAAAGTCCAACACCAGTGAAGTGAAGGTTTTCAAACAATATAAACCTTTCCACAAATGTGGCTATTGACACCAAAAGTGAAATTCCTCCACCAAAACCAATTGGCCTTTTACCAAAACGAAGGGACCTGAAGGTCAACAACACCTTTGGCAAAAGCCCTTCCAGGGCCTCTTGGACGCAGAGGAAAAACTGATGGGTGATCTAATGGGTATAGATCCATACGTCCACCTCCACAGTTATAAGGATGTCATTCCCCACAAAAGAAACAATAAAATCTCCATAGTGTAAAATCGTACTGATTTACTATAAAAAATAAAAGATTGCACTTACAGCAGTTAAAATGAATAGTGAATGTAAAACATTAAGCCGGCTGGCTATCCAAACACTCCCGTCCTTCTGGGATACTGTACACGGTGACATCAGCACGTCGCGATCTGACATGTTTCATCACAGACGTCGTCCTAGCGCGTGTTTGGATAGCCGGCCGGCTTAATGTTTTACATGCGGTATTCTTTGAACTGTTGTAAGTGCAATCTTTTACTTTTTATAAAAAATCAGTACGATTTTACACTATGGCGATTTTATAGTTTCTTTTGTGGAGAATGACATCCTTATATAACTGTGGAGGGGGACGTGTGGACTTATACCCATTGGATCACCTCTCCGTGTTACCTCTGCGTCCAAGAGGCCCTTGCGGGGTTATGCCAAACGTGTTGTTGACCTTCAGGTCCCTTTGTTTTGGTAAGAGGCCAATTGCTTTTGGTGGCGGAATTTCACTTTTGGTGTCCATAGCCACATTTGTGGGAATGGTTATATGGTTTGAAAACCTTCACTTCAATGGTGTTGGACTTTGTTGAATTCATGGACATTTTCTATATCGCATACAATCACAACTTTTCTGTTTCTTTTATCATTTTTAGCCCACTTTTTTTTTTTTATTTAAGTACAGAAATATAGCTATTGATCTGCCATAAAAGCGCTCAGCTATTAAACCCTGTTGAAGTAGACAATACAAAGCACTTTTGTTGGCTGAGTGGTGTCAGCTTTGCCCAATGTCTTAAGCTAAACTAAACTCCGTGAAGTGAGTGTAAAGTCTTGCTTTTTTTTCTTTAATAAACATTTTATACTTACCTGCTCTGTGCTTTTGGTTTTGCACAGAGTGGCCTGGATCCTCCTCTTCTTGGGTCCCTCTTCTGTGCTCCTGACCCCTCCCTTCTGTTGAGTGCCCCCACAGCAAGCAGCTTGCTATAGGGGCACCTGAGCCGAGTCACAACTCCCTGTGTCCATTCAGACATGGAGCCACAACCCAGCTCCGTCTCCTCTCTCTCCTGATAGGCTGACTGACTTTGATTGACAGCAGCGGAGGCCAGTCGCGCCATGCTGCTGTCTCAGCCAATAAGGAGGGGAGTCCAGGGCAGCTGAGACACTCCTGCAACATCGCTGGATAGAAAGGGGGCTCAGATAAGTATTAGGGGGCTGAGGGGTCTGCTTTACATGCTTAGAATGCTTTAAGATAAAAAAAAAAAACCTTGTGCCTTAAAATTCCCTTTACCACTCTCCTGCTCAGATATCTACAACATGAAGTATAATTATTCTGTAGTCCAAGATAAGAACTAGCAGGGCTATTTGAGATAACACAGGAAGTGTGCAGAGGACGCAAGACTGTTCAGAATTTCTGATGACATCAACAGTTTTTTTGCACCTATTTAACAGATATAACAAAATTCTTCCAACAGTATATATAACAAACCAAAAGTAGCAAATAGAAGTTAATTGTAAGAATGTACATACAGGCGGTCCCCAGGTTACAAACATCTGACTTACAAATGACTCCTACTTACAAATGGAGAGAGACAACAGGAAGTGAGAGGAAATTTAGCCCTCGGAAGGGAAATTCACTCCTGTAGGAGTTATCATGGGAAAAATGTGTCTCCACTGAAGCTTTATCACCAATCCTTGTTTCCTCAACAACCCAAATTTTTCAAAATCCAATTGTCATAGGGACAGAAAGTGAGGTGAAATCTTCTGAACAGGGGTACAGAGAGCAAAACAAATGGTACAGGGGTGTCAACCCTTCCCTGTGCTATCTAAAAAACTTAAAAATTATTATTTTGGCAGGATCTAAACTTAACAAATGTACCTGTTCCGACTTACAAACAAATTCAAACAAACCTTCAATCCCTATCTTGTTTGTAACCCGGGGACTGCCTATACACTATAAAGGGGAATTTCATGAAAATATTTGAATAGGTACTATTTGTCTGAAGCTGAAATTGAAAGTTGAAGTGTAAGGTGTTGCTTCCTAATCCTGATTCTCACCATTCATACTGCGTGCATGGAGCCCATGTGAAACTGTGGTTTTTCTGTGGTTGCTCTTATTTTTTTTCCAGAAACAGGCTGGCAGTTAAATCGGTATCCAAAATAATGTTTTGTTTCTGTCTGACTAGCACCATAGACTGTAAGCTCTGTCGGGGGGTAGGGCTGATGTGCATTGTCTATGTGCTCTATAAATTCTGCTGAATATTGCTGCTCCCTATCAATAAAATATGCAGCACTGACTTCTGTGACCCTCATTTTAAAGAAGAACTATGGGCAAAACTTTTTTTTTGGGATAGAGCAAGAGAGGCCTCTGTCTTATGACCTATGATTTTTTTCTTTTTTTTTGCTATCTTTGTCCTATTGTGGACATTTCCTTTCACTCTCTGTCCCATAGCCAAATGAGAAGTGAGAGGAAATCCCTGCAAATTAAGGGAATTTCTTGGGGACACCTAGTGTCCCCATTGGACGATTTCCCCTCTATTACTTTTATGGGGGGGGTGAAACAGACGGCATTAAAAACTGACAAGCTTTCTAATCCCTCTGCATTCTATCCCAAACTAAAAAAACAGTTTTGCCTTTAGCCTTTAAATTCCTATGTTCAAACAGTTTGGGGCCAAGCACTTATATGTGTGCTTTTTTCACAGGGTTCCCATTCAAGTACTATGCATCACAGCCCGTTGAGGAGGAACTAAACCCTTCTATCAGATACAGCCAATGAAGCTGACATCTTAGACTCTGTATGATCTGCAGCAGTTGCCATGGTGCTTCACATGTGATCAGTTATGACACCAGCCATTTGATGACATGACAATTCGGTTCAGAGCAGACATAAGCAACTAGTAACTATGGCAGTTATCATTCATGGCATGTCAGATGAATGGGTTTAGCTCCGCTTTAAGTGTACGGAACAAATCTGTTATATAGAACATTGTGGTAAAGAGAGACTGGATCCTGAAATATTTTGTCATGTAGAAGGGGGGTTGCTGGAATGAGATCACAAAGTTAAATAAAATAAATTAGGTTCTCCTTAAAACCAATACTAGACCAGATCTACCCCTGGAGGCTCTGATGACTGCTGTCATTTCAGTGCTACAATTACTATTCTATGTTAAATCAATGTATTCTCCAATCTGAACATTTACTGAACCTGTCCCCTGTAAACTATTCTCATCTGTATCCTTCCTATTAGTGCTTTATGCAGCCGCAGATTATTTTTTTCTTTCTTATCTTAGCCCCTGGAACATATTGCAGGCACATTTATGTACCTACACGCTTGTTTAGCCACTTAAGCCCCGGAAGATTTTACCCCCTTCCTGACCAGGGGGTATTTTGCGATTCGGCACTGAGTGACTTTAACGGACAATTGCCGAATTTGACGTCCTTTTTTTCCCACAAACAGAGCTTTCTTTTGGTGGTATTTGATCACCTGTGCGATTTTTTGATCATGCGCTATAAACAAAAAAAGAGCGTAAATTTTGCAAAATTAACAATATTTTTCACATTTTTTTATATGAAATTCCCCCCAAAAAAATGTAAAAATCAAAATTTTTTAACATTTTAGGCCAATTTGTTATATGCTACATATTTTTGGTAAAAAAAAAAAATCGCAAAAAGCGTATTTTGATTGGTTTGCGCAAAAGTTATTGCGTTTACTAACTAAGGGAAAGATTTTTGTCATTTTTGTTGGTTTTTTTTTAATGCGTAATGGCGGCGATCTGCGATTTTCTTTGCGGGACTGCGACATTGCGGCGGACAGATCGGACCCTTGACTGACATTTTTGACACCTTTGGGGTTACCAGTGACGTTACTACAGTAATCAGTGCTATACATATGCACTGTTACTGTAAAATGACACTGGCAGTGAAGGGGTTAACTTTATTTGAGAGGGAGGGGTTGTGTGTGTCCCTAGGGGCGTGATTCTAACTGTGATTGGCTGTGGCTTGAGGTGTAGGAACAGTGATCAACGGTCCTACATAGTAGAACCGTATGATCACTGTTCTTAAACAGGGGAGAATGACAGGCGGCTTGTTTACATCAGCCGCCTGCCTTTCTCCCGCTCTAACAGACGATCGTGAGTGCTCGGCGGACATCGGGTCCGCCGGGCACACGCGCGGGGGGGTTCGTGAGCGAGCCTCCGGCGGCACGCGCTCGCTCCCCAGAGCCTCACAGGCTAGTGATGTACCCATACGTCACTTTGCCTGTGAGAGGCTGACCGCCGCATTATATGTACTTGCGGCGGTCGGCAAGTGGTTAGTTAATTTCCAAAGCATTCCAGTAGCCCTAAAACTCAAATGCTTTTACATTTTGACTGAAGCACTGATAGTTAGGCTCTGACTTCTCTCTTTTCATGGCCTAAATAAACAGGTCTGCAAGTACCTGGAGGTCTGCTAAAAGGTCCCAGGGGACAATTCACAAAGGAGGTCACAAGTTTTCTTTAAGTCTTCACAATAATATAGATGACTATTGCCAAAATGGCAAGTTTATTTGATAGTAAATGGCAAATGCAGAACTGTGTAATCCCCCGTATGGCTCTTCCTCACTCAGTCCCATACTTTTAAAATGGCAAAATAAAAGTAGCCAATCAGTAACCTGCTCGACTTTGATATTTTGCTAAGTCAGCAGTAGTTTCATGTCAGAATCATTAGGGCTGCAGTGGGTACACACCTTACATGCATAGGTTGTTTATTTACTACTACCACTCCAGACATGCTTAAATATTAAACATACCTATTCTCTTCTGAGCTCCAGCTGTCACCTTGAAGTTTCTTATCATAAGAGCTGGTCCATTTATTGTTTGGAACCCATTCACCTATATAAATAAAATGTATGCTTAATAATTACTATTAGCAAGTGCTGATATGATATGGTTTATTATACATTTTTGTAAATTGCAAAATTGTCTTGGTAATATTACAGCATTTACAATCTATCACTGAATTCTTAAACACAATAAAGAGGAAAAATTAGCAACAATTGCTGAAAATCATAGTGGGATATTACAAACAGTTTTTGTAGTACATGCAAATTATCAGTTATCCATAAAACAAATTTTGAGAACAGGGCAAATGAAGCTACAAATTTCTGTACCTGCCAGCATGTCTGGGGGAAAAAAGAAGCATGGCTTTATGAAGCAAAATATACATTAAATGTTTCTGCATTACAGCAGCCCTTGGCTACCTAAGGGGTGTATCAAAAATGAAGTATAAAGATGCAAGATTTGACATTTCCATACAGGAAATAAATGGTTATAGCATAGGCAGACTTGTACCATAAATATTTTGTTCTTCGGTGATTGTGCAGAGCACTTCAGAGCAATGCAACAGTGGCTAGACGACCAGAACTACTTTTGTCTAGTTAGCCAATATATTTTAGACATTGTTCTACAAATTACATATAGATCCTTTATCCATGAAAGACCTAGCATTTTGAAAAATCAATCCCATATCTCTAATAAAGAGGGACTTTGTTATTAAATGTGTCATCTTATTTTATTTTCAGGACAGGAATATACATTAATTTGATTCTTCTCACTCTTAAAGTTTTGGTCATCTCTTGTGAGCAAACTATCCTGCTGCATTCTAAGATCCCATAAGTCTTCTTTAAGCCTGTAGTTTTCTTCATTTATAAGATGACTCTCTGTCCTCAGTCTTCTGCATTCACCTCTTAGCTGGATAATTTCCTTCTGAAGCCCCTCTTGGTAGTTTTCTGGTTGGGGTAATCTAGATGATGCCAGTGTAATCTTTAATGAAAAGAAAAAAGAGTGTATATAAATAACATTGCTGCATAGTAACCGTACAGAAGTCCCATTCCCAAATCAGAAATCTGATCAGAGATTTAACACTTACTTGATAAAGAATCAATTTGCATCCCTTTGATTTCAGTCAAAGAAGCACCCTGGTAGCCAGGAATATTACTGAACTACATTTCTCATAACTGAACTGTAAGTCTGAGAACCTCATTGACAAATGAAGTAAGCAGTGAACATTCTGCTGAACAGACTGCCAACCACTCATTACTTAGCTTTGTAATAAAAAAGAAAGAAACGGACAGCACCCATGCTAGGAGTTGAGAAGTCGCTCAATTTCAAGCTGTCACTACCGTGGCATTCTGTGGCCATTGGCAATTCAATCACTTTAAACTAATTCCAACCATTGCCTCCACTTGAAATAACTGGAGTGATCAAAAAGCCAAAGTGTTTCAGGATTATATTGTTTCTCCTATTCCTTCACGTAATCTCATTTCTTGTTTCTGAAAGTGTAAAGATCACTGTGGACATGAATTCTCTGCTGAAGCTGTTTCAATTGCAAACCATTCTTTGCAAACCATACCCCTCTATGTGTGATGTAATAGCTAGTGTTTGAATGCTCTTTAAGCATTTGGCCTGCCTCAGACAATCAGTGATTATCTAATAATAAAACAACTGCAAAATCCTGTAGGTTTTCCACTAATGCACCTACTTCAGAGAGGGCTTTTCTGTTTGCTGTAGGCTGCTTGTGTTAGTTGTAGTCAACGAGTGCTATTTTATTGGTCCAGCTTGGCTGGGTTTAACCAAGGATGGATAGTAATCTCTCTGGAAGACAGGAACCAGCTAGAGAGATATGTGTCAGAATATGCTGAGAGGAGTCCCTCTTGTGATATCAAATGAGGAATAGGATCAAAAATTCCAGGAGCTTGATCTTTAGGAATCATTTATGTACCATGGATGTATGAAATTATGCTTCGTGTGCTACCCACCAGGACACAGGTTTGGCAATCTAGTAAGTAATCTCTCTGTTGAAGAGCATAGAATTATTGTCACACCCTGCTTCTATGAACCCTTATGTGTACATGTATAAAAAAATTGTCTTTTGTGTGTTCCTGAACTGTCCTCTCCCTGTTATCATGTCCCTTAGTAGGGAAATACAAAAGTAATCAAAGGCTGCGCCTCTTCTACCAAAGAAATGTAACAGTTATATAATGTTCTTGGGCCCCATTTGCTAGATCTGAGATTTTCTAATATAACTGCTCCTGTGGGCAAGTAGGGCTATAAATCCATTCCACCTTCTTTCTAGCAGCTCATGTTTAAATATTTGGCAGGCACTTCTATATAGTGCTTCTTCTGATACACTTTGTCCATACACACTGAATGCTATGCACAGCAGGTAGTATAAGTATTGAACAAGTCACCATTTTTCTAGGTAAATATATTTCTAAAGGTGCTATTGACATAACATTTTCACCACAAGTTGGTAACAACCCATGCAATCCAAACATACAAAGAGACCAAAACAAATGCGTTCAGAAATTACATTATGTATAATAAAATATAATGACAGGGAAAAAGTATTGAAAACATGATGAAAAGGAGGTGCAAACAGGCATGAAATGCCAAGACACTACCTGAAATCTATCAGTAGTTAGAAAGCAATCCTGCCCCTTGTCAGTGAAAATTAATATCAGCTGGTTCAGTCTCAATCGATGGCCTATAAAAAGGAGTCTCATTACCAAGGTGTCACACAAGAAACATGTCATGATGGGTAAAAGTAAAGTGCTCTCTCAAGACCTTTGCAACCTTATGTTCCAGTGAGCACTGTTGGGGGTCACAATCCAGAAGTGGAAAAAACATAATTTCACCATAAACTGGCCACGCTATATTATGTGGCATGCCACATCCCATGTGGCTTCAACTGGCTAGTTAAAGCCAGTTGAAGCCACCTAGGATGTGGCGTAACGCGTATAGGTACCAAGCGGTGGACAGGTTTGATGCTACATTTTGGAATACTGCTGGAATTGTTTTTATATGCTGTTTTTTCTTTTAATAAATGTGAGTGTAATGTATGAAGCTGGGATTATGTTTTGATTGCAACTTCTTACTCGGGTACTGCACTATTGGAGATTGTCTTTCTCCTCTTATATGTCATTCTGGAGCACTGCTAAAGGCTGTGGAGCCATTTAGCGATTGGATGCCAGAGAGCACTTTCATTATTTGCTGAGTTGACCCCTTGAGGGTCTACAATTGAGGTGAGCAGGCACTTCACCTGGTGATCTGAGCACAAGATTAAAGATTAAAAGAGAGGTCACACTCCGTGTGATTCACTCATGCACCTTAATTGACTAGAGACATTGGGTTTTGGCACTTTTACACTTTTAGGAGTTTTTTTTTTTTGGATTGCACTTCCAAGCCATTTCAGAATTTTTTTTAACATAAGCACTTTAATTGCTTAGAGACGTTGAATTTTGCTGCACTTTTTTTGCGCTTTAGGAATTGCCTAATTTGGATTGCACTTTATTATATAAGATGTTTCCTTTGCACTGCAGTTCATTTTTTTGTATAAACTTTTTATTTAGTCACTGTTTTGATTTATATGTTAATTTGAACAGCGCTGTCACACAAGTTTATGGTTTATTATTTAGGATGTGGGAACACACTTAGGTGAAAGCAGCAGTTCCACTCCTAATTGTTTTTTTTATAATAGTTAGGGTTTATTCGTTATAGGTTTATTGTTCACAGGGGTAGCACCCAATTATTGTTTTAACATATAGTACATATTGCTACTGAAAATGTTATCCTGAATAATGTTATTCTTTATGGAAAAACACATATTCTTGAACCATAGCATACATCTCAAACATGAAAAAGTATTTACAACCAATTATTGGACTATATCACTCTTAGTATAATCAAAAGTAGCCCATAAAGATATATCCTTATGATTGAAACATGAAACCACTTCAAATATATAATACAATGCAAATCCAAATTAAACAATAAAAAAAAAACACATTTGTACATACATAAACTGTAAATAGAATACTCACTTGGTAGATATTACTTTTTGGCACACATGCATCTCAGCATAGGACTGGTACCAGGAGAGTAAACACAAACATTTACTCTAGCATTAGAACAGTTAATATATATTTATTCAAGCCAAGAGTTAAAACCATTGTCATTTTTTTTTTTTTTTGCCATCTGGCTCAAAAGGGAGACTTTTCTTCACTTCCTGTCTGAGACTCAACAGGAAGTGTGAGAATACCTTTCCAATGTGAGGGAAATCCCCTTTTACACATAAATATATGTCCCTCATTGGAAGAATTCCCTGTAATCTTGTTATGGTGGCAACTCAAAATTTAGCATTTGCCCATCACTTTTATTCCTGGTGATGTCAGTGACAATAAGTGAATCTCCCTAACGGGGATACCAATGGCAGTAAAAAAATTCCACAGGGGTTCTAACACCCGTTCGCTCTATCCTAATATATAAAAATTCTTTACCCTTAGCAATACTTGTACTAAAAGCGCACCTTCAGAGCCTGTGCCATAAAAGGCGGCTCCCACGTGCATGAGCGGGAGTGATGTCATCGTGTCTCTGCCCACTCACAGTGCCAGAGCCCGGGGGAAGATGTCAGCCCTCTCAGCGATGACAGTGCGGTGCTGGAGGGCTTTTTTCTAAGGTAAGTCTCTCATAATGCAATGCATACTAGCACATTATGACATTGCCTTGCAGGAGATTTTCTTTTTTTCCCCATCAACTGTGGTTCACTACCGCTTTAAAAGCTGCTGTACCTGAGGAAAGTTGAAAACATGGATCTGCTGCCAATATCAAAACCTAATAAAACTATGTTACAGGGGCGCTTGGATGAAAAATAAATACTGTCGATACTACTGAAAGACTGCATCATATGTGTCATTTTCTTTTTGACCATAGCCCTACTTTAACCACTTGCCTACAGTGCACTTTCACCCCCTTCCTGCCCAGACCGATTTTCAGCTTTCAGCGCTCTCACACTTTGACTGAGAATTACTCAGTCATGCAACACTGTACCCATACAAAAATTGTGTCCTTTTTTTCACACAAATAGAGCTTTCTTTTGATGGTATTTGATCAATACTGGGTTTTTTATTTTTTGTGCTATAAATAAAAAATACTGAAAATATCGTGAAAAAACACATTTTTCTTTGTTTCTGTCATAAAATTTTGCAAATTAGTCATTTTTCTTCACAAATTTTGGCCAAAATTTATACTGCTACTTATCTTTGGTAAAAATAACCCAAGTAAGTGTATATTATTTGGTCTTTGTGAAAGTTATAGAGTCCACAAGCTATGGTGCGAATCATTGAAAAATGATCACACTTGCTCACACCTGATATACTGAAGGCCTATCTCATTTCTTGAGACACTAAAAGGTCAGGAAAGTACAAATACCCCCCAAATGACCCCTTTTTGGAAAGTAGACATTCCAAGGTATTTAATAAGGGGCATGGTGAGTTTTTTGAAGTTGTAATTTTTTCCCACAATGCTTTGCAAAATGAAGATTTTTTTTTTCTTTGTTTTTTTTACAAATTGCCGTATTAACAGGTTATTTCTCTCACACAGCACATGTATACTTGCAACTACACCCCAAAACACATTCTACTACTCCTCCTGAGTATGGCGATACCACATGTGTGAGACTTTTTCACAGCCTGGCCACATACAGAGGCCTAACATCCAAGTAGCAGCGTCCGGCATTCTAGGAGCACAAATTACACATATAATTTCCTGACAACCTATCACACTTTTGAAGGCCCTGGAGCACCAGGACAATGGAAACCCCCATAAAATGACCCCATTTTGGAAAGCAAACAGCCCAACGTATAATTTTTGAGGCATAATGAGTCTTTTGAATATGTCATTTTTTTCCACAAGTTTTTGGAAAATGTGGAAAGAAAATGAAAACTCATTTTTTTTACACAAAGCTGTCCATTTATGCAATATTTCTAACACATAGCATGTACATAGCAAAAATTGCACCCCAAAATACATTCTGCTATTCCTCCTGAGTATGGCGATACCACATGTGTAACACTTTTTCACAGCCTGGCCACATACATAGGCCTAACATCCAAGTAGCGCTTTACACAAAGTTGTCCATTTATCCACTTTAAGACTGGGCCTATTTTTGACACTTGGTGTTTACAAGCTAAAATCATTTTTTTTGCTAGAAAACTACTTGGAACCCCCAAACATTATATATTTTTTTTTAGCAGAGACCCTAGAGAATAAAATGGAGATCGTTGCAATATTTTTTATCACACCATATTTGCACAGCAGTCTTCCAAATGCGATTTTTTTGAAAAAAATTAACTTTTTTGAACTAAAAAATAAGAAAACAGTAAATTTAGCCCAATTTTTTTCCATAATGTGAAAGATAATGTTACGCCGAGTAATTAGATACCCAACATGTCATGCTTCAAAATTGCGCATGCTCACAGAATGGTGCCAAACATTGGTACTTAAAAATCCCCATAGGCAACATTTTAAAAATTTCTGCAGGTTACTAGCTTAGAGTTACAGAGGAGGTCTAGGGCTCAAATTATTGCTCTCACTCTAACGATCGCGGCGATACCTCACATGTATGGTTTGAACACCGTTTACATATGTGGGCGGGACTTGCGTATGCGTTTGCTTCTGCACGCGAGCTAACGGGGACAGGGCGCTTTAATTTTTTTTTTTTTTTCCTATTTATTTTATTTATTATTTTTTTATTTTTACACAGTTTAAAAAAAAAAATGTTTTGATCATTTTTATTCCTATTACAAGGAATGTAAACATCCCTTGTAATAGAAATAGGCATAACAGGTCCTCTTTATTGTGAGATCTGGGGTGAAAAAGACCTCACACCTCACAACTACACTAAAAAAGAAAAAAAAAAAAAAAATTGTTGAAAGAGGAAAAAAAAAAGAAAAAAAAAAAAGCGGCCCTTTAAACCGGTTGCTAGGCATCTTTTGACGTAGCTCCGGTTCTCCAAGACCATAGAGTCGAGTGAGGGTCATCTTGCCCTCACTCGACTTCCTGTCTCTGAGGATCCGGGACCGGATAGTTTTCCCCGCTGCCGGCGGGTCCGGTAAGCTGGGAAAACGTCTGGGACGCGGCAGGAGGGGGGGCACCTCTTCCCCTGCACCGTAAGGGTAATTCCGCGGCGAATCCGCCACTGGGACCACCCTTATCTGAAAGCCAACCGCCCGCCGTTTCAAAAAATACCGGGGTTATGGGGGCTATCTGCTGCCATAACCCCAGTATTTAGCTTTTAATGGCCGACGCATATAGTCGTTAGGCGGTCAGTAAGTGATTGCATGTATATGGCAAACAGGTGACGATGACTGACGGGGTGACAGGTGACGATGACTGATGGGGTGACAGGTGACAATGACTGATGGGGTGACAGGTGACGATGACTGATGGGGTGACAGGTGACGATGACTGATGAGGTGACAGGTGACGATGATTGATGAGGTGACAGGTGACGATGATTGATGAGGTGACAAGTGACAATGATTGATGGGGTGACAGATGACAATCACTGACTGGGTGACATGTGACGTTGATTGATGGGGTGACAAGTGACGATCACTGATGGGGTGTCAAGTGACGATGATTGATAGGGTGACAGATGACGATGACTGATGGGGTGACAGGTGACGGTGATTGATGGGGTGACAGGTGACGGGCGATGGTCACTGATGGGTGACAGGTGACGGGCGATGGTGCACGGCGGTACTCTCTGGTGACCGGTGAACTTTAGGCTATGTACACATGTGAGCGTAGCGATCGCGGGCAGAATCACTGCGATTCTGCCCGTGATCCAGAAATCATTGCAAATCGCTGGACGCCTGTGCGTTGCCCGTGATTTGCAATAGCACCCCAAACGCTGTGCGATGTTGCCGCGATTTCCGCCTACCGAATCGAGGTAACATCGCGCAAACAACGCATGACGCCCCAAAGAAGCTCTTGTACCTTTTTTGGGCGTCATGCATTGTTTGCGCGATGTTACCGCGATTCGGCAGGCGGAAATGGCGGCAACATCGCACAGCGTTTGGGGTGCTATTGCAAATCACGGGCAACGCACAGGCGTCCCGCGATTTGCAATGATTTCCGTATCGCGGGCAGAATCGCTGTGATTCTGCCCGCGATCGCTGCGCTCACATGTGAACGTTATGGGTGTCAATTTCTGGGCACCGATGAGGTGACTGTTGGGTGACAGGTGACATTGGGGGGGGCTAAGGACTGTGTGGGGACATTTATTTCTGTGCTTTTACATTGTGACAAGGTGTACAGAGCAGTACCTCACTGTTTCTAGCTCTGCTGTCCTCACACTGGAAACTATGTGAGGGGAGAAGAGCTAGTAACAGTCAGTTACTGCTCTGTATTTACATTTTGTGATCGGCTGTGAATGGATTCACAGCTGATCACATAGTAAACAGTCACTGTCAGTGACTGTTTACTACTGCCGGTGACAGCTGTGTTCCTACGGAACACAGTGCCACCGACATGACCGCGCTGCGCGCTCCCGATCGCGCATGCGCGGTCATCTCCCGGGCGCCTCCATTGTGATCGGCTGTGTCATTGGAACACAGCCGATCACGTGGGAAACAGCCACGCCCATTGGCTGTTTCCCCCCTGCCGGTGACGGGGGGTGTCCCGGGGACACCCCGACACCGGCAGTGCAGGGCGGCGCGCACGCGATCGCGCGCCTGCCCTGCTTAAAGTGCTGCCGTCATATGACGGCGGCCCAGGATAATGGTCGCTCCGCTCCGCCGTCATATGACGCCGGGCGGGCGGTAAGCGGTTAAGTAGTAGTTTCGGTTTTAAGTCAAGGTTGAGATGTGTAATTTTAAAGACTAAATTACAGGTAAACCAACTCAAGCAAAATACTTTAAGATACAGTGATTAAGGACTAGAAAGTTGTCATAATTTACAGGTGCATCTCATCAAATTAGAATATCATCAAAATGTATTTCAGTAATTCAATTTAAAAAGTGAAACTCATATTTTTTTTTAGATGGGTTACACACTGAGTAATATATTTTAGGCATTTTTTCTTTGAATTTTGATGATTATGGCTTATAGCTAGTGAAAACCCAAAATTCAGTATCTCAGAAAATTAAAATATTACATATGACAAATAAAAAAAACAAAAAGGATTTTTAAAACGGAAATGTTGGCTTATTGCAAAGTATATCCATGTGCGGTATAGTATGTACTCAATACATGGTTGGGGCTCCCTTTGTATGAATTACTGCATCAATGCAGCGTGGCATTAAGGTGATCAGCCTGTGGCACTGCTGAGGTGCTATGGAAGACCAGGTTGCTTTGATAGCCGCCTTCAGCTCGTCTGCATTGTTGGGTCTGGTGTCTCTCATCTTCCTCTTGACAATACCCCACATATTCTCTATGGGGTTTAGGTCAGGCGAGTTTGCTGGCCAATCAAGCACAGTGATACCATGATCATTAAACCAGGTATTGGTACTTTTGGCAGTGTGAGCAGGAGCCAAGTTCTGCTGGAAAATGAAATCTGCATCTCCACAAGGCTGGTCAGCAGAGAGAAACGTGAAGTGCTCTAGAATTTCCTGGTAGAGGGCTGCGCTGACTTTGGACTTGATAAAACACAGACCAACACCAGCAGATGACATGGCTCCCCAAATCATCACTGACTGTGGAAACTTCACACTAGCCATGTCATCTGCTTGTGTTGGTCCACTGTGTTTTATCAAATCCAAAGTCAGTGCAGCCCTCTACCAGCAAATTCTAGAACACTTCATGCTTTTTTCTGCTGACCAGCTTTATGGAGATGCTGATTTCATTTTCCAGCAGGACTTGGCACCTACCCACACTGCCAAAAGTACCAATAATTTAATGATAATGGTATCACTGTGCGTGATTGGCCAGGAAACTTGCCTGACCTAAACCCCATAGAGAATCTGTGGGGTATTGTCAAGAGGAAAATGAGAGACACCAGACCCAACAATGCAGATGAGCTGAAGGCCGTAATCAAAGAAACCTGGGTTTCTAACCTCTAACCTAACATGAAAATGACTTTAACATTAGGATTTGCACCTGTGCATTTTTGTGTTTTTTTTCCTGATGTGCTGTTTATTGCTTTTTAAAAAGTTTTGCAGAAAGTTGTCCTAAACTCTAAAGCCTAGTACACACAGGCCGAATGCCAGGCGGCATTGGCCAGTTCAGTAGAAACTGTCCAACATTCGGCCCATGTGTACTGCAGTTAGGATACTGTGGGGGCCCGTGCGTACTGCAGGGGCATGCCTGAAAAATGTCTGCCGATCGGCTCTCGCTCAGCGCCTTCAGCTAATGGCTGAGAGCGCTGACTGGAGTGTTCTGGTGGGGGGCCGCCCCCCTCTCAGAACGCAATGGAGCAGCAGGGGAGATCTATGTACTAATATCACATAGTTAGTACAAGCGGCTCCTCCTGAGCTGTCAGTTTTTTTTCATTCAGCCCTGCTGGATTGAACAAAAAAAACTTCTAGTGTGTACTAGGCTTTAGTCAGTTGCAGTGCTGGTAGAAGTAGCATTTTTTTTTTTTTGTGATCATTTCAAAAGGCAGGCATGATAAATTAGACAGTTGATTCCTTTTCTGATTTTTGTGCCAGACATAAATAACTTGTTATTTTCACATTGTTCATGCATTAAAATACATTACTTTGTTTGTTAAATTTTTGTTGTGTTTGGAGAGTCTATTCGTTTTATATATGCTGTTGATGCAACACATCACAATTTATAATTGAAATTAAATTTAAAATTATACCAATCTAATGCAATTGCACCTTTTTTTTTTTTGCAAAGCACCACAAAGCACAGAGGGCTCAAATCTGTCCATTATAGTGTGGTGTGTGTATGTCTTGGGGTGGCAATTAAAATAATGGGCACTGCAGCACAAACTGTTGGCGTGCATTGCAATAATAGGCAGTGTGAATGCAGCCTTGCGTGGGTTAAGTAAGGTATAAGATAACTATCATAAGCACTACCCAATTGGTTTATAACATGCTTTTTAAATGACATGCTTAAACTGCCATTCTAAAGGAGGGTTTGATACAGAAAGGGCCTAATTTTGGTTTGTATGTAAATATTCATAAATGGTATAAGATCTCAGAGTTTCATATATTACCTTTTCTGTAAGAATCTTTATTTGTTCCTGAGAATCTTCTAACTTGTGGTGGTATTCTGCTTTGAGCTTGGCTAGATCCTTTCTTTGCTGGCAGATCTCCTCATCGGCTTTAGATAACTCCAATACTGCGCTTTCATTGGCTTCTTGGAGGTCATTAATCTGGTTTTTGAGGTTACCTGTTGTACATATGCACCAATACACTTTAATTAGACAGTTTATTTATTCAAATGATCCTAATTAGGACTGAAAAAATAATAAGCCTGATGGGTGCTCACTTTTTTATTTAAATGCAAAAAGTTAAAAGTATTTGTGACTGCACACATATGGTGTTACTAGATCTAATCTTGAAATTATTTTGTCAATTTGGTTTGCCAGTAATAAGGTCTCTGGTTTGTGACATCTTACATAAAGCAACATAAAAAAAACAATATAGGCTTTACAGCTCTACTCTGATAAACTGTATTTTAGTATAAGACAAGGGTCAGTCAAATCACCTCTCTACTGTTAATCTGTCTGATGTCCCAGTGGTATTATTTCTCTGAGGCGGTTTCTGTTTTATCTCTTAGGCCATAAAAAAAGTAACCCTATTGCATCTGTTTATTATACAGACCATGAAGGGAGTACTGCGTTTGATGACCTAGTGTATGGGTAATGAGTGAGTTATAGTACGTTTTTCAAACAAAACTGAACTGCAGCAACAGTTCTCCGCCAAGCTAAAACAGCATTTATTACGAATGCACACATTATATAAACATTCTAACTTCTTGGTAATATGTTGATCATTATCGTGATATCTATTACTGTTACTGATTACAGCTGGACTGTATGTACAGTATCTCACAAAAGTGAGTACGCCCCTTACATTTTTGTAAATATTTTATTATATCTTTTCATGTGACAACACTGAAGAAATGACACTTTGCTACAATGTAAAGTAGTGAGTGTACAGCTTGTATAACAGTGTAAATTTTCTGTCCCCTCAAAATAACTCAACACACAGCCATTAATGTCTAAATCGCTGGCAACAAAAAGGGAGTACACCCCTAAGTGAAAATGTTTTTCCCTCCCCAGTGTCATGTGACTCTTAGTGTTACAAGGTCTCAGGTGTGAATGGGGAGCAGGTGTGTTAAATTTGGTGTGATCACTCTCACTCTCTCATACTGGTCACTGGAAGTTCAACATGGCACCTCATGGCAAAGAAATGTTGCTCTACCTAAAGATGGCCTAGGCTATAAGAAGATTGCCAAGACCTTCAAACTGAGCTGCAGCATGGTGGCCAAGACCATACAGCGGTTTAACAGGACAGGTTCCACTCAGAACAGGCCTCACCATGGTCGACCAAAAAAGTTGAGTGCACGTTCGCAGCGTCATAACCAGAGGTTGTCTTTGGGAAATAGATGTATGAGTGCTGCCAGCATTGCTGCAGAGGTTGAAGGGGTGGGGGGTCAGCCTGTCAGTGCTCAGACCATACGCCGCACATCAAATTGGTCTGCATGGCTGTCATTCTACAGGGAAGCCTCTTCTAAAGATGATGCACAAGAAAGCCTGCAAACAATTTGCTGAAGACAAGCAGACTAAGGACATGGATTACTGGAACCATGTCCTGTGGTCTGATGAGACCAAGAAAAACCTATTTGGTTCAGATAGTGTCAAGCGTGTGTGTCGGCAACCAGGTGAGCAGTACAAAGACAAGTGTGTCTTCCCTACAGTCAAGTATGGTGGTGGGAGTGTCATGATCTGGGGCTGCATGATGGGGAGCTACAGTTCATTGAGGGAACCATGAATGCCAACATGTACTGTGACATACTGAAGCAGAGAATGATCTCCTCCCTTCGGAGACTGGGCCCAACATGAAAACGACCCCAAACACACCTCTAAGACGATCACTGCCTTGCTAAAGAAGCTGGGGGTAAAGATGATGGACTGGCCAAGCAGGTCTCCAGACCTAGACCCTATTGAGCATATGTGGGGCATCCTCAAACAGAAGGTGGAGGAGCGCAAGGTCTCTAACATCCACCAGTTCCATGATGTCATTATGGAGGAGTTGAAGAGGACTCCAGTGGCAACCTGTGAAGCTCTGGTGAACTCCATGCCCAAGAGGGTTAAGGCAGTGCTGGAAATTAATGGTGGCCAAACAAAGTATTGACACTTTGAGCCCAATTTGGACATTTCAACTTAGGGGTGTACACCTGATGTCCGCCGGTCACTCTGCAGAGGGAGAAAGTCAGGCGGCTAGTGTAAACAAGCCGCCTGTCATTCTCCCCTGTGTAGAAACAATGATCATACGGTTCTACTATGTAGGACCGTTGATCATTGTTCCTACAGCCTAAGCCACAGCCAATCACAGTTAGAATCATGCCCCCAGGGACACACACAGCCCCTCCCTCTCAAAAAAAAGTTAACCCCTTCACTGCCAGTGTAATTTTACAGTAACAGTGCATATGTATTACACTGATTACTGTAGAAATGTCACTGGTAACCCCAAAAGTGTCAAAAATGTCAGTAAAGGGTCCGATCTGTCCGCCCCAATGTCGCAGTACTGCAAAAAAAATTGCAGATCGCCGCCATTACGTGTTAAAAAAAAACAACAAAAATGACAAAAATCTTTCCCTTTGTTAGTAAACGCGATAACCTTTGCGCAAACCAATCAAAATACGCTTTTTGCGATTTTTCTTACCAAACATATGTAGCATAAAACAAATTGCCCAAAAATGTTAAAAAATTTAGATTTTTACATTTTTTTTTGTGAATTTCATATAAAAAAATGTGAAAAATATTGCTATTTTTGCAAAATTGACGCTCTTTTTTTGTTTATAGCGCATGATCAAAAAATCACACAGGTGATCAAATACCACCAAAAGAAATCTCTGTTTGTGGGAAAAAAAAGGACGTCAAATTTGTTTAGGTACAGCGTCGCACGACCGCGCAATTGTCCGTTAAAGTCACGCAGTGCCGAATCGCAAAATACCCCCTGGTCAGGAAGGGGGTAAAATCTTCCGGGGCTTAAGTGGTTAAGGCACGTTTCTGTTTTTCTTATGAGATTAATTAATTTGTATTAGGACAGCGCACTTTGGAATATTGTTTTGTGTGGTTTAGCCAATGTTTTTTGCAAAATAGATCCTTGTGGTCTGTGTATTCGGGCCCATAAAGTGTGCCAAAATGTGTCCCTCTTTATTATTTCTGAAAGTGGGAGCAATCGCTTTCATGCAACTTTTTTTCTGGTTTTCAGAAGACACATATCATTACTGTTCTACAGTACATGCAATTAGATGTTATTTTTATAATTGTAGCACCCTCCAAGGTAGGTGCTAGGTAAAGTGCAGTAGGTCTTGTCTGCTTATCATCAGGGCCATGATTTTCCGCTAGGCTTACATGTGTTCCCAGGTGTGCCTGTTGAGTTGGGGAGTCTTCCCACTGTGTCCCAATGAGGGCTCTGATTGGGCAGTGGAGTAAACCTAACCAATAGCACACCAGGGCTTGTATTCATCCTGGAAGGGCAGATTCTGCCACAGAGCATTCTGGGAGGGGGTATAAGTCTGTGGGGAGCACATGACGGGTGGTCTTTGGCAGGAAGCAGAGTCCCAGGAGGCAGGGTAAGGCTGTCTCTTCTCCTGACAGGAAGGATTGGGTATCCCAGGCGGCTTGCCTGAGGGGATACAGGGCTGAGCTGAGCTCCAGAGAGGATCTGGTGTGCTGAGGACCAGCGCAGCTGAGAGGGGACGAGTTTCAGGAAAGCATTCCCAGTCGTGAGTACTGCAAACTGCCCCTGGGGGTCTGCCTAGTGAGAGGAGACCACTCCGGAGAAGGTCAGAGGGATCCGGGAGCTAGCTAGACGATGCAGGAGCAAAGTAAAGGGGTGCCAGTGTTGACCTTGAAGTGTTGACCTTGAAGAGTAAAAGGGGGTGCCAGTGGTTGGGCCCTGAAGTGTACAGTGCAGTGTGTACAGTGTTAAGAGTTGCAGCAGCATTACAAGAGGCTACCTCAGTCAGGAAGGACTGGAGGGAGCAGTGTCAAAGGCTTTTGAGCTAACCAGAGCATCAGAAGTTAGTCTTCAGTACAGCCAAGGACTTTTGAGCTAACCAGAGTGTCAGAAGTCAGTTTTCAATACAGTTCAGCAAGCGTTGGTCGGCCCCCAGCCGGCGTCAAGTCAGCGCTGAAAGGCATTTTTGCTCAAGTGTCCCAATTTGTACATAGTTGAGCCAGAGGAGTATCCCACTCATTCCCTTCTCCCATCCCCATATAAAATAAACAAAACAAACCAAAGATGCCGGACTGTTCATTGTCTCAGATCACAAATTTGGGTAATCAGCTTAAATGTGCTGTTGGTGTTACTGGTGACCATGGCAGACCCACATCAGGCCAAATGCCTGGAAATATTGCTACATAATAAAAGTTGTACAACTATCCTACCACCTGTAAATATATCTAGCTTTTATATTAATTACAGATCTCTGTATTACTCTTGCCACTTTGATAAATGTAGACATACATTTAAAATGTATTACTGCTCTATAACACATCATTTCAAAGGTCTCTAAATGTTCTGACTGATGAATTGTTCCCTTCAGTTTTAACCTCACCTAGCCTTTCTAATGGCACAAATAATTGCAAAATAAAGCAATCTTATTATTTATCAAGGAACAAATGTACTTTGTTTTGTCGCAGTTCACTTGCAAGTAAGGGCATCAGACCGCTTCACGAGCAAAATGTTAAACTAATTTTAAAAGCATCATTTATTTGTTCGAGAATAACGTTTATTCCTTCTAAGTGCTAGGAATGACAATGACTCCGACTCGATTTATACCTACACATAGAAATGATGACAGTCTTTAAACCTGGCTGTTTTCAGCCTGATCCAGCTATGCATCTGGCTCATTTCTCATATCTATGGAACCTGTATATGACCACTGCATGACCACCATTAGTTGGAATAATGGCGGAGCACATTAAAAAGCTTTCCCTAACGAGTGTTATACCTTTCTGTAATAAACAGCATCTTAGCTAATCAGGAATCATTACTCTTTTTCCCCCAGCTGCCTGTAGCAAGGTGTTAGGACCCAGTGGTGTAATTCCTTGGGAGAATTTTCTGCTGTTATGTTCCCATGTGCCTCTTGATGTCTCCACATGTGCACAATTAATCTGTGTAGAAACTTTTTATAAAAGGAGTGCAGCATAGCACTAATGTGTCCCCTGCTATGGGTTTTGAGAGGTCTGTGTTTTAATTGGACACGGAGGTCTCCCAATATTTTATCAGCCATTTTGTCGAAGACAGGTGCTGAGTCACAGCAGCAGAGTCCTGGATGGAAAAACAGAAGGGACAGCTATCATTATGTCAGTTTGGTCCTCATGGCTGCCCCTCCAGGGAAGTGGGTCAGCCTTCCAGCGTAACAAGACACATGCATATGTCACGCAGGAACATTTAATTTGGGTACAAGTTTGAGGACCCCTAAGTGCACCAGAATAGTGAGTTAAAAGTGTTGGGAGTACCCTTCCTATTAGGACTTTGCCCTTAGTTCAGAAAAGCCTCCCGAGGACAAAAAGGACAGAGTTTCCACCTCTTTACAAGACTAACCGAACACCTATGACACTGTAAGCACCTAGCGTACTAGCAATCCTGAAATGTTAGTCTATTGAAACTCTTTATGATTTTTTCCCCTTTTTTTCACCTGGTGATCCTGCCAGTAACACACCTCATTTATCAAAGTGCATCCACTCTGGATGAAGGAGCGCAGGGGGCATATTTGGACAGCAGCATTGTCAGCCTGGAAGTAGGGGAGTGTTAGATGTCTTAGCATAGTTAGATACACTAGCAAATTGAAGCAAAACTCCAATTAACACTTTAGAGGCAGGTATAGCAAACATTTTTCCTTTTGAGCTAAAGGTTTTACATAAATGTGTAATAGCTGATTATTGTAAGCACCCCTGCCACTGTTAAATGCTTTGTCCCATCCCTATAAACTGATACATCTGGATAATAAGAGCTTGTTTTTTTTTGTTTTTGAAACAGACCTACTGGCTGGATCACCAGATAAAAATAAAGGAAAGAAAGCCTAAATAAAACAAATGTAGCCATCACATCTAAGACTTAATAAGCTGCAATATAATAAAATGTTGCCTTTGTGGTTTAATACTGCGTGAAGACAATGGGATTAGGATGTTATTAATTATGCAAAAAATGTGGAGATGCGAATACCAGGGTCTTCTTCTGTCAATTGATGCCGAAAAAGCCTTTGACAGGGTAGACTAGGGCTTTATGATGGCCACAATGGAAGTGATCGGAGTAGGACCAAAAATGATGAAGTGGATTAATGCCTTATATAACTGTCCAACTGCGGCGGTCAAAGTAAATGGAAAATTGTTACTCCCTTTTGTTATGAAAAATGGAACAAGGATGTCTATTATCCCCTATTCTGTTTGTGTTATCACTAGAACAACTTTTGTCGAGGATTAGGAAAAAATGTATACTGAAGGATTGAAAGGGGAAAGAAGAAAAATCCTCATCCCCTTATATAGATAATGGGACTTTTAAGACATCTTGCTGGCTGATCCCAAAAGGAATTAACACTAACAAATAGATAAAACCAAATTTATTTGATACAAAAAGACACATAGGTAACATAGAATACAAAATCAGTATACAAAGACAATCATAAAACAATGGTGTAAAGAAAATTCTGCGCAAATGGTTACAAATAAAACGTTTTGAATGGCTGCAGCCTACCCCAAAAATATAGTGTCAAGTGGTAGGGTAAAATGGCGCTGCCAAATGGTAAGAATAAATATGCGGGAGATCAATGTTCCTTATATACACTAAGCAAATATAAATAGGGCACCTCGCTTAAATCACAAATAATATTTTAAACATCTACCTATCAATTTAAAAGCAATAGGTACTAAATGCTTAAAAAAATTAAATCCACAGACATTTATAAAAATAAAACATTAAGAGTGTAAACCTAATGTGACTGGGAAAATTGCCTTAAAAACAATAAATAAGGTGCCAAATATAAATGGTGTTAAAACGTTAGTGAGATATAAATTAAAGTGACTTGTGCTATTAATATAGTTGGACACTAGGTGGCAGTGATGGTGTCTTATATTGAAAACTAAAATGGCAGTGATAGTGCTTATATAAATATAAATAAAAGTCTTATTTCCTGGGAGGAGCGGAGAACATAACCGAGAGTTACCAAGGGAGTTCCCCTACAGTTACAACGCTGGTTACCCCTGTAGGGATGCCGCTCTCTGGTGAGTGCGGGCTTTATTGAGAGGGGAGCACGGAATTTCCTCACCCAGCACCCACATCCTGAATCCACCATTGGGACTTACTTCTCTCCCCCTAGGAGTTTCCTGTCTGCATTTTTTGCACCACTGCACTTTTATATATTTATTCTAATATTGTACGCTTTGGACATTTTTTTCAACATTAGTTACTTTCTTTGGACTTTTTTTGGAATATTTGATCTGTAATCACCAGATATCACTTACACATCTGAGTTGTTTGTATGCTAACACTTGGGAATTTTTTATCTAATTTTATATATATTTTCACCTAGTGCTAAGCACTACACATACTTATTAGAGTTTTCACCTGGAAATAAGACTTTTATTTATATTTATATAAGCACTATCACTGCCATTTTAGTTTTCAATATAAGACACCATCACTGCCACCTAGTGTCCAACTATATTAATAGCACAAGTCACTTTAATTTATATCTCACTAACGTTTTAACACCATTTATATTTGGCACCTTATTTATTGGTTTTAAGGCAATTTTCCCAGTCACATTAGGTTTACACGCTAATGTTTTATTTTTATAAATGTCTGTGGATTTAATTTTTTTAAGCATTTAGTCCCTTTTGCTTTTAAATTGATAGGTAGATGTTTAAAATATTATTTGTGATTTAAGCGAGGTGCCCTGTTTATATTTGCTTAGTGTATATAAGGAACATTGATCTCCTGCATATTTATTCTTACCATTTGGCAGCGCCATTTTACCCTACCAATCATAAAACAATATGCTCCTCTGTCAGAGGGAACCCTTCTGCAATGCAGAGTAGAACATTAAATACATGATATCCAGACCATAAAAATGGTCAAACTTTTGTCGCATATACAGGGTTCACTTGTAACTGGATAATGACCAAAGAATCGCTACGCGTTTCGCTTCATAGCTTCCTCAGGCGATTCTGTGGAGTATACAGGAACGTGCGATCGGCCCGAGGTTATCTAGAGTCACCAAAGTAGCCGGGGAGGGGAGGCCGGGGCCCCCCAGGCCCCTGGATTGGTTTTGGTCTGATAAATGCACACATCCCTTGGGGTCAGCGCTCGTCGGCATGTTTTAGCTCTAGAATTACCACAGTTATCCAAGTAACAGATGGAGCGATCTACCTGATTTACGTGGTTGATCCTGCCAGTAGCATATGCTTGTCTCAAAGATTAAGCCATACACGTGTAAGTACACATGGCCGGTACAGTAAAACTGCAAACGGCTCATTAAATCAGTTATGGTTCCTTTGATCGCTCCATCTGTTACTTGGATAACTGTAAAATTTGGATACCTATGTGTCTTTTGTATCAAATAAATTTGGTTTTATCTATTTGTTAGTGTTAATTCCTTTTGGGATCAGCCAGCAAGATGCCTTAAAAGTCCAGTTATCTATATAAGGGGAATGAGGATTTTTCTTCTTTCCCCTTTCAATCCTTCAGTACACATTTATTTGGGATGTGGCATCAATACATTGAGAGTATGTCTCTTATTCCTCTCTTGATTAGGAAAAACGTAGATATAGAGGGAATAGAAATTGGGGAGGTTGATCATAAAACGGCCGCATACGCAGATTATATATTATTCTATGTAGCCAATCCAAGAATAACATTACCAAACCTGGTGAAAGAAATTAAAAAATATGGAGCTTTGTCTAATCTGAAAATAAACCCAACCAAATCGGAAATATTAAACGTGAGTACAAGTAAAAAAAGAAGAGTTAAACTTGAAATCAGAATTTCCATTTACATGGGGGAAAATGTACTTAAATATCTTGGAATAAATTTAAAAGCAAATCTGTGGGATCTCTTCCAAGTAAATTACGTCCCACTACTGAATGAAATTAAACAAGAGATAAGGAGGATGAAATCGAAGCCTATTTCATGGTTGGGGAGGATAAATCTGGTAAAAAAATGGTGATAGTACCGAAGATTTTATATAAATTCCAGATATTGCCAATACGTGTCCCACAGATTTATTTTAAAAAACTTAAAACCTTAATAGTTAATTATATCTGGCAAAAAAGAAACCACAGATTAAATACATTTTTTTTTTTATGTAGAGATAGTGCACAGGGTGGATTAGCAGCACCAGACTTAAAAAAATATTATAATGCAGTAAAATTGTCACGGTTAGTAGAATGGGGAAAAAAAAATCAGTAAAAAAGCATGGGTCACAATAGAGAACACAATGAGTGAAACAAATTTGGGTAATATATAGTTGGGTACCATGTAAATATAGAAAGATGGGAGGGAAGACACCTGATTTGACTAGGAATGTTTTTAGGGTATGGGATTACATAAATAGGTTGGCCAAGTGGGAATACAATTCACCTTTAATAGCACTAGCTGGGACAAATTATTTAATTCCAGGGAATAAACAACAGTTTTATTTGTGCCCCTTCATCTAAAATCCACTCACCAAAGATATATTAAGTAAGGGGAAAATAAATACATATCAGGATTTGAAACAAAAGGAGAATCTGATGAATTTGAATGAATGGCGGTACCTCCAGTTAAGATATTTTATTATGAAATTACCTCAACCAATTAGATCAGGAGTGGATTTATACCCTTTTGAACGTCTGTTTATGGAAAAGACAGAAGCAAAAATAGGGAGAGGAATTAGCCAGATGTCTGGAGACCCAACAAATAAAGAAAGTAGTGGAAGCAGTTCATAAGGTAACAACAGATATAAGCTCACTAGAGCTGAATTATAAAAGCCTGGTGAGGTGGTATATAACCCCCTGAGAAAGTAAATAAAACCAGAAAAATGCCCCCAGATTGGTACAATGACCCATATATCAAGATGGAAATTTGGCAAAAGATCAGGCAGTTAATAAAAGATAAAGTAGGAACTGAGGTTAAGGAAGATGCATGGGTGTGTTTATTCCATAATGTTAAAGAACCGATTAAACAATACAGAAATACATTGATCCCTGGTCTGCCGGTGGCGGCCAAGGGGGCAATACCAAAGAAATGGCAGGAACCAGAGGCTTCAACAATTAAAGAATGGTTTAGGAGAGTGGAATTTATACAAGAAATGGAATATTTAAGTCATAAAGAGAAAGGGGGATTAGATAGACATGAAAAGATCTGGGGGATTTGGAGAGAGTTTAAAAAAAACTAGAAGTTTTAATGAGGAAATGATAGAAGGCTGAGGCGAAGTAATAAGGGATAGGTGACAAAGACCATTGGCAACAAGGGTGGGTTGTGGGGAGTGGGGGAGGGTGTGAGGAGAGGGATTGAAAGGATGTTTGCATCTTCTATGCTGTTGTTTTTTTTTTTTTTTCTATTCTCTTCTTGAGTATATAAGGAGAAATTATGTAAATGTATTAAGATGTAACTGTCTGAAATTAAATAAAAATTAAAATAAGGAAAAAAAAATACTGCTTCAAGCCACCATGTTAGAAATGCCTCTTTGTGAAAAAACAATTTTTTTCTAAGAAGTTATGTTAAAGTATAGCTGTTAAAACACAATCTAAACTTGACTGAACATTCTAAGCATAGATGTGCGCACAGGGTGTGCCAGGTGTGCCCAGGCACACCCTAATCACCCTGTGCAGCACAGATTCCCCCTACTGCCCTGGCTCCCCTCCCCCTTACCCTCACAGCTCTTCTGACTTCCCTCCTCTCCTCTCCAGCTGGCTGTTGCTGTGGGGAGGTTTTAGGATGAGTGGGGAAAGGGGCCGGTAAATATATAATTTGTCGGCCCCCTCCCTTTCTGAATGAACATCGTGTGGGATCGGTAGTGTGTGTTTGAGCTTTGGTGTGCACACCCTAATGCATTTGGCTGCGCACACCTATGATTCTAAGTCTGTTATGGACTGGGATGAACAGTGAGCGTGAGCGGAGTATAAAAAGTGCTTGGTACCACTGCAGGCTCTGGTTTGGGATGGGGTAGTTGGCAAGCCAAGGGGTCGCCACTGTTGTGGCATGGAATGCATGGGTTACATTTATCTTGTAATGTTCCATGAACCTTATACCCTGCTTTCTCTAAACTTATATTGTTTCTCCCAGTGATAACCCACGCCAAATCTATCATTTCTCCCTGGCCCTGATGGCATTGTTCCTGTCTGTCTATCCTGCCCCAATCTTTGTTTCTCCCTTGTCCCAAACACTATTGTTTCTATCTCTGCTTCTACTGCTATTGTTTCTCCCTCTGATATCCTTTCACACTATCTCCTGCTTTTTCCCAGCTTATGTTGTTCCTCCCAATGATATCCAGCCCAGTGTCTATTCCTTCTTCCCTGCACCAGATTTTTTTTTTTTGTTCCATGAGTTATTCTGTCCCAAGCCTATATTATTTCTCTTCTGCCCCAAATGCTATTGTTTACCCTTGTGATAAACTGCCCCCCAATTCCCTTTTTCTCCCCTGCTCCAACTGCTATTGTTCCTCCCTGTGATGCCTTGTCCTATTATTCATGGTTTATCCCCTGCCCTTAATGCTATTGTTCCGCATTGTGATATGCTACACCAAGCTTTATTGTTCCTTCCATTGCGACAACTAGTGTTGTTCCTTCTAAAAGAAAAACAAAAAAAACACAATGTCTATTATTCTTATCCTGCTTTAGCTGCAGTGGTCCCTACTTGTAATAACCTATCAAAAATTGTTATTCCCCTGTCCCAACTGGTATTGTTTCTTCCAGTGGCAACCTGTCCCACCTTCCTTGTTCCTCCCCTGCCCTACCTGCCTTTATCCCACCCTGCAATCACCTGCACTCTCCTTCTCCAACTGCTTTGTTCCTCCTTGCGATAACCTGCCCAAAATGCTATTGTTCTCACCTGTGATGACCTGGCCATAATTTCTCCCCTGCTCTAAATTCAATAGTTCCTCCCTTTTTATAAGCAGACTGAAATCTCTGTTGTTTCTCCCCTGCCACAGACTCTGTTGTCAATCCTGTGATAACGTGCCCTTAAAATCCCTAGTGTTTATTCTCTTCCCCAGATACTAATGTTACTACCAGTAATAAGCAGCACCAGTTGCACCTGCCTGTTCTGCTTTGCTCCTTCTTTCTGCCCTCTCTATACCACCACCGATAGTGATCTGCCATGTTTATGTGCTGGATATAGTCACCAGCTATCCAGTTTGCATTGAGGCAACAGGTACCTAGCCTATAGGTACCTGTACATATAAATAGACTACTTTACCCAACAATGATCTAAGTGCAGTAGCCAGTAAAAATATTATTTGCGTGAAGTTAACTATATGCTTCTTTGCATGCCATCCTTATTTATCAAACTGTCTTACTGAATGATCACAAATATGATCTAAAATCTATGGTATGAACAGATTTGGATTACATCTAAGCCATGTAGAAGTTACACAAGGTAACAGATACCACAAACATCATAGTTACAGGAAACTTTGGTAACCCATGCTGGAAATATTTGGACTGTCTACCACTGGTTACCCATTCCAATACATAGATGTACTCTGTGCCATTGGCCTAGCACTTAATAGTAGGATAGACTGTCCATTGATGTTGCTAGGCCCACATTTGAAAATCTCCAGTGGAGCCTAGGATGTCAGTAAGCATCAAACAGGGTTTCCAAACCTTCCCTACTCTATCCAAAAAAAATGGCTTTTTTACAGGTATGGCACTCAGCTACAGGTAATGATGTGATATGACATAAACAAGGATTATAATACTGTATACCGTTTTCAAAAAATGCAACACAAACTATACGTTACTGATTTGTCTCTGAAGAACTGTAGGAGAGCTTGGGTCAAATGAATCAAAAACATCCTGTGCTTTTCTTTCCTTGTTAAATGTTGTAGACTACAGAGAAAAGAGAAGTGAGTATTAGGAAGTTGCAAAAGCTTAGATTGTTTTTATTACTGTTCTACATTACATTCAGCAAATCTGTAGGCTAAAAACTGGACTTTGAAGAGACTCTGTTGCCATCTAAAAAACAAAAACAAATGCAGCCCTGAAAAAAAGGTTTTATTACCTACCTGTCACCTTATGCATCCAACACTTTCGCCCTAGACCCCTGGGTGAGCTAACCACAAATGTGCTGAAGTTGAAACAGTAGAATTCACTGTTTGTGCATGCTCATTATATGGTTAAGTGTTAAAGCTTAAAGTGGTTGTAAAGGCAGAATTTTTTTTTTTTATCCTAATGCATTCTATTCATTAAGATACAAAACCTTCTGTGTGCAGCAGCCCCCCTAATAGTTACCTGAGCCCATCTCTATCCAGCAATATTGTATGAGAGACTCTGCTTTCTGGGACTCCCCCTCCTGATTGACTGAGACACAGCAGCGGGTGCCATTGGCCAATAAGAAGAGAGGGGGTGGGGCCGATTCACAGCTCTGTGTCTGAATGGACACACAGAGCTGCAGCTTGGCTTAGGTGCTCCCATAGCCACCTGCTTGCTGTGGAAGCATTCAGCAGGAAGGAGGGGCCAGGAGCGCTAAAGAGGGACCCGAGAAAAAGAGGATCAGGGCTGCTGTGTGCAAAACCACTGCACAGAGCAGGTAAGTATAACATGTTTGTTATTTTCATACAAAAAAAAACAAGACTTTAGTATCACTTTAATTTAGCTATAAAAGACACACTTTAATGCACCTATTTATTTCTTATGTGCACTCCTGCACAGCCAGGACACAAGTATTCTCCACACTTTCTACAGACACAAGGAACAGTCTTTGAGCTTAGTTTCTATTATTTATTAAGGGTAATAACTTATGGGGGAAAAGGGACTATGGGATGCCCAACTTAATAGCAACAAAACCAGGGACAACTTCCTCCTGATGTACAACTTTGATTGATTCCTCTCCTTAGAGATTGCCTGTCTCTAAGGCTCCGTTCACATGTCAGCGTATGGATCACGGGCAGAACCGCCGCGGTTCCGCCCGCGATCCGGAGATTATTGCAAATGTCCGTTGCCCGTTGATTTGCAATAGACCCCCAAACGCTGAGCGATGTTGCCGTGATTTCCGCCTGCCGAATCGCGGTAACATCGCGAAAAAAAAAATCACGGGACGCATTACGACCAAAAAAGTACAAGAGCTTCTTTGGAGCGTAATGCGTCCCGCAAATTTTTTTGCGCGATGTTACCGCAATTCGGCAGGCGGAAATCGCGGCAACATCGCTCAGCGTTTGGGGGGCTATTGCAAATCAACGGGCAACGCACAGGCGTCCCGCGATTTGCAATAATCTCCGGATCGCGGGCGGAACCGCGGCGGTTCTGCCCGTGATCCATACGCTGACATGTGAACGGAGCCTTAGTGAAAAGATGCAACAGCCCCTTAAGGACAAGGAACTCTCAGTCTCTTTAGAAAGTAGCAAAATTTGTTGTAAACTGCATCCTGGAGTACCTCTAACTCCCTTGTAGACACAGGTCCTGGCTCTACCAACTGCAGGAAATGCCAGCCCATCTGGCTGCTTCTTCACCAGTCTACCCGATTGACTGTTCACCAGTCTACCTGACTGACTCTTCACCAGTCTACCCGACTGACTCCTGGGATCCCTTAGGACAAGGTTAAGAAAGATTTAAGCACACCACTATCTTCCAGAGAGATCTGTTACATGTGGCAGTCTCTCCCCTTGTAAGTCCCTGACTGTGTTGTAGTACTCACACGGTCCTCCTTGTTCCCGCTGCCTCTCAGGGAAGACTCCTTCCAAACTGTTCCTGCTGTCAGGATCCTCACAGGCCAGCCTGAGCTCTAGCCAGAGGCAGAGTGCACCCCCCCCCAGACTAGGGTGTTCACCTCAAAGGCTACTGACAGTCCCCTCAGTACTCCATCTCCATTATCCACCCGCCTCCTCCTGCCAGCATGACTCATCGATACTTAAGGTTTGACCAGGGGTGGACTGACAACTCATGGGGCCCCTGGGCAATCAGAGATCATGGGGCCCCCTGTGTCCACATTTAAGCCACACAAAGCCCCACCTACAAATTGCAGCTCAGCTACATAGAGTGGGCATTTAAATATCTACCACAGCATAGCCTGCATGGAAGTTCCTGGCTTCTTTCTGTAGTGTGTAGCCTCTCATGGGGCCCCCTACTTACACTGGGCCCTCGGGCAGTGCCCTAATCCCCGAATGGTCAGTCCGCCCCTGGGGTTGACTTAGCCCCATGCCAAACTCCCCAGCAGAGACTTACCTGCATGAGTCATCCATCCTAAATACAAGTAAACCCTGACTCAGATTTCATGACTCATGCTTAACCATGAGCCAAACTATGTTTTGCTTACTCTTACACTAGTAGCACACTAGAGGGTGCTACACTTAATACATCACTCATGTATTTCCTAAATATAAGCACTATATATATATATTTGAATTTCACTTGGTATTTGTTTCTTGTGAATTATGATATCCCCTGGAACTGCTCCCAAGCCCCTCCATTGCTCCATGTCACCAGCCATTGGTACAAATCTCCCACAAGCAAAATTACTTCAAACAGTAAGGCTGCATATTGTATATGTACATCTGTAATGTCCTCAACAAACTTTATTTTACAGGGCAAGCATAAAGGGCACTCCACCTCCCACCCCTGCTATCTGGGCTTAGTCTTGTCTGATGACTCTATGACTAGGAGGTACAAAATACGTCAGAGAAAGTCAAGAGGTGGAGTGTCATGTCTGCTTTCCCTGTGCAATAGAAGTTATTGGAGACAATAAAGATTATATTTATGTGAAGCCTTACTGTTTGAAGTTCTTTTGGCATGAGCTTCCTGCCATCCCCTGTATAGCAGAGATCCAACTGTGGAAGGGAGGTATTCATGTGTTAACAAGAAGTATGCCGAAAAGACAGGGCAGAGTGACTGAGGAATAGGCTCATCAGTCTATTGCTTCTCCTTCACTATCCAGTTGTAGCATGGGTAAGGAACAAAAATGTTGTTCCCTAAAGTGGAGCTCCACCCAAAAGAGGAAGTTCTGCTTTAAGGCCCCCCCCCTTCTCCAAATGGAACTTTGGGGGGGGGGGGGGTACCTGGTCTTGATAAGTGATGAGTTTTTGTAGATGCTGACTTTTAATAAACACAAAAATGACTGGAGCTCCTCATAATTAAGAGAATTCAGTTCCCTGGTATCTTGACCCTGCCCCTCCTCTCCTGCTGTGCCATCTTTAAGTATCTTGTGCATGCACAGATGTGCCAAAGGTCTCTTCCAGGTCTTTGGGACCCTGCAGAGACCAGTGGCACATCTGTGCACATGCAGGTGGGGGGTTCCTAAATATGTGCACACAACGTTGGTATCTGGGAACTTGGTACCTGCAGCGTCTTCATGCATGTGTGGAAACCACCACACAAGAGTGCGGATATGCTTCAGGTCTATGCTGGGTTCCAATGTCCTGCAGCACATCTGCACTCATGCAGAATTTTGCAGCACCCATGCACCCATCAGTAGGACTGGCTCCTGAGATGTGTAATGTGGATATCACTCCTATAAACAGATTATTGTCCCGTCCCCGTCAACTCTTCTCTACCTTCAACTCTCTACTTTGTAATCTACTGCCTCCACCCACTAACTCACTCACTGCCAAGGAGATCGCTAATTAATTTTAAAACTGAAGATTTGATACAATTTGTGAGGAGATGCTGTTCAGATACCCTCCACGCTTCACACTTCAAGCCCACAGGTACAATCATTACTTCCCTCATTCAACCCCACTGCTATAGACGAGGTTACTAAACTACTTGCTGACATCCAGCTAACCCCCTTCCCTCTGTATCCTGTTCCCTCGCTAATACTACGCTCAGCCTCTGCCTCTATTCTACACTCTCTAACTCACATCTTCAAACTCTCCCTCTCTTCTGCCATCTTCCCCAACTCTCTAAAACATGCACTAGTTAGCCCCATACTTAAAAAGCCCTCACTGGACCAAACCAATCTTAACAACCTACGCCCCATTTCCTTGCTCCCCTTTTTTATCCAAACTCCTTGAACGTCTGGTCTACAGCCGACTAAGCGACAACCTTGCCGAAAATAGCCTTCTTGATTCCCTTCAGTCTGGATTTCATCCTCAACACTCCACAGAAACTGCTCTCCTAAAACTAACAAACAATCTGCTAATGGCCAAATCCAATTGACACTGTTCTGTACTCCTATGCCTGGACCTTTCTGCTGCCTTTAATACGGTTGACCACCCCCTCCTCCTTAAATAACTCCACACCATTGGTCTCTGTGACTGTACTCTTTGCTGGTTCTCTTCCTACTTATCCAACCGCACCTTTAGCATTACTTACAATTCTACATCCTCCTCTCCTCTTCCTTTCTCTGTTGGGGACCTCGAAAGTTCTGTTCTTGGACCTCTCCTATTTTCAATCTACACCTCTTCTCTGGATCAGCTTCCCATGGCTTCCAATACAATCTCTACACAGACGACACCCAAATCTATTTCTCTACCCCTCAACTCACTCCCTCTGTCTCCTCATGTATCACTAATTTACTAGCAGATATATCTGTCTGGATGTCACACCACTTCCTCAAACTCAATTTATCCAAAACCGAACTTATAATTTTTCCTCCACCATGTGCCCCTTCCCCTGATCTCTCTGTCAAAATCGATGGCACAACTATTACCTCATCTCCACATGCCAAGGTCCTAGGTGTAGTCCTGGACTCTGAACTCTCCTTTAAGCTCCATGTCCAATTGCTGTCCAAATCTTGCCGCCTCAACCTCCGCGACATCTCCAAAATACGCCCCTTTCAAGCCAATGACACAACAAAGCTCTTAACTTACTCCCTGGTCATCTCTCGCCTCAACTACTGCAACTCCCTTCTCATTGGCTTACCTTTACATAGGCTATCCTCCCTTCAATTCATCATGAATGCTGCTGTCAGACTCATCCACCTTATCAATCGCTCACTGTCTGCTACTCATCTCTGTCAATCCCTCCACTGGCTTCCACTCACCCAACTAATTAAATTCAAAATACTAACAACAACTTACAAAGCCATTCACAACTTAGCCCCCAGCTACATCAATAGCCTAGTCTCAAAATACCAACCCAATCGTTTGTTTCCTTCCTCTGAAAATCTCCTGCTCTCTAGTTCCCTCGTCACCTCCTCCCATGCTTGCCTCTAGGACTTTTCCAGAGCCTCTCCAATCCTATGAAACTCCTTACCCCAATCTGTCCTACTATCCCCTACTCTATTAGCTTTCAGGCATTCCCTGAAAGCCCTCCTCTTCAGAGAAGCCTATCCTACCCACACCTAATGACTGTATTTTCATTTTCTCTATCAGCTGATCCCCCACAGTTATAACCTTTTGTTTCACTTGACTCTCCCTTCTAGAATGTAAGCTCTAACGAGCTGGGCCTTCTGATTTCTCCTGTATTTAATTGTTTTGTAACTGTATTGTCTGCCCTCATGTTGTAAAGCTCTGTGCAAACTGTTGGCGCTATATAAATCCTGTATAAAATTAATAATAATAGTAGTAATATCCCAGGAGGCAGTAGGCCGGATTCACATCATCCCCCTAGCAAGAAAGAATATGTTATTGGCTGAAGGTCCGCTTTAACTGCAGTAGAGAAAATAATCTGGGTGCCTGCCCTTTTAGGCAGAGCTGTTCTGTGTGGCAGAGCTATGTAAATTTTAGAACTGGATGGATAAAAAAAAAAAAAGCCTTTAGCAGGTAAAACAGCACCCATGTATGTTTTTCATCTGTGTATTTAGCGGTTTGCTTGGAATTCAGCTTTAACCAATACATTGTTCAGTGTTTGCAAATGCTTAGACATTTTTGTTGCTTTTGAATATTGGCAAGCTGTAAACGAGCAGGCTTACTTGTTTTGTTTGGTATATTTAAATCATGATATTGTCCACATTAGTAATGGCCAAGCAACAACGGGGGAAAATGGGAAGATAAGGAATGTACAGACAGAATTAAAACCCTATTTTATTGTTCTAGTTCTAGATTTGATTGGCAGAAACATTTCTCTCTCTAACCTGTATATTCCCGAGCTGAGGGCACTTGTGTATTGCATGAACATTCAGCTCAATACACTTTATCTGCATCGAGTGCCAGGAAGCAATCTGTGTGTATAAAGAAAATGCTCTAGTATGTACGGGGCTTAAAGTTTGATAATGGCTGTTAAAACCTCCGTATGATAATGTAAATACTAACATTTAAGAAGGCTTTTACTGATCTAAATGTAAATGTAAATGTATTTGACAAATGAAAAATGTGAAATTCTAAAGGGAAACAATTTTATTGTCTACCTCAACTTGTTTTCGCAGCCTATTATTTTCAGACAGAAGATGCTGCTTTTCATCCAAAAGTCGTAGGTTTTCACTTTGTATTCTCCTAATTTCTTTGCTCAGGTCACTTATTTTGGCCTCTCGTTCCATGAGTATTGATTTCAGGAGGGGCATAGAGATATTCAGAGCCCCACTGGATTCTGCAACCTAAAATGCAGCAAAAAGAAAAAAAATACATACAGTATATCAGTTAACCAGTACTGTGCTATGTATAGCACACGTGCATTCACTTTAAATGTATGTCTGCTTGTGCGGTAAAACATAAAAAAAAAACCATAGTATGTCTGTTATGTGTTCCCATTCACACAGCATACCTAAAAATATTTTTTATAAAAATATTTCTCCTTTTCCAGGTGTTTATTTGGAGCAGGCTTTGGGCAGACTGCAAGCCACTCTGAAGAATTTGAAAATAAGAGGAAATTCAGTCTGTCCCTACCGTCAAAGAGTTTCCTCTAAGTAGCATACAATGTAGCTTCCAAGCCCTGAAATCTTTAACCCGTTGTTAAGACAGACTATTGAAATTTAGTTTACAACTAATAACAAGATCTGCCAGCACAGTAAAGACAGGGTTATTTTACAGAGATGTATAGTAACTAAGTAGAACTACTTCACTACTGTACTTAAGTACCGAAAGGCGGTATCTGTACTTTCCTGGAGTAGAATTTTTTTCTCCTACTTCCACTTTTACTTCACTACATTTTTTCAATAATTTCAATACTTCTACTCCAATATTTTTTTTTGTGCTGCATAGTTACTCGTTACAATTATAAAAATTACCACTGCCAGAGCAGTAGATGGCAGGTTTCATGAAGCGCAAAACATGTGTATTATCAGCGCATACGAAAATAGATGCTACTGTATGTATAAATAAAAGCTGCATTTGAAATAATGAAAAAACAATATGATGTTCAAACTTTTGACTTCTTTCTTTAATAACTACATAACAAAGTACTTGTACTTTTACTTTCAGTACTTGAGTAGCAAAATGTTAAAAAAAACTAATTGCAATACTTAAGTACAAAAAATGTTGAATACTTTAGTACTTCTACTCAAGTCACTTTTTGATCGAGCACTTCCACTTCTACTCAAGTCACTTTTTGATTGAGCACTTGTACTTTTACTCCAGTATGGGTTTCGAGTACTTTATACAACTCTGGTTATTTATAGTAAACATAACTCCCCAGCCCCCTTCTTAACATTACATACTAGGAGAAAACTTCAGTTTTAGAGTTTTCAGAAGAGAACAGTAAGCAGCAATTAGTATATATTTTATGCTGTGTAAAAGGAAACATATACCAATTTTAAAGTTGTGTTATCCAAATGTAGCTGCAAAAGTGGAAATACACTTTAAGGCATGGAATAAATACAATTCACAGGCGTATAGCATTGAGTTCTATTGTTCTACAGAGCTGCCAAGTGCTTACTTAAGGAAAAAGCACTTAACCGTTCTAATCCATATTATCTACAGCATTATTATCATCTAATAGATCAACAAATGGTAATCATTGCAACATATGTTTCAGACTAAAAGCATTGTTAGTTTAATATAAAAGAACAGACATAAAAATGTGCACCAACCTAATGATAACATTCACTTTTTTTTTTCTTTTAAATAGTTCTTTTTAAACAAAGAGTTTGGTAACACTCCATGTGCCACTTTTCAGTGAAATTTGCTGGAATCCATTAGGAATTAAAGGAAAGCTGTATTGAGAAGGCATCAAGGTAGGCATTCTAGTCATTTCCTTTTGAAAATGCTAGTTACCTGGCTATTATGCTGTTCCAATGACTAACTCAGAAAAAGGATGCAGATTAGGATTTACAATTGCACTTGGACTATCCAGTTCTGTATTGTAGTTTATTGCTGTATTGTTAGGCCCTCCCAGTATTGAAGCCAACGCCAGCCGGGAAACTAGCATTTTCTGAGAGAGCTGAGTAGTGACATTCTCTGTATTTCTGCCAGTACAAGTATAATCAAAAACATAAATCACTAATTGACACATTCTTTAGTATGGGTCGTCTCCAGGCTTCTGTGTACATTTAAAGGGGGGTCCATTTGTAATTCTTTCTCCACACACTTGTCTTTCACAAAACCTCTTTGTAGAAGCAGGGTATATAACATTTTAGGGAGTTGTGATTCACAAGGACAAGGGGAAACAAACTGGTTTGAAGATATTTATTTTACTGAAAACACCACACAGCAAAAGAATAGGGGTCAATGCATACTAGGAGCAGAGAAAAACAATGCCAGAAAAAGTGGCATACAAAATGTTCATAGTAGCTTGTATTGCACAACCCAGATAGCATGCATTTGAGCTGCAAGTTTGAAAATGACTTGCTAAGCTATTGCTAGACTTGCAAGGCTTTACAAATTTGTTGCACATTTGCAGCAAGTCTGCATTGCATGACTCCAGATCAACTTTCTTTGCAAACAGTCTGCAAGTCTGCTGCAAGTTCTGGTTCAGTTATTTTGTGCAATAGTCATCCCACCACAGGGGTCACTGTGGCTGAATTTACATGCTATAGACTCACCACTGCAACTTTGCTCTTGCTAGAGACTTGTGTCCACGAGAACTTGTGCTTCAAGTGCTCTGCAAGTGTACAACTTAGCAACAGGCTTCCCCTGTGGAGGAACTCTCAGTTCGTTGACATCCAATGGGCATCCTTTCTATCACCATTGGATGGAAAATAAAAACGGCCTGTAAGGCCCTTTCTTGCATCTCACCATTTTGAAAAAATTCTTCCGCTTTATGGCTGTGCTTTGATTGGATGTCCGGCGAATCAGACTAAATTCAGTTTTTTTTCCAGGGTTAAATTTTGTTCTTACTCAGACTTTTTCGGTACCTGGCTACATGTGTCTGCTTTACTGCCCCTCGTGCCCGCCGTGAGGAAGCCCCTTCGGCATCCCTTGTCCTTGTTGCTTATGTTTGTCTGCTCTTTTGGATAAATTGTGTAATACCTCCTGAAGAAGCGGTTTTTACCAAGAAGCATGTAGAGAATTCAACATACTTTCAAAGAGTAACTACATCTCATTAAAGCAGTTGTATCCCCTGTGTAAAAAAAAAAAAAATAACCTGCAGGACAATGGCATAATGTGCTAGTATGCATCGCATATTAGCACATTATGAAATACTTACCTTAGAATGAAGCCCCCACACCGTCGCCTGTGTCGGCATCTCTTCCGGGTTTGACGGCTCCAGCGTTGCCAGTGGCCGGAGCCATGATGATGTCACTCCCGCGCAAGTTCACTTTCCGGCAAGGAGCTCTGAAGGTCCAGCAAGATACGCCAGGCCTTCAGAGTGCATGCGCCACTGGTGTCAGCAGCTGCATGCAGGGTGAATATCTCCTAAACTGTGCAGGTTTAGGAGATATTAATTTTACCTACAGGTAAGCTTTATTATAGGCTTACCTGTAGGTAAAAATTAAAAAGCGGAGTGTACTACCGCTTTAACAAACAGCTTGGCTTATTAAGAATGTTTTTTCAAGTCTTTAATTGTTATACCTTATCTTTGTGGAAATGTGTCTTTGCTTTTTAACTATGGATTATTAAATTTGAATATTTTTTGAATATTTCATTGTTATCCTTGGGTACCAAGATAGTCCATTCATTTCTGTGTTAGGGGTACACGAGGGGTGCTCCTTAATTTCTTCTCTTCGATTTCAATTGTAAGGATGATGGCCCCCCCCCCATTTACCTATTATTTGTGTCAACCTTCAAGGCCTTTATCCTAATTCTATTGCCAGAAAAAATGTGCAGCAAGTTAACAGACTTACAAATGAGTTTTCAAGATCAGTTTTCAGGCAGAAAAATGCTAAGCTCTCCTAAACTGTGTACAAAAATGCTATGCATGAGCATTTTTTTCCTGCCAGAACTGTCATTGTTTTTAAGACCAGTGTGCATGGAGCCCAGGGGTGGATCGGGGGGGGGGGGGGCAACTGCCCCCCCTCCCCCCAGTGAAAATAGTGAGACGGTCAGCGGGTGAGTAGGCGGGCAGGCAGGCAAGTGAGTGGGTGGGCATCACCGCAGTTCAGCTTCTGACAGGACACCGCCCTCACTGTGCAGCCGTGGGCAGCAGAGAGATTACATTATCTCTCACTGTCCCGCCCTCGCTCTGGGACACAGCTACTGGCAAGTGATAATTCGCATCTGGTGGCAGGTTGACGTGGAAAGTGACAATCCACATCTTGTGGCAGGCGACATGGCAGGTTATGTGGCAGATGACAATCCCCATCTTGTGGCAAGTGACAATCCGCTCTAGGTGGCAAGTGAAATGGCAAGTGACAAGCTGCATCTGGTGGCAGGTGAGACGGCAAGTGACATTATCAAGTCCAAAGTCTGCGCAGCCCTCTAATACTGCTGCTGATTTCATTTTCCAGCAAAACTTGGCACCTGCCCACACTGCCAAAAGTACCACTTCCTGGTTTAATGATCATAGTACCGCTGTGCTTGATTGGCCAGCAAACTCGCCTGACCTAAAGCCCATAGAGAATCTGTGGGGTATTGTCAAGAGGAAGAGGAGAGACACCAGACCCAACAATGCAGAGGAGCTGAAAGCCACTATCAAAGAAATGTGGGCTGCCATAACACCTCAGCAGTGCCACAGGCTGATCACCTTCATTCCACACTGCTTTGATGCAGTAATGCATGCACATTCATGCAAATGGAGCCCCGACCAAGTATTAGGTACATAGTATACTGTACATGCACATACTTTTCAGTAACTCAATCTTTCTGTATTAAAAAATCCTTTTTTTTTTTATTGGTCTTATGTAATATTCTAATTTTCTGAGATACTAAATTTTGGGTTTGCGCCTATACATGTAAAAGCTGCAGAGACTTTTCGCAGCACCCCAGTATTATCTGCAGTTCAAACGTTAAATTTTGAGAGCCTTCACAGTGGGAGCACATGCATTCTAATAGACAAAGGGCAGGTGTGCCTGGAGGGAGCCCACTCCTCCTTAAAGGCTCATGGGCACACTGGACACCCGGCATATAGCACAATGGCAACGAAGGTGTTCAGTGCATCCCCTCACCAGTACAAACAAATGGCCACTGCCCCCACCCAAACAAATGGCCACTGCCCCCAGCCAAAGAAATGGCCACTGCCCCCACCTTTAACTGGCCTTTGCAGCAATAAGCAATAACATAAAAGGGTGACGCATGTCAAAGAAAACAAAAGAAAACTCCCAGCTCTACTTACTGACCAGTCTGCAACCAGCTGAATTATCCTGTCTAACAGGCGTTAAAAAAGGGGGTTTAGTTAGTGCTGACAGAAATAGTCTGCCGCTTTTTTAACAAACATATCACTATAACGTAATAAAACATCGCTTCTAGTAATGCTCAAGCACAACCCAAATTTTAGGTTTACCAGAACTACTCTTCCACCTCAAATACATGTTGGAAACCAGGTAATAGCTAAATAGGTAAACATGTCTGAGAAACTTGATGTTCTCCAGACTTGTAGGCAGGTGGAGGTTTCCCTCCATGTTGTAGGTGGCACGGTGCCATTATTATGGATGGAGAGGAGTCTGCTAGGGGAATTGTCCCTATTGTAGACTCCGTCAGGGTCTCAGAGAAGCCAGCTGTCCGACTGGACACTGCAATCTCTAAAGACCTCAAGCGTCCATCTTGACACACACACATATACATAATCATATATATATATATATATATATATATATATATATATATATATATATATATATTACTACAATCAAGGACTGTATTTGGTTGCTTCCTGACTGGGTACTTTGGGCCTAGGATGCCCCTACAAACTGGATGCATGGCTCTTATATTTTGGAATACTTTCTTAATGAGGATATAGTTGTTTGTGTGTTAGATAATACCTCCTTCCTCAGAAACATCACCCTCATGACGGGACAATATTGAACGACTCTGGTGTATACCCTACTAGACTCTAGAAGTGTGGCAGCATAGTTGTTATTTTTCTTATTTCCTTTTTCTAACATGATTTATCAGGTACTTAGAATCTGTGTTGATCTGGAGCGGTTCTTTCCCAAACTTTCCCCATCAGTAAATGGTGTACAGTATGTCATAGATACTACTATATATATATATATATATATATATATATATATATATATATATATATCTTCATAGGGCTTCCATGGATGTTCAAATAATTATTTGATATATAAAAAAAAGTAGAAATATAAAAATATATCTGACTCTATGAGCCGGTTCACATACAGGCGACCCGACTTCCCGGGGCGACCTGTGAAGTCGCGGTGCGCAGCTCGCTCCGCGACCTCGGAGCCGCATGCAGGGACTTCATATCATTGAAGTCAATGCAGGTCGCTCCAGATCGCCCCAAAGTAGTACAGGACCCTTTTTTTTAAGTTGGAGCGACTTGTGTCGCTCCTATTAGAACGGTCCTGTGCTACTCTATGGCAGGCGACCCACGGCGACTTGTCAGGCGACCAGGTCGCCTGACAAGTCGCCCCAGTGTGAATGGGGTCTTATGCAGCTGTTTAACACACAGTTTAAAAATAAATAAATCATAAAGACCCAAAACAGGAGTAAAAAGGGTATACTTCATAGAAGAACAAAAGTTAAAGTGTATGTTCATCTAAAAACCTGTTTTTTTAAGGTTTTGATGAATGTGGAAGGATTTGAAACCATGTTGGGTTTTACTGTTTTCTAGGGCTCGATTGAAGATGTTTCCCTTATCTATTGTCACAATGACAACAGTTTCACCCAACAGGGAGTGAAGAACGTTCTCCAATAGCAACACAGACAGAAATAATAATGCAGTTTTTTTGTCCATTTTGAAGATTTCTCCTCATTTAATGCTTGGTGAAATTATTATTACCGTGACAGTAAGTGAGGGGAAATCTCTCCAATGGAGTCTCAAATAGCAACACAAACCTAACAGAGGTTCTAATCCATGGGTGCTCAACCTGTGGCCCTCCAGCTGTTGCATAACTACAAGTCCCATCATGCCTCTGCCTTTGGCAGTCATGCTTCTACCAGTCAGCCTTGCAATGCATCATGGGACTTGTAGTTCCGCAACAGCTGGAGGGCAACAGGTTGAGCACCCATGTATCCTTCTCTACGCTATCCAAAATGTTTAACTTTAAGGCCCCTTTCACACAAGTGGACCGTTTGGATCCGCCTGTCCGTTTTTCAGGCGGATCTGAACGGAAGCCCCATGCATTTCTATGGGGCATCGGATGTCAGCGGAGACATGTCCACTGACATCCAATCCGATCCGTCAAATCCGGACAGATGGAAACCCTATTTTCCATCCATCTGGCGGATCGGATGAGAACGGACAGACGGTCTGTTCTCATCAGATTCCCCCATAGGGAAGAACTGGGACCTGACAGCTCTCTCCGCACACAGCACGGAGACACAGCCGACGGACTACCGTGTGTGAAAGGGGCCTAACTGTGACTCAACCTGTATTAAATGACTACTTGAAAATAGGTTATACTGACTGAATTATTATTTCAGCTAGTCTGCTGTGTTAGCGTTAGAATTCTCAACTAGGATACACATAGTCAAATTTTTCTGCCAAAAAACACATTGTTTAAAACTGCCACCTTTAAAATGCCATTATAAAATACATTACAAATACAATACAAATACATTTTTTTTGTGTTTGAATTTCAAGGTTTCCATCATTTGTTTGTTTTCTGCAGATATTGGACTTTGCTGCCCTGCCTACCAATTTCTCAGACAGCAAAAATGAATTTCGGGAAACAGTTGGCACAGATTCCACTGCCTGCAAACCACCTCTTTTTTTTTTTTTTTTCTTCAAATAACTTTTTATTGAAGGTTTTGTCATTTTACAGAAAACAACACACAACAAAAAAAAAGGAAAAAATACAAATAAAATAATACAATAACCAGTACGTGTCTTAACATATTTCTGATGTTATCATACAATTCCGGAATAAATACAGAGCAAATACTGGCAATAAAAGAAAACATTTAGACATCCGAAGATTATTGGGTTAAGCAAATAAATTACATGCCCCACTTCTTTTTTTAGTGCCTTAAAGCAGTATTAAACCAAAAACGTAATATATTGCAGCTTCCCAATCATTAGATGTGGTGCCTGCATTAGATTCCTTTTTTAGGCTTTTTTCCCCTCTGTTTTCATCTGGTGTTCAGACCAGTAACACACCTCCTGTATTAGAGTGCCTCCACTCTGGATGAAGGAGAACAGGGGGCACTTTTGGATAGCAGCATTGATAATCTAGGGGGAGGGTAGTGTTAAATGTATTAGCAGCTGTAGATACACTAACAAATTGCCAAACTCCAGCAAACACAGCAATTACTCAAGCAGTTACAGAAACAGATTTATTTTTCTTTTGGGATTAAGGTTTTACATTAATTAATAAAAGCAGATCATTGTAAGCACCCCTGTCAGTGGTAAATAGTTTGTCTCAACACCTTTTCCTGATATATTTGCAGGACAGCTTGTTCTGTAGAAAAACAACAGACTTAGTGCTGGTTCACACTACCGCGACTTGTCAGGCGACTTGATCGCCTGACAAGTCGTGCTCCATTCTGTGCTATAGGAACCGTTCTAATAGGAGCAACTCAAGTCCCTCTGACTTAGAAAAAGGTTCCTGCACTACTTTTGACCGAAGTCGGAGCGACTAGCATTGACTTCCATTATGTGAAGTCTGTGCAAGTCGCGCCAAAGTCGCGGTGCACGGCGACTATACTAGTCGCCCCCGAAGTTGTGTCGCCATAGTCTGAACCGAATCTTACTGGACAGATCAACAGATTAAAATAGAAGAAAAAAAAAGCAAAAAAAAAGAAAACTATTACAGCCATCACATGGAAGGGTTGGTAAGCTGCAATATAATAAATGTTTGCTTTAAAAAGAATGTGTTTTTTTTAATTTACTTTATTTCTTTAAAAAGGGACAGTTCCAAAAATCAACATTTTTAAAAGCATTTTTTGATTCAGTTAAGTATGGCCCTAAGTTCGCTTCTTTGATGTAAAGCGTGTTATTCTAAGTTCTGTAAACAAACAAATTAGTCATCACATTGACTCAACCCCTATTAGATTTCCATAGTGCTCTGGAAATCCTTTATCAGATTAGCCATTAATTTGTACGATAAATATTGTATATTAATAGTTCAATAAAAAAAATATGTAAAAACAACAATTTTCAAAATGTATAATCTTTAAAAAAAAAAAAAAAAAACTAAAATAAAATGGACCTTCTGAATTACCAATTGCTTTTCATTGTATCTTTTAAATGCCATCCAATCAAAGCAATGGATACACATCTCATTGGTTTAGCTTAGTTTTTCTACTTTACCATCAAGCAAGAAATGTTGATAGTCTGTGTGGAAGACAAAAGTGTCTAGTGTTTACACCACAATTTGCCTACTTACCAGCACAACTGAACCCACATCTATGGATTTATCTGGCTCTGATATACAGGTAAAACAGCCACATCCAGCAGCATTTCAGCACAAAATCGCTTTGTATGCAATGTCTGCTCCTTCTTTTAAACATTCCAATATTACCATTTAGAACACAGTCACTTTATACACATGATAAGTAAGATATTTTAAATATGAGGAGAGAGATCATTTTTATGTCTTATCAAAAATATCAGCTGGATGTAAAAGCTATTCTTTCCCCATTACCTGCATTGTGCAGCTTTAAGGTTCTTTGTCATTGTGCAGCACCCAGTGTCTTTGTTCAGCCTAGCTATACAGCTGCCTGCATAAGGACTCAGGTGGCTGCTGCCACTTCACAAAATGATTGACTACGGCCTAGCAATAACAGTGCCTTCATATATAGGTCACATAAATTCCCTGAAAGCCAGGTTATTTATATTAGGATAAATCCTACAACATAGAATGTGTATCTGATGCACCATTATAGAGCAAATGAATGTAAAGAAAGCAAGTCAAAAGGTTTCTAAAAAGCTCTATACACAAAAAAATAAAACAAAAAATAAAGTATATGCATACCGAATCATTAAAATCTCTATTGCGTTAGTAATTTACTTTAAACAGCCATTGCCAATATTTTAATTCTAGTTATATTAAATATTTAAATTTTATTAAAGCAATATCTGGTAGACCCTCCACTAAGAATTTATTCAGGCACTTTCTCTTATGGGATGACAATGCTCTGTCCCTGTCCAGTTGTGTTCCTGTGTTGTCACCCTAGCAAAAGGGCTTCCAATAAGGACTGCAAGTGCCAGTTTCAGCAAACCTTGGGGTTGATTTATTTAACCCCTTGCCGACTGCCCGCTGCAGATTTACTGAGGCAGGCTTGCTCGGCTGCGCGTAGGGGTACATCGGTCTCGGGAGAGGTACTGGGGGGCGGGCCTGCACAGCCAGCGGTATGCTCTCGCCCCCACTAGGCAGTGGGAATGCCAATCTATGGGACCAGTGGCCGCCATTGCCGCCGGGCACCCACGATCGCTCCCGGCTGAGAGAGAAGAACACAGCTGACCGTTCTTCTCTCTGAAATGATCACAGAGTGCCTGTAATCCTTCTATACAGGAACACAGGTCTCTATGATCATTTCACAAGTCCCTCCCCCCCACCGTTAGAAAACACTCCCCTAGGCTCACATTTAACCCTTTGATCAACCACTTCCCTGCCAGTGTCATTATTACAGTAACAATGCATATTTTTAGCACTGATTACTGTAGTGATGTCACTGGTCCCCCCAAAAGTGTCAAAAATGTCATTTAGGGTTCGATCTGTCCGCCGCAATGTCACAGTTCCGCTAAGAAACGCTGATCGCCGCCATTACTAATAAAAATAAATAAATAAAAATGACCTAAATCTTTCCCCTAGTTTGCAGACGTGATAATGTTTGCGCAAACCAATCAAAATACACTTCCTGGGATTTTTTTTATCAAAAATATGTAGCAGAATACAAATTGGTCTAAAAAGGATGAAAATTTTTTATTTTTTTTAGGAAATGTGTTATAGTATAATGTGAAATGTATTTTTTTTTTTTCAGAATTGTCACTCTTTTTTTGTTTATAGCACAAAAACTAAAAATCGCACAGGTGATCAAATACCACCAAAAGAAATCTCTATTTGTGGGGAAAAAAAGGACATCAATTTTATTTTGGTACAGTGTTGCATGACCGCGCGATTTTCGGTTAAATTAGGGCAGTCCTGAATCGCAAAAAATGGCCTGGTCATTAAGGGGGCAAATCCTTACGGTCCAGAACTGATTAAAGCATAACTCAATTTTTGTTGAGAAAAAAAACATTCCCCTTTGGGTGATCTATGTACATTGCAAGGATTTTAACAACCTTTGTTGCAGATTCCTACCTTTTGTTATTCTAAAGAAATCATTGATTGTTCCTCTGTACCTCTGTGCTGAGTAAGTCTAATGGGAGTGGTTTCATAATTATCAATCAGCTGTGCAGCTGCAGGGCACTAATGAGGAAATCTGCTGGGCCTGCATCCCTTTAGACGTGTTCCTATTGGGAGTATCTCACCAAAAATGACATTTTTGTTCCAGGAGATGCCTGAAATCTGGCTTGTATCTTAGGCAGACTTCTGGGAAAATCAGTGAGCCAATCACACAAGCAGGAAATTATATTTTTGGGGGGCGTTCTGTATACGTTCTGTGTACAGAACACCTCCAGGTAGCCATATTGCATTGCATTTTCAGAAAATTACAGCGGTTGCAGATTGAAAAAGGAAAGGTCATTTTTAATAATATTCAATTACAATATGATTTGTGTCACAATTGTATATGCTATATTATTTTTTCTTTATTTGTAATTTTTTTTATTTTCCCCTCACAAAAATGACCCTTTAAGGCTAATAGGCCTTTAGTACAGCTAAAGGGAATTTGCCCCAGATCTTAATGAATGTGGTGAAATTTCAATTTGCAAAGAATATTGAATCACAGGCAAGGAAATTTTTTTTTAAAAATTGCATTTTTTGCTTGCGCATGATTGGATGTTGGAAGTCAGCAGATCTCAATTACCATGCACAGTGCAACTTCCATTGCAAAGTCTATTTGTCTTTAGCCAATCAAATGCAGGGATGACATACTGCTATCACCATCAGAATACACATCCTGATAAAAGCCATTAAGCCACTCCTGGAGTGCATTTACAAAGAAATGGCTGTAAAAAGGCTGCAGGAGTAAATTGGTAAACAAAAAAATGGTTATTAAAAAAGAATAGCGCGCAAATGCAAAAGAAATTACTACCAAATCTGAAGAGAGTCCATAAATAAAAATGGGGGTTTGGTCCCACCATATGGCCATATCGTGCTCAAGCCCACTACTGCGTCAAAGTACCCCATTATCAGTGGGTCCTACACTATCCGTGAAAAAGAGATGAATCCAGCCTTTCTAACCCTTGGAGATAATACTCCTTGCTGGGAAAGCTGTGCAAATGCACTACAGGGGACTCCTCCTATATCCACTTGATGGTGGACACTGATTGAGTACAGGTGTGTGTGGGGGGTGGGGAGGGCTGCTCAACCTCGATAGTCTGGTCAGACCGAATACATAATAAACAGGCAAAAATGTCTGGCTGGATTCATCTCTTTTTCATGGATAGTGTAGGACCCACTGATAATGGAGTACTTTGACGCAGTAGTGGGCTTGAGCACGATATGGCCATATGGTGGGACCAAACCCCCATTTTTATTTATGGACTCTCTTCAGATTTGGTAGTAATTTCTTTTGCATTTGCGCGCTATTCTTTTTTAATATACATGTCTTTTGGTTCATAGCTGCAGCAGCTTTAGAAATACATGGGTATGCTCCCCCAAATTTTTTGCCTGTTTATTATGTATTCGGTCTGACCAGACTATCGAGGTTGAGCAGCCCTCCCCACCCCCCACACACACCTGTACTCAATCAGTGTCCACCATCAAGTGGATATAGGAGGAGTCCCCTGTAGTGCATTTGCACATCTTCCCCAGCAAGGAGTGTTATCTCCAAGGGTTAGAAAGGCTGGATTCATCTCTTTTTCATGGATAGTGTAGGACCCACTGATAATGGGGTACTTTGACGCAGTAGTGGGCTTGAGCACGATATGGCCATATGGTGGGACCAAACCCCCATTTTTATTTATGGACTCTCTTCAGATTTGGTAGTAATTTCTTTTGCATTTGCGCGCTATTCTTTTTTAATATACATGTCTTTTGGTTCATAGCTGCAGCAGCTTTGGAAATACATGGGTATGCTCCCCCAAATTTTTTGCCTGTTTATTAAACAAAAAAATGGTAACTCAAGAGTTTTTATAAAAATTAAGAGAAATTAAAATTGTTGCTTTTAATAACTAAGCAAAAGTTTAAAAATTGTGCATATATTTAATACATAATATTATTATTAATACTGTACATCTTTTTTCTTTATGTTTGAGCAAAACTTAAAGGGTGTTACCTGAAAATGATTAGGTTTAGTTTCTTCAGAACCTTCAAGATCTGCGTCTGTGGCCTTTGTCCACTGATGGTAGGCTTCCATTTCTTGCAAATAATTCTGTAACTGTTCCCCTTCTGATCTGCTATGTTCCGACATTGTAGCAGCTTCTAAAGCACTGTGAGATAATGATGGGGAAGCAGTGAAGGATGTGCCCTGATATTCCTCTGTGGTCTCTTTTTGTAATTGTCGCCTGGATTTAAAGTTTATTTCATCTCCTACAACATCATCAATTTCGGAACTCTCAAGTACATTTTCTTTGCTTGGCCACATTTTATACTTAATAGAATGTGAAGGAGATACCAGAGCATCTTGGGACTTGCTCGATTTTACTGCCATCCATCCAGGGTTTTGAACTGATGTTTGAGACAATATGCTGTCAACTGAGCCTCCTAATTTATTCTTTGATTCTTTTAGTCCTGTGTGTTTCCAGGTGCTTATAGGAAGATCCACAATGTCATTATTATTTTTGTCCTCTAAGCTGATAAATCCTTCAAGTTGGTTATTTACTCTGTTTGACATATGCTGGTCTCCACTAAAACTAATATCATCCATACTTCCGAAAGATAAACTTTTTTTTGGTTCCATTTCAGTCCTTACTGTTGATGGGTAATAAGTGTGTCATGGAACAATCAAGCCGAAAATTCTTTGCTTTCAATACTGCAAAACCAAGTGAATACACTGTATGAATATTAGAAATGTTGCTACTTAAAATGAATTATGAAAGTAGCTCATCAGAATAAACAAACCTAAACATGGATTCAGGTTTCTTCTTCAGTATAGTTTAAAACTGGCAACATATCACTGTCTACCATTTAAAATATACATTTTAATGTTGAATATTCCATTACTCTGTGCATGTGTTAAAAGGAGATGCATGTGATTTATTACATATTAAAAAAAAAAAAAAATTCGTACTCACCTCTATTTTGCAGCATCGGGGTGATGCTACAGCTGTCCCACGCTGGCTCTAGTCAATTACATAATAAAAAAAAAATAAAAAAAAATATATATATTGCAACGCTGTAAGTGCATACAAAATAAAATGTGAAATTGTATGAAAATAAAATCTCTATTCAAAAAATTCTAAAAATACACAAAAATGATGAAGTGTTCTAAAAATGAAATATCCCATGCAGGTCATAATATTTTTTAACCACTTAAGCCCCGGAAGATTTTACCCCCTTCCTGACCAGGGCCTATTTTGCGATTCGGCACTGCGTGACTTTAATGGACAATTGCGCGGTCATGCGACGCTGTACTTAAACGAATTTGACGTCCTTTTTTTCCCACAAACAGAGCTTTCTTTTGGTGGTATTTGATCACCTGTGCGATTTTCTGATCATGCGCTATAAACAAAAAAAGAGCGTCAATTTTGCAAAAATAACAATATTTTTCATGAAATTCCCCCCAAAAAAAAATTTAAAAATCTAATTTTTTTAACATTTTCGGCCAATTTGTTTTATGCTACATATGTTTGGTAAAAAAAAAAAAATGATTTGGTTTGCGCAAAAGTTATCGCGTTTACTAACAAAGGGAAAGATTTGTAATTTTTGTTGTTTTTTTTTAAATGCGTAATGGCGGCGATCTGCGATTTTTTTGCGGTACTGCGACATTGCGGCAGACAGATCGGACCCTTGACTGACATTTTTTACACTTTTGGGGTTACCAGTGACATTTCTACAGTAATCAGTGCTATACATATGCACTGTTACTGTAAAATGACACTGGCAGTGAAGGGGTTAACTTTTTTTCAGAGGGAGGGGTGGTGTGTGTCTCTAGGGGCGTGATTCTAACTGTGATTGGCTGTGGCTTGAGGTGTAGGAACAGTGATCAACGGTCCTACATAGTAGAACCGTATGATCACTATTCCTACACAGGGGAGAATGACAGGCGGCTTGTTTACATCAGCCGCCTGCCTTTCTCCCTCTGCACCGACGATCGCCGAGTGACCGGCGGACATTGGGTCCACCGGTCACACGCGTGGGGGGGTCCGTGACCGCACGGGAGCGGGAGCGTGCTCGCTCCCTAGATCCTCACAGGCTAGCGACGTAGTACTACGTCGCTCTGCCTGTGAGGGGCTGACCGCCGGCGTAAATAGTCGTGCGGCGGTGGGCAAGCGGTTAAATGAGGAAAAATGCCATGAATTTCGTCATAGCTCTTATCTTCTACAAATACCTCATCTGTGTTGATTTTACGGTTATTTTTAGCCTTAAACACATCCACAATCACAAAAAAATAAAAACAAAAGGGCTGCCAGACAAGTGTATATCTGAATACCAAAACAGAAAAAATAATATGTTGTCAGAGCTCAAATAGTCAAATGACAGCAGCGTGCAATCAGTGCAAATATACCAACACTTATATAAACAACATAAAAATATATTGCAGCGCTGTAAGTGCATACAAAATAAATGTGATTTTGTATAGAAATAAATTCCCCATTAACCACTTGTCGACCGCCCTACACAGATTTACTGCACCAGGGCGGCTTGGCTGCGCATAATCATGTAAATCTACATGATTATGTGCACGCCACCAGAGCTGTGCTCCAGCTGTGATTGGACACAGAGAGCCAGACTGTGGGAGGAGCGGGCTCAATCACCGCCGGCCTCCCGCTATCTTCCGGGAAACTGACAGGAGAGTTGCCTGCCTATGTAAACAAAGCAGGCGGCTCTCCTGTCAGACAGGCAAAGTGAGATTATGTGTTTCAGCTAAGCTGAAACACCAATCTCTGTGTGCCTGTCACAGAGGCCCCCCCCCCCACAGTTAGCAAGCACCTTTAGGCTTACATTTAACCCCTTGATTACCCCCAGTATTAACCCCTTCCCTGCCAGTGTCATTTATACAGTAACAGTGCATATAATTTAGCACTGATTACTGTATTAATGTCACTGGTCCCCAAAAAGTGTCACTTAGTGTTAGATTTTGTCCGCCGCAATGTTGCAGTCCCGCTAAAAATTGCTGATCGCCGCCATTACTAATCAAAACAAAAAATAAAAAGTCAAATATCCCATAGTTTGTAAACACTATAACTTTTAAGCAAACTAATTAAAATACGCTTTTTGGGATTTTTTTTTTTTACCAAAAATATTTAGCAGAATACAAATAAACTGATAAAAAAATTTTGATTTTCTAAATTTTTTTATTGGGAATGTTTTACAGCAGAAAGTAAAAAATATTGTGTTTGTTTTTTTAATTGTTGCTCTTTTTTTGTTTATAGCGCAAAATCTAAAACCACAGAGGTGATCAAATACCACCAAAAGAAAGCTCTATTTGTAGGAAAAACTGACATCAATTGTATTTGGGTACAGCGTTGCACGACCGTGTCATTTTTAGTTAAATTAACGCAGTGCTGAATCACAAAAAATGGCCTGGTCATTAGGGGGTAAAACCTTCCGGAGCTGAATTGGTTTAAACTTCAAAATTTCCAAGTGCAAAAATATTCTCAGGTGTCACCCGTGATGTCTTGCCTTCATCATATAGCTGAAATGCAGACTCACCAGAAGGAATTGCTGTCTAAACTATAGGACAGCAACAACGCCTTCAGCTACTGATGCGTTTCCTCTCTGGTTATTAAGGATGATCGAACTTTTGAAAAGTTCGGTTCGACCAGAACACCCGAATTTCCCAAAAGTTCGGTTCGGATTTCAGAACCCCATTGAAATCAATGGGACCCGAACTTCGGTAATCAAAAAACACAATTGTTAAGCCCTAAAACCCAATAAATGCCCCTAAAAAGTGCCTAGGGTCCTGGGTCATGCCCCATTAACTATTAATCACACACAAAAAAGTTCTTAAAAATTGTCATTTTTGATAAAAAAGGCAATTATTGAAAACATTTTTTAAAAAAAGAGATTTTTTGATTTTTACTTTGGATTTAGTATCTGGGGGGTCTAAAAGGTGTGCATGTGAAGTTTCAGCTCTGTAGCATGTCCAGAACCATGAAAAAAAAAAGATAAATTTTCAGTAGAACAGGGATGTGGGTCGGGACCCTCCTTTAACTTTAACACCTATATGATCTTTTTTTCTGGTTCTGGACATGCTACAGAGCTGAAACTTCACAGGTACACATTTTAGACCCCCCAGACACAAAATCACACAAAAAAAGTTCTTAAAAATTGTCATTTTTGATAAAAAAGCCAATTATTGAAAAATGAAAAAAAAAAAAAAAGAGATTTTTTGATTTAGTATCTGGGGGGGTCTAAAAAGTGTACATGTGAAGTTTCAGCTCTGTAGCATGTCCAGAACCATGAAAAAAAAGATAGTTTGTATTAGAAAACTTTCAGCACAGGAGGTTGGCTCCGCTGCTGGGGTTCTTTTGAGGCAGGCAAAACATCTGAACTTGTGTATAGTGGTATATATACACACATACATATATTTATATACACACCTAGACATATATAGGTGTGATAGTAGCAGAAATATATTACTGTAAATGATTTCATTAGCGCAAGCATATATTTCTGCTACTATCACACCTATATATGTCTAGGTGTGTATATAAATATATGGATGTGTGTATATACACCACTATACACAAGTTCAGATGTTTTGCCTGCCTCAAAAGAACCCAAAAAAATGCCAAAAAAAACGCTAGCGTCAAAAAAAAAATGCCCAGGTGTGTTTTTGCTGGCATTTTTTGGGGGTTTTTGGAGGCAGGCAAAACATCAGAACTTGTGCACAGTACCACTATACACAAGTTCAGATGTTCTTCCTGACTGCAAAGAACTCAAAAAAATGCCTTCTATTAAACCGGCAAGGTGTTACAGCAGCGAAGCCAACCCCCTGTCAGAAAGTTTTCTAATACAAACGATCTTTTTTTTTATGGTTCTGGACATGATGTCTGGTTCAGATGTTTTGCCTGCCTCCAAAACCCCCCAAAAAATGCCAGCAAAAACACACCTGGGCATTTTTTTTTGACGCTAGCGTTTTTTTGGCATTTTTTGGGTTCTTTTGAGGCAGGCAAAACATCTGAACATGTGTATAGGGGGTATGTATACACATATATGTCTGAATATATACCCCTAGACATATATAGGTGTGATAGTAGCAGAAATATATTACTGTAAATGATTTCATTAGCGCAAGCATTTATTTCTGCTACTATCACACCTATATATGTCTAGGGGTATATATTCAGACATATATGTCTATATATACCCCCTATACACATGTTCAGATGTCATGTCTGACATCAAACATGTCCTCAAAAAAGCACTGGCAGTGGCAGCCCCTGCAGCATAAAAAATGCTTGGCTGGTGAGAAGCCATATGGGTGTGCCGAAGCTATTCAGAGAAATGATCTTTTCTCTATAGCGGTCACCCTGCTATGGAAGGGTTTTGTCACCCTTCCATAGCAGTCACTGCCAGTTAACCCTACACTACACTACGGTCCCCTTACACTTAACACTTTCCCTACAGAAACTAAATTTTTGAAGCTAACTTAAGTGTAAAGGAGCACTCTAACTACACTAGATATCCCTTTCCTCACACTAAAAATAGCTAAATGACACTTTTAAAGTAAAATTAACAGAACTGCTTCCACTCTCTTCCATGTCCAGTATAACAATGCTGGGAATATGGCGGGGGCGATCTTATATACTGGGGGGCGTATTCACTAATGATTGGTCTAGGGACCCCCTAGTCACTCCAATCACATTCCTAGCATTCTCCTGCCCCCTCAATTGGCTTTTGCTAATGGTTCTGGTCCAATCACGGGCTTTTAAAGCCCATTTCCTGAAGCATTGCATTTTGGGCGGTTCTGGTTGCCGAATTCCGAACTTTTTGGGCAAAAAGTTCTAAATTCGGCCGAACCTCGAACACCCAATGTTCGGGCCGAACCGATGGTCGACCCGAACCGTTCGATCATCCCTACTGGTTATCACTGTTAAATGGTCAGATATAATGGATCTCCCAATTTTTAAGATGAGGCCATCAGGGAACTCTCAACCAGTCAGGCAGGATAAATCATCAAACGCAAGAAAAAAAATGCTCATAGTGTAGTATTTATTGTACTAAAGATAATAAAACAACAAATGTAAACGAAATGAAAAATCCTTAACTCACATCAACAGATCGCCAGACTATATGCAGAGAACCGGCAGTTTGATTTTAAGTAAAGGTCCATAAAGTGTATAGGGAGCATGTAGTGAAAAAAACACACTTACATAAGGTGCCGCCACACTAAACTTAGGGTTGCGGCTGGACCTTAGGCACATATCCAAGCTCAACGGCCGTTTTGCGCCACGTGCATCATCAGGAGTATTGAAAATATAACCTGTTGTATCTATATATATATATATATATATATATATATATACAGCCCTCATCTTGCATCAGATTTCCACTGATTGGGGACAACACGAGCGATAGAATGTCACTTCCAGTTTCACCGCCATTTTACTGTGGTCTATGAGGTAAAATCTGGTGACTTCATCATGTTACTAATACCAGCAACATAACTTCCAGTCTGGCGCCATATTGTGGTGGACCATTTAGCAGGAATTGGCAACAACGCCATAATATGTTGGTCAAAAATGCTACATCTGGTCTGGCGCCATAGTGAAGTGGAGCAGTCAATAAACAGGTGGGGCTGCACCATACTATAAAGCACCAAAAACTGAATATGGGACCTGCTCTTTAAATATTCAATAAAATGAGAGTAAAAATCTAATTACTGTATAGTTAAATGAATTGTAAAAGTTATAAAAAGAACAAATTCAATATCTAAAACAATATATATAAATATTAAATATTCCATGAAACTAAAAGATATATAAATGGGAATCTAATGTAGTAAATGAGGACTGCATATTGACATTTGACAACCCTAGGAAGTTAATTGGGAACAATATAAGAAATATAGAGGATAGTAAAGTGTATGAGCCGGTTCATGGGATGAGATGTCAAATGTCCCCATCAACACTCAACGAGTGTCGATGAAACAGTTGGCATTCCATTCCATGTTCAATCCCATTCCATGTTCAATCCCATAGGGGGAAAACATTTTAATTCATATAGCCATTTAATTTGTAACTTCAAAATCTCTCTGGTGCGATGACATCCCCTCCAGTTGGATTTAAGTTTTGCTATTTCTACAAATTTAAGGGAACTTGGGTTTCTCCTGTGACAGATTCTAAAATGAGCGGATAGGTCAGTATTGCCAACCTACCAGATTGAAATTTACTCACACGACATCCAAAATTTACTAGCACAGCTAAGTTTTTACTGGCATTTTACAAAAGATACAAAACTACAATTTAAAGTGCAAATTTATGTATTTAAGCTGCGACTACTATATGCAGATAGCAATGTGATTTAAAGTGAGTATCAAGGTAAAAAAAAACATATTGCTGTTATTTTCGATATAATAAGGGCGGATTATTTAGCCCATCAGTTTTTGTCACCTATTTCCAACTGAAGAGATTTCCCTTTAATTTGTGTTCCATAGCCACCACAGAAAGTGAGGGAAAATCCCAGGTAGGCGCTAGGATCACCAGAATTTATGTTCCCAATTCTAAAGACCTCCTGTCTCCATCACACCATCCCTTCATTCCCTCCTGTTTCCATCCTTCCACCACCTCCTGTATCCATCCCACCATCCCTCCAACACCTCCTGTCTCCATCCCTCCATCATCGCCTGTCTCCATCCCTCCACCACCTCCTGTCTCCATCCCTCCATCACCTCATGCCCCCATCACCTCCTGTCTCCATTCCTCCATCACTTCCTGTCTCCATGCCTCCATCACCTCCTGCCCCCATCGCCTTCTGCCTCTATACCATTATCACCTTCTGTCTCCACCCCTCCATCCCCTCCTGTCTCCATCCCACCGGCCTCCATCCCTCTAGTCTCTATCTCCTCCTGCCTCCATCCCCTCATCACCTCCTGCCCCCATCCCTCCATCACCTCCTGCCTCCATCCCTCCATCACCTCCTGTCTCCATCCCTCCATCACCTCCTGTCTTTATCCCTCCATCACCTCCTGTCTCCATCCCTCCATCACCTCCTGTCTCCATCCCTCCATCACCTCCTGTCTCCATCCCTCCATCACCTCCTGTCTCCATCCCTCCATCACCTCTTGTCTCCATCCCTCCATCACCTCCTGTCTCCATCCCTCCATCACCTCCTGTCTCCATCCCTCCATCACCTCCTGTCTCCATCCCTCCATCACCTCATGTCTCCATGCCTCCATCACCTCCAGCCTCCATCACCTCCAGCCTCCATCACCTCCAGCCTCCATCACCTCCAGCCTCCATCACCTCCAGCCTCCTTCTGTCCTTTGTTGCTCCATCATTCCTTTATTCATTCCATCCAAAACTCCATCCCCTCCTCTATTTATTACCTCATCATTTCATCACATTCTCCCTCCATCTCTCCATAACTCCATGTAGCCATCCTTCTATCCACAAAGGTGATTACAAGCAAGACTGCATGTACATATGTTGGAAGTATCATCTGATATTTTAAGGTAAGGAAGTCTGAGAACGCATGCTTGCCTTGCTTCTGCCCTCTTCCCCCTCAAAGAAACAGATAATTAAATAATCTCTAGTTGCCACATCCTACCTTCATGTCTGTGACTGTCATGTCTTCACTCTGAGGAGCCCTTCTCTGCTGTGGCAGCAAGGCACCGCCGAGAAAGAGTGCCTTTGATTTAAAAATGGCGCCAGGTGGCGCCATTACATAATTGCGCATGCGCCCGCCCGGCCGAACTTGTACAAGCTTTCCTGAGCCCGGCAGGCATTGGAACGGCGCATGCGCGGTTATGATGTTGGCCCGCAACCTTTTTTTTACAGGTACCGCTGCCCGCAATGGGCATTTACGGGCAGCTTGAAAATGGGCTAAAATTTACGGGCTGCCTGTAAATTAACGTGCGGTTGGTAACACTGGGATAGGCTATGGTGTCTAGGGCCTTTCCTGATGTTTTAAACATGTTCTCGTAACCTGATTCTCAATCTCCTGGTGCTTAAAACCCAAGTTCATACTGATGTGGCTGCGGGTCACGGTAGGAAATCTGGTGCGTCCCTGTTCACTGATTCAGGTGCGAATCAGGTCTGAATGTTTGCCTGAATTCACACCTGAAACTGAGCCGAAGATGCTGAGGTCCAAAAGGCCTTAGACTAGCCAAAGCTGCAGAAACAGTGTTATTTATTCATAACAGTAGGTACCTGCAGTTGAAATTTGGTTAGGCTTACATGTACCCTACCAATTCATGTAAAATGCAAATTGTATTACTTGTAGGGATCCCCATATACCTTGGCTGTGATAAAATGCCTATGCCTATCCCATGTCATGACAGCAGTTGTCACCTATCCCTTTTTGAAATCAGGACAAAAGAAAAATTAGTCTTGAACCAAGCCACAAATAAGTATATATATATATATATATATATATATATATATATATATATATATCTGTCCGCTTATCACTGTAAATCTGTGTTCAGCACTTACTGCTAGGTGGAACCTTTCTGCCTTCCTTTTGGTTCCCTGAGGAATATTTAATCAGCAGAACCGCTAGACCACTGCTCCTACTCCTCCTTCTCAGCTCTGAGGTAAACTTTCTGGTGACTCAGATTTCATACAGAGCATGTCAGCAGCATTTAATGGAAAGGCGATTGCTAAAGAGAGGATTGCTAAAGTTTAAAGTTTTAGCACCCCTTGGCAAGCGGAGCGAGGTATACAGTAAAAGTGCATATATATATATATATATATATATATATAGAAGTATATATGTTGTTAAACATAAATTGTGTCCATGCTGTTAGTTTAAATATGCTATAGATAATCCAAAGCATCTTGCATGTGGCCATGTTTCCTTAGATGTTTTAATGTCATATCGATTTGTGTGCAGACCAGTGGCGGCCCGTGCATAGCGGGCGCCAGGGCGCCGCCCCCCTACCCCTGAAAAAAAGAAAAAAAAATGACAAATAAAGTTTTACAAAAAAAAAAAATTGGGTTCGCCGGCCTTTGTAATGGAAGTGGTGGCTAGGGGGGGGGTGGGGTTACGTCCCAGAAGAGGCGCCGATCGGCAGCCTTCTGGGGGCGTAACCCGATCGCAAGTCCTTGCGATTGGACACCCCCACTTTCGGATATCCTGGCTGTGATTGGTCCAGCCTGGACCAATCATCATCCAGGACATCCGATCCCTGACGTCACAATGGGGGCGGTGCCGGTGCGTGAGTCAGTCACTCACCGTCACCGCCACTCGGAGGACGAGGGAGAAGCCGCTCTCCTTCCCGCCGCCGCCGCTGCAGAGAGGACGGACTGGATCGAGGAGGGAAGAACCCGCCGCCGCCGCCGCAGCCAGGTAAGTGCATTAAATTGAAGGGAGCACCCACGCTGCACTCTGCATTGATTGGGGGACAATGCTGTGGGCACTCTGCATTTATTGGGGTACATTGCTGTGGCACTCTGCATTTATTGGAGTACAATGCTGTGGGCACTCTGCATTGATTGGGGGACAATGCTGTGGGCACTCTGCATTTATTGGGGTACAATGCTGTGGGCACTCTGCATTGATTGGGGGACAATGCTGTGGGCACTCTGCATTGATTGGGGGACAATGCTGTGGGCACTCTGCATTTATTGGTGGACAATGCTGTGGGCACTCTGCATTTATTGGGGTACAATGCTGTGGTGCTCTGCATTTATTGGGATACAATGCTGTGGCACTCTGCAATCATTGGGGTACAATGCTGTGGGCACTCTGCATTTATTGGGGTACAATGCTGTGGCACTCTGCAATCATTGGGGTACAATGCTGTGGCACTCTGCAATCATTGGGGTACAATTCTGTGGCACTCTGCAATCATTGGGGTACAATGCTGTGGGCACTCTGCATTTATTGGGGGACAATGCTGTGGGCACTCTGCATTTATTGGGGGACAATTCTGTGGGCACTCTGCATTTATTGGGGTACAATGCTGTGGGCACTCTGCATTTATTGGGGTACAATGCTGTGGCGCTCTGCATTTATTGGGATACAATGCTGTGGCACTCTGCAATCATTGGGGTACAATGCTGTGGGCACTCTGCATTTATTGGGGTACAATGCTGTGGTGCTCTGCAATCATTGGGGTACAATGCTGTGGCACTCTGCAATCATTGGGGTAAAATTCTGTGGCACTCTGTAATCATTGGGGTACAATTCTGTGGCACTCTGCAATCATTGGGGTACAATGCTGTGGGCACTCTGCAATCATTGGGGTACAATGCTGTGGGCACTCTGCATTTATTGGGGTACAATGCTGTGGGCACTCTGCAATCATTGGGGTACAATTCTGTGGCACTCTGCAATCATTGGGGTACAATGCTGTGGCACTCTGCAATCATTGGGGGACAATGCTGTGGGCACTCTGCATTTATTGGGGGACAATGCTGTGGGCACTCTGCATTTATTGGGGTACAATTCTGTGGCACTCTGCAATCATTGGGGTACAATGCTGTGGCACTCTGCAATCATTGGGGTACAATGCTGTGGCACTCTGCAATCATTGGGGTACAATGCTGTGGGCACTCTGCAATCATTGGGGACAATGCTGTAGCGCTCTGCAGTGATTGGGGACAATGCTGTGGCGCTCTGAATTGAAAGGGGCATGCACGCTGAACTCTGCATTGTGGGGGCACAGCACAGTGTTCATTGCATTGAAGGGGGCACAGCACAGTGTTCATTGCATTGAAGGGGGCACAGCACAGTGTTCATTGCATTGAAGGGGGCACAGCACAGTGTTCATTGCATTGAAGGGGGCACAGCTTCAAAGTCACGCAATTTTTTTACTGCGTTTTTTGGCGCGAAGCAATACCTATTACATTTTTCTTTTTGCGCCCCCCCAAAAATTTTGAGCACCAGCCGCCACTGGTGCAGACAACTGTAATCCACCTTGTAATTTCACATTTGTAATTTAACCTTGTAACCCCCTTTTTGGTGATCACTGTAAACAAATGTATTGTATGTTGTTTACAGTTTTCGCGGTGCTATGGTGCTTATGCTTATGGTTTACGGTGCTCAAGGTGCTAAAGAGATTAACGTTCAACCCTCCTGCACACCTTTGATGCAAAAGAATAAAAGTACTGCACCTGTCATCAGAAGCTCTCCTCTCGTTATTCACTCGATGCCAAAGGGGGCGCTACAATATATATATATATATATATATATATATATATATATATATATATATATACTGCATATGACTGAGAAATCTGTCATGAATTCATGGTGAAGGTCAGACTGTGCTCGGGATCCTTATCAACCAAATCACTTGGGGACAGAGCCCTAATGCAGAACTGCAGAACAAATTATAGCACTGTATGGGTTTCAACACTTACCCTCCCCCCCCCCATTAATTCAGAAAGGGTAAGGGTCCCCCCCCCCATTATGTCAGAAAGGGTAAGGGTCTCAGGAGTAAATCTTTTCCACATCAGAAGCTTCTTTATCTTTTATTCCTTGCCTATGTTCCAGTTTTTTTTTTTGCTGGTGCCATGTCTGCCCTTGGTTTCTGTTTCAGGGTGGCTCCTTTTTCTTGCAGCATCCTTCTGGAGAAACTCTTGCATTCAGGGATTAGCCCCTGTTTACACCGGAGTGACTTGTAATGCGATTTGACAGGTCAAATTTCATGACAGTTTGCGACCTATTGTTGGCAATGGCACTGTTCCAAAAGGTGCGATGCCGACTTTCCGGTGCCCTATCTTTTTGAAAAAGTCGTTCCTGCACTACTTTTGCCAATTTAGGTGCGACTTGCATTAAAATCTGTGCATGAAGGCGCACAGATGTCTTCCAAGTTGCACCTGAAGTATCACTGACATGCTGCCTTGAAATCGTGTGATTTCAGATGAAGTCGCCTGATTCCAAAGCTGCATTCATTGTGAACGAGGACTCAAAGTTGTGTCCCCCTGCTCTGTGTGTATTAATAGGAACACATAACCAGGCGCTTAGGATGGCAAGACACTCCCCTGCTCCTAACTTCTTCAAACTAAAAGACTAATTGGAGACTGCACTCTCCACTTTTAACTTTCTTATGCAGACCAGAAGGTTAGGGAAGCACCACTAAGAGAGCAGGAGCCAGCAACCTTAAAAGCTGTAAATATGCAAGTTTAGTGGGCAATGTTTATTTTGATGTGTTCAATGTAATATGATAAAAATGCTGAGGGATTAATACTACTGTAAGTTTCATTGGTACATACATAGATGTTTCTGTACAATTGTCTAATCTTGTAGAGGTGGTTCTAAAAGGGTACAGTTGAGAGTGCAGATATTTCTCTACCACTGCCAGGGCGATGGTGGTGTTGGGACAGTTTTACGAAAATAGAGCAAAGAAAACAGGAGGAGGTATGTTCATTCCAGAATCTGTCCGACGACCCCTATGTCTTTCAATACACCTAGTGAAATGTGCCTGTGAAAACTAACACATTAATAATATATACTTACATAAAATGTAGAGTCATGTGATTTATTGAAAACTTTCCTCCACAATGCAAATAGCAAAAGCAATTTCTCCAACAGCGATCAGTCTCATAAGACCCCTGACAGGAAACAGTTGGTGATTTGCTGAGCCATTAATTCACTATGTCCTAGCCTCTGCTGTGTCAAGAAAGGTGTTGTATTCCGCCAAAAAACACTTTAGTGATCGATCTCTTGAAGCTGATGTTTTATGGTGCCATTAATGAAATGTAACCAGGAGGCTGTTATCCCCTCTAATCATACTGGAAAGCACTGCGTTAAACTTGATGAACCATAATTAAGCATGCCCTAGCTCCCCTGGAATAAAACAAACAGCATAAAGTTTCATGTGCTTCACAGGCTAGCCAAAAACTTATACAGCGACAGTTAAAGCCTTTAAATTGTGTCAGCATAATAATCAGCAATCTAAACTAGCTGAAGATACGTGTTTGCTGACAAAGAGATCTCTTAAAGGGCATGCATAGTACTTAACAATAAAATGAACGGAACAAGTTTTACCAATGTGTTAAAACAAAGTTTATAATTGCAGTTGGTAAATACACGCAATATGTACACCCAGTTTCTATTAGCTATGTAGATAAATATGTGTAATGCATGGAAGCAGCTATATCTGATTATTACATAGTGATTGTACATACAGCTAAGGCTCCCACAGACCGCTCGAAAACTGAGTCATGGCCGGCCCTTTAAGCACTACCCAACTCAACAAAAAAGAATTTGAAACCTAAATGAGCCAGGTGGAAAATTATCTGCCAACAGTCACTTCCAACCAGATGCAATTACTGTTTGGCAGCACCAGCGGCCATGGGTGCCACAGCTGCCTGGATACAATAGAGTGTAGAAAAAGAAATGTGTTACGGACTAAACTGCCAAAATTTGAGTTGTCTATGCCCATTGCCCAGCCTAAAGGCCCATACACACAATAAGGTTGGAAGAAAAGACGAAAAACTGACCCATTATCTGACCATTAGTATAGTGCTTTCAACAGCCGATTCTGACTTTTTTCGGATGACAAAAACTGAAGGTGCAGGCTAGAAAATTTTTATCGCAAGTGAACACGATGTCTGATTTTGGTTTAATGTGTACAGTAATCGTATGGAAATAACTGAATAGAAAAAAATGTGCATGCTCAGAAGCTTAAAACAACCCTACACTTCCTCTTCTACAACCTTAGTATATAGCTACGTTCGACTTTGTCGGCCAAGAATTTTCATATAAGTCTATATACCATTCCAACTGCATCATTATATGTACTTTTGCACTTTCATTAAAAATCAAATGATCGGTCATCTGATTTTCTCATCGTGTGTAGGAGGCTTTAGTCTAGGTTCACATCTATGCGGCTGCGCTTGATGTATTTTTCAGGCACGTTTTTCAGTGCGTTTCGCGTTTACGTTTTTATGCATTTTTTGCATGCAGTTTTCCTACATACTCCCCACTGACAGCTAAATGTAAAAAAAAAAGTTGACGGCAAAAAAAAATAAATAAATTTGTGGAAAAAAAAGGGAGTGGAGTCCCCCCCAGGTCCATACCAGGCCCTTTGGGTCTGGTATGGATTTGGAGGGGAGACCCCCACACTAAAATTAAAAAGAAAAATGGTATGGGGTCCCTCCCATAATCCATACTAGACCCTTATCTGAGCATGCAGCCTGGCAGGTCAGGAATGGGAGAGTACGAGCGAGCGCCCCCCCCCCCTCCTTCTGAACCATACAAGGCCGCATGCCCTCAACATGAACAAGGTTGCTTTGAGACAGGAGGTCTTAGCCCCCCCACACCCCAAAGCATCTTGTCCCAATGTTGATGGGGACAAGGGCTTCTTCCCGACAACCCTGGGCAATGGTTGTGGGGGTCTGTGGGCAGAGGGCTTATCGGAATCTGAAGCTGAAAGCCCTCTTTAACAAGGGGACCTCCAGATCCCAACACCCAGCAATTAACGACACCCCACTATTGGTTTTTAAAATGCAGCCTGATTTGCAGAATCAGATTACAAGGCTGTAAACACCCATGTGATCTGATTCTGGTGTGGACAAAAAAAAAAAAGAGTCCTGTACTAGTTTAGTGCGAATGCTGTGTGATTTGAGCCATACAAATCCAATCCATTGCTCAATAGCACACCAGAGACACTGCATGTAATTCGAATGTACTGCGATTCCTGTACAAATTACATGCTGTGTCTCGCACTGCAGCAGTGTGAACCCAGGCTTAAAGAATAGTTTTGAACTTTCCTCCTGCTGGTTTGAGGTCATGTCCCCGTGTTCTTGATTTTGGCTTCATAATAAACATGGGTGCAATGTCCCATATGGTGCCGTTTGTTTATCCGTTCCAAACAGAGTGGAGCTGTGCCCGGGCAGCCTCAATGGAAATGGAGCGGGTTGCTCGGACTCCCTGCAGCTATTATTTTGACAAGTATGCAGAAACAGTTGCACTGACCCAGATGAACCTGTCCTTTCATACCTGTCAAAATCAGAGATACAGGTGAATCCGTAGAGCTGCTCCATTCCCATTGCCAAAAGCAGGCTGCCTGTGCATAGCCCCATTCTGCCTGGAACAGATTTTTAAAAAGGCTCTTCATACTGCACAGGGTAATGCGCCCATGTGAATGAGCCTTAACAGACCTCCATAGAGACAGAAGAAAACAAAAGCCACTATGCAACACTCTGCATTGTAGTGTGCTGCAGTGTGGTTGTGTTTACAACCAGCCCTTACAACTTATGCTTTGTATAATGTGAAGGGTTGTGTGCTGTGTTGTTACAATGCATCACACTCTTGTTTTTTTTTTTATCAACCAAATTGAAAATGGCACAATTAACCACTTCTGGACCGGAAGATTTTCCCCCTTAATGACCAGGCCATATTTTGCGATTCGGCACTGCGTTATTTTAACGGACAATTGCGCGGTCGTGCGATTCTGTACTCAAATACAATTGATGTCCTTTTTCCCCCACAAATAGAGCTTTCTTTTGGTGGTATTTGATCACCTGTGCGAATTTATTTTTTGCGCTATAAATAAAAAAAAGAGTGACAATTCTGAAAAAAATAATATATATTTTTTTCACTTTCTGCTGTATAACATTCCCAAAAACTAAATTTAAAAATCAAAATTTTTTAACATTTTAGGCCAATTTGTTTTCTGCTACATATTTTTGGTAAAAAAAAATTGCAATAAGCGTATTTTGATTGGTTTGCCTAAAAGTTATAGCGTCTACTAACTACGGGAAAGATTTATGTCATTTTTGTTGTTTTTTCTTTTTTTTTTTTACTAGTAATAGCAGTGATCTGCGATTTTTAGTGGGACTGCGGCATTTTGGGGGACAGATCGGACCCCTAACTGACATTTTTGACACTTTTGAGGGGACCAGTGACATTACTACAGCAACCAGTGCTAAAAATATGCAATGTTACTGTAATAATGACACTGGCAGGGAAGGGGTTAACACTGTGGGTGATCAAGGGGTTAAATGTAAGCCTAGGAGAGTGATTGTAACTGTGGGGGGTGTGTCTTATGGAATGACCTCAGAGACCTGTGATCCTATATAGAAGGATCACAGGAGCTCTGTGATCATTCAAGAGAGAAGAATGGTCAGCTGTGTTTACAACAGCTGCCTGTCCTTCTCTCTCAGCGGGAAGCAATCGCGGGTGGCAGGCGGCAATTGGAGCCGCCTGCCCCGTGCATCGGAGAGACCCGCTGCTGAATGGGGGCGGGAGCGCGCAGTCGCCGGCGCGTGCTCGCCTCCTAGCTGCCGGTGCGTGACCAAGGTAGCCCTACGTCGGTTCACACAGGAGGGCCAGCCTGCGGCAGTATATATGCGGTGGGCAGTCTGGAACCAGTTAAAACCAAATCATTTGACTTTATGCACTGTAGCATGTGGTGACTTGTTACATTTTGTGATCCACACACCAATCCACAAGACTTAAGGGCCATACACACTATAAGATTTTCTGAAGACTTTTTCCTTTAGACTAACCAAAACCATATAATATGAGGTCAAACCTAAATACTTTCAATTTGTATGCAATCTGACATTTGTGAGGTTATGGTGTGAGCAGGGCACGTAAGAAACAATGGTTTTCTATGTGCCCTTGCGTTAAACCTTCATATATCAATGCATGTCAATACACCTGATGAAATCGAGCCCTTGGTGCTTGGGGTGTCTTTCAATATGAATCTCATGATATTTTGTGCTCATTGAAATGCACCCTCTGCCATTATGTGCTAATTTAAGGTCTTGATGATTTAAGTCACAGAATTATGGCAACGTTGAAAGTAGTAGGTGAGCGCCAAGAGACTAATGAGATCTAAAGAAAGCACAAGGAGTATTAATAGGATGGAGTAAGACAGAATTAGAAGAATGGAAGAATGATGGTCCCATGCAGTGAAGTACAAGTTCAATCTAAAAAATCCAAGGAGGAGGATGAATAGAGCTTATAAATATCACAGCACCCACTAACATTTAAATCTTATTTCATAAACAGCAGGCTCTAGCAATTTGTATTCATTGCTAGTGGAGCTTTATCTCAAGAGCTAATGGATATGTATTAAGTGAATAGTAGGTATTTTGAGCCATAAACAACAGAAGTGGGGAAATAGTGACATAATTAACACTTACTGCTGGGATAAGTTCTACTACCGTTCTTTTCCTTCTGAAAAAAAAAAAAAAAATGATATATATATATATATATATATATATATATATATATATATATATAGTGTAAGGAACAAGAATGCAAATGCATTAAAGGCATTGTATATTCCACGTACAGGTACAGGACATGTATTTTGGACAAGTGATCTTTTTTGCCTTGTGTTGTTAATTTTCATAGACTGCTAAAGAGGTACGAGCATGCAAATGTACTAATATACAGTACATATATACAATGCAATGTATAATATGCATTGTGCTGTGCCTTCTGATTGAAATTAAAGTGGAACAGGCGGTCATCAGAAAAGGAAATGGGGCAAAATCTCTCCAAATGAGATACAAACAGAAGTAACACTTTCCATTAGCTGAGTAGGGGTTACGATCATGGTCACGTTTTAACTGATGTCTTTGTCTCCCCTTGGAGATTTCCCCAGGTGGTCAGCAGAGCAGAAAATGAGAGGAAACCACCTCCAGGGAGGTAAATATTGGGTTGTAACCCTTCCACTATCTGAAATAAAATGACAAAAAAAAATAAAATAGGATACTGTATCTGTAAAAATATATTTTGTTTTAATCCCTTCATGCTGGCCGTACGCATATACACTATATTGTCAAAAGTATTGGGACACCTGCCTTTACACGCACATGAACTTTAATGGCATCCCAGTCTTAAGCCTCGTACACACGCAACGATTTTCCGCCGACCGGTCGTCCGTCTTTTGTCCAGAGTGGTGTTTTGTTGGTTGGAATGTGCCTAGACTGCACTGGACTTTTGTTGACCGACAAAATTCTACTTCAGAAGTGATGTCATGTGTTGGTTTGCTTTCTTTGTGTTCTTTCTTCTTTGAGCATGTCCAGTCTTGCTCATAAGATTTTTTCCCTGTCGAAATCTGTACTGACTGCACGAAAATCGGCCGTGTTTTGACGGAGGACAAAAATTTTATAGCCTGCACACCAGATTTTTTTCAGCCGAAAATTCGGAGTCGGTTGTCGGAAGCATCATACTAACAAGCCGAAAATCGGCAGATCGGACGCTGGACAAAAATTCCCTGCCGAATTTCAACGCGTGTGTACGGGGCTTTAGTCTGTAAGGTTCAATATTGAGATGGCCCACCCTTTGCAGCTAGAACAGCTTCAACTCTTCTGGGAGGGCTGTCCACAAGGCTTAAGAGTGTGTCTATGGGAATATTTGACTATTCTTCTAGACGCACATTTGTGAGGTCAGGCACTGATGTTGAACGAGAAGGCCTGGCTTGGAGTCTCTGCTCTAATTCATCTCAAAGATGTTCTATCGGGTTGAGGTCAGGAATCTGTGCAGGCCAGTCAAGTTCCTCCAAACCCAAACTCGCTCATCCAAGTAGTAAGGGAGAAAATGTACCTGTTTGCAAAATTCCTTAACACACTATGAAAAAAAATGTTTTTTTTCAAACTTTTCTGACTTTTTTTTGTTTCTTTAGCAAAAAATAAAAAACCCAGTGGTGAATAAATACGACCAATAGAAAGCACGTAGGTGCAGGCAAATCTGTACTGATGTACATGGGGGAGAAAGGGAGAGTGGTGGCTGCTGGGAAATGAGGCAATCAGGCAAGAACAATTTCTGTTTTTCTGTACACTAGACTTTTTTGAATCCAAACATTTTTTTATCTTAATGCATTCCCTGCATTAAGGTAAAAAAATGCTGCAATACCTGCCCCCCATCCCTAAACACTTACCTCGCTCCTGGGAGGGGGGGGGGCACGGCTGAGCCATGCTGTGTGTGTCTAGGGAGACACCCTGCCCGCTTGGGATTGTGCACACACAGTTGCCCCTTAGCAGGCGAGGGGGCACCTTAAAGAAGCAGCAGAAGAGGAGATAAGGAATTGCTGTAGCGTCACTACTTTACAGGTTAACATGGAGTAAGCAGATCAAAAATAAGAAAAATAAAATATTGATAAAGCCCACAAATTCTTTTCTTTACAACACTGCTGTTCTTTCATATTTGTCATACAAAATGACAAATGCAGTCATTTGGATTAGGCTACAGTCCCAAGGCGATGGTGGGCAGATAATTTGCTGCATTCAGAGGTGGCTAAACACTGCCTCTGGATGCAGCAACACTCGGGGGATGATTTACGGAAGACCAATTTAATGCGCACTTTTAGAAGTGCAATTGCACTCTGCAAAGTCAGTTGCTCCAGAACTTAGTAAATGAGGGAGAGCTTTGCTGACTTCCATCATCCAATCAAATAATGTTTTTTTTTATTTTCCTTGCATGTGATTGGTTGCTCTTTGTAAAGTGAAGCTTTCCCTCATTTATTAAGCTCTGGGGCAACTGCACTTTCAAATGTGCACAGTCTGTTTGCCTTTAGTAAATCAACCCCTCTGTGTCATGTATACAGTAGCTACATACAAACTAGCCAATTAGCTGCAGACAGTGTGTGTGGCCAAACCTCCGCAGAAATGCCAACCCTGGATGCACACTGGCAGCATCTAGAGGCGATCAGAGGCACTATTTGTATGCGATTGCTCTGACGGGTGGTTACATGTGAACAGCAGTGGCACGGACCAATGATTTATACTGAATAAAAATTTGACAGCTGCCACTCTCAGCAGCAGCTTTGTGCACACATGGCAGTGTTGAGATCTTAGTGATTCTTGTGGGCAGTTGCCCCTGGCCGCTTCAGTGTGAATGTCGCCTTAAGCTGGATACACACTATATCCACTATCCACTATACCCAGCTCTTGACAGAAAAAAATGCAAAGATTTTTTTTCCTTTAGATTTACCAAAACCATATGCAAGGAGGTCAAACCTAAACATTTTTAATTTGTATGCAATCAGACAGGCCCTTGCACTACATGCTAATGCTAATGCTAAAGGTAAAGGTAAAGCTAAAGGAAATCTAACAACAAAAGTTGTATAGTGTGTATCCAGCTTAGGGCTGGCCTTACACACAGCAAATTTGCATGATTCCCAATCAATACAGACAGCACTGACAAGGGAATCAGCAATTTAGGGGGGGGGGGGGGGGGTGAGCCGTTGCAGCTGGGAGAAGACAGTGAATATTGCTAGCGACTTTAGCAGCTGCTAGCGATAATCGCAAAAGAATCAGGCACGGTGGTTGTTCCCCAGTTGCTCAACTTAGTACATTCAGCCTACCCAATAATGGTTCAAATCTCGGCCGGGTGGGTTGTTGTACCCAAATTTATTGAACTATCAACTTGGTACATTCAGTCTGCCCATTAATAGTTCAAATCTCGGCCGGGTGGGTGGTTGTACCCAAGTTGATTGATCGATCAATCAACTTGGTACATTCAGCCTGCCCATTAATGGTTCGAATTTTGGCCAGGTGGGTGGTTTTACCCAAAATGATTGATCGATCAATCAACTTGGTACATTCAGCCTGCCCATTAATGGTTCGAATCTTGGCCGGGTGGGTGGTTGTACCCAAGTTGATTGACCGATCAACTTGGTACATTCAGCCTGCCCATTAATGGTTCGACTCTTGGCCGGGTGGGTGGTTGTACCCAAGTTGATTGATCGATCAACTTGGTACATTCAGCCTGCCCATTAATGGTTCGACTCTTGGCCGGGTGGGTGGTTGTACCCAAGTTGATTGATCGATCAACTTGGTACATTCAGCCTGCCCATTAATGGTTTGAATTTTGGCCGGGTGGGTGGTTGTACCCAAGTTGATTGATCGATCAATCAACTTGGTAAATCCAGCCTGCTTGTTGACGGTTTGAATCTCAGCCGGTTTGAACTGTGTATGGCCGGCCTTAAGCCCGTAGATACGATCAGAAAATTGTACACAAAATCCTGCTTGCGAAGTGTTTGTACAGTAATGTTAGTTAGTACACATCTTTCAGGTGAAACTATCCAAAAAGGACAAACAGGAAAACTTTTCTCGTACGATACCAGATCGTGCGCTTTTCGTTTAATCAGTGCAGTTTTCATCTGAAAATACAATACAAACATGCTAATGCTAAAACACATTACATCCCCTCTGAATTTTTATTCTGTTGTACAGGAAAAGAGGGACACCTGAGGAGGAAAGGGGACAGTCCCCTAAAATGATGGACATTTTGGAGCTTTGAAAACCTAATTTTTTCAGAGCAAATCTTATAAAATGGCATTTAAAATTTGCATTACAAATACATCTCTGTATACATATATATATATATATATATATATATATATATACATACATACATACATACGTACATACATACATACATACATACATAAAAGTATAAGTGCGGTATATGATGACAGGCTACATTGGAATTTGTCCTGTAAGAAACATAAAATTGCATTCTCCTGATAGAAACCAAATAAACATTTAACATACCTGTATGGCCAATCGTCTGATGCTGAGGTCCCAATTCAAATATTCAGTGTACAATAAAGTTGCAGCTGATATTTTCTGCTGTATACACTTTGTATCTTGCCAACTAGTACCTTAGCTGCAGTTAAAGCCAAGCTGACCCCAGCTTAACTGCTCCGCCTCGAATTAACTGAAAGTGTTGTACATGTACAAAAGAAAAGGCAGCACCTTGTGTTTATAGTAGAATGCAGACTAATCAGCCAAAGAAAGTAGCCGCAATCCAAACAGACAAGAGTCAGGTAGCAACCTGAGGCCTGAGCAAACACCCTCAGGCACAAAGCATTGTCATTGATTCTCTGTTTACAGATCTGTTCAGAGTGTGGCTACTTTTCAGACCGTCAAACACATGGGTGTGTGTAACAGAATTTCCTAGGTCCTACATGTACTTCCTGCTTTTGCTGGTATCTTATTGTTATTACTAATAATCAATGAAGTAGCATTGATTATAAAACAAAAATAGCCACAATAATTACTAGCAAACGTGCAGAAGGGACTACAGTTGATGGAATTAAGAGCTGCTAACAGTCCTTGCATTTTGCTTATCCTATTCTAATGCCCTTTTCATGCTGATTTGTATTAACCACTTCTGGACTGGAAGGTTTTACCCCCTAAAGACCAGGCCATTTTTTTTGCGAAACAGCACTGCTGTGCGACGCTGTGCCCAAATAAAATTGATGTCCTTTTTTCCCCACAAATAGAGCTTTCTTTGATCACCTGTGAGACTTTTATTTTTTGCGCTATAAACAAAAAAAAGAGCGACAATTCTGTAAAAAAAAAAAACAATTTTTTTCACATTCTGCTCTATAACATTCCCAATAAGAAAAATATAAAAATCAAACATTTTCATCATTTTAGGCCAATTTGTATTGTGCTACATATTTTTGGTAAAAGAAATCCCAAAAGGTGTATTTTGCGCAAAAGTTATCACGTCTACAACCAAGGGGAAGATTTATGTCATTTTTATTTATATTTTTACTAGTAATGGTGGCGAGCAGCGATTTTTAGCAGGACTGCAACAAGATCGCACCCCTAACTGACATTTTGTTAAGATTTTGGGGGAACCAGGGACATTACTACAGTAGTCAGTGCTGAAAATATGCACTGCTACTGTAATAATGACACTGGCAGGGAAGGGGTTAACTCAGGGGCAATCAATGGGTTGTGTATGCCTAAGGGGTGTTTTCTAACTGTGAGGGGGATGGGCTTGTGGAATCAACACAGAGATCTGTGTTCCTAAATAGGATGATCACAGGCGCTCTGGGCTGATTCCTGAGAGAACAACCATCTGCTGTGTTTACAACAGCAGTCCGCTGTTCTCTCTCCACAGGGAGCGATCACGGGTGCCCGGTTACAACCGTGGTCGCCAGCCCCATGAATCAGTTTCCCCGCTGGCTCCCACGGAACGCCGTACAGTGGTATATCTGTGGCAGGCACCTGGCAAGTGGTTAAAAACATATACATTTACACATGTGTTTTGGTGTGATACAGTACACTTTAGTATGTTTTAACAGATACAGCATGTTATTTCGTATTACATGTGTCCTGTATTGCACGTTAATACTTACCAATAATGCCATGTTCTACCATGCCTGCGTGAGTTTCCTCCATGTACTCGGGTTACCTCTCACACTCCAAAGACATGCTGGTAGGTAAAAAGGGCTCCTGCCTAAATTGGCCCTCAGCCCCTAGGTACCGACAGTACACAAACATGCTGCCTCTCGGCAGGTGGGCCTTAGCACTAAACGGACACGTATTTGCCTACATTTAGCCGACACATCTGTGCCGAGAGAACACACCCAGCGCACCCCCGACACAGTTACTGGCTGCTATTGGAAAGCTCTCCGATCATATGATCGCTGTGACAGCCAATCACGGCAGTCGAATGTTAATAAACCCGCCCCCCCCCCCCCCCCCCCCAGGATCTGAGACCTCTTGAAGGGCCGGGAAGCGCAGGCCAAAAGGGGTTAACATGTGTATGTATGCATGTGAGGTTGAGACCTTAGATTGTAAGCTCCTTGAGGGCAGGGATCAATAGGAGTATACAATATATATGTAAAGTGTTGTGTAAATTGTCAGTGCTATATTAATACCTGTAATAAATAAATAATTGGCATATCAGATTTTTTATTTTAGAATAGAAGAAAACTATTGAATATAGAGAACCCCAGGACTTCCAGAGTGTTCTCCAATAGTAAAGCTGGGTTCACACGGGTGTATACTCAGTTTTTATGTGTTTTACCTGCATCTTCAGCCACAGTCCTATCGATTTTAATTAGTTTACACATTTTTGCCACATTTCTTCAAAGGACTTTTGATACACTTCCAAAAAAAAATGCATGATCTATAACATGGCCATGGGTGAAACACACAAACACCGTGCATACACCTGTCGTGCAGCCAAACCACAGTGCACCAGTGTGACCCCAGGCCTACAGCTGACCGCAATAGCATTAAAATTTGTTCCTAGCATGGCCCTGTCGGCAACACCTGAATGGATTTTTCAATCAACTTTTGTCTGTGCACCTGTGCAAAAAATTCTCAGCCGAACAGTACCTGTATGCAGTAAGGAGCAGGCATTGTTCAGGTATTGACAGCTGGCAACAATACAGCCCAAAGCGGGTGATTCATCCATACAAACTGTTTAGCAAGGATGGAGGAATTTGTTAGATTTCTTTTGTTCAGTCCCCAAGCTGAGCAACAATAAAAATCCGATAGGGTATGGCCAGCTTGACAAAGATATGTGCAGGCACATCTACATGCCTGCTTCTGAAGTGATAATAAAGTTCATATTTTTAAAATAAAAAAGATGTTATACTTACCTGCTCTGTGCAACATTATTTCACAGAGTTGTCCCTTATGTCCTTTCTTTCTCCTAGTGCCCCCTCAGCAAGATGGGTGCTAAGAAGGCACCTGTACGGGCCTGCTCTTGAACCAAGCTGTGTGCATCTATAGAAATAGAACCAGCAAGCCAACCCCCCCCCCCCCCAAGCTCTCTACTCACAGGAGTTTGACAGACAGCCGCAGGAGGCATAGGCTCCTGCATTCCTTTCTGTTTTATTTGGGGGGGGGTGCTGACCCATAATGCTCATACATCTGGGGGGGGGGGCATGCAGTTTAGCATTTTCGCCCTGGGTTCTAGATGACCTTGTCCCAGGACTGCATGCATATAACACGATTTGACTCTTCAATGGAGTTTAGGTGCTATGCAGGGCCAGGACAAGGGGTGGGCAGGAGGGACGGTTGCCCTGGGCGCAATGGTTTATTGCAGGGTTGGGGGGGCGCTTTGACCCTAAACCTAAGGGAAGGGAGGACGCAGTTTGGCATCCTTTCCCTGGGCGCTGGATGACCTTGTCCCAGCACTGGTGCTATGTTCAGGGTTTGCGGATTTTATTAAATGAATACAGTCGATGTCTAGCAAACCAAACTTGGTTTGTTTATCATTGCTGGGAATTGAGGCTAAAATGGAACCCGAAAAACCTATATAGCAAACAGTACACAATGCATAGTACTTACAAACTAATTACTTTATATATTTCATGTGTTTTTATAGTTTTCATCATTTTTATATGCATTAAAAGCTAATGGGGTTGGACAAACAAGTCATATATTATAGTTTGTCAAACTAAAAAATAAAAAGTTGATCTGTATACTGCATGTAAAGTTCATGCTATGGTAGTTATAAAAACTTCGAAATAATTTCTCAGTGACTTTTTCCAATGCCTGACATTTTTTTTTTGCATCCAGGATGAGATCTTGAATTTGGAGCAATAAAATATGGAAAAAATGAAGTTCCAGCTGACCTTCCTATCTTCATTAACACTTGGTACACCTTTGTTATAATTAAACAAATGGACCAATCACACATTGCTTACAAGTTAAGTACCTTTCATTAAATATGAGCATTCATTCTGTAGTCCTAAAATGGCTCAGGTAGCAGGTGTTAGTGTTTAATAACCCACTGCTAACTATACTGCGCACCGTCTTATTCAATTTCTCCTTGATATTAATGCATTTCATTAATGACTTAGCATTTTAAATTGAGTTCAATAAAAACTACTCTTGCGGGATGGCACAGCTGTCATTTATTTTGATTTCAGGGTATATATTGTTATCATCAGTCATATACACATATATATGTATATGTATATGAGACAATGGCATTTTTCTATTAAGTGCCATCTGTCATTGTTTAATTATCAATTTCAATAAAATAGCTTTTAATTAAATTGGTGCAACACAGACAATTGCTTAATAGATTTTTGAATACTTATAAGCAATATATTTTGCCGTTTTCAGGGTTATGGGTATAAGAAGCTTGGGTGCATTAAGCGTTTCATGGGCTTATGTTTCACAAATCTGGCAGATTAAACATGAGTAAGGGTGAGATGTGTCCTGCATAATTTACGAAAACTCTTGTTCGTTGGCAGCCCTGACATTTGTGACCGTGTATAATTATTATAGAGAGAGCAGTCAGTGGAAAAATTAGTTTTCAGCACTTCAGTCTTGGAGTTCACACTAGGACTTTGCCATAATTGTAAATTCCAGATAAATAAATATGAAAGTCTGTGTTATTACCAGTAAATGAAATATATATTGCAGCTTTACGGATTCAAAGGCGGGTTGTGAATTTATTTTCAGCATTAATTATTCAATCAATATATGGTATATTTTCTATTTAATTATACCATAAATTGTAACTGTCCTGTTCTTATTGTCCTCTAATGTAAAGTCATTACATTTTCATTTTCATTCAGAGCCTATTATTATATTTTTGATAAATTAGACCTCTGTTCTGAATCGGGCTTGCTATCCAGTATTCTACAAATAAATACATTATCAGTAAGTTCTGATTGGAGTATCCTTTTTTTTTTTTTTTTTGGTAAATCAACAGCTCTGGAAAGTAAAATATTTTGTTGTAGAGTTTTCTCTATTTAGCATCTGGGGCAGTTAGGACACAGAAGGCATGCTTTTCATTATATAAAGTATATTCAATTTGTGTGAAATGTCTATTGACAGAAGCGCAGCTCGGAAGCGAGCCTGCTTGAGTGCCCCCATAGCAAGAGACTTGCTATTGGGGGCACTGGGCAGGGGGGAGCCAGGACTGCCAGCGGGGGACCCAAAAAAAGAGGTTCGAGGCTGCTCTGTGCAGAACCTATGCACAGAGCAGGTAAGTATAGCACGTTTGTTATTTAAATAAAAATACAGCCTTTAGAATCACTTTTAAGCTAATCTAAACCAAAAATGGATGGGATTTAGTTTGCTAAAGCACTGTTTACCAATATAGTTATTGTTTTGAGTAAATAAAGTAGTAAATTACTGTTTTCAGCTTTTTTTGTTTCATTCTTTTTGTATTTCATACAGCTGATCTCCACCAGCCTCTTTTTAGCCATGCTATTAACTAACATGTTCGGGGCCTGTGTGGCCATGCTTTAGGCTTGTGTTGAGGGCATCAGTTTGAGAAGTTTCTGTGATCATTTAGAATTCATTGACAGATGCATTTGATTACACTTTGACCCACTATTGACCTGCTTCAGGAAGATTTGGTGATTCCATAGAGTTGAAGTGAACAAAAGACAGTTGACACAGACCCAGTTACAGTATTTGAGATTTTAGTAATTAGATTTTAGATCTACTTCAAAAAGAAGTCCCAAAGTTTGCATTATCACATATATCAACTGTGGCGCAACCTAGTGTTCACTACAATATATCACAAGTAACAGTAGGATAAGCAGGAAATCCTTCTTACTGAATCAAATGATAGGCTTTCGCCAGAATTTGATGAAGGATGTCTGTGGGTATCTTAAAATTTTAGATGGCAAAGTAAGGGTTTATATTCTCAAGGAGTTGAACAATACAAAAATAAATCTAGACACTGAAACACATAAATAATTGAGTTTGCACCTAAATCTAAGCAGCATATACAGTACTGTATTTAAGATGTACAGTGGGTACGGAAAGTATTCAGACCCCCTTAAATTTTTCACTCTTTGTTATATTGCAGCCATTTGCTAAAATCATTTAAGTTCATTCTTCTTCCTCATGAATGTACACATAGCACCCCATACTGACAGAAAAACACAGAATTGTTGACATTGTTGCAGATTTATTAAAAAAGAAAAACTGAAATATCACATGGTCCTAAGTATTCAGACCCTTTGCTCAGTATTTAGTAGAAGCCCCCTTTTGATCTAATACAGCCAGGAGTCTTTTTGGGAAAGATGCAACAAGTCTTTCACACCTGGATTTGGGGATCCTCTGCCATTCCTCCTTGCAGATCCTCTCCCAGTTCTGTCAGGTTGGATGGTAAACGTTGGTGGACAGCCATTTTTAGGTCTCTCCAGAGATGCTCAATTGGGTTTAAGTCAGGGCTCTGGCTGGGCCGTTCAAGAACAGTCACAGAGTTGTTGTGAAGCCACTCCTTCGTTATTTTAGCTGTGTGCTTAGGGTCATTGTCTTGTTGGAAGGTAAACCTTCGGCCCACTCTGAGGTCCAGAGCACTCTGGAGAAGGTTTTTGTCCAGGATATCCCTGTACTTGGCCGCATTCATCTTTCCCTCGATTGCAACCAGTCGTCCTGTCCCTGCAGCTGAAAAACACCCCCACAGCATGATGCTGCCACCACCATGCTTCACTGTTGGGACTGTATTGGACAGGTGATGAGCAGTGCCTGGTTTTCTCTACACATACCGCTTAGAATTAAGGCCAAAAAGTTCTATTTTGGTCTAATCAGACCAGAGAATCTTATTTCTCACCATCTTGGAGTCCTTCAGGTGTTTTTTAGCAAACTCCATGCGGGCTTTCATGTGTCTTACACTGAGGAGAGGCTTCCGTCGGGCCACTCTGCCATAAAGCCCCGACTGGTGGAGGGCTGCAGTGATGGTTGACTTTCTACAACTTTCTCCCATCTCCTGACTGCATCTCTGGAGCTCAGCCACAGTGATCTTTGGGTTCTTCTTTACCTCTCTCACCAAGGCTCTTCTCCCCTGATAGCTCAGTTTGGCCGGACGGACAGCTCTAGAAAGGGTTCTGGTCGTCCCAAACGTCTTCCATTTGAGGATTATGGAGGCCACTGTGCTCTTAGGAACCTTAAGTGCAGCAGAAATCTTTTTGTAACCTTGGCCAGATCTGTGCCTTGCCACAATTCTGTCTCTGAACTCTTCAGGCAGTTCCTTTGACCTCATGATTCTCATTTGCTCTGACATGCATTGTGATCTGGAAGGTCTTATATAGACAGGTGTGTGGCTTTCCTAATCAAGTCCAATCAGTATAATCAAACACAGCTGGACTCAAATGAAGGTGTAGAACCATCTCAAGGATGATCAGAAGAAATGGAAAGCACCTGAGTTAAATATATGAGTGTCACAGCAAAGGGTCTGAATACTTAGGACCATGTGATATTTCAGTTTTTCTTTTTTAATAAATCTGCAACAATGTCAACAATTCTGTGTTTTTCTGTCAGTATGGGGTGCTATGTGTACATTCATGAGGAAGAAGAATGAACTTAAATGATTTTAGCAAATGGCTGCAATATAACAATGAGTGAAAAATTTAAGGGGGTCTGAATACTTTCCGTACCCACTGTATATCAAACTATATTTCATTTATTTATTTTCATTTCGGTGACCAAACCATATACTTCGATTTCCCCCAGGCATTTCAGTTTAGATCATAAGTTTCTATTTAGAGAATGGTATTATAGTATACATGCACATTTTTCTTTGTAGTAGAGTGGATAGGAGCCCACATCGACAGTTGGGCAGCTAAGTATATAGCACATATGTTAAACTGGACAGCACTGCTTAAAACATAGTGCAGAGCAGGAAAATATTAAAGTGATTGTAAAGTCTCCTTTTTTTGCCCTCTGGGCAGTTGGTTTTTCACAGAGTGGCCTGACTCCCTCTCTTTTTGGGTCCTTCTTCTGTGTTTCTGGCTCCTCCCTCCTGTTGAGTGCCACCACAGCAAGCAGCTTGATATGGGGGGCACCCAAGCCAAGTAACAGTTCCCTGTGTCCATTCAGACACGGAGCTGCGATCTGGTCCCGTCCACTCTCTCTCTTGATTGGCTGACTGACTTTGATCAGCCAGTGAGGAGGGGAGTCTCAGGCAGCTGAGAAACCCCTGCAACACCGCTGGATAAAGATGGGCTCAGGTAAGTATTAAAGGGGCTGAGGCACACAGAAGTTTGCCTTAAGATAGAAAACCTTCTGCCTTTACATACCCTTTAAAGACAATAGTAGTGGCCCTTGGCAACTTTGGACAGCTTTGGAGCCTCCAAATCTATCTATACCAAACAAACTAAATGAACACTACTATGTTTATATACATTGATTACTATTTAAAAAATTCAAAATAGCTAAGCAGAACAATATCAAGGGAAAGTAGAAAAAAATGTGGAATGCCTCTTTGAACAACATATATTTAAAAATGGCTTGTAGTTTACTGGAATATTCATGAGACTGATTTGCCGATAAAGTGTATATATTGTATACAGTATTTATATGCTGTGGCTAAGAATGTACATTGCAAGGTACCAGCCAAACCTCGAGACTGCTCAGGAAAAACCCTTTGATTGGCTTTGGATGCACAAAAGGACATAATCACTTAAAGTAGAACTATGGGGAAATTTTATTTTTTTATGTTTTGAATAGAGCAAGTGTGAGTTTTAACCCCTGTCATTTTTTTTTCGCCCTCTGTGTCTTATTGCGGAGATTTCCCTTTACTTCCTGTCCCATAGCCAAACAGGAAGTTAGAGGAAATCCCTGCAAACTAAGGGAATTTCTTGGGGAACCCCAGGTCACAAGGACTAGTGTCCCCTTTGGAAGATTTCCCCTCTTTTACTTTCACTCTTAATGATAATGGTTAACAGGACAAACTGAGAGAGTGAATCTCCCTAATGGGGGCACAAACAGCAATACAAACTGACAGGTTTTTAGTTCTGGATAGTGGGGAGAGGGATTAGAAGACTTGGCAGTTTTTATTGCTGTCTTTGCCCCCATTAAGGAGATTCACCCTCTCTATTTGTCCTGTTTACCATTATTATTAAAAGTGAAAGTAAAAAGAAATCCCCAGAAAAGTATTAAGAGAGGGAATCTTCAAATGGGGACACTAGTTCTGGTGGCATGGGGATCCCCAGGGAATTCCCTTAATTTGCAGAGATTTCCTCTCACTTCCTGTTTGGCTGTCAGACAGGAAGTGAAGAGAAATCTCTGCAATTGGACACAGATGGCAAATAAAAATCACCTGTTCAACAAACACCCGAATTGTCGGGGTGTCAAAGCCATGATTGGAGAAAGTAATGATGACTGTGCCCAATCATGGCTCATCGCTCTTAGTCCCACCCCACACTAAAAATATTCTCTCCATAGCAGCCATTTGCAGTGTGATATTGGCGTGGAGAGAGATAGAACAGGGCTCTGTTCAGTGCTACTAGTGAGTTAGTGTGCTATAGTGAGTCTATTGTCAGTGTAGAATATCAGTTTAGTGTGAATCTAGTGATAGTGCAGTGGGAATGTACAGTAGTGCGACCGTTCATTTATACTTTAGTGTCACTTTAGTGTGAATCTAGTGATAGTACAGTGTGAGTGTAGTGTGACCATTTATTTTTACTTTAGTGTCAGTTTATTTTTTCAGGGCAGGTTTCCTGCAGTATATTTCAGTGTGTTACTGCACATTTACGCAGTATATTTCAATGCATTGGTGCACGTTTAACGCAGTATATTTTAGTACGTTACTGCACGTTTACCGCAGTATATTTCAGTGCATTAGTGCATGCTTAATACAGTATATTTCAGTGCGTTAGTGCACATTTACCGCAGTATATTTCAGTGAATTAGTGCACCCTAATGCTGTATATTTCAGTTCGTTAGTGCACGTTTAACACAGTATAATTTAGTGTGTCAGTTCACGTTTAAAACAGTAAATTTCAGTACGTTACTGCCCATTTAACGCAGTATATTTTAGTGCGTTAGTGCACGATTAATCCAGTATATTTCAGTGCGTTGGTGCACATTTACCGCAGTATATTTCAGTGTGTAGGTGAATGTTTAACTCAGTATATTTCAGTGCGTCAGATCAGTTTTACTGCCATATATTGTAGCGTGTCAGTGGAGTGTGTCTATGTAGTGAGTACTCAAGTTAAAGTGCACCAAACACTAAACATTACATTTTGTTAATAAGCGCGCCCCCCCCCCATCATGTCTGGGAGTCCAACAATCATGTCTGGGAGTCCAACAAGGGGAGGCAGACGTTCCCACGGCACTGTGAGGGGGCCAGCAGCATATGTGTCCACAGGCAAAGTTCGACGTGGTCCGTTCTCAGGCAGGGCATCATTTCCTCTGTTTAGTGATATTGCCAGTACTATCCAGCCACGGCATGCAGAGGAGGTGGTGGACTGGCTTACTAAACCATCCTCATCTTTATGATTTTATATCACCCATGCAGAGACTAGTGCGCAGTCCACTGCAGCTGCCAGAGCGGCTTATTCTGCCTCCCTGTCCATCGCTACTCCTGCCATAGTCCCAGAATCATACAGGGAGTCAGCTGAGTTATTTGAACACAGCGTCAGCCACTTTCTCCTTGATGATGCACAGGCATTTCTTGAACTTGGACTAGCAAACATTGTCTCAAGCACATCAAAGGTGGCAAAAACACTAGCCATTTGAGTATCACATGCTTGACAAGGCATTTAACCTCCCTCCACTCAGCCTGTTGGTAAGATCACCTGAAAGCCACACAAAAGGGACACAATTCTGCTCCTCCTCACCTTTCTGGTCTACCCCGACTATATCTCATGACCTCTTAACAGCCTCCACTGACAGGGATAATGGTATAGCTCAGGGTGTCCCAGGTCCTTGCAGCACGTCTGCTATGAGCACACCACCTGTAGATTATAGCAGGAAAACTTCTCTGCCCTTTTTACTGCAGTGAAAAAAAAATACTGTCATTGCCACCCACATGCCCAGTGTTTAAATTCAAGCTTGTCAAAGCTGCTGGCTTTACAATTCCTGCCTTTCTGTCTGGTGGATTCTGCCCCTTCTGTGAATTAGTAGAATGTGCTGTACCACAATGGCTGGTTCCCAGTCGCTATTTCTTTTCATTTAAGGCCGTTCCATCTCTGTACCATCAGGTGGAAGGCAATGTTGTGGCATTGTTTGGCAAGGCAGCCAGCCGCAAGGTCCACGGTACTGCTGACAAGTGGTCCAGCAAGCATGGTCAGTGACAATATATTTTGTTCACAGCACACTGAGTAACTCTGCTTGCAACTAGGGCTCAGTGCTGCAACTTGTTGTGCCGTCACATCTCCATACAGCTGGTGGTGATGATGCAAGATTTGTCAGCTCCACCCCCTCCTCCATGCCCTCCTCTACTGAATTGTTAAGTACCCCCTAAGGCGTTCAAGGGGCTATTCAATGAGTCAGGCTAAAAGGTGCCATGCAGTGCTTCAGCTGGTCTGTCTAGGCAACAGGAGCCACACCCGGGCAGAAATTCTTACAGCTCTGCAGGGGCAGGCCAGGAATGGGGGTGTGTGAAGATGGCACAAACCTCCTGTCCGCCCTTAGACAGAAAGTTGATGCATGTGCCATGCCTGGCACATGTCCTCAATTTGCTGGTGCAACATTTGGTAAATCCGTACCCAGGGTTGGAAAATCTGCTAAAGCAGGCCAGAAGAGTCTGTAGCCATTTCAGGTGGTCATAAACAGTCAGTGCTCGGTTGGCTAAAATTCAGCAGGTATTCCAAATGCCCATAAACCTTTCAATTTGTGACATGCCCACCAGGTGGAACTCGACTTTGGCAATGCTGCACATGCAGCAGAGGGCTGTCAATGAGTACCTGTGTCAGTATGACACGACAGGCTCAGGCTGGCTCTGCTTTTTTTCCCTACACCAATGGCTGCTGAAAAAGGATGCTTGCACTGTACTTTCACTATTTGAGGTGGCCGCAAGGATGGTGAGCTATGACAATGCATGCATGAGTGACAAAATCCCTATTGGGTTTCCTGCTGGAGCAGACTCTGCGTGGCATTATGGACAAGGCACTTGAGGCAGAGCAGGGGAAGAAAGAGGATGTGTCAGAGAACAATGGACAGAAGAACTGGCATATCTGTCAATAGCCATCAGAATTGCGCATTGGCGAACAGAAATTCGCCAATGCTAATGCGCATGCGCAAACGGACGAGAACATTAAAGAAGTAATATGTGCCATAATGCGTGACAGATCCTGGCACCCAGTGGCCTATTTAAAGCCAGCAGCAGCAACCACGAATTTCTGGATGATTATCAGCCCCCTGTGTATCCTGTGCCTTGTGTATTCTGATTTTGGACATCCTGTTACCGACTCGGATTGCCTTTGACCTGATTCACCTCAATTCCTGGCTCTGACCCTGGCTTGGACCCATCCAGTGCTCTGCTCTGCAGACTGTAACAACTGGCAACCCATGTTTCTTTGGGCACTGCATCCCCTGTACCATCTTTAGGGGTGTTCTGCACTTAGGTGCAAGGAGAGTCCTCTCAGCTGGGTCATGAGAATAGATCACTTACCAGAACTTGCCCAGTATGCAATTGAGCTGCTGGGCTGCCCTGCATCCAGCATGCTTTCCTAACAGGCATTTAGTGCTGCCGGGGGTTTTGTGACAGATAAGAGAGCTTGTCTGTCCACAGACTCTGTAGACCGGCAGACGTTTCTCAAAATTAATTAGTCTTGGATTAGCGGTAGCTATCAAGCCCCTGATGCTGATGCCACTGATTAAGTGCTTTCTGGATCTTGAATCTCTGAAAGAATGTTTAGACTGCCTAGCTTTGTGGGTGTTGATTCTATCTGGAAGAAATTTTGGTGCAGGTTTCATGGGCACAATTAACACCCAAGGACCAATTTTTCCACACCTGTTGACAGGTGCATATCATTGCAATTTTTGACAGCAAGGCAAATTCTTGCTTTCATCAAGAGTGCCTCTATAGGGTTATGGTGTGAAGGCCCCACCAACACCCAAAGCCCAATTTTTCTGCACCTGTTACTTCGATCCAAAGTCTGCAAAAGAGACACCAAAATGTTTCCAAAAAATCTCTAATCTTGTTCTGAGTGTACTAAAATTGTGGCCTTGTCATACAGACTGGCTCCCCAAGCCGTTGTTTATAAAATAAAGAAAGCTTGAATGGAAATTTTCTTGGCTTTATAAATGTCATTATTGCTGCAGCAGGTTCTTTACATGGTACAGGTGTGCCACTTTACAGGCAGACTAAGGGGACCCCCAGACACTATATTTAAAGGAATTTGTAAAAAACATAATTTTGAATGAGCAGTGTTTTTTTACAAACTTTTTTTTCATTCATACATGTCCCCCGGGGCAGTACCCGGAACCCCATAACCATTGTATACCCAATTACTTGCATATAAGCCTTCAAAATGGACACTTTTGATACTTCCAGTTTGGGTCCTATGGACTTCAACGGGGTTCGTTATTCAGTTCCGAACATTTGCGATGTTCAAAGTTCTGCCAGGAACCGAACAGAGGGTTGTTCAGCCCATCTCTTGTTATAACCCTCGTTTGCTCTGTTCAAAATAAAAAAAATAAAACATTTTTCCTATAGTTTTACTTTAACTTATAGTGAAATATTTAACCACTTGCTGACCACTTACATTGAGCGTACTGCGGCAAAGTGGCTCGATTCCGTCCAGCGACGGAGACCTACATCGCTGGACTCCTCCCCTTGTGGGCGGCGCGCGCGCCTCTGGAGGCTTGCTCCCGCTGTATTCAGACACAGTGGGAGTTGGGCCAGGGGAGGAGAGGTGGTGATCACCGCCGCTCTTCCCTGATCATTGGGGATCGAGTGAGGAAATCTGCCCGCTTGTGTAAACAAAGCGGGCGGATCTCCTATGTGACAGGCAGGGACAGGATTCAGCATAGCTGAACCTGTGATCTGTGCCTGTGTCACACAATCCCCTCCCCCCACACACGTCAGTAAGCACCAGGCATACATTTAACCCCTTTATCACCAACAAAGTTAACCCCTTCCCTGTCAGCATCATTATTAAAGTAACAGTGCATATTTATAGCACTGATTACTGTAGTAATGTCACTGGTCCCCCCAAAAGTGTCAAAAATGTCAGTCAAGGGTCTGATCTGTCCGCCGCAATGTCGCAGTCCCGCAAAAAAAATCGTAGATCGCCGCCATTACTCGTTAAAAAAAAAACAATAAAAATGACATAAATGGCATAAATCTTTCCCGTAGTTAGTAGCTGCGATAACTTTTGCGCAAACCAATCAAAATTATTGTGATTTTTTTACCAAACATATGTAGCAGAAAACAAATTGGCCTAAAACGTTAAAAAATTTTGATTTTTACATTTTTTGGGGGGGAATTTCATATAAAAAAAATGTGAAAAATATTGTTATTTTTTCAAACTTGTCGCTCTTTTTTTGTTTATAGCGTAAAAAGTAAAAAATCGCACAGGTGATCAAATATCACCAAAAGAAAGCTCTATTTCTGGGGAAGAAAAGGACATAAATTTAGGTATAGCGTCACACGACCGCGCAATTGGCCATTAAAGTAACGCAGTGCCGAATCGCAAAATATGGCCTGGTCAGGAATGGGGTAAAATCTTCCGGTCTTAAAGTGTTTAAAAATACGCTCATTGAGAATTTTTTTGTCAAAGACATGTAGCTAAATAGATTTTGGCCTAAATATATGACAAAAATGTAATATATTGGATATTTTTTAACTGTCAAAGTAGAAAAATATTGTTATTTTTTCAAAATTGTCGCTCTTTTTTTATTAATATCGGAAAAAATGAAAAGCATAGAGGTGATCAAATACCACCAAAAGAAAGCTCTGTTTATGAGAAAAAAAGGACGTAAATTTAGTTTGGGTACGGCGTTGCATGACCGCGCAATTGTCAGTTGCACAGTGCCAAGTTGCAAAAAGTGGCCTGGACGTAAAGCAGGAAAATCCTCCGGTGGTAAAGTGGTTACAAGTCTTGACTTAGATTAAATATATTTTTAAAAATTGTATTTTTGAGTAGATTTAAACAAATAATTGTATCCTATTTATCAAAGCAGTGCAAAATAGGTTCATAATATTTACTCGATAAAGAAAATGGCAAGACTGCAGCATTTATAACTAACCAGATTTAGCCCGATTGGTCCAGTTTCTGCATCAGCCATGTTTTACAAATTTCAGCCACTGCAATGAATCCTGTCCCCTCAAATACCATTAAGCAACTTTTTCATAATTTGCATATATCCGTGCATGAGCAACTAATGATATCTGATTTATAACTGTATACAAAGTTCAGTTTTCTTTTAGAAATTGATTCACTCTCCAATTCTAACAACCCTGACAGAGAACTATAAGAAAATAAGAAAAGTCTATAGCTGCTGCACACTTAAGAGAAAATAACTTTCCCATTGTTATGGTTCATGGATCCAACCCTTTGCTTTTGCTTAAGTTTCTATTGCCCACACTGTCACCCAGTTATGAGAACCTCTACAGTTTAGTCATTCTGAGTTTTGATGTTTGTAACAAGCATAACCAAGGGCTTGAAACCTGATACAAGTCTTTTCTTTGAGTTCTGCACATAGACAATAATGTATTGGGGAAACACACTATGTAAATACTGTATCTACTAGTATTGCTGACCTCACTCACAGGCTCAGTCTCTCTTGTAAAAACTGCAGACCACTCTCAGCCCCTTGACCAGATGACAGCTGACACCTGTCAAGTACTAGGATCCTTCCAAGGTAAACTTGTGGGTGCACATATTGCCGGGCAATGTGCATGAATTCACATATCAGATGGCAGAGAATGCAGAGCTATCATGATAAAGGGCCTTATGGAGGGCAAGCTTTCTAGTGTTGTGCATGACAAAGGTTTAAATGACTAAATAGCATATAAATAAAAGTATGTGGGAGCTTATGTGATGCAAAGTAATTGGCAGCATGAAATTAGTAGGCAACCAGGGGCATGACGTATACTGGAATTGACACATTTCTAATTGACTGGGAACCAGGTGAGAAGGTAGCCTTTGAGCCCACATTCCCATTGGGCCGATTTGACATGTCAAATTGCATGTCAAAACAGAGACTATTGCCGGCAATGGCACCATCCGAATCGGTGCGACGCCAACTTTGAGGAGCCTCACCGATTCCCAAAAGTCGTTTCTGCACTACTTTTTGTGACTTCCGGGGAGGGGGGGTCCAGATGTTTGTCAAATTGCCCCCGAAGTCGGAATGAAAATGCTGGTTTGAAATTATACGAGTTCAACTGAACTCACAAGATTTCAAACCTGCCCTCAGTGTGAACCTACACTGAATCAGAGGAAACATGCTGCAGTTAGTAATCAAAAAAGAAGAATTCTGGTTGGCTACAAGTTCAGTAAAATCACCTTTATTTTAGCAAGTCCATAAAAGCATGTCCAAAACTTTAAAGGCACTTTTGCATGTGGTGTTAGTGGTTGCCCCTGCTGTTTACACATTAAGAGGGGAGACTGTGCATTCTACTAGTAACGACAGAATATATGAGATTAGTTCCTTCATTAATTGTAACACTAGGTATTTGATATATGCAATTACGTGCAACCTTTGCAAAATTCAGTATGTTGGCCATACTAGCCGCATGACCATCTTTATGTCATTACCAAGAAACATTCAACTCATGTAGCTAACCATTTTAGTGATTGTCATGCAGGGGACCCCTCAGCTGTATCTATACAGGGTGTAGAAAATATCATAGTCCCCAGGAGAGGTGGTGATAAGTTCAGACTTCTGTGTAAAAAGGAAGTTTTCTGGATCTGGAAGAAGTAGCATTGGTAAAAGTGTCCACAGTATTGATTTTATTACTAAAAATAGCTTCCTGCAGTAATAGTATGTGTATTACTATATCAGAATGTAATTTTTTTCTTATTATACACCTTTGTGTATAAAGGGTACATATATTTACCCATTAAGATATTGTCAATCCCCTTTGAAGCATACCAATTAGTCAAACCTTCTTTTTTTTTTTTTTTTTTGGTATGCTTTGCGTGTCACTTTCCATTGTGCCTTAAATGTGTCCCCGTTTAAAAATGCCTGATTTTTGTAAACTGATAAAATAAGTTTATTAGTTGAATAGTATGTCTCCTCCTATTTGTTTGGTTATAAGTAGTCTGGAGTGCAGGACCAATGGAAAGAAAAAGCGTGCATGAGATTCAAGGGCACAATTATATTTATATAGTTCATATGAAGCTCGGGAGTTCCAGCACAATTTGGCTACACAATGATTAATGCATGTAGCAATAGCTTCTGGCAAAAAAAATGGATAAAGTAAATTAATTTTGGAACTTCTATAGTACTGTTATAAAAGCAGTTAGTACTCCTTAAGATAGGCAGGGGGAATGGATAGGCAGGGGGCCCTGTAATGTTTTTTCAATGGGGCCACATTACACTGTTACCAAAAATCTATGAGAGTTAATTTATCTCAGACAATATTTGGGTTAATAATGAGAGTTCTATGACTGTGTGAAAACTTTAACACAACAATTATTTATTCGTATAAGGTTTGCCCATTCTACATAATTTACAACAATAATAACTTTTGTACATACTACACAATGTAAAATATCCCTAGTTTAACTGAACAAATACAATGCATAGAGTATAGACTCATATACACACACTATGACCGACACAAATAAAATATACAATGTACCCTTAATCCTTACTCCATAATTACCTCTAGTGCTGGCTCTCGCTCTCCCATGCCAAACAGGAAGTCACCCTGTCTCACCGAACCTAATATAGACCCATATCCCATAGCCTTGTATAGGGCCATTCTCATTGGTTCAGCTATCTTGCTTGTCACTTCCTGTGGGCGTATCTCTTCCCAGATTGGACCATTTCCCCCTCCCATAGTTACGCCTCGTTCTAACCACTCCTTTTTCTGTGTGTGGGGGGGGGGGGTGTTTACTCCTCACTGTGGAGTAACTCTGAAATGGCTACTTAAGATATGCAAGATGTGTCCTGGCTCCAGCAAGTCTCACTTCCAGGATGTAAACAGGGTTGATACTATGCGTAGGTATTTATATGTAAATAGCCAGCTGGCCTTTCAAAGGAATGTGTTACCCTGGATTAATTAATTACTAAAAACCAGTCCGTCTGGCTCACGCAAATCTATCTACACTAAAATTCCCAAGTATGAGTTTGCAATCAAAAATGGGTACCTTTACTACTTTCATTAATATATATTTACAATTACTGATGGAGTTTTATACATAAACCCCTCATCCTCACAACACGGTAAGAGATTACGCCTAAACCCCATATGGCAACAACACTTATTTACCAACTTGATCAGATAGGATGGGGTAGAGTGGACACTTCAGAAAGACTAATGCATTTTAAAAGCACGTCAAATGGTTATAGGGAGTAGATGTTTACCAGAGTGAGGTTAAAAACAGAAACCACACTCATTGGTCGTTGTAAAAATTGTATAATGTCTGCAGGATGAGAGTCGTAGTAGGCAGTTTAATGAAGGATAGTGTACTGGACCTGGAAGGTATAATTCATAGTGGGTTAGGAGGTGAGGAGGGAGAGATCATCAAACTAAAAGTGTTTCTTAAGGCATTTTTTACTTAAAATAATTAACATGTTATATTCACTTGCTCTGTGATAATGTGGCAATAGTGTTGACAAAGGTGTTGCAATGAAGTCTGCTCCGAACCTCCTCTTCTGGGGTTCCCCCACCGGCGATCTTGGCTCCACCTCTTCTGTGTCTGCCCCTATAGCAGAAATACTGGATAAGCCCTCTGCACACTGCTATACCCTTTCAAGCAAACTTTGCAATAAAAAATATGGATATTAAAGCGGAGTTCCGGCCTATTTTGCAACTTTAGTGATTCCTGGAGTACACACTATGTTGATCAACAATTGGGCATTTTCAATTTTTTTGGGGGGTCCTTTACCTTATTTTCAGGGCATTTTGATTGTACTTCCTCCTTCTCCCCACTGTGTGGCCACGGCCACCGACATCCCTTCCGCCTTTGCATTGCATCCTGGGAGCTGTTTGTCATCACTCCCAGGAGGCTGGACTCAGGAAGTACTCCCAGAACACTCCCTGAAATCAGGAAGAAGGACACAGCAGATTACACTGCGGCTTCAGATGCCCACGTCTAAGATGGCCGCGTTCAGACAGCGTTTTTAAAAGTAAGATTTTGACTAAAATCCGATACTGTACACCTTGTAAGTATGAGAATAGCGGTTCTGTAAAGGGTGATGGATTAGTATTATAGGGGTATTTTTAGTTAAAAAAGGTATTTGAGGCTGGAACTCCGCTTTAAGTTCACATATATTGCAATACATGTTTAGGCTGGCCAACTGTGTCAAAGTAATCCCTTTTTAGTCAGTCGTACTTTACTTTGCCACTGCAAATGCTGCTGCAGACACAATGCCAACCTGGGGCAAACAGATACAAAATGTGGGAGAGCTACATGGTTTTAGAGTTGCCACATCATCCCTTTAAACCCGAACACATATAACCGCCTCAATACTGGGCACTTTGACCCCCTTCCTTTCCAGGCCAATTTTCAGCTTTAAGCGCTCTTACAGTTTGAATGACAATTATGCAGTCATGCAACACTATAACCAAATTAATTTTTTATAATTTTTTACACAAATAGAGATTTTTTTTTTTGGTGGTATTTATTTACCACTGGGGTTTTTATTTTTTGCGCTACAAATAAAAAAAGACCGAAAATTTTGATTAAAAAATTGCGTTTTTCTTTGTTTCTGTTATACAATTTTGCAAAAAAGTAATTTCTCTTCATAAATTTTGACCAAAATTTATACTGCTACATTTCTTTTATAATAACCCAAATCAGGGTATATGATTTGGTCTGTGTGAAAATTATAGAGTCTAGAAGCTATGGTACCAATCACTGAAACCTGCCTATCTCAATTCTTGAGGCCCTAACATGTCAAGAGAGTACTAATACCCCCCAAATGACCCCTTTTGGAGCACTGTTGCAGATGTTTTGTGCACTGGTACAGATGTGATGGGGGACTGACAGATGTTTTGTGCACTGGTACAGATGTGATGGGACACTGACATGTTTTTTGCACTGGTACAGATGTGATGGGGGACTGACAGATGTTTTGTGCACTGGTACAGATGTTTTATATGGACACTGATAGATGTGTATAAGGACAGGGGTGACAGTGGTTCTTGGTGTTCTGTTTGTGGGGGATCTCTCACACACACAAAGCTGTCACAGATCTTGCAGATTCCCCCGCTCACCCCTTGCACTGAGCTCTCACTGAACTTAGCGGGGAGAACTGTCACAGAGACAAGCGTCTCTGTTTTCATTGTGAAGGCTGTGATTGGCCGTCACGTGATCGGGTGGGCCAATCACAGTGCCCTTATCCCGATCTCGTCTTGGCTGTGTCCTGTGATCACAGCCTTCACAGGATTGCACCGCTGCGCAGCCTCCCTGCCGCGAGCAGACGCTCGTTCTGAGGGACGTACGGGAACCTCCACTCAGAACAACGTTGCTCCCACCTGGCTGTTTATATACAGTGGCCTGGTGGGAGGAGGTTAAGGGTGTTGTAAAGTCTCAAGGTTTTTCACCTTAATGCATTTTATGCATTAAGGTGAAAAACCTTTTCTGCTTCAGATGCCCCCCTCAGCCCCCCTTTTTCTTACCTGAAACTGATTGTTCCAGCGACGACAAGCCCAGCGGCTCAAGCCCCTTTCTCAGCCATTGGCTCCCGCTGCTGTCAATCAAATCCAGTAACACAGGAGTTGGGGGCAGGGCCGAGTCCTGCTGTCTGTGTCAATTGACGCAGCAGAAGCACACGTAATCATGCCTGCACAGGTGCCCCCATGGAAAGTGACTGGAAGGAGCCAGAAGCAATGCCGGGGCACCCCAGATGAGGAGGATCGGAGCTGCTCTGTGCAAAACCCTTGCACAGACAGGTAAGTATGACATGTTTTAACCTTTACAATCTCTTTAATTACACAGGTTCCATGGCTGATTAAGGTGGCAAATAAACTCACTTAGCGCCTGATCACTGACCTGCAATACAATAAAAACAAGATATACCTAAAAATACTGGATGAACCCTACCCTCTGCACACTGCTATACCCTTTCAAGCAAACCTTAAAAAAAAAAGCATGCTGAGGGTTCATTCAGTATTTTTGGTGTTAATGTGGTCACACCCCTTTAGCAACTGGTAGCAGGGGCGGTCTGACAACATTTAGGGCCCCCGGACCATATAAAGCAAGGGCCCCCTGTCAGACCCTGCCCATGACCTGGCCCCACCTATGACCCGCCCCTAATCCCGCCCCTACATTTTGCACAAAGTACAACTTCTGTATTTTTTAATGGGACCTGGAGGGGGATCTCTTTCTAACATTGTCCATTAGAGACTACAAAGGAGTCTAATGGGACCTGGGGGGTTTCTATCTAGCAGTGTCTATTAGACAATCTGTTGGAAAGCGTCCCCTCCAGGCCCCATTAGAGTGTACAACAGAGTCAAATGGGACCTGGAGAATGGTCTCTCTAACAGAGGCCCTTTCAGTGTAGATTATAGAGTCTGTTAGAAAGAGTCCTCCTGGTTTAATTAGAGAATACAAAGGAGTATAATGGGATCTGGAAGGATCAGAGTGTACAGTGAACACCCTCATTCACTCTGGTCCTTATGGGACCCCCTCCATGACTCTCACCCCTCCCCCAACCTCTCACAAAGTAGAAATAAAATTGGCACTGTGTAGTGATTCTCTTACCTTACCTCCCATGTCCTCTCTGGCTGGCTCCTGTGGGTGACTGGCTGGCACTCTGCTGTGGCTGGCTGGCTCCTTGGTGTGGGTGGCTCACCGTGGGTGGCTGGCTGGCATCCTGCTGTGGATGAGTCACTGTGGGTGGCTGGCTGGCACCCTGGTCCTGCTGTGGGTGGGTCACCAGCATGGGTGGCTGGCTGGCTGGCTGACACCCTGGCACTGCTGTGGTCAGCTGGTGTGTCCTCTCTTATTCCGCCATTCCGGGCACTGTTTGCCGAGGATTGGTGTTGCATGCATGTGCAGGTACTCTCTGTGTTCATTTGAGAGTTTATGTTAGAAAGAGCAGCCTCATCAGTGCCCATTAATGCAGCCTCATCAGTGCCCATCAATGCAGCCTCACCAGTGCCCATCAGTGCAGCCTGGTCAGTGCCTATCAATGCAGCCTCAGCAGTGCCCATCAATTAAGCCTCCTCAGTGCCCATCAATGCAGCCTCATCAGTGCCCATCAATGCAGCCTCACCAGTGCCCATCAATGCAGTCTCACCAGTGCCCATTAATGCAGCCTGATCGGTGCCTATCAGTGCAGCCTGGTCAGTGCCTATCAATGCAGCCTCACCAGTACCCATCAACACAGCCTCATCAGTGCCCATCAATGCAGCCTCACCAGTGCCCATTAAAACAGCCTGATCAGTGCCCATCAATGCAGCCTAATCGTGGCCTATTAATGCAACCTCACCAGTGCCCCTTTAATGCAGCCTCACCAGTGCCCATCAATGCACGATCACCAGTGCCCACCGATGCAGCCTCACCAGTACCCATCAATGCAGCCTGATCAGTGCCCATTATTGCAGCCTCGTCAGTGCCCCATCAATGCATGGGGATTAGAGAGGAGAGCTGCCGGATCACACAGAGCGGGGATCTCTGGCGGCCGCTGTCACACAAAGTCTCGCCTTCTGAACCAGCTCTTTTGATAGACGACACATGTCCTGGCATTGGACCAGTGTGCTGTTTATCCAGGAGACGGTCCAGGAGGCGGTACTTCATGTGACAGCGAGCGCCAGAGATCCCCGCTGCATGTGATCTGGTGGCGCTCACCCTTCCCCGAAAAAGATGGTTGCGACCGCAAGTCTTTTGGTCCCTAGACACCGGACCGGTCCTGAGAGTTCCAGCAGGTGACGCTGGCAGGCCCCCATCAGTGGTCGGGCCCTCGGACCATGGCCGAAGTGCCCGACCGGTCAGTCCGCCCCTGCCTGGTAGATTATATGCATTTAAATGCTATTGGGATCTGAGCATATGTATATCTTGTTTCCATTGCCCCTATAGCAAGCTGCTTGCTATGGGGGATGATGTGCAGTCTTGCTCCCAGCTCGCTTCTCCCAGGATTTGAGCAGTAGGAACCAATGTCCCCCGAACTGGAACTGCAGACAGGGGCAGTGCTGAGTCAATACAGGATTTAGGTAAGTTGTTGGGGGAGGCAGTGGCAAAATGTTTTTAATCCTAATGCAGAGAATTCATTAAGGTAAAAAACATTTTAGCCTTAGAACCACCTAAAGGAAGGCCTTTGAATCGTGTACACTGACTTTCTATGTAATGGCTTTGAAGGAAGATGCCTGTAGGGATTTTAAGGGTAACATAAAATTACAATGTGTACGGGATTCATCAGTTTAGGAAGACATGTAGTGTCCTCATATTTGTAAAGATCAATAGAGAGATATCTCTGGAATGCCCTGTCAGGGTATTTCGAATAGAAAATGATCACTAATATAAATATTAATGATATCTACAGTCTAACTTTACAGCTACTCAGCATTTTAAGTGTTTACTAGTCTCAGAACTGAAACACCCTGCGGAATTGATTTTCAAGGCACTTAAGCCTGGTACACACTATGAGCTCCTGTCGGAGCCACTGTACTCACTATCCCAAGTTAGTGCAGGTATCTCCCCCGCTGAGCTGTTACGTTCTGACAGGGGGGCGGTAGCCCCCCTCCCACCAGAACACTCCGATCAGCGCTTTCTGCCATTGGCCTGGGGCATTAAGCCTGGTACACAATGCTAGTTTTTTTTTTTAACCACTTCCCGCCCGCCATCAAATGACTGCGGAGCATTGCAGCTATTGTTCTGGGACGCCGTCATATGACGGCGCACCAGAATAGCCTCTCTCGTGCGCCCCCTGTGGCATGCAGAGCGGAGATTGCGGTCGCACCATGTTGCTAGGACAAGGCGTGACCCCGATCTTGGTAAAGAGTCAATGACATGACTCTTTACCCATGTGATCAGCTGTGTCCAATCACAGCCGGTCACATGTAAATGAGGAAGTGCCATTATTCGGCTCTCCTTGCCTCACACTGTCAGAGTGTGAGGCGAAAATTGAATTGTTGAAGATGGCCTAGGCTATAAGAAGATTGCCAAGACCCTGAAACTGAGCTGCAGCACGGTGGCCAAGACCATACAGCGGTTTGACAGGACAGGTCCCACTCAGAACAGGCCTCGCCATGGTCGACCAAAGAAGTTGAGTGCGCATGTTCAGTGTCATATCCAGAGGTTGTCTTTGGGAAATAGACATATGAGTGCTGCCAGCATTGCTGCAGAGGTTGAAGGTGTGAGGGGTCAGCCTGTCAATGCTCAGACCATATGCCGCACACTGCATCAGATTGGTCTGCATGGCTGTCATCCCAGAAGGAAGCCTCTTCTAAAGATGATGCACAAGAAAGCCCGCAAACAGTTTGCTGAAGACAAGCAGACTAAGGGCATGAATTACTGGAATCATGTCCTGTGGTCTTATGAGACCAAGATAAACTTATTTGGTTCAGATGGTGTCAAGCGTGTGTGGCGGCAACCAGGTGAGGAGCACAAAGACAAGTGTGTCTTGCCTACAGTAAAGCATAGTGGTGGGAGTGTTATGGTCTGGGGCTGCCTGAGTGCTGCCAGAACTGGGGAGCTACAGTTCATTGAGGAAACCATGAAGGCCAACATGTACTGTGACATACTGAAGCAGAGCATGATCCCCTCCCTTCAGAGACTGGGCCACAGGGTAGTATTCCAACATGATAACGACCCCAAACACACCTCCAAGACAACCACTGCCTTGCTAAAGAAGCTGAGGGTAAAGGTGATGGACTGGCCAAGTATGTCTCCATACCTAAACCCTATTGAGCATCTGTGGGGTATCCTCAAATGGAAGGTGGAGGAGCGCAAGGTCTCTAACATCCACCACCTGCATGATGTCACCATGGAGGAGTGGAAGAGGACTCCAGTGCCAATCTTTGAAGCTCTGGTGAACTCCATGCCCAAGAGGGTTAAGGCACTGCTGGAAAATAATGGTGGCCACACAAAATATTGACACTTTGGGTCCAATTTGGACATTTTAACTTAGGGGTGTACTCACTTTTGTTGCCAGTGGTTTAGACATTAATGGCTGTGTGTTGTTATTTTGAGGGGACAGCAAATTTGCATTGTTATACAAGCTGTACAATCACTACTTTACATTGTAGCAAAGTGTGTTTTTTTTTAGTGTTGTCACATGAAAAGATATAATAAAATATTTACAAAAGTGTGAGGGTTGTACTCACTTTTGTGAGATACTGTATGTTTCTTCACAAAGGACTGGCACAATTATGAGTGTCTGCAGGCAACAGTGAAGCATGGTGGAGGTTCCTTGCAATTTTTCTGCAAATGGAGTTAGAGATTTGGATAGGATTAATGGTGCCTTCAATGCTTAGCAATACAGGCAGATACATATCTATCATGCCATACCATCAGGGAGGCATGTGATTGGCCCCAATCGTATTCTGCAGCAATAAATCAACCCCACACATGCAGCCATAGTCATTAAGAACTATCTTCAGTGTAAAGAACTAGAAATTGTGTAAGTGATTGTGTGGCTTCCAAAGAGCCCTAATCTCAACATCAAGTCTGTCTTGGATTACATGAAGAGACAGAAGGATTTGAAGCAGCCTACATCCTCAGGAGATCTGTGGTTAGATCTGCAAGATGTTTAGAACAACCTACCTGCCAAGTTCCTACAAAAATTGTGTGCAAGTGTACCTAGAAGAATTAAAGAATTGATGCTGTTTTAAAGGCAAATGGTGATCACAGCAATTATTGCTATAATTTGGACTTCTCGTCTGCTCATTTACTTTCTATTTTGTTATTTGATAAAATTAAACTATTTCTGGGGTTTCAGTCCCTGATAGGCACTCGCCAGCCAGACATACAACATTTCACAGTCACTCAAGTCAAAGATCATATTGTGAATGTCTTTTTGCAGTTAATTTGCTGAAAGAACTGGGATGGAGTAAGGGTGAGCCTTTGGGTACAAAAAACTTCTAACAAAACTGTAACGGAGGACTCTAATGCTTATCTGCTCCTTCAGGGTGAGATCACTTTAGCATAAAGGGTAACTGGATTCCAAACAGGGACTCCTTAACAGGAGTATAGTCCTGAATCTACTGTAATGAGATCTGAATATTGCAAGGAGGATATTCTCTAGATTTGGCAAATACTCACTGTGACCTGGATACTGTAATGCCACCTGCAGTACCAGCCAGCTTCTGTAATTGTTGCCTGATACCTAGATTTTCTGTAGAGCCCTCTAGATTAATTCAGGATGCTTAGGCCAGAGGCCCCCAAGCTCTAATTGGGACTGGGACCCCAAAAGGATTTCCCCAGTGTTGCCTGTAGAGTCCAAGGGATGCATCAGCCCTTGAGCTGAGTCTTACTCCCCCCAGGAACAAGAGAGCTGCTCTGGGCCCCAGCCTATTTACACCCCTCTCTCAGCCCCCTGCTGGTCACTCACTCTCCTTATCAAGGATTGGCTGAAAATGCATGAAAATGCAAAGCCAGGGTCAACTCTCCCACCCACTATATGCCAGAGGTCAGTGAGTTGCCAATAGTAGCTGAGCCTGCACCAGCAGAACCTAGATAAGACACAAATAAATGATTACTGCTCTCCCTGATTGCAGGGAGGGCAAAAACAAAATTTACCGAACATATACAGTACACATATGTGTTGCCTTCAATTTCTAACTTCAACTGAATGGGTTGTTTTACAAGGTAAGGGTTCACATATACTTTATATTTGCATATATATATTCACATATACTTTATATACACCTATTCAGCTGAACTTTTCCTATAAATAGATGCATGCTTTGTCTTCAGTATTTTCTGCTTTGTGTTCATATAAAAGGAGCTATTATGTAAATGAGAAATTCCATTTTATTAAACAATTCTGTCTGCTTGCTATATCACAAAAACATCATTGAAGGGCACATCTGAAAAATGTCATTTTTAAGTACATATATTTTTCTAGAGAAAAATATAGACTTTTTGCCTGGGTTTGAAATGTTTATTAGGCTATATTTTTCTTCATCTTTAAACTTGAAAAGCATATTTTCTTTCAAAAATTCAATAATTTTGCATGTCAAATATAAACTTTTTAAATTTTAAAAACATGTCCTTATTGGAACAGAATTTCAATGAGTCAAATAAGAGTAAAATGCAGATTTGGCCTTTTGGTAAAAAAAAATCAAGCTTTCATCATGTATACGTGCACAAAGCTCCTGTGCAAATAAAAAGAATATATTTTAGGGAAATTACATTCAATTGCCATGACTTTAAATAAAAACATCTTTGAATTTGCAGAAAAAGAATGACATTCAAGAAACTTTATAATACGTTATACTATGAAGTTAATTCACAAGCACAATGGGGTAGAAAAGAACAGAAATTGCCAACAGCACCCAGATTTTGTTTTCCATGCTTTATTAATTAAGGTTATTGAATAAAAGCAAAAAATACTTGTGTCAGTCAGGACAAGGTCATAAAGCATTAAGGGAGACAATGCCCAAGTGCATATACATATATAATTCCATGTGTGCTTCCTTTCTTGCAACTAGCCCTTTATAAACAGTAAATAGCCACTGTGAGAATGTACACTATATTACCAAAAGTATTGGGACACCTGCCTTTACACGCACATGAGCTTTAATGGCATCCCCGTCTTAGTCTGTAGGGCTCAATATTGAGTTGGCCCAACCTTTGCAGCTTTAACAGCTTTACTTCTTCTGGGAGGGCTGTCCAAAAGGTCTAGGAGTGTGTCTATGGGAATGTTTGACCAATCTTCCAGAAGCACATTTGTGAGGTCAGGCACTCACTCATGAGCAAGTTTGGGGTGAAAGAACTTGACTGGCCTGCACAGAGTTCTGACCTCAACCTGATAGAACACCTTTGGGATGAATTAGAGTGGAGACTGCGAGCCAGGCCTTTTCGTCCCAATCAGTGCATGACCTCACAAATACGCTTCTGGAAGAATGGTCAAACATTTGCATAGACACACTCCTAATCCTTGTGGCAGGGCCGGTACAAGGGTTGGCCGGGAGGAGCACCTGCCCTGGGCGTGGTGTGGGAGGGGGCGCCAGGTTGTGAGCAGAAAACTCTGTCCACAAAAGCTGGCTGTGACACAATTGTTTGCCCAAAAACAAACTGGATGTGCCCTTACTTACTGCCTGTCTGATATCTTCTGCAGCAGGGACGCCCCTTTCTAGAAAGAAAACTCCCGGGCTCCCTCGAGTTCCTGTAAGTCCCCCCCGTTTTAGAGCTGGTACAGTCCCAGCTACAGTACATGTGGACAGGAAGAGGATCTTATCCTGCAACGTCGGATCATTGATCTCCACTCAGCACACAGCAGAGCTCTCCTCCAGGCAGAGTAAAGGTGTTTAGAGCAAGGAAGGCAGGCTGGATGAGCTCTGACTGTTCTGTATTCCATTCTGTGCTGTAATACTTACACACTAAATCCTATTAAAAATCATTATTTTTAGTAAGATCTAATGTGTATGTGGATTAAATCTATGGAGCACCAGAATGGTCCCACTAATTCCTACCCTATTAAATAATATAAGCATTAACAGCAAAGAATGGGATGGCTTATCCCAGCCCAACTCCAAGAAAGTAAAGAAGTCCACTCTTGCAGTGTGGGGGAGGGGAAGAACGGGGAAAAGCCTTTTTTACTTACCTGATTCTACAGTATATTCCAGCCAGCTCCAGTGCATCACAAAATATACAGGAAGATTAATTTATTTTATTATTGTAATATACAGGAAGATTAACCCTGTATGGTATGAAGTGGAGGCTGGGAGTGTGACCACAGTCAGTTCCAATTTACATAGGAGCTGCAGGGGGCCAGTAACTGCACTGCATTGAGGCTGCTGAAGCAAGGGATAAGGTAAAGCTGGGTAAACACATCACAATTCATCTTGTTTAGGAGGGGCTGAATTTTGATCGGTGTGTAACCCTCTGTGTTATGCAGAAGCCGATCATTATATCAGCTTCTGCTGAAAGGAACTATTGGAAATCCTTTTTCAATTAGTGGCTTGCAGCAAAATGGCTGCAGCACTGATGAGTGTATTCTGACAGGGGAGAGCCTCCGCTGTCAGAATACATTGGGATTGCAAAACTGGAGAGTGCAAAATCTGGTGTAGCACTGCATAGATACCAATCAGATTCCAGGTTTTTTTTTTATCAAAGCATAAGGCCGGGTTCACTCTGTGCGGGACACCAAGTTGCAGCAGGGGTTTGGTGTGTCCCCATTCACTCTTTTAGGTCCAAATTTTTGCCTGAATTCAGACCTGAAACTAAACCAAAGACGCACAGGATGCTTCTGCAGTGCGCTCCGCAGCCACCCCGGACATGTGTGAGCCGACTCCATTAAGAGCTGGTCACACTCTCCTGTTATGCAAATTGGATGCAGAGAAACCCTCATCCAATTCGCATAAGTATGAACCCAACCTTATTGAACAAGCTTATGTTAGAAACTGATTGGCTACCATGCACAGCTGCACCAGATTTTGTGCTCTCCAGTTTTATTAAATCAACCCCAATGTCCCAGTGAGGGGGGGATTCCTGCATCCACCCCACTTGTGTGGATGGAGGAACCAGTCAGCCAGTGTGCTGAGCAAAAAAAAAACTGCACATGTACCAGCTTAAAGGCTAGGTTCATCTTTTGGAACATGTTACATGTTACACCCATATTCAGGGTGTAACAAGTTCTAGTTGCTACCCTCTCCTCCTCAGCATCCTGCCTTCCAAGTGTGACAACAGGCAGTGGATTCTTCTTTCCGCACCCACTGTCAAGGCATGGCTGTGCAGGGATTTGCCCATAAAGGCGCATTATTCATTCACAGTAATCTGTCTTCCACCACGGCAGACAGAGTTGTAGTTTGAGGCTAAGTTCACACTTGTGCGATGCAGGAAACATCATAATTCCTGTGCTGGTTGCCACATTGCACCCGAATCGCCAACACTGACATCTGCGAACCTCTGCAGTTGTCAATGTAAAGTTAATGACACCCCCAGATCGGTTTGCAGATCTCAGTGCGAACTGTGAAATAGTGCAGGAATTGGATCGCATAGGTGTGAACACCCATGCAATCCAATTCTAGTACGGACCAAAACAAAGGATCCTGTACCATTTTAGTGTGAATGTGATACGATTTCAGCCATACAGTTTGTATGGCTGAATTGGCATGAAACAGACATTGCATGTGATCTGCACAGCAAAGCGGTGCAAATCACATGCGATGTCTGTGTTCACACCAGTGTGAACCCAGCCTAAATGAACTGCAAGCACACTGGTCAGCACACCCATAGTTCATTTACTGTCTACAGCTCTGAAAATGACAGCCCATACAGAGGTACAGGCAACAGAGCTCTAGGCAGTGTCTGCAGGAGCCTGGCATTGCACCCATTATCTGCCGATGACAAGTGCAATACTTTGCAGGCTCCTGTTTTAAATTATAATAAATGCACAATTTTTATCTGAAAAAGGGTATTTATACCTTAAAGTGCCTCTAAAGACTTTTTACCTTAATACATCCTCTGCATTAAACTAAAAAGACTTCAGTATGCAACTAGCACCCCAACCCAACCCACCCCACTAATACTTGCTCAAACCTCATCCGGATCCAGCGACGTGCACTAGAGCAGTGGCTCTCCAGTGGACTGATTATTTTTAGTGGACTGCTTTGCATAGTTTGTTTTGCAGCACTGGGAGTTTGGTAGTAATTCCAGCACCAAATTGTGTGCAAATGAACCCGAATAATCTGACTAGAGTTGTTTGAATATTATTTGGAAGCTATTCACATTATACAGTATATTGTAGTATTTTACATCTTTATTTACAGCACCGGGAGCCTGATCTTAACGTCCTCATAAATAGCACAGGGATTTTGGTCCCACATACATGTGATTTGTAATTGAATATTTATGAGTTGTTCACATTTTTTGTTTTAGTATTCTACTTGCAGCACTGGGAGTCTGGGATTCACTTCCTAATAATTTTGTTTGCAGCATTGGTATTTTGGGTTCTCATTCATTTGTTATATAATTCACTTTGTCATATTTAACATGAAATAATGACACATACACTAAATTTGATTTAATTTATCCATTCATTGATAGCACACATATAGGACTAAGCGCCATGCTGATACAAAGAAAAATACACTAGCATATGTGGGGATACATACTGTATAGTGTTGGCAGCTCTCTCTACATAGTGAATATAGGGAAGATTTCTAAACTGCAGTGGTAGCACACAGGTCTCTCTGCTCTCTCCCTTCTGATTGGCTGAGAGACAGCAGCGGGAGCCATTGGCTCCCGCTGCTGTCAATCACAGCCAGTAAGGAAGGAGCAGGAGGTGTGTCTATGGACACACAGAGCCAGTTCAGGAGCAGGCCCTCACAAGTGCCCCTATAGCAAGCAGCTTGCTATGGGGCACTCAGTAGGGGGTAGGGGCCAGGAGTGCTGGTGGGGGACCCCAGAAGAGGAGGATCGGGGCTGTTCTGTGCAAAACCATTACAGAGCAAGAAAGTATAACATGTTTGTTATATAAAATAAAGTCTGCCTTTGTTATCACTTTAATCCTCTGCCCCATAGACTAAATGATTGGGGTGCCCCACTGCAAGGGTGGATTTTTTTTTATTTTCCTGGAGTTAGGATTTAAACCTTTATTACGAAAGAGAAAGTCAGAGAAGACACTTGGGACAGGTAGGCTCAAAAATAGTGTTTTATTTATATATGGGAGGGTTTTATGTATGTGTGGGTATATACAATATGTACTGCATAATCTGCACATGTAGTTATACTGATCAGGTGTGTGTAAGATAATTGGTCATATGGGGGGGGGGTGGCAGCTTGGCATGTTCGCCCTGGGTGCTGGATAACCTTGATCTGGCACTGCCTTGTTAACAGTCATTCATTACAACATGACATGATTACCTTCATGCAAAAAATCAAAAACGGAGATAGATAAAAAAGGAGAGTGGATTATGTAGAGGATAAAATGTGCAATTTTACTGCTTCGCATTAAGAATTAGTCGACTCTCACTTTGACCTGGAAGATGAGGTCAAACAGCTTAGAATGAAAGTGGTGGACCTAGAAGATAGATCTAGACATAATAACTTGAAACTCAGAGGCATCCCAGAAAATGTAAAACCATCAGATTTAAAACGCTTCATTAAAGTAATGATCCCTAAATTAATCCCTGCGATTCCTCAACAAGAATTAGAAATCGATAGAGCACACAGATTACCTAGAAACAAGGAGATCAGCGGTAACCTCAGTGGATATAAGGGAACCACAGCCAACATAAATCAATGTAGTTTATTGAGAAATAAAGTTGAAGTTAAAATCCAAACCGGTATATGTAGCCCCTGATGGATGAGGGGTGAACACCAAGCATCGCCGCCGAATGGGGTCCGTTCTATGATAGAAGAGGGGGAGGGGGGCACACCGAACCGGCCGGTGTGCACTGACACTTCCTCCTTCTTCCTCCTGCGATGCAGAGCTCAGCGGAGTAGAATGGATGCGTGCAGCCGGAGGGACCGGAAGGACGTCACTACCGGAAATGATGTGACGAAATTCAGAGCCAGCTTGACTCGCAAACAATGCCCAGTTGCCAGTCGGCCTGGTGGCTCTAGTGGCACCCCCCCAAGGGTCTGCACTGGTAATCAATGCTCTGATTACCAGCACAGACCCCCCTCTGTCAGAAGAGCCGCCGATTGGCTCTCCTCTACTCATGCCTGTCAGGCACAAACTGAGGAAAGCCGATCAACTGCACTTCCTATTTACTATGTGACCAGCTGTGATTGGCCACAGCTGGTCACATGGTTAAGAGCCTATGTCATTAGGCTCTTTACCGAGATCGGAGATGCGGTGAGTCAGAGTGACACAACGCACCACCGATCGCTGCTCTGTGCACCCCCCGGTCATATGACGGCCAGTCAGGATAGTGCAACCACTTTGCCGCCTTCATTTTGCTATATGGCGGCCGGCAAGTGGTTAAGGAAAGTGTTCTCTATTGTCACTATTGGTCATGTTACTTAGTATTCTGGAGTCTCAATCTCATTTACTACTAAGTATACAAGGACGCTGAACCTCAAGTAATCCAGATCTTAAAAAGTCTTGTGATTTCTTTTACCTTAACCCCCAATAAGTGTACAAGTTCCTGTACCCTGGAGTTGCACAACTCCTCTTTCTTTTTCTCTCTTACATCTTATGGTTCAGTTAAATTGTTTACCTTTTCTTTCTCATACTAAATAAATGGAACAATGTCCACCTACTGGATGATGAAAATAACTACACTGAACTTCTCTGCTTCATCCCTCTAATTATGCCTTTTTATTCACCTCTAATATTTTTTCCAAGCACTCTTTTCTACATTTACAATGAATCGTAAGCTCATGTCATTGAACGTTAAAGGCCTCAATAGCCTATATAAATATCAAAATATTATGAATCATTATACAATCTAAAAGATGATAGTAACACACCACAACCCTCCACTAATAATATAGCCGAATTTCTAGAAAAGTGAAATTACCAAAAATGTACCCTATCTCTTTAGAACAACTCCAATATCATTAGACGAGACTCTTAAAGAATTACAGGAAAAAAAATCCCCAGGAAATGTATGGGCTATCAGGGGAATATTATAAAGCTTTTGCTGCGATACAAGCTCCTCATTTAACAAATATATTTAACCAAGTAGCAAATTCTAAACTTTTCCCCAAAGAATTACTTGAAAGCATAATAGTCACAATACCAAAACAAGGCAAAGACCTCTCTTTCCCCCTTAAATGATAGACCTATATCTTTACTAAACTCTGACCTAAAAATGTGTGCAAAAAAAATTGGCCAACAGATTAGTAAATAAAGCTCCTTCTCTGATCGGTCCAGAGCAGGTATGATTTGTAAAGAGAGGACATGCACCCGATGGCACCAGATGGATGCTGAATTTAATCAACCAAATACATACCGATTGAACGCCCTCCTTACTCCTGGCACTAGACCTATATATTCATTATATATTTGGTTTACGATATATATATATATATATATTTGCTAGGATATTGAATTGCACTGATTAAGACTTGTTATATGCATACTCCATGCGTAATTTACTGAAGAGATCTGAAGGGAGGTTCATTGGGAGAACAAAGCATTTATTTTGATTAATTTTGTAGTATGATACTTCTCCAAATAGTTCTTGGACAGCTTGTACGGAAGAATTAGGATTGGTTAATGTGATAATTATATCATCTGCAAATAATCCCAATTTGTGTTCATAATGACCTGAGGGGATGTTCATATGTATTCTGCTAGTGGTTCTATCGCTAAAGAAAAGATTATCGGGGAAAGGGGGCAACCTTGTCTGGTACCATTTGTTAAGGTGAAACTTCTAGATATAATACCTGATGTAAAAACTTTTACCGTGGGTTGTGTGTAGAGTGCCATTATAGCCGAATGAATAAAGCCCTTAAAGCCGAACTTCGTTAGTGTATTGGACATGTAGTCCCAATGCATTCTATCGAACGCTTTCTCGATGTCTAGTGCCAGGAGCAAGGAGGGCATCTGATCGGTATGTATTTGGTTGATTAAATTCAACATCTGTCTGGTGCCATCAGGTGCTTGCCTCCCTTTTACAAATCTTACCAGCTCTGGATCAATCAGAGAAGGAGTTATAGCCAATATTTTTGCATACATTTTTTTACAAGTTTAGTAAAGATATAGGTCTATCATTTAAGGGGGGAGAGGGGTCTTTGCCTTGTTTTGGTATTGCGACTATTATGGCTTCAAGTAATTCTCTGGGGAAAAGTTCAGAATTTGCTACTTGGTTAGACATATTCCCTAACCTCTTTAGGACCGGAAGATTTTGCTGCTTAATGACCAGGCCCTATTTTGTGATTTGGCACTGCGTTACTTTAACTGACAATTGCACGGTCGTGTGGCGCTGTACCCAAACTAAATGGACGTCCTTTTTTTCCCACAAGTAGAGCTTTCTTTTGGTGGTATTTGATCACCTGTGCAATTTTTATTTTTTGCGCTATAAACAAAAAAAGAGCGACAATTTTGAAAAAAACAAACAAACAATATTTTTCACATTCTCTATATAACATTCCCAAAAAAAAATGTAAAAATCAAAATTCTTTAACATTTTAGGCCAATTTGTTTTCTGCTACATATTTTTGGTAAAAAAAAATTGCAATAAGCGTATTTTGATTGGTTTGCGCAAAAGTTATTGAGTTTACTAACTACAGGAAAGATTTATGTAATTTTTATTGTTTTTTTTTTTTTTTTTTTTACTAGTAATGGTGGCGATCTGCGATTTTTTGCGGGACTGCGACATTTTGGCTGACAGATCGGACCCCTAACTGACATTTTTGACACTTTTGGGGGTACCAGTGACATTACTACAGTAATCAGTGCTAAAAATATGCACTGTTAGTGTAATAATGCCATTGGCAGGGAAGGGGTTAATACTATTGGTGATCAAGGGGTTAAATGTAAGCCTAGGGGAGTGATTCTAACTGTGGGGGGGTTGGGCTTGTGAGATGACCATAGAGACATGCGATCCTATATAGCAGGATCGCATGGTCTCTGTGATCATCTCAGGGAGAAGGACAGACGGCTGTGTTTACATTAGCCGTCCGTCCTTCTCTGTCAGCGGGGGGAGATCGCCATCGGAGCCACATGTCACACATACTGGCTTCCATGCTGACGAGCGGGGGCGGGAGCGTGTTGCCGATTGCGCACACTTGCCCCCTAGCTCCTCCCAGGCGAGCGCCGTACATGTACGGGACTTTGCCTGGGAGAGCTGACCTGCTGCCGTACATCTGCGGCGGCTGGTCGGCAAGTGGTTAACTGAGGAGCTAGTATCTCAGCAAAGGCTTTAGAATATTCCCCTTATAGCCCATCATTTCCTAGCAATTAATTTTTCGGTAATTCTTTAATAACTTTTAAAACTCTCGTCTAATGATATTGGATTATTTAGTTGTTCCAAGAAGATAGGGTAAATTTTTGGTAATTTCACTTTTTCTAGAAATTCTGCTATATTATTAGTGGCAGGTTGTGGGATGCTACTATCATCTTTTATATTGTATAATGATTCATAATATTCCAAGAAGGTCTCCGCAATTTCTTGGGGATTTCTACCTTCCCAGTAGCGTGATGGGTCAGTTTTTGGATTTTATTTTTGTTTTGGCGTTATTGAGAGGCCAATAATTTACCGGCTTTGTTACCCTGGGAGTAATACTTCACGTTCAACCTCTTAAGGTATTTGTCGTGATCTGCTATAAGTGCAGAGCGCAATTCAGACCACAAATTATTGAGTTCTATCATAGTCATCAACATTATTGGTTAGTATCATAGGGTTTCCCTTTATGTATTACTTCTAAATTGGATATATCTTTTAGTATATTAATAATAGTGTTCAATTTTCTTTTGTTTTCCCTAGCGGCCCTTTGTATAAGAAGCCCTCTAGCATATGCTTTGTGAGTACACCACAGTGTAGAACCAATTACAGAATTATTATCACTTAAGGCAAAAAATTATTTTATACTATTTGCCATCAAAGACAGATGATTCTCCTGGGAAAGAATAAAGGTGTTGTTTCTCCAAAGAGTGTAATTAGTACATGGGTGGCCTGGATTGATTTCCAGTGTGATTGGAGCATGGTCTGAGCAAGTAATGTTGTGGATGCGGGTATCCATGATCTTTGGAAGAAGAAGTCTCTCTGTAGTAGAAAAATCTATTCTGGAATATGTTCTATGCACATGAGAGAAAAAAGGTCTCAAGACTTTTTCTTTTTCTTCTTCAGTGGGGTCGAAGAAGTGTTTTTGAGGATGCAACGCATCTGGAGGCAGGAGCTGACATCTGATTTGACCAATAACCATTACTTTATTGATGGCCATGTGGAGGTGAATTTTAGCTATGAGCTTGTAACAGCTGGCACAGCTTAGTGCTGTATTGTGTGAGTGAGCACTTTTTTACACTGGTATTACAATAAACACGCTTTTTACAGAGAGCACTAGATATTGTATTTTTGTTTCATATGGCCGATTACCATGCAAATATATGAATAAGGAGAAGTGGGATCCTGATCTACCCAGGGACATCCATCCATCTATTCAGAGCCCCGTTATCCCTAAGACGGAACAGCGTACTTCGACTCCCTGGTAAAACAGGAGTCAAAGGTGGAGGTGAGCTGCTAACAATTACTGGTGGTGGATTGTTTGGGCACCTATTTTACATATTGATCACTATACACAAAGGTGGCACGATTATTCGTTAGTTTTGGATTATCACTGGAAGATTTTTTCCTTTTGGACTCTTTTTCTTTTCACATTCACTTGTGGATAGATACATTGTTATATGAATGTGTTATGGTGATTTCCCTTTCATTTGATTTCACTTTCATTTTTTGTGATTTAACTACAACTTGTCACAGTTGATTCACGTTATATAATTATTTTCACATGTGTAACAATTTGTTGTGCATATGGATTACCATCTCGAGATAAATTATTGTGCTGTATTAGTATCATATTTATATAACTGGGATGGACCCTTGATAACTTACTTAGGGGTCCAACTCACCTTTCCACCAACTAAGATTTATGAGGCCAATTTCCCCGCTCTTTTTGACCAAGTCAACAAGGACATACAAAACATGCAAAAAACCCAATTATCTTGGATAGGTAAAATAGCAGGGCATTTAAAATGAAAACATTACCAAAAATTATGTACTTTTTTCGATCTTTACCTATTCCAATTCCTGCTAGTTTTTTTTATGCGACTGAATACAAAACTATCAAAATTCCTTTGGAGTGGTAAGAAACCTAGCGTAGTGTTCTCAATATTAACTACCAATAAATCATTAGAGTGTATGGGTTTACCAGATATCAAAAACCACTATTATGCTACCCTACTAGACCAAATGAAATTCTGGTTCTCCTCCCCAGAAGACAAACTATGGTTAAGCATTGAAATAGAGGCTACCAAAGCTTATGATCTTTATGCCTTAATAATTGCTAGCATTACTCTTCATAAAATGAATATACCCAATCTCTTAAGTATCAGATCTGCAACAACAGCGTGGAAACACATCCTATCGAAAACTAAACATTTGTCTGATATTACTAAAGTTTCAAGTCCAACAGGAATAATAAACTATTGTAAAATCCGTTTATCGGTGGGGAAATGGATCAAACAGGGCCATCATTTATTTCAAAACCTACCCTCACAATATAAAACAACAGTCTTAATTGAGATTAAAAAATACACCTGATTAAAAGATTTTAATCCCAATACCCAATGTAGAAATCCTCTCACCAATCTTTTTTTACTACAAAAAATGAACAAAAAAGGAAAGGTATTTCTTTCTTTTACCATCTATTAGTATCTTAGTTGTACAATACCAAAAATTCTCATATGATTACATGGGAAAAGGATCTAGCTCAATAAATCTCTTGGGAGAGATGGAAGAAATCTTTTTCGATAATCAGTAAATCTTCTTCGTGTATCGAACACTGGGACAATTTTATAAAAATAATAAATAGATGGTACTGGACTCATTTTAAATGATCAAAAATATATCCTTCCTCTTCCCCCATATGTTGGAGATGCAACAAACAGATTGGTGCTCTTTGGAACAAGATTGCAAGGGCTGAGATCTGACCCTTGATGGTACTTCAGGTCAACTGCTGATCCAGACCTGATTGCAAAAAGGTCAGTATTTGTCCCACTGAATGTTTGTTTTCCATGAGTGATGGTAGACCTTGCAGGAAGTGGACTTCCCAGGTTTTAACATTGTAGGGATCACCACCACCACCACCACCATGCGTCAAAACCTGGGCTTCAACAGCTTTGCCATTAAAGCCATCAACCATGAAGCAGGGTGGTAAACCGATCCTTAGGATAGATGATTCAATCGACCTGAAAAAGCCCACAAAGAATCTGCAAAGAGTCTGAACAGGTTCAAGTACCATATCGATCTGGGCTAGTCCAGATCTATGAGGATCACCAGAATGCCCTCCATCTTGATTCTATAGAACAGGTACTGAAGGAGTTTTGGGAGAAAATGTGTAGATAAGGTTGTACTGATCCCATGGAGCCCCCAGTGCATCCACTACTTCTACCTGAGGATCCCTAAACCTGGAGACAATTCTGTACAGTTTGTTGAACACGAAGCCCAGGAAGTCAACATTTGGTATCCTCCATCTGTGATATTGGTTCTGAAACACCTCTAGGTGTAGGGACTATTTTCCTGGGACCAACCACTTACAGCTGAGGCTGTCTGACATTTGTCTACACCTGTAATGTGATGGACACACAATTGAAACATGAAATTCTGCCCAGGCAGAATGGTTTCTACTTCTCTTTCTGCAGCAAGACTTCTAGTTCCTCCCACCTTCCCTCCAGCGTAACAGGATGGCATCTGTTGTAATAATCTTCCAAGAGATTTGAAGGGTTTCCCTAACTCAAGAGCTATGCTCCTGAGCTATCAGCTCAGAGACAACCTTGTTCTTGGTTCAGCAAATCAATTTGTCCAGAGACTGAATCAATTTATCCCACAATGACAAAATGTTGAAGTGGAGGGGGCTGGAGTGAAAGCAGGCGAACCAGACTGCCTCAAAAGAGGCTACCATAAACCCCAGTACTCTCATGCAGGAATGAATAGTTGATTGACTGCAGGACTGAAGAGTCTGGGTCTGGGAGTGAAGAGTTTGATTTTTTTGTGGAAATTATGTGTTGGCTCCAATGCAGACATCTGGTGGCTTAGGATCCAACTGGGCCTTTTTTTTTTTTTTTTTTAAGAAGTTTTTATTGGTATTTCAAAAGTAACAAAAACATGCAAGAGGACATGTAATTACAAGAACAAAGTGCAATAAACACAACAGAAACCAAATAACTTCTGTAATTACAGCATGTGAGGGAGTAATAGCGTAAAACAGGGTAGGGTGGGGGGGAAAGGTGAGGTGGAGGGGGGGATGATAGTAATGATGATACACAGAGTGTATCTAGGAGTTTAGGTTGCCAAACCATCTAATTACTACCCCTCGCGATGGGAAGAGCGGGAGAAAAAACATCTTATATTTACCAATGAAGAGTGCCAATATGGACTATGATTCCCAGACGGGGGGGGGGGAGGGGGAAGGGGAATGGAGAGGGGGGGGGGAGGGGGAAGTCCGAGTGGTCAACAACCTAAAGATTTATACTTTGCTCGCAAGCAAATACACAAAATACAGTAATCTATCAGATGCAATAGTCAAGTAAACCTGGGTGTTAAGGCTATCAGCAGGGGGGGTCTTGGAACGGGTTCTCCGTTATCTGAGGTACCTAGGCCATCTCATTTGGGCTACGGGGAAGATGCGTATAGTAAAGTCCTGCGTAGGCTGACCATTTCCTCCAGAATTTGAGAGGATTAGCCTTGGTGAGAGACAAGTCCAGGTGCTCTTTTCGTAAAAGGGCATTAAGGTCAGACTTGACTTCCCCCACCTTGGGTATAGTGGGAGACACCCAGTGGCGAAGGATGATCCTCCTAGAAATCATGAGACAAGTGACAAGCCAGGGTTTGTGTTTCCGAATAATGGTGTTTCTTTGCCTGTCCACTGCCTCTGGGGCCGAGTTTAGTAGACCATCCATGTGTCCAAAAAGAAGGGGGAGAGGGTCTTTGGTGGGCTTCAGACCAGTGACCCTAAGGGTCAGGAGTTCCACCTGGTCCCAAAACTTTGAGATGTGGGAACAGGACCATAGTCTGTGCAAGAGAGTGGGTCGGTGTATCAAGCACCATGAGCAGGCTTGGTAGGGAGTGTGTACAGGAGAGGAGGAAAAGGGGGCGTAGGCATGATGAAGTATCCGGAACTGTTGCTCCCTCCAGAAAGCATTGCAGATATAGACACAGGTGGTGTTGAATCCTGCCAACACTAGAGGCTTCATGGCTTTGGATGATAGAGCCTTATCCCAAGAGGAGTTGAGGTAGTCTTTGGCACTAGAGTGCAAGGCGGTTTGGATGGGTCGGTACAAATGGGATAGTTTTAAAGTAGGCTGCAGAGTAAGAGAGTCCAGAGGATCATGGGCAAAGCGACTTAGTGGTTTGGAACAAAGGGAGTTGACAAAGGCATGCAGTTGGTGCAAGTAGAGATAATGGTGCAGGGATAGACCAAATTCCACTTGAAGGTCGGTGAACGAGAGTGGGGATCCAGAGACAGGGTCATAGAGCTGAGCAAAGAATTTGAGGCCCTGATCTGCCCATTGGGAGTATATTCGTTCCAGGTGGAGGTGTGACAGGGCAGGGTGGCCACTGATGGGTAGGTGTCAGGAAATATGCTTAGGGAGTCCCAGTTTTTTGCGGAGTTTTCTCCAGGCAGTTCCCGTGTCCCTGAGGAGGATATGCTGTCAAAGATGTAACGGTAGGTCTCCCCATTTACAGTGCAGGACAGCTGCAAGATTACATGGTTGTGCTATTTGTGATTCCAGTGAGAAATTTGAGAAACATGAGGTACTGTGGATCCAGTCTAGTCCTATCCTCACTAGACTGCATAAGTTATATAGTCTGATGTCTGGGAGGTTCATGCCACCTCTGAGTCTAGGGGGGTACAATTTGTGTAGAGCTATGCGGGGCTTCCTTGAGGACCAAAGGAAGTTAGTAAGGGACTTCGGAAACAGTGTCAAGTCTTTGTGCTTGATAAGTAAGGGAAGGGTCTGAATTACATACAATAATTTAGGGAAGGAGACCATTTTATACAAGTGGCATCTACCAATAAGGGAGAGAGGGAGTTTGGACCAACTAGCTAATTCTTTGGTAAGTTTAAGGAATAGTGGAGTGTAGTTCAGGTGGTACAATGAAGACGGGGTCTTGCCAATCATAATTCCCAAGTATTTAATGTGGTTTTTAGCGGGAAAGGGGACGAGGCCGACCAAAATGGAGGTTGTGGGGATTTTAACGATAAAATCCCACTCTTGGTGTAATTAATCCGGAGCCCAGAACATAATCTGAATCTATCAAAAATGGTCTTGACTCGATCAACATCCCGTGCTGGGTTGGAGGTGAAAAGTAAAATGTCATCAGCAAAGAGGACAGACCGGAGTTCCTCATTGCCAATCAAAACTCCTGAAAGGGGGGCATGACATGCAAGGTAGCGGGCTAAAGGTTCCAAAGCCAGATTAAATAGGAGGGGGGAGAGGGGGCAGCCCTGGCGGGTGCCTTTGTGTAAAGGAATATCGTTAGACAAGAAGTTTGAGGTGGGGGATTTGTACATGGCGGTGATAAGGTGTAGAAAGGGACCCGTAAAACCGAATTTTTGAAGGGCAAGATGGAGCCAATGGAAGCTAACATTATCGAACGCCTTTTCGGCGTCCAACGTGAGCATGGCAATATCGGATTGTGGCTGGCTTTGTTGTTGGGATAGTACAGCTAAGACTTTACGGATGTTGGCCGTGGCTGAGCGGCCTTTAGTGAAGCCTGATTGGTATGGGTGAAGAATGGTGGCATTATGAGTGCTAGCCGATTGGCCATGATTTTAGATAGCAATTTAGTGTCAAGATTAATCAAAGAAATAGGGCGGTATGAACCTGGTTCAGACGGGTCCTTGCCTGGCTTGGGGATAAGTTTTATATACGCTTGGGCACCGGTAGGAATATAATCACCTCCATCCAAAATGAACTGATAAAGGGCAAGCAGGGAGGGAGAAAGGATATCCTTAGTCAATTTAAAGAATTCAGAGGAAAAACCATCTGGGCCAGGAGCTTTGCCAGGGGATAGTGAGGAGATGGTGTCAATGATTTGCGATATATCAATAGGGGCATTAAGTTGGGAGAGTTGAAGCTCTGAGACTTCGGGTAAGGTGACCTCCCGAAGGAAATTGAGGGCTGTCAATTCATCAATTGGTTCTCGACCGTAAAGGGTAGCATAGAAATTTTCCATGATCTTGTTAATACCGTCCGGGGTTGAGGTGAGGGTTCCCGTGGGGTCTTTTAAGGATTTTATCGAGGTGACAGTGTGTGGTCCCATACAGAGGCGAGCCAAGAGTTTGCCTGATTTGTTCCCAAATTTGTGATATTGTATGTCCTGTACAGATTTATGAAACTGTTCCTGGGCCAGAGCCCATTTGTCAAAATCTTGTTTCGCCTCTTTCCATTGTGCTACGTGCAAGAGGGAGTGCCGCTCCTGGAGACGGGAATGTGCAGCCTGCAGGGCTGCACTGGCTTTTTCATAGCCAGCCGCTGCCTTTTTTTTGTAAGCAGAGGCAAAGGCGATGGTTCGCCCTCTAAGGACCGCTTTGCCCGTCTCCCAGAGCAGCACAGGATTGTCAGCGTGCTGGGCGTTGTCCGACAGAAAGTCCCGCCATGTGTCGGCTAGTACATTGCGCAGTTCGGGGTTGCCTGCTAAATAGGATGGGAAACGCCAGGGCTTATAGTTAGATCTTGGGGCGGAGATTGTGAGGGAAACTGATATGGGCGAGTGATCCGAAATGACCATGTCAATGATGTCAGGGGTGTGCAGCGAATGTAGGATAGACGGGTTCCCGAAGAAATAGTCAATTCGGGAAAATGAGTCGTGTGGAGGGGAGTAGTAGGTGTATGACCTATCAGTGGGGTTCGCCAGGCGCCAGACATCAGTAAGGTGGAGACTGTTAGCGAAATCAGCGAGGAGAGAGGGAGGTGTAACAGGTGCATTGGGGGCATGCGACGATCTGTCTGTGAGTGGATCAATAACCGCATTGAAATCTCCCCCCAGGAGGAGAGGAAGATGGGCATGGGGAGCCAGTAAACCCATTAGTTGTTGGAAAAAAAGCGCAGAGGTGGGGGTTGGGGCATAAATGTTGGTCAGGACAAGGGACTCGGAATTATCAGCCAGGAGAAGAATGAGCAATCTACCATCAGTGTCTGAGTGTAAGGTGGAAATGTCTATTGTGACCCGTTTATGGACCAATATGAGGACGCCCGCCTTGCCCTTGTGAGAGGCCGAGCCATAAATCTGACCTACCCACAGTCTTTTCATGCGGTCTAGATCCAACTGGGATAGGTGGGACTCCTGGAGTAGAGCTATATCAGCGCCCAGACGCCGCAGGTGACGCAGAACCGCCATTCGTTTATGGGGAGAACGGAGACCCTTCACGTTCCAGGAGACTATTTTCAAGTCAAGGGGGGTGTAAAAAGGGGATTAGTTGCTTGCAGGCAGGGATGATCACTATAGAGAAGTAATATAGCACTCGGAAGTGGTCAGATAGGTGCATGGGAGTAGGCACAGGGGTGGCATGAAGGAAGGAAGTGGGACGGGAACAAGCTTTGTGCCGTCTGCATTCCAGGAAAACCAGAATGAAGAGGGGCAAAACCAACAGGATAACCAAAATAAAACTAAAACATACCATAACAAGTGTAGACTTCACTTTTTTCCATACGGCAACAGAACCTCCGACAGCGTTACCGGTTTGTAGCTGGTTCCGCTCGCTCTGGGCACAAGGACGGTATGCTGCAGAAAGGGAAAACAGATGGCATTCCAGGCATGACACCCCGGCAGTAGAGACGAAGTGGAAGCAGGAACCGCGGTAAGACTGTGTACAGAAAGGAACAAATATAACATAAAACAGTAGCATCCAGGTGCGGTAATATGAAGTAACAAGAGTGGGGGGGGGGGGGTAACCCGCAGTTGCCAAAAACCTTGGTGGGCATGTCGTGACTCAAGGAGCAGTTGTCGCAAGGAATCAAATAGGTAGTAGCGGTATCAGACAGGAACCTTGAGTCAGTGGTCGTAACAAGGACATTGTGCTGGCGATGAGGCCATATGAGAAGTATGGACTTCAGCGGCACCTGTCCCTGTATGAGGAGTTGGAAGAGAAACGGCCCCTCTTGGGAGATTCTTTTCGGGGGCTGCGAAGGTCCCTATGAGCAGGGGAGACGGGAGGTGCAGCAGGGGGTTGCGTATCCATGGACACATGCAGATGGGTTTGAATATGGTCTATGGCTTCCTCCGGATGGGTGAAAGCTTTAGACTCGCCAAATTGGTCTGTGAACCTAAGGGTTGCTGGATAAGCAAGGGTGAACTTCAGGCCCTTTTGGTAAAGGGCATTACACGGCGGTTGAACGGCCTTGCGTCTACGCGCCACTTCCTGGGAATAGTCCGCGAAGAGTAGTAGTTTGCTGCCATCCAGGACGAGTGACTTGGCATTTTTAAAAGACTTTAGGATGGATAGTCTGTCAGCGTAGTTTAAGTAGCGAACTATGACCGGACGGGGGGTCTTGCGGTCGTTGGAGGGCGCACCAAGGCGGTGAGCTCGTTCAATGGTACACGTTGTCGTTAATCCAAGAGCCTGGGGTATGCGTGTAGAACAGATATCTGGTAGATGACCCGCATTGAACGATTCAGGCAGTCCTATGATCCTCAAATTGTTCCTACGTGACCTGTTCTCAAGATCATCAATCTTATCCAGCAAGTACTGTTGTGTCTGAGCTGTTTTGGCTTCATTAGAGAAAGAGGATTGCATTTCGTCCTCCAGGTCTGAGACCCTATGTTCCACATCTGTGAGACGTTTTGCCTGATCACCCAGCTCCTTGCGAAGCTGGGATATCCCTGCTGAGACCGCCCGCTCCACAGCATCAGTGATGGTGGGTGAGATAATGGCAGCCACCGCTTGGGCCATTAGCTGATATTGGGGGTCCATTTCAGACATTGCTGTAGGCAGTGTGTGCTGCGGGGCCGCGCCATCAGCAACAGGTGCGGCGGCCATATTGCCCGGGGGGTGGGGAGCGGCCTGTTGTATTGTATCGGGCTGCAGCGAGGCCGTGGTAGCGCTCGCTCCGTGGACGAGGAATCGATCCATTAGAAGCAGGGCGGTGCGGGGTGACTCACCGGCGCTGAAGGAGCTGCGAATGACGAGCAGCGAGCGGGGATGGCAGAATTTGTAGAGAAGGTTAGTCGGAGCCTCTGCGCTCACTCCTTCTCCATACGGCGCCGGAACCGGAAGTCCCAACTGGGCCTTTTTAAGGTCTAAACTGTTAATGTCAAATTTTTTGTTAGATCTTGTACCAACTGTTCCCTCAGGAGGAGAAATGTAACAAGGCAAGCTTGGGGGCTAGAACCTTAGTCAATACGCAAGCTGAGGTAGAAAGGCTAAATGGCTAGATTACAATTTGCGAGTGCTGGGGCCCAGGAATGAATCACTGATATGTTGGAAAAACACAAGTAAAATTTTCACAGAGGCCAGAAGGTCTCCCTGATAGAGGAAGACTATACCTTGTGGATTCCATATACAATTTTTGTGACTGAATGAAAAAACATCAGGGCCTTGAGACCCGGGGGGGGGGGGAGAGGGTGATGCCCCCTTTGGCTTTGGGAGCTGAGGGGATAAAAACTTTGCTCCAGAATACCTGCTAGGGCTGTATGGAGGTCTGCTAATCTGTGAAGTCACACCAGAAGGTTACCTACCATACCTAGGCATCTGAGATATCCTCTGTCCAGGTGTTTGCATAGGCCAACAGTCCTCCCCCCACTTTGAAATTTGAAGAGCATCTCTTTGGGGGATTTAGGGGCTCAGGGTTTTTGGTGAAACTGGACCTCTGTTTTGAGTTTTAGCTTAGAGGTTAAAGTCTGGGTGTAACAAAAGTAAATCTTCTTGATCTCAGAGGGGGTGATTCTTCTCAATTTGAGGACTAGGCTTCTTCTGCTACGGCAGACAAGTACTCTTCCCCAAGCAACATCTTTGATGTGGGTGTCCAAGGCAGTTTTGAAAAGACCTCACTTGAAAGGCTTGTGTAGTAAACACTTTTTACATGCCTCCCCCAGCCCAACATTTTAACCAAAGAATTCTCCATATTATAACTGATAGACTCTTTTGTGATATAAGGCAGGAGACATCCACTTATCCATATTAGTTGTGCAGGGTTGTTGGTATGAAATCTAATCACTTCACAGATTCACAGAGGATTAGTATGAAATAGAGATGGATCACTTAGAATAAGTTTAGCAAATTCCCTAATGTTTGAAAGACTAACATCCTGGCCAAGGAGGGTTGCCATGCAGGGCCCGACAGAGAAAACAAGGTTTTGATGAGAGTCCCCAAACGTTTGTCTATGGGATCCTTAAATACTGACACATCCTCTACAGTAATCATCAGTGCTTTACTAAGAGAGGATACTGCTGGATCAACTGTGGGAACAGCCCACTACTTAACAAAGGCCTCTTGAAATGGGTATTGAATTGTAAAATGTTTGGATGGAGTAAAGATAGCTTCACAGTTAGTGTATAGGATGTCTGGGAACAGCATGTGCATGGGAAAGGTTTTAATAGTCTTAGGGCCTCTCAAGGAACCTAGACTGGTAGCAGCACTGGAGGAAGCTGTAGGCTGCTCCTCCATCTTTAGGCTGATATGCACCGCATCAAAAAGATCAAAAATGGTCTCTATAAACTTGGGAGTTATGATGGCTGCTTGTGACTATTCAGGGACAAACTCACCTGATAAGAGACCACTCTTCATTAGATACAGCCTCCGCAGCCAAAGGTTCAGAGGCCACTAAAGCTGCAGGCAGGTCAAATAATTATTCTGTATGAGAAGGTTTCTCTGGTCAGAATTAGCAATCAAAATTGCAGTTGCATAACTGCAGTGAAATCCTCCTGGGTTAGAACTGAGTAGGGAGCCATACCCAGCGAAGCTAAAGAAGACTCTGGAATGTAGGGACTCAGGCACAGGACAAGACTCCAGGCTGTTGGTATCAGGCCAGAGAGAACACTGCAGGCCACCCTGGAACTGTGGATTGTGAGTGGTAGTAAACTGATAAATCAGGACTGGTCCTTATGCATTTGCATGTTGCACCTCAAGCAAGGACAGCATAGCTCTAATACAAGGTACAATTTTGAGTACTGGTGAACTGATGCTAGCAGGAGAAGTTCAAGTGGCCTGAGGGGACCAGGTCACTGTAGGCAGCAGCAAGGACTGACCAAAGTGATACCACAAGTGTCTGATGATAAGTAGCAGTGGAGGAAAGGTGCAATTTCATGCTGAAAGGCAAGCACGGGTGTGCAGTGTGTGTGGGTGTGACACTTCACCTAGTGATGAACAAAATATAGAAAAAATTTAAAAATGGCTAATAGAAATAATTAAACATGTCTCAGTAGAGAAAAGATGTCCTGCCTTCTAAAACATGCTGGGAGCGTGAGGGGTTTATACCATTTTTTTTGCGAGTGTATTAATCCTTCTTTTGGCAGAAACCCAGTTGTCTCCAAATCCTGTGTCTAGTTCAATGAACGTGAAAGAAAACAGTTTTTTTTATTTCTTACCATAAGAAGGAAATAAAGAAAATGTGTACAAACCCACTATGATGCAGGTATTAAAAAACTTCCAGAAGTGTTGAAGATTTTAGCACTTAAGAATCGTAGCAAATGGATTCACCACCTGCTGAAGAGGTAAGTATTTAGAGTCTTTTTTTGCAGTGAGCAATCTCTATGGCTCCATGCACACAGGGCGTCATAAAAACGTGCTCCAAAGCTGTTTACATAACGCCGGGAAACAGCAGCTGTAAAAACGTGCTTTCAGTAGCTTTTTCTACTAGCGTTATTGCACGTTTGGCCACAGTAGCTGTTAGCAGCGTTTTTTTCTGCCTCCATTCAAAATCAATGGTTCCCTATGGGAGCCTATTGATTTGAATGGAAGTCACACCGCAGGTCGGATCAGGGTGATCCGACTTGCGGTGCGACCTGCACTGTGAGAATCTTGAGGGGGAACTCCACGCCAAAATGGGGAAAAAAACGGCGTGGGGTTCCCCCCCAGGTTCCAAACCAGGCCCTTCGGATCTGGTATGGAATTTGAGGGTAGCCCCACGCCGAAAAAACGGCGTGGGGTCCCCCCCAAAATCCATACCAGACCCTTATCCGAGCATGCAGTCCGGCATGCCAGGAAAGGGGAGGGGACGAGCGAGCGGCCCCACCCCCCCTGGATCATACCAGGCCACACGCCCTCAACATGGGGGCAAGGTGCTTTGAGGTGCGGGGTGCAGAGCCCCCCCTGCCCCAAAGCACCCACACCCCCCCCATGTTGAGGGCGTGTGGCCTGGTATGATCCAGGGGGGGTGGGGCCGCTCGCTCGTCCCCTCCCCTTTCCTGGCATGCCGGACTGCATGCTCGGATAAGGGTTTGGTATGGATTTTGGGGGGACCCCACGCCGTTTTTTCGGCGCGGGGCTACCCTCAAATTCCATACCAGATCCGAAGGGCCTGGTTTGGAACCTGGGGGGGAACCCCACGCCGTTTTTTTCCCCATTTTGGCGTGGAGTTCCCCCTCAAGATTCTCACAGTGCAGGTCGCACCGCAAGTCGGATCACCCTGATCCGACCTGCGGTGTGACTTCCATTCAAATCAATAGGCTCCCATAGGGAACCATTGATTTTGAATGGAAGAAAAAAAACGTATAACGTGGCTTAACGCACGTTAAGCAACGTTATGGAGCCTTATGGAGCCTTTAGCAGCGTCAGACGTTTTTTGCAGCTTGACGCTGGAGCTCCTGAACCCACAGTTCCTGGGTTTTTTTTGGAGCTGTAAAACGCCTATGCCACTTGGAGCTCCTAAAAGCTCTATGTGTGCATGAGGCCATAGAATAACATGGATGGGCGTTCTGCAGCTGCAAAAAAAAAACGTCTGACGCTGCTAACAGCAGCTGTAAAAACGTCCAGTGTGCATGAGGCCTATATTTTTAGGGGAAATAACAAAGTCACTTTATTTGATTTTTCTATACTGCAAAAGGCAGATGGACTTATTATAATTGTAGAATACAATTTTCATCTTCCATAGCTTTAGGTTAAAATGTAATAAGTTCCTAAGAAAACTGTCTGAAATGACACAGACTCTTTTTCTTTAGCCTACATAAATTGGGCTCACTAAACAGTAAAATCAGAAAAATATATAAAAAATGTTTTGTATATAGTAGGTCCCTTTTAGAGATATAAAAACTTTTGGATTGTTTCATCATAATAATACCATCATAGTACCCTTCTGTGACCCTTAAATGTTCTTAAATCTTTCTTCCAAGCAATACGTACAGTTTTAGTATGCTAAGTTGCTAATGCTGTTTGACACATATATTTTATTTCACTAATGACGTGAAACAAAAAAATGCCATGTAATAGGATCCTTTAGCTTAATTTGTTCCATTTGTGCAAGTTGTAAAATGTCTAGTGGTGGGGATCTTTTATTCTAATTGTTATTATTTTAAAATCTTTTTCTGTACATTTATATCCCGGAAAATCTCATTAATATATTTACCAGACAAGTAATCAATAAAATTCCAATTACCGTGTAAGCGATAGTAAATTTACTCTTTGGAGTATGAGAAGATTTATATGCAAGTTGAAACGGTATGAAGCTCTGTAGGAGAGAAGGAAATGCAGTATTGTCTGATAATCACACTCCAGAAAGCTACAGTACAAATATTCTCATTGATCACTGCTGTCACATTGGCTTACATAGGATGGTACACTATGAGGGCCAATATATGTGATTTACACCAAGTGGAACAACAACTATCTTCAGTCCTCTGTGAGCCATATATTTCTGTGGATACACAACTAACGCTTTTTACTGTAGAAACGATTCAAATCCAAGACATGGTATTTATAAAATACAAGATTCACATTTAAGTTTAAAGCTGAGCTTCACTGAAAAATGGAAGTTCCACTCTTCTTCCTTCCCTACTTCTACTTATGGAACATCATTTTTTTTGACAGGTACCCTCTCCCCACTTCTGCTTCGACTGCCTAGGCAATTCCCACTGGAAGTTTGCACCCCTCCCTCCGTGCCCGCAATCTTCTGGAGCACGTTGCAGGTCCCAGGAGTCTGCAGGACTATTCACACTGTGCAGCTTGGCTCGCACATGTGCAGTGTGGAGCTGGCTTTGAAGCCCCAAGGCTTCCCAAACTCAGTATACGGGCACTGGGGACCTGAATACCAGGCTAACACTGGATCCCTGGACATGTGTCTTATTAAAAATCAGCAGCTACAGTATTTATAGTTGCTGACTTTTCATTTTTTAAACTATGACTGAAGAACGGCTTTAACCACTTGCTGACCACCCGCTGTGTATATACTGAAGCAGTGTGTCTCTATTGCGTGAAAAGATGTACCTGTACAATAGCCACTAGTTGGCGCTGTCGCAGTGCTGGAGGCATGATCGAATGGTGATTGGCTAGCGGGGATGTCAATCAACAGGTCCGGCGGGCCCGATGTCAGCCCATGATCATTCCAGAGAGAGGCAGAATGGCGATCTGCCTATGTAAACTAGGCAGATCACCGTTCTGACAGGGAGGAAGACAGAGATCTTGTGTTCCTGCTAAGCAGACCATCCCCCACACAGTTAGCAAGCACTCCCTAGGTCCGGGGGGACCTTCAATTAACTTGCCGGGAGCTTGCCGGAAAAATCACTCCCGCGCGCATGCGCGGGAGTGACGTCACCGCGGCTCCGGCCAATCAGCGCGCTGGAGCCGTCTCTTCCGGCCAATCAGTGCGCCGGAGCCGCCGAACCCGGAAGAGACGACGAGGGATCATGGCAGCGCCCGCATCGATGTCCGGGGGTCCGTGTCGGGGCTTCGTTTTAAGGTAAGTTAAACATAATGGGCTAGTATGCGATGCATACTAGCTCATTATGCCTTTTGTCTTGCAGGTTTTTTTTTTTTTTTTTTTTTTTCATAGGGTTTACAACCGCTTTAACCCTTTGATCGCCCCTGATGTTAAACCCTTGCCTGCCAGTGTCATTAGTGCAGCGACGGGTGGAAGGGGCCAGAAGCTCCAGCCAGGGACCCGAGAAGAGGAGGATCCGGGCTGCCCTGTGCAAAACCAACTGCACAGAGCAGGTAAGTATAACATGTTTGTTTGTTATTTAATTTAAAAAAACACAAGACTTTACAATCACTTGAAACAAGACATCTGCTACACATATCATACCCGGGTTCTCTCAAATGAATTTGTATACTGCACTTCATTCCTGTAATCACAAAACACTAGAGGTGGGCTATATGTCTAGCTAAGCCATGTCCACTACTCTATTCATTGCTGCTAGACTTGCCATTGTGGAAAGCAGATTGCACAGATAGAGGGATCCTAATGCCATCCTTGTTCTTAATCCTTTTTTCGCAGATGTTTATTCTACACATTAGAAAGTAGAACTAAAGGCAAAACCTTTTTTTTTTTTTATTTTGGATAAGGTAAGGGAGGGTTATAAACCCTCCCTGGTTTATTTTGCCATCTGTGTTCCACTGTTTTCTATTATCAGGTAGTGTAAGGCCCTAAACTTTATGTTTTATTGCTGAATTTTATGTTTTGACAGTAGATCTTCATTAAAGCCGAATTTTGCCTTTATATGCTAGTATGCACAACATTAGCACATTATGGCAGATTTAACTGTCAAACGATGCCCTCCAGCATTGCACTGTCAGCGCTCCCACTGGTCACAGGCATTTCCATCTTCTCCCAGCTTTCCAAGTTTGCTCTATTTGGCTAGCTGAAAGGCCGGGCTGTGATGATGTCATGCATGCACATGGAAGTCACATCATCGTGGCACAGAGTGATGCCATAAATGTACACCGAGCTGTGCACGCACGATGAAGTGTACATTACCACTGGCAGACAGGGAGAAGCATTTTTGACAGAAGAAAAAATGTTCTACCTGTCAGATTAGTGGTTTTTATTTTATTTATTTTTTTAAGGACTGGTGCGCTGCAGTATATGAAATGGTTAATAAAAACAAATGTGACTCCTGCGCTACCAATCCAAATGTGATGGAGTCATTATTAGTATGCCTGCTGCTAGCATCCAATTGTGTTCCCACAAAACAAAGTACAATTAATGTGAAAGTGTAATGCCACGCTGCCCCAGCTCAACTCAAATATCTGTAAAAATGTGTGAATACACAATGTGAAAGACAAAATACAATATTACTAAGGTATTGTCCAAATGATCACAAACAGTATAAAACTCTAAACATATACAGACATAATATACATCTCCTGCACATTAGTGATGAAATCGCAATATGTATAAATACAAATAGTGCAAAAACTCTCTCTTTAGCTTCCAAAGTAAACAACGACATAAATAAATGCCTTCTTTCATGTTTGGGTAACACCCGAAACCAAGCCAATTCCCATTGTGCCACCTCTGTGCTCACAGAACTACTCTCACCTCCAAACAGATATAATAAGGCATCACTGTATCAATCCACCCGGGTAACACCAAGTTCAAGGTCATCCAACATATCTTGCCCACTAGGGTCCCTCATAGTTACATAGTAGTTGAGGTTGAATAAAGACAATAGTCCATTTAGTTCAACCTGTGTAGGTGTGTGTGGACGTAATTATTTCCCATACCCCTGAATGTTTAGATCCTTGAGATGTACGTCCAAGAGTTTTTTAAAAGTAGCCATACTCCCCGCAGTTAGGGATGATCGAATGTTTGAAAAGTTCGGTTCGGCCAGAACACTCGAACTTCCCGAACTTCGATAATCAAAAAACACCATTTCGAAGCCCTAAAACCCAATAAATGCCCCTAAAAAGTGCCTAGGGTTCTGGGTCACTCCCCAGGGACTATTAATCACAGAAAGAAAAGTCCTTAAAAATTATCGTTTTTGATAGAGAGCCAATTATTGAAAAAAAAAAATGAGATTTAGTGTCTGAGGGTCTAAAAAGTGTACCTGTGAAGTTTCAGCTCTGTAGCATGTCCAGAACCAGAAAAAAAAGATAATTTTTCTTATGCCCCGTACACACGTGCAGATTATCTGAAGACTTTTGTCTGTAGACTTACCAAAACCATATAATATGAGGTCAAACCTAAACACTTTCAATTTGTATGCAATCCGGCAGGCCCTTGCACTACATAGAAAAGGTAAATCTGAAGACAAAAGTCTTCAGATAATCTGCACGTGTGTACGGGGCATAAGAATTTCAATAGCGCAGGGATGGGGCTACGCTCCTTTCACACCTGGGCGTTTTTGTTTCAGACGTTTATTGGGCATTTTTTGGGCGTCTTTGGAGGCAGGCATGACATCTGAACTTCTGTATAGGGGTATATATATATATATATATATATATGTGTGTATATATATATATATATATATATATATATAAATATATATGTGTGTATATATATATATATATATATATATATATATATATATATATATATATATATATATATAATCAAAAAACACAATTTTGAAGCCCTAAAACACAATAAATGCCCCTAAAAAGTGCTTAGGGTTCTGGGTCATGCCCCAGGGACTATTAATCACACAAAAAAAAGTTCTTAAAAATTGTGGTTTTTGATAGAGAGCCAATTATTGAAAAAATTATTGAAAAAAGAAAAAAGAGATTTCTTTGGATTTAGTGTCTGGGGGGTCTAAAAAGTGTACCTGTGAAGTTTTAGCTCTGTACCATGTCCAGAACCAGAAAAAAAGATCATTTTTCTTAGAATTTTTATTAGCGCAGGGATGGGGTTCCGCTCCTTTCACACCTGGGCGTTTTTGTTTCAGGCGTTTATTGGGCATTTTTTGGGCGTCTTTGGAGGCAGGCATGACAACTGAACTTCTGTATAGGGGTATATATACACACACACACATATATATATATATATATATATATATATATTTCCTGACAGACTCCATGGCAGCATACGTTTGGGTAGGCCCCGCCTCCTCTCCTACCTCATAGGACCCCACTCCCATAAATCTTTGCTCCCTTTCAGCATCAGTGTTCTTTTTTCGTCCTCCTCATACATACGGTGTTATGTTCCTACTATTTTCAAGTCCTATACCTTGAAGCAGATTGGGTCATGGAGACTCCGATAAGCCCTGGCTATTAGCAGGGTATGGAGGGGGCAATGGAAGAGACCCTCAGCAGGATCGCTGTGGTCTGGCCGAGAGAGCCCTGCTGCCGCGGGTGGCCTTATTTTGCCCGAAGACACAGTCCGGTGATGTGCCTCTGGGACACTTTCTCTGCTTGGGCAGGGTGGTAAGCCCTGTGATGGGACCTTTTTCTTTTATTTTCACTTTCCTGTGTATGCTAATGCTAATCTTGTTGTTGGGCTGTTTTACTTACTGTTTGCGGCTTCTCACATATTTCATTCCTCCTTATTGTGTCAGTTTGTGTGTCTGTCCGGTGGCTCCCGGGCCCGCCACGGCCGCGATTGCGGCCGCTGCTTCCGGGTTGCTTCTTCTGCGCATGCGCAGTTGCTGACGGTCTCTGGACTCGGTGCGCATGCGCGGGGGTGACGCGTGACGTCACTCGCGCATGCGCAGTAATGATCGGCGGCCGCGAGGCGGCGTATTTAAACTCCTTAGTGTGTCAGAGCTGGTGGGAAGGTCAGCACGTTATACAGCCTCCCCCAGACTCTGACTGGCATTCTGAAGCTGTGAAGAGTTTCTTTGCCCATCTGTTATAGCATTTATGGACACATCTCCGCCCCCTAGTGGCCAGCCCGCTCATACCAGGTATGTGCAGGGCATTTAGGGGAGGGGAGGGAGGCTTTGTGTGTTTCTCTCGTTTATATCGCTACATGTGTCTGTCTCCAGCTCTTCCAGGTCTGGCCACCAGCCTAGCGCACGCAGCGAAGACAGACATTCAAAGTCGCATCACCGGCACTCCTCGTCTAGGTCCAGGCGTAGTTCCCCCCATAATAGGGGACGTGATGGCAAATCTTCTGGTTCCACACATCATGGCCCGTTCAGAGCACCCGCATGGGAAGAAATGCTGGGGTTGTAGTACCATAGTAACTGACGGCTCTTCTCTGTGTAAACCCTGTTATAGCCAAGCCACGGGTGAAAGGGAGAAGTCGGATCATCATATTGAGGAGGTGGTGCGCAGAGTCCTCAAAGACTCTTTAGCTGAGTTACAAAAGCCAAGTACTTCTGCAGGACCATCCCGCTCTCCGGAAAGAGATCTTTTGGTTCAGGATCCTTTTGAATCCTCTTAACCCAGCCATCCTTCTATCCTTCCGTCAGAGTCCGAATCTGATTCAGATGACTCCGGTTCAGGTTTTGAGTTTAGCCTTGTCTCCCCTCTAGTGAAGGCGGTGAGAGAAGCCCTTGAATGGGAAGATCCGGCTGTCTCCTCCCCAAAACAACGAAAATATTTCAAGCAGCTATGCAAAGAGCGCTTGGACTTTCCATTTTTAGGGGAGTTGGGAGACATAATTACGGAAGAGTGGAGCAAAGTGGAAAGGAAGAATTCTCTGACCACAAAAATGGCGAAGTTGTATCCATTCAAACAAGAAAAGGTGAAGTACCTGGAATCTTCCCCAAGTGTGGATGCAGCTGTGATGCGTTTGGTCAAGCATGTCACCCTTCCAATGGAGAATACAGCCTCTTTTAGGGATCCGTTGGACAGGAGGATCGACGCTGACCTTAAACGAGCGTATCTTTCGGCCGGCATAGCCTGTAAGCCAGCTTTGGCTTTGGCTACAATTTCAAAGGCCATGGAAGTCTGGATTAATGCCCTCTAGGGCACGCTTGGAGGAGTTTCGGAAGAAGTGCTCCAGAGCTCCCCAATCCGGGAGCTGAAGATGGCTGCGGGTTTTCTGGGGGAGGCGTCTCTGGACACCATTCGCCTTTTGGCTCGAGTTATGCTGGCTTCGGTTACGGCTAAACGCGCCCTTTGGCTTAGGCCTTGGGTGGCTGATGCTGCTTCCAAACAGGCATGGTGCCGAATTCCCTTTGAGGGTTCTTCCCTCTTTGGGAACAAATTGGATGCAGCCATAACTCGGGCCACGGGTGGAAAGTCTGGGTTCCTCCCTCAGGATAAACGTCCAGGCGCTCAGAAGCGCTCTTTCCCGAGAAGACAAACCACCAATCGTGCCAGGGAAGCTCGCAGCTACAGACCAGGCAAGTCCTACGGAAGAGGTTGAAAGTCAAGGCAATCCACCTTCCAGAAAGGCTCTAAAGGCTCTTCGTCTGGTGACCGAGAGGCCACCAAATCCTTTTGAGGTTGGGCCCGCCCAGGCCTTCCCAGTAGGGGCCAGGTTGCTCCAATTTCGGGAGGTCTGGGCGGCCTCGATCCAGGATCCCTGGGTGTTAAACATCGTGTCTCAGGGACATTCGTGGGCGTTCGACAACATTCCCAAACCCAGGTTTGTCGCAACCTCGCTTCCTCCTTCGGCAGAAAAAAAGAAGATTCTTCTCGCCTACGTGGACTCCTTACTGGTTCAGCAAGCTGTTGTGCCGGTTCCCGAGGAAGAACGAGGTTTGGGAGTCTATTCACCTCTGTTTCTCGTCCAGAAGAAGAACGGCACCTGGCGCCCGGTAATAGACCTCACATATCTCAACAGGTCTATCCATCAAGAAAGGTTCAAAATGGAGTCCCTAGTCACCATACAACATTCGATTCTCGCAGGAGATTGGTTGGCATCGATCGACCTAAAAGACGCGTACTTTCACGTTCCTGTGGCAAAAGAGTACCATCAGTTCCTCCGCTTTGCTGTAGGTCATGCTCACATGCAATTTACGTGTCTTCCCTTCGGGCTCTCAACTTCGCCTTGCACGTTCTCGAAGACCTTGCTGGCACTTGTGGCTCTCATCAGGACCAGAGGCATCAGATTGCATCATTATCTGGACGATCTCCTCCTTCTGTCCCAAGACAGGCGTCAGTTACTCTTACATCTGGAGCAAGTGACATCTACGCTTCAGGAATTCGGTTGGATTCTGAATCTAGAAAAGAGCCATCTGGTGCCTACACAGTCACTGGTGTTTCTTGGGGCACTGTTCAACACGGTGAAGTGCACCATTTCCCTGCCAGAGGAGAAAATTCCTGTTGTCCAGAGCAGGGTGTCTCACGCTCTCGCTGCCTCTCGTCTCACTGCTCGTCAGTGTCTGAAGGTAGTGGGGACGCTCGTGGCCACCTCGCCCATGGTGAAGTGGGCTATGTGGAAGCTGAGACCCTTCCAGAAGGGGTTTCTCCAACAGTGGACGACGGAGAATTTGTCACAAGTTATTCACCTGACCCCATTCATGAAGGGATGCCTTCCCTGGTGGTTACGCCGTACAAATCTGACCAACTGCCACTCAATCGCTCCAATTTCCTGGATAACGATAACCTCCGATGCCAGCAGTACCGGTTGGGGAGCCCACTGTCTGACCGAAGTGGCACAAGGCAGATGGAACTTCCCAGGTCACGGAGTGGTGTCCAACGTTCTAGAACTACGAGCTGCCCTCAAAGCACTCCAGGCTTTTCACCATCTAACACAGGGGGCTTCAGTGCTGTTAAGGATGGACAACACCACGGCAGTGGCTTATGTCAAGAGGCAGGGAGGAACACGCAGTTTGTCTCTCCTCCAAGAAACAGAGCCGATCATGACATGGGCTCAGCATCATCTGGCCAATCTTTCAGCGGTCTTTGTTCCGGGAGTGTTGAATGTGGAGGCAGACTTCCTATCCCGTTTCCAACTAGACAACAACGAGTGGTCCCTCCATCAGGAGGTGTTCAACTGGGTGCTGTCCCTGGGGATTTCACCGGAAGTGGATCTGTTTGTGAGTCCACACAACAAGAAGCTTCGGAAGTACTACACGAGATTCAGAGATCCTCGAGCTTTCGGAGTGGATGCCCTCACGGACAGGTGGAACTTCCAGTCTGCTTATGCTTTTCCACCAGTACCAATAGTACTCCAATTCCTGCGGAGACTGAAGATGGAGGAAGTAGAGATCGTGGCAATAATCCCCTTCTGGCCCAACAGGCCATGGTTTCCCCTGCTGTCCCTTCTGAGCTTCAGGGATCCAATCCCTCTACCTCTCAGGTCGGACCTTCTGTCTCAGGGTCCTACTCTGCACCCATGCCCTGCACGGCTGCACCCCAGGGCTTGGTTTTTGAGAGGGGGAGGTTGGAAGCTCTCGGATGTCCAGAGGAGGTGATTCCGACTCTCATGAGTTCAAGAAGACCCAGCACCAACAGGGTATATGAAAGGATATGGGCCAGGTTCGTGAGTCATCAGGCCCAGAGGTCAGGTCCAGTAGGTACACCTACTGTTCAGCAGATTTTAAGTTTTTTGCAATCTGGTCTGGATCTGTCCCTCTCGGTTAGTTTTCTCTGGGTGCAAGTATCCGCCATTTCAGCCTTCACCGGAATTCAGTGGGCAAGTCATCATCTGATTCAGCAATTTTTTAAGGGAGCAGTCAGGCTTAGGCCTCAGAGAAGGCCGAGATTTCCAAAATGGGATCTTCCATTAGTTTTGGACTTTTTTTCTTCAAAGGATGTTGCTTCCATGTCTATCAAGGAATTTACGTTGAAGACAGCATTTTTGGTGGCCATTTCCTCCGCTAAGAGGGTCTCCGAGATACACAATTTGGGTCACAAAGAACCTTTTTTGACCTTTTTTCAAGACAGGGTGGTCCTTATCCCTATGCTGGGGTCAAATCCAAAAGTGACCTCTGTCTTCCACGAAAATGCTGAGATAGTTCTTCCCACCTTCAGAACTGATGAGAATTCTTCAGTCCATCCTCTAGACGTGGGCAACACTCTAAGTCAATATTTGGAGGCCACATCCTCCTTCCGCCAATCGGATTTCCTTTTCGTTCTGCATGGCAAAAAGAAAGGAATGCATGCATCTTCCAGAGCAGTGGCTGCGTGGATCGTTCAGGCTATCCAATGGGCGTATAGAGCAAAGGGCTTGGCTCCTCCAGAGGCGATTACAGCTCACTCTACAGCTTCCAAGCACGTCGCACCTGACGTTATCTGCAAGGCAGCATCTTGGTCATCTGTTAATACTTTTCTTTCCCATTATTGTTTTGAACCTGCTGCTTTATCTTCCGTTGATTTTGGCGTTCAAGTCTTGTCAGTTGACAGTGCCAATTAAAGTTTCTTTGTTCAGCATCTTCCCACCTGGGAGTGTATAGCGAGTTATTTCCCAAACGTATGCTGCCATGGAGTCTGTCAGGAAAACGGAAAATTGTTATCAAATACTTACCGTAATTTTCCTTTCCTGATGGACTCCATGGCAGCAGGAGTCCCCTCCCAATTCCTGAGTAGGCTAGTTACAGAACACTGATGCTGAAAGGGAGCAAAGATTTATGGGAGTGGGGTCCTATGAGGTAGGAGAGGAGGCGGGGCCTACCCAAACGTATGCTGCCATGGAGTCCATCAGGAAAGGAAAATTACGGTAAGTATTTGATAACAATTTTCCGTTATATATATATATATATATATATATATATATATATATACACATACACACATAAAGGTGTGAAAGGAGCGGAACCCTATCCCTGCGCTACTGAAATTATTTGCAGGGATGGTGATACCCTCCTTTCACACCTTTGGAGGCCATGTGTGTATGTGTATATATATATATATATATATATGTGTGTGTGTGTTTGTGTGTGTATATATACCCCTATACAGAATTTCAGATGTCATGCCTGCCTCCAAAGACACCCAAAAAATCCCCAATAAACGTCTGAAACAACACACCTGGGCATTTTTAGTTTAAGGCGTTTATTGGGCATTTTTTGGGCGTCTTTGGAGGCAGGCATGACATCTGAACTTCTGTATAGGGGTATATATACACACATATATATATATATATATATATATATATATATATATATATATATACAAATACACACATGGCCTCCAAAGGCCATTGGAGCACAGTGAAGTCATTGTCATTAATGTTGGGTGAACAGTTAGGCTCCAACATTGGCTGTTTGCCCGTTCGGCGAACACCCAAATTGCTGGGGCGTTCAACCGCTTTTCCGGGCCGTCGAATGCCCCACAATGCACTTTGCACCACACAGTTCATTGGAAACCCTGATTGGCTGAAGTAATGAAGGCTTTGCCCAATTAGGGCACATAGCACTGTCAGAGCTATGATTAGACACAGTCATGATGACCCTCTCCAATCATGGCTTATTGCTCATAGTCCCACCCCACACTATAAAAGGTCTTTCCCAGAGCAGGCATTTACAGTGTGATATTGGAGTGGAAATAGTAGCAATGAACAGAGCCCTGTTCTATCCAACAAGTTAAGGCCCGTACACACGTAGCAATTGTCGGCCGTAAATATTCGGCCACCGACCGATCGGCCAATTGTCGGCTTGTTAGTATGATGCTTCCGACGAACCGACTGCGACTTTTCGGCCGAACAGAATCTGGTGCGCAGACTTTAAAATTTTTGTTGGCCCACACCAGAACGGCTGATTGTTCCTCAGTCAGTACAGAATTCCAGGCCAGCAGCGTATGTGTCCACAGGAAAAGGTGGACGGGGTCTGTCTTCAGGCAGGGCCCCATTTCCTCTGTTTAGTGAGGTTACCTGTGCTATCTAGCAGAGGAGGTGGTGGACTAGCTTACTAAACCATCCTCATCCTCCTGACCTTCTATCACCCAAGCAGAGACTAGGGCGCAGTCCACTGCAGCTGCCAGAGTGGTTTATTCTGCCTCCTTGTCCATAGCTACTCCTGCCAATGCCCCAGAATCATGCATGGAGGAGTCAGCTGAGTTATTTGAACGCAGCGTTAGCCACTTCCTCCTTAACGATGCATAGGCATTATTTGTTTAATCAACAGTACTTCTATAGGGTTATGGTGTGAAGACACCATTAACACCCAAAGCCCAATTTTTGTATCTGTTACTTCTTTACAAAGTCTGCAAAACAGACACCAGAATGTATCCAAAAAATCTCTAATCTTGTTTACGAGTGTACTAAATTGTGGCCTCATCATACAAACTGGCTCCCCAAGCCATTGTTTATAAAAGAAAGCAAGCTTCCAGGGAAAATATTTTTTGACTTTATAAATGTCATTTTTGCTGCAGCAGATTCTATACATGGTACAGATATGCCACTTTACAGGCAAAGGGATTCCCCCAGACACTATATTTAAAGGAATTTTTCAATTTTATTGTTTCACTATAAGCATCAGTAAATCAGTGCTAATTTAAAGATTATGTATTTTACAAATTGTTTTTTTTTAATAATATATCTCCCCCAGGGTAGTACCCAGACCCCCATATCCTTTGTATGCCCAATAATTTGCATGTAAGCCCTCAAAATGGGCACTGTAGATTTTTCCAGTTCAGGTCCCATAAACTTTAATGGCATTTGTTATCCAGCTCTGAACTTTCGCAATGTTAGTTTCTAGCTTCAAACTGGGGGGTGTTCAGCCCATCTCTAATTGTCATGTTCAAGATTATTTGAGCTTTGTGACATGGTGCATTATCCTGCTGGAAGTAACCATCAAAAGTAGACTGTAGTCATAAAGGGATGGAAAAAGTCAGCAACAATACTCAGGTAGGCCATGGAGTTTAAACAATGCTCAATTTGTACGAAGGGGCCCGAAGTGTGCCAAGAACATATCCCCCACACCATTACACCACCAGCCTTAACCATTGATACAAGGCAGGATGAGACCATGCTTATGCCAAATTCTGACCCTACTATCTGAATGTCACAGCTAAAATCAAGATTCATCAGACCAGGCAACATTTTTCCAATCTTCTATTGTCCAATTTTGGTGACCCTGTGCACATTGTAGTCTCAGTTTCCTGTTCTTAGTGGCACTCGGTTGTAGCCCATCTGCTTCAAGGTTCGATGTGTTGTGCATTCAGAGATAGTATTCTGCTTACCTTGGCTACCCTTCTTCCCTATTCTGATGCACGGTTTGAACTTCAGCAAGTCACCTTCACCACGTCTAGATGCTTAAATTAGTTCCTGCCCTGTGATTGAATGATTAGCAATTTGTTTTACCAAGCAATGGAACAGGTGTGCCTAATAAAATGGCCAGTGAGTGTATATGGCCTAAGCACAGTTAAGGGCCTCTTTCACACCGGCGTTCCGTATGTCCGTATATCACCCCATCCGTTTGCGGGTGATATACGGACATAATGCATGTCAATGGGATTGCGGATGTCAGCGGATGACCATTCGCTGACATCCGATTTGCGTCCTTTCAGTTCTGTTCCATTTTTTGGAACGGAACAGAACCCTATTTTTTCTTCCGTTTAAAAAAACGGAAAGGACGCAAAATCGGATGTCAGCGGTGTCATCCGCTGACATCCGCAATCCCATAGACATACATTGTCGATGATCCTACTTTGTGTTAGTTGACAGGTAAAGATTGATGTCAGAAAAAAAATCAAAGATGTAGATCAAATATTATTAAACTACCCTATAGGCTAATAAGTTAACTTTGTTATGAGGTTATTTGAGGCTTTTTTTTCTTTCAAACTGGCATCTGTAATTTTTAACAGTCTGTGCTTACCAACATAAAAGCCTTCTTACAACATTTGCCTTTGCTCAGTACATCTGTGCAAATGTTGCCTAATCTGTGATAGCATTCTTAGGAGGGTCATGTTATTTACTCAAGCCTTGAGTGATTCCAAACTGCTTACAGTAACCCTAGATCCAGCTGATCAAATATATGGTCCAGTTGTTGCAAAGTGATATGTTTTCAAGGGATTGTAGAATATGAAAAGTAGGGGTTCTTTTATAACCATAAAACCATGTACTATTTTAGTTTGAATTTGTAATATCACTTTTGCTTGGAAAAAAGCACTGTCCCAGTGAGTTACATTGCATTCATTTTTTTTCAAACATCATTGCAAACTCCTGCCTGCTGCCATTTTTTTTCTAAAGCTTACACATGGATCCTACTTATTTCCAACTTGCGTGTGGAGTAGGATGGTCTTTCAGCATCAGTCCTATGACCAGTCCAAATGTTGTAATAAGGGAAAAACTTCTGGGAAGTGACATTTCTGGAACAGATATTTATGCCAAATCTATGTTTCCCTTTTCTAATTTACTGCCTGCAGCAATGCTTGCAATAACGTTACAAAAATCTTTAGAACATCTGTGAGTAAAATCCTATAATCAAAGCAACATTTCAGCCATAGCGTATGCTCCCTAGAAATATACAGAAAATGTTGTGAAATAGACCACAGCTGTGGGACACCACTGGGGATTTCAATGTTCTTGATGTGGGTTGCACAGAGCAGTGAGTGAGTGCAAAAAAAAATTAAAACCATGACCCATTGCACCCAAAACTAAAAAGGAGTGATGACATTTTGAAAGGTCATAAACAGCCTAATGCCTCGTACACACGCAACGATTATCGGCCAACCGATCGTCCGACTTTTGTCCAGAGTGGTGTTTTGTTGGTTGGAATGTGCCTAGACTGCACACGAATTTTCTCGGCCAACAAAAATCTACTTCAGAAGTGATGTCATGTGCTGGTTTACTTTCCGTGTGTTTTTTCTTCTCTGAGCATGCCCAGTCTTGCTCATCAGATTTTTGTCTGCCGAAATCTGTACTGACTGACGGAAAATCGGCCGTTATGTTGACAGCCAACAAAAAATTTATAGCCTGCACACCAGATTTTATTCGGCCGAAAAGTCAGAGTCGGTTGTCGGAAGCATCATACTAACAAGCCGAAAATCGGCCGATCGGACGTTGGCCGAAAATTCCCGGCCAATAATCGATGCGTGTGTACGAGGCATGATTCTAGAACATCATTAGCCAGAAGAACTCTGGTCCTGGACTGCTCAGTGAGATGAAAGTGACTTTGCAGCACAAGGGATTATGACCTAAAGCAGAATTGCCATTTTTTTTTTCCCCAATTACCTTCTGTGCTGTAATGCTCTCTTCCAAGCACATTCAAATCCAGCAGTGTATTGCTGCTATCCTGGTGGAATACAGCAGGTCCCACACTGCCTTCTTGGTCCTCTTTAGCTGGCTGCCTCTTCACAGTGCAGACAGCCAACTTGATGCATCAAAGCCACCCTCCAGATAGCACACACAACAGCTGGGGACAAATTCTAGAGCTTGCTGGGAGATGTCATGTAAGTATCTCAGGAGTCTGCAGAACTAGGTACATCATACTGACCTGATAGAACTGCGGCAGAAGGTGAGCTAAAATGTAAAATATTTTAAAAATAGTCCCTGTAATTCTGATTGCAGAGGAGGGCAGTGGTAAGATAAAACTATCCACATTTTGGGAGTTTATTTCTGCTGTAAAGGTCACTTTTTATTTTTTTATAGTTCTGTCCCTTGTGGGATAAAGTACATGTAGTACTTTGAACCATGCTGCTAGGTGCTTTCTAACCCTAGTTATGAAGCCTGACTTGCCCCTCTTTCATTCTGCCATGGCCAATCCAAAAACAGCTTTGAAGGAGATGGCCAATTCATAGGTGCAACTTGTGGCTGTGAGCTCCTTCTTGAGACAAGCAATTGCAAGAGGAATGCGGGAGGAGGGTGTCGGCTTCTAAACTACTCTTGCTGTTGCTTTTCTCATGAAAATGCTCACAGCCAAGACAAGTTGCAGCTATGAGTCAGACATCTCCTTCAAAGCAGTCGAATCCGCCACATCAAGAGGGCAGAGGGTGCAGGTCAAAGGCTAAAAAGCACTTTAAAAACATGAAACGAATGCCTCGTACACACGCACCGATTGTTGGCCGAGTGATCGGCCGTCTTTTGTCCAGTGTTTTTGTGTTGGTTGAAATGTGCTCTAGACTGCACACAAATTTTGTCAGCCAACAACAACCAACTTCAGAAGTGATGTCATGTTCTGGTTTACTTTCCGTGGGTTTATTTCTTCTCTGAGCATGCCCAGTCTTGCTCATCTGATTTCTGTCTGGCGAAATCTGTACTGACTGAGGAACAATTGGTCGTTCTGTTGACGGCCAACAAAAATTTTATAGCCTGCACACCAGATGATTTTGTTAGGCCGAAAAGTAGGAGTTGGTTATCAGAAGCATCATACTAACAAGCCGACAATCAGCCGATCGGACGTTGGCTGAAAATTCACGGCCAACAATCGGTGCGTGTGTACGAGGCTTAAATGTACTTAGTCCTGTAGGGGAAAAAAATTATATATCTTTTTAATGGTCAGTTTCAGCAATAAGGTCTGCACCTAAAATCGAAGGAGGTTCCATAATGGCAAAGAAACTGATTTAACCGCTTGCCGACCGCCGCAAGTAGATATACTGCGGCGGTCAGCCCCTCACAGGCAAAGTGACGTATATATACGTCACTAGCCTGTGAGGCTCTGGGGAGCGAGGGCGCGCTCCCGCGCGGTCACGGACCCCCCGTGCGTGTGACCGGCGGACCCAATGTCCGCCGCTCACTCTGCGATCGTCGGGGGAGAGGGAGAAAGGCAGGCAGCAAGTGTAAACAAGCTGCCTGTCATTCTCCCCTGTGTAGAAACACTGATCATACGGTTCTACTATGTAGGACCGTTGATCAGTGTTCCTACAGCTCAAGCCACAGCCAATCACAGTTAGAATCACGCCCCTAGGGACACACACAGCCCCTCCCTCTCAAATAAAGTTAACCCCTTCACTGCCAGTGTAATTTTACAGTAACAGTGCATATATATAGCACTGATTACTGTAGAAATGTCACTGGTAACCCCAAAAGTGTCAAAAATGTCAGTCAAGGGTCTGATCTGTCCGCCCCAATGTCGCAGTACCGCAAAAAAAAAAAAAAAAAAAATCGCAGATCGCCGCCATTACGCGTTAAAAAAAAACAACAAAAATCTTTCCCTTTGTTAGTAAACGCGATAACTTTTGCGCAAACCAATCAAAATACGCTTTTTGCAATTTTTTTTTTACCAAACATATGTAGCATAAAACAAATTGGCCGAAAATGTTAAAAAATTTTGATTTTTACTTTTTTTTTTGGGGAATTTCATATAAAAAATGTGAAAAATATTGTTATTTTTGCAAAATTGACGCTCTTTTTTTGTTTACAGCGCGTGATCAAAAAAATCGCACAGGTGATCAAATACCACCAAAAGAAAGTTCTGTTTGTGGGAAAAAAAGGACGTCAAATTCGTTTAGGTACAGCATCGCACGACCGCGCAATTGTCCGTTAAAGTCACGCAGTGCCGAATCGCAAAATACCCCCTGGTCTTTTAGCAGCCAAATCCTCCGGGGCTTAAGTGGTTAAAGAACAAAACTTCATATCACAAAACATCTGCATTTCAGCAGTATTGTTTACTTACAGCAGTTCTAAAAGCTGAATTTTTTTTACCCTTATACATTCCATGCATGAAGGTAAAAAAGAAAAAAATTCAGTGTGCAGCTCCCCCCATAATACTTACCTAAGCCCCATCTCAAACCAGTGATGTGCATGAGGGCAGCGGCTCTCCCCCTCCTCATTAGTGGGGATGCAGTAGCAGGAGTCATTGGCTCATAGTCAGTGAGGAGGGAGCGCTCTGTGACTCATAGCGTACGTTAGGCACATGTAAACATTTGAATGCCCCATAGCCTGGCCACAATTCTGCTTTAATTGGTAAATGTGGCTACAACAGTTTTAGTGCAAACTGCCGTGCTTTTAAAGAAGTGTTATTTTTCAGTATGTTTTCTATACATAAACATACAAAAACAGAATGAACACAATTTGGTAAATAACCATTAAGCAAGAACATAGCAAATTAAAGTATTAGAGACCACATATTTTCTTCAGAACTAACCATCAGATGTTTTCATATTATAGAATAGTTACAGATTGCACAGAACATTTTCCATATTACTGCTGTGATATAAAACAATGAGACTACAACTACATTCAATCCATATGCTCTGGGTCACACAGATTGTGTGTACTTCTTCCAGTCACATTCCAGTTGTCACGTTTCCACTCCAGGTTAGAAATTTAAAGCAAAATAGCTTAATGGTGCTTTAGGAAACACCTCGGTCTCTTCTATTCTCATAGAAAAGCACTATTAAAGCTCAGTCAAGTGATTACCTTTAAAAAAAATATAACAAAAAAAAAAAAAAACCCACAATAAAATGGTACATGAATCCCCATTAAGAAAACCACAACTGACAATTCAAAACATTTATTGGCATAATTTACAGTATTTCAAATACAAGGCAGCAATTGCTAGTGTGCCACTACAGATAAGGTAAGACAAATTGTTTTACATGAGAATTGCCTATTCTCTCTCCAGTACACTGCATTGTGATATTTTATATATATATATATATATATATATATATATATATATACATACATATATACACACACACACACACACACACACACACACACACACTATATGCATAGTGTATATGTGTGTATCATGCACAATGCAGTGTGCCAAAGAGAGATAGAGTATTTGATAGCTCCCTCATTACCGGTCAGGAGAAAAGCAAGAGCTAACCCTCTAATACTTCCAGAGTCTCTAATATAAAGCATGTATACAGGTCAGGGAAATCAAAAGTCCTCATCTTCAAGCTAGTTTGAAATCAGTTATGTAAAAAGTACTGAAGCAAGATAGCCAGACAGCTAACATTTTCAGAGTGCAGAAGTCCGGATAAGTTTCTTTTGAGCACAGTATTGTGAAAAAAACGAATGTTTAAATATTCAATTCCAGCACTGGGATTCTGGCTCTGGTATCTTTTGAAGCAGAGAGGCTAATCTTCAATGCAGGGGGGATCCCAATGTGGGGAGTATAAAAACAAGGGGAGAAGTTTACATTAGGGTTGGTTAATGTTGGGTTTACATGGATGGTAATGTTTGTGTTAGAAGTACTACATATGGGCAGGACACAGTTCTCAGTCCCCATTTAAGAGTATTGAAAGGTATTGTATTAAGTGGTGTGGTACTTACAAGCGGATCGTAAAGATTCTGCTTCAGAGCTCCCTGGGATTCCTTATACTTGGGGCACTCAGTATGCATAGTATGAATTTTCTTTGGGGCACTCAGTATGCATAGTATGAATTTTCTTTGGGGCACTCAGTATGCATAGTATGAATTTTCTTTGGGGCACTCAGTATGCATAGTATGAATTTTCTTTAAGCTGGAACTCTGAACCCTTACATATCCTACAGTTCAATATGTGCACCTAACAGATACTATGGGCATACCTGAGTTCTCATTTGCATAGGATTCCAGGGCATGCTGGAGAGGAATTTTGAAAAGCCACTGTAATGTATGGTACTTTGTATTTGTAACTTATGTAACATTTTCAGAAAACAGGTTTACTGTAATGTACTGTAGGCGTAGACAACAGGAGCTGGTCTGACAACAGCAGACAAGCTAGGTACCAGCTGTATCCTTTGGGAGTGCATAAGCTTCCTAGAATCTGCCAAAAAAAAAAAAGTATGTACACAGTATCTTGACAAAACTGCAACAACGGGTTACAATGTGACATCTTTGGTGCAGGTACACTGCTCTGGAAAGTGCTATCACAGAGCAGGTACCTCTAGATGCCTACTTGCCAGTTAAGTCTTCACCCACAATCCTGGTAAATAGCAGGTACTTCCATGTGCATGTACACCACTTACGACTGATTGCCTTGTAAGCCCAAAATTTGTTAATTACTATTATGCAAATTTTACCCAGCTGCCATTTTGTCCAATATTTTTGGTCACATAGTGAGGTGTTGAAGAAGGAAGGTGGTAATGTGGCTAAGATTTTGTAGTGGGGAGCTGTGTAAAACAGTATATCATACATACGTGCATTTATTGCCAAACTGCTAGGCAAAAAAGAACATTAATGCATTCTTGCAGAAATGTTTTCCCCTGTGGCATTAGGCTTTGTAACCTCTGCCAGGATCTGTTCTAGCTCCCTCATTTAAGAAGTCAGTGCCATTTCTCCATCACCACACCCTCCTATGTACATCAGCATACCCTGCAAAAAGGACAAAGGTTTTATGTAGCTCCTCCTAGTCCCACTCTACATCCTCCATTTTGTGATGTCACAAGCACTTTGTGAGATGGAGGGAAGAGATTGAAGAATGCAATAGAAAGTATAATTTCAGAGCGAATTGGTTTGTTTGCTTGTAGGTTAAAAAGTAGCAGCCAAATGTATAAATAAATGGGTTCTATTTTTAACAAGCATAGTTCTACTAATGTGCAAGCACCTGGATGCGCCAGTCATTATAATGGTACTTTAGTAGTTTTTGGAACATTTGAGGTTGGCTATTACTGTTTACTAGTTGCAGAATAAAAATACTATGTTTAGCAAAAATTACTAAAATCTGACTGCAAGCCTTTTTTTCCTCTTTGAATCTTTTGTAGTTGCTACATTTCTGGTTTGACATGACGACTTACAGCATGGGTGCTCCACCTGAATCCCTCCAGCCGTCGCAGAACTTCAAGTCCCATCATGCCTCTGCGAGGCATGCTTGGAACGGTCAGCCTTGCAATGCCGCATGGGACTTATAGTTTAACAACAGCTGGAGGGCCCATAACTTACAGACTTATACAATAGTAAACTTAATGTATACAGGGTTAGTTACCGCTAAACATGAAAATAATTTACAAAACAATGTGATAACAAATAACTGAAGATTCTGAAATAATTTGCAATTCCCATCTTTGGTTTTCTTCAAGATTTCAGCAGCAGAACTCTGCATTTGGTCTGTCCAATGACCTTATCCATTACAAGGAGCATTTATGTTTTAACATTTACATTTCTGTACAGAAGTGAGACAGCTTCTACTGCAATAGAGAGCTTCTATGCAATAAGAAAGCAAACTATTACCTGCTGTGGGAAGATCCCACCAACTGAGAGGTAAATACAATTCTATTTAAAATATTTTGGGTGGACTGTCATTTAAATTTTGCTCTTCTTCGTAAGCCAGCATAGATCACAATTTACTAATCTTACTTTGTACAAATAAACTTGTGGCTATGACGGGAGAGGCCTATTGGGTGCATCTGAAACAAAGGACAACCTTGTGTTTGTAAGAACATTAGTTCCTGCACTCTCTCATTGTATGCTGTAGTGGAGCAGACTTTACTCCTAGCAAAAAAAACAAAAGTGGTGGGTCACAGCTCTTCAAGTTCAGGACAGAACATACTACATTTCAAATGTACTGAGCAGTACAAGCTCACCTCAGAAATACATGAAGTGCCCTCTAACCAGTCCAACATATCTGTAGTGTTTATCTCATGTAGGAGCTACCTTGACAAATTTAAACATAGGAACAAAAGACTAATCTATTTCATACATAAGGTCCAATGTGAATAGGCATGCAGACTTCCCCTGTGTTTGCAGCTCAGATCCCACACATCTTCAGGGCCTCTGCAACTCATCTTTACTATTCCCATTATTGGAGATTAACATATCACAGAAAATAGGTCCAAGGTCAAACATGCCATTACATAAATTAGAAATTTAAATTAAGAGGGTCTAAATTTGAGGGTCTAAAATTGTGATAGTAGATCCTAACCTGGATATGTCCGTAAAAATACATGGTCAGCCCAAGAGCCTACCACTGTGATAATCTGAATGTTGACAATAACGAATAAGATTCTTATGGGGTTGCGGATATGGCACAAATAATTGGGTATATTATGAAGTATACATTATGTAAGGTATATTTAAAAAAAAAAAAAAAAAAAAAAAGGAAAATTGAGGGTATCCATATTATAACTTGACACCTGTGTATGAATTAAATGTTCATGTTTATCAATGTTGACAGAAATGTACTCCTTTACTTGGTGCCCTTATGTGTAATAACTGGTAACACCAGTTCAATAAACCTGCAGATGAACCAGTATTGCAATTTCATTGCTATAAAATGGATCATTAATACTATTATTCAATTAAAGGGAAAATTCTTTTTAAGTACCTAAGACATTGAAGCAGCTTGCTTTATAAGAACCCTTCAAGAATTATTTTTTTTTTTTTTCCATTTTAGCAAAACAACTGATGGCACTGTTAATTAAAATTCTACACCCAACTGTGAGAAATACATTAAGAACCATAACAAAAACAATTATGTATGCAAGAACTTTAAATATAAACAAGCCTGGGAATGTAAAGGCACAATTAATGTTTAAGTGACTTCGAATTGACAATTTATAACAAAACTCACTTATAATTGTCTGCGCTGGATTTGAAAACTACCAGTTATTTTAACTTGACATTCAGCAATTATGGTTTCATCAAAAATATCTGTACAAATTTCCCTGTTCAGTCATTCACAATGTTATAAAGAAGAATTCCCGAGGATTTTATTACTATGAATCTCTAAGTGCAAATATGTCCTCAGAAGTCCGGTCATAGCAATGACTGAGGTTAGTATTCCCTTCATTGTCATCATAATGATAAAGATTTCCTCTGTACACTCATGGTAAAGTAGGTCTCAGTAGCATAACCTTCACATAAATTAGATTGCAGGCCATTCAGCAGAAAAGTCTTATGCCTGCTGGTACAGCAGTTGAGCAGCAGGAAGAGTGTGTCAAATTAAATAAAGATAGGTGGAAAGTATTCTGGGACAGGTGGAAAGTTCACTAAAATATTTCCTCTTGTTGGCAAGCTAAGGCTCTAAAATCAGCACCAACACTTGATTTGCAGAAATCAACTATTTGTCAAGCCCTGGGAAAAGAAAAAGAACAAATATATTAGTTGAAAACAATACCCAACTGTAAAAATCGAGTCAAAAACTACAGGTAAAATGTTTAAATTTATCAGGGACGCAACTAAAAGATAAACATTCTTGATATTTCCAATTTATTGCTGGATGGACAGTTAGCCACTAAAAAAATATGTGGCTTGATACTACGGACCATCTTCTGAAAACAGTAGGTTACCAGGATGTTACTACTGTTGATACTTTTATAGTTACTAACCTTGAAAAACTATTAGAAACAAGACCTCTGATCTAATCAGCTGTATATCAGTTTTTGGTTAGGGACTCCAAAGTATGGGTATCTAAATTCTATTGTTTTGGATAGAGCAGGAAAGGGTTAGCACTCCATATAATTTTTTTTTTTCCCCGTTTTGGGCCAACTATGCTTACATCTTCAGTGGTGACCTACCAGGACTGAGCATGATGGTAAAACCAAGATTTTGAGTTTTAACCCTCCTCTTATGTTAGCTTTCTGTTACTATCCATGATGTTAACGGGTCGGTTTTGACCCGTGTCTTAAATCAGCCATAAAATACCCTCTGAACAATTATTTATCATCCAATTTGTTTCTTACCTCTTGGTTACCTTATTAGGCTTCTTTATCCTTGAAAATATTGGTTTTAATATTTTTGGTGTGACCCCTTAGACCTTTCTTTTGATAGCATACCTCTCATTTTCAAATATAAAAAAGGGTAAAATAAAGTCATCAACTCTGAAATGTATTGGTCCTATGTTTCTTCACTTTATTTAGAGATGCAGACAAGCAGGCAAAGAGATAGGCCCCTCCCTAACTACAGCTCACAGGGTTGAGAGGTGATTGGCTGTCAGTGTTACTAAGCAGAGAGAGTGTTTAAGATTTCAGTTTTGGCACTTTAGTGTCCTATAATCCTATATTATAACTGGGTCAGAATTGACCCTAACCCCATAAACGTCTTAATTTTCACCACAGTATTTTATAATTTAGTGAAAATTATTCTTTTTCTATTACATTGTTTAAATAGAGGTTCCTGACAAAGTAAAAAAATCTTGATGCAATAAACAAATTTATGTGATAGTTACAGACATTCAAAACCTGAAAACGGGTCGGTTCTGACCCTAACACAAGAGGAGGGTTAAGAGGAATACTTGTTCAGGTGACAACTTTCTAAAAGAGGATTCCCCTCACTTTAGATATTCCTTGTCACTTCCTCATGTGTCTCTAAAACAGGAAGTGATGGGAAATATCTCTATTGTAATTAAAAGGGTTTCAACTCTCCCCTATGCCTTTGTCCTTGCACCTGGGTTGACACCCAAATCCTCCCCACACCCCACTATGTATACCGGGCTCTGCATGCCCATCTGTGCGTCCAGGACCGGTACAGTGGGTGCTGCTGGATAGAGGGGAGGGAGGAGAGCAGACACACGTCCACTCTCCTCCCCTTCTAATGGTTTACCCAGAAGTGACGTGTCACATCACTTTCAGGTCCACATTAACCGTTTTCCGGGCCATCAAGGCCAGAAAAACATTTAATGCAGTGCAATGTGCATTGCATTAAATTCAGTGGAGCACAGGGGGGGCATAAAGAGTTGTTCAGACCCTGGATGTCTCATTAAGGAGAACCTGTCATCAAAAAAAAAAATCCATTGCACAGGGGACTTTTTATAAATAATAATGTTACCCCCAAGCACATAAAGTATCCCCCGAAAAATTGAGGCCCCTGAACTCAACATATTTGCACATACAAACGTAAAATGCACGCAGTAGGACGCCTACGCCTGAAAACCTTGATTGCGAAACACGTTACATATTGCTGCACACGCTGAAATGAAAGCAATAGTTTTAGCACCAGAGCTCCTTTCTAACGCTAAACTGATGACCTATAGGGGGGCTTTTAAAATGTCCTCTATGGAAAAAATAGGGCAGCGATATGTTGGGTATCCATTTACTTGGTGCAAAGTCGGCTTTTATATTTTACCAAAAAAATTGGGTAACTTATTGCGTTTTTGTGCTCCCTAAAATGTACTTTTAATGTGTTTTTTTTTTTTAAGTTAAAAGATTAAAAAAGGTTAAAGGATAAGTTCAGCTTTGGGAACATGTTACATGTTCCACCTGTAAGCTTTGTTAAAAAAAAAAAAACTGGCTCCAACTTTTTTTTTAGCGGCTGCTAGATTTAAAGCAAAATTTGTCAAAACCCTGCCCTATGCTATCCAAAATTAAAAAAGAAAAAGTTCTTAATATACTTTAAAGTTCTGCATTATACAAGGGCAAAATGCATTTTAAAAAGGGATTTAGCAATAGCAGCCTAAGGTTCTCTCTCATGACATATTAATAAGCTGCAACTGATGGAAATGTCCTCTGGGCTCCAGTGGATATTGAGGAAGCTGAAAGATTCTTACTCTTTACACAAATATTAAAAAGTAGATAATAACTTAACCCAGACACACCATTAAGGCAGGGCACAGCTTCCAGAGCGTGTTCAGCACAGTGGTAGGTACATCCACCAGGAGGATAATCAGACTGAAGATTGTTGAGCACAGTCATGGACTGTGTGTAGCACTGACTCTGTGCTCTTAAATAAAGGTCTTTCAATCTTTTTCCCACCTTTAATACTCAAGGACCACTTATAGATTTTCCATGTTGTCAGGCAAGGAAAAGGAGAGCTCTAAAGCCAGCACACTATTTATGAAGTGGAAATACAGACATTGCCATGGCTGATCTCATTTTGAGAAAGCTGTCAGAAAAAGAATATAGAATATGAAAGCCAAAGAAACGTATAACACCTTATTTGTTACAGGCTTGTGACTCAAAGCACTGAAGTTAGAAAGTCACCATGACCGCAAAGAAACGAATTTCAGAAGACATCTATGGAAGCGATCAGGTTTCTCCCATGGAAACCAAGGAGACAATTTTGGTTAAAGCTTGAGCTCTTTGCTACACATTTATTCAGAAGAAGATATGACAAGGAAAGGATGCTTGGTCCATAGATAAAGCTGTGTGTTTGTGAAACATTTTGAGGCAAAAAAAAATAATTTATTGTAATATCCTTTTCCTAGAGTACATAGTGGCATAAAGGACAACATAATTCAGGTACACTGGGTTATTCTGCTGCCTTTAGGAGGTTTGACTCTGTCAAACAAAGCTGTAAGGACAGATCAGTATAACCCCTACCACTCCCAGCATGCCTCAGTTTTGTTACTAGATTATGAGAATAGGATTACAAACACAGAGCTGACCTGTGTCCCATAATGTACTCAAATAAAAAGGTAGGTCATGGTAGGTCAAAAATCCTATTTTCTTAACCATACACTATGGGATAAAAAAAGAATTCAGATACACTAGGACTTCCAAAAGCAGTCCAAATGAGTGTGTGCAATACAGCATATTAGCCGGATTATGAAAACCAACAGGTTAACACAGCGAGCTCAACAGAGCCAACTGAAGAATGTACGACCAAAGGCTTAAACATCCATCTGGTAATACCCGATGAAAGTGTGAACAGAAAAGACTAGGTGACAGCCTAGCGACTCTGAAAAGCAGATGCTGGATGATGAAAAGCCCATGAAGCACTAAAGTGCAGTGTGCTTTGACAGGGAAAAGAAGAATCTTGCTCTTGCGACAAGTGTTAATGATTAACTGACTAATCCACTTAGTGATGGTGGAATGAGGAGGAGGCTGTCTCCTAGAGGGACCTTCAAGAATTAAATATAATTCCTGTGTAGGACAAGATAGGGTTTTTTGCAGTTTACGACCACAAACTCAGAAACTTGCCTTGCAGAAGTGATGGTGACAAAAAGGCAACCTTGTAGTTAGGGACAGACAATACAGGGAAATCCCTAGTGGAATAGAGGGAAATCCCTAGTGGTTTCAAGGGGCAGTCTTTGAAGAACCTAGAGAGCCAGGTTGAGATCAAACAGAATACGTGGGGAACATACAGGGGAACAATGTGAGCAACACCTCCTACCAAGGCCTTCACGCAGTAGTGACAAGCAGGCTAAGGCTGAGATTAGACCCTTAATGGTACTCCTTGGCAAACACTGATCCAGACCAGATTGGAGAAAATGCAAGATTCATCCAACAAAGAACATTCAGAGAGGGAACTTGCTGGCCTAGCCCCAAGAGAAACATGCTTTCCAAGTTTGATGGTTGACTGTGAGAAGCTGATTTTCATAGGTATGACTGAATCGGTTAGGTCCCTGTCCCTCAGAACCAAACCTTCAACAGCCAAGCCAGCCAAACCAACTGCCAAGAAGCAGAGTGGAAACCCAGTGCTTGGGGCAAAATAAATGGATGATCTTGGAGGGCCCAAGGAGAGAGTGTGCCAGTAGCCTGACAAGGTCTAAGTACTATGTCCCCTGGGCTAGTTTTGGTGCAATGAGAATTAACCAGAATGCGCTCCATTTCATATCCTGCAGAGTAGTAAAAGTGCAGATCAAATTGAACTGATTCCACTGAGTTATCAGAGCATAAGCTTCAAAGGCTAGAGGATCCCTGGATCTGGAAACAAACCTGCTCTATTTGTTGTTGAAGCTGGAAGTCAGGAGGTCTACAACCATATAGTTGTTGCAAGCTAATACTGTGGCATTTTAAAACTGAATCGCAGTCAAATTACCTCGTAGACAAGTGGTCCAGCACTGAAAGAATAGCCAAATCTCCCTGATTTCCAAAATATTGATCAGGAGTCGAGCTTCCTTTGAAGAAAGGTAGTACCTAGGACTTATTCCCAGCCTGATAAGCTGGCATCCATCCTGAGCACCTTCCAAACTATTGGAAGGATTTTCTGGATTCCAATGCCAAATTTGTGACCCACAATGCCACTTCATGCCTGGCCCTACTGATCAGATGTACGGTCCAAGAAACTGCACCCTCTTGTCCCGTGTTGCCAGGATATTGAGTTGCAATAGTCTGGAGTGAAACTGGGTATATTACACTGTGTCTAAGGATGACACCAAAGGCCCTCATGGAAAATTGAGTCGATTGGCTCCTGGGCTGCAGAGTACAAACTAGGAAGCCGAACTAGGAAGCAGCCAAGTCATAAAACAGTTCCAGCACTGATTTCTGGAGATTTAGGATCCACCCGAGTCTCTGTCAGGTCTGCATGGTCCAATAGACACTGTTTGCAATGAACAGGCCAAAAGCAAGGACCACAATTCGCTAAGGTCACATGCCCACATCAAAACACAGGTAAGCCTTAGGCCCCGTTCACACTGGGGTGATCAGACTTGGGGGGGGCGACCTCCGAGGTCGCGGTGCGAGCAGCGCGCCGCGACCTCGGAGCGGCCGGCACGGACTTCATAACATTGAAGTCTATGACGGTCGCTCCGGGTCGCCCCAAAGAAGCTCCGGACCCTTTTTCTAAGTCGGAGCGACTTGTGTCGCTCCTATTAGAACAGGTCCGCAGCTTCCCTATGGAAGGCGACCTACGGCGACCTGTGAGGCGACCAGGTCGGCTTAGTGTGAACGGGGGCTTAATGCACAGGGAAGATGGGGCAACGCAAGTAGGCATCCTTGATGTTCACACAGGCCAGGAGGTCTCTCCTGGATGCATTTGTTTAGAATGATTCCATATAGAATTTCTGTAAGCAGAGAAAACTTTAGATCTAGTACTGAGTGGGTGCCTCCTTTTGCTCTGGGGACAATTTTCAGATTGCAAAAGAGTCCTTCCCTTTTTCTGGGATAATATCTATGATCACTTAAGAGAGGAACTGCACTAAAGCAGTGTAAAAGGTCCACCAATCTTTGCAGGAATGTTGGCAAGTTTGAAAACAGGAAGTAGGGTGGAGGCACAGACTGAAAATCAAATTTGAAGCTCCTGAATATAACATTCTGGACCTAAATATGTCTGGAATTATCCTGGGACCAGGCAAGCATGCAGGACAGCATACGAAAGGGGGCCTTTTTGTTTAAGGAATAGAGGGCAGAGATTCTTCCTTGCTTTTTCTGGGGCACTAGGGTACTGATTCCCCTAGTGACTTGCTTAATGAAGCTATCCATGGATTTGCCATCAAAGGGAATAAACAAGAGACATTTCTTGTTCTGATACTCCGCAGACCAACATTTGAGGCAAAGGATCCCAAAAGGACGACAATTCTGGATATTTGGTGTATAATATCGGTTAGTTCCTCAACACAATACAGCTGGGCAACATGCATGAGCTCCAATTGCTGAAGGACAGGGGATTTGTCAGAATAGATCCAGGGTCCTTGTCCACACCCTTGAACCAGAAAGCTTAAACTTGACAGATGGACATGGTCGCAATTTCAGGTTGCAGAGAAGGACCTGAGAGGGAGAATAGGACCTTAGAAAGGCCTCCTAACCTGTTATTCTCTGGGTCTTTAAAAACACAATTGTCCTCAACAGGAATAGTCAGATTCTTGTTAAGAGAGAAAATTGGCTGGGTCCACAATGGGGCCAGGCCACTTCTTTAGGAACCCACCATTCATAGGGTATTGCTGGGCAAAACACTTAGAAGCAAAGATTTTTTTCTGGGTTAGGCCAAATACTATACATGACCAGATGCAATGGGGAAAGCCATGAAAAGTCCTAACAGTTTGAAAGCTCCTAAGAGAACCCAGGCTACCCACTTTAAGTGTAGCCAACACAGGCATCAACTGACTGCATCAACAAGGATCAAGATATATTAAATTCTGTAATGCCTGCAGACTCTGTCTTGGGCAACAAATACTCAAATAAGAATAAGGAAAAAATCTCATTCTTGGCTGACTGAATTCTCGGAGGCTGCAGTGGATTCTGCACAGAGATGGATTCTGGAGGAGAGGGCATGGAAGCATGCACTTGCATTCGAAGTCCGCTTTTATAGCTGCAATTTTCCCCTTAAACTCAGATCGTAAGAGGCTTTTCCCCTAGACAATAAAGAGGAAGAATTAACCCCTGAAGGGGTTAAGGAAAACTCAGGAGTGCTGCAACTCCAGCATGGGACAGTGACCTGTGCTATTGGGTGTCGGGTCTTATAGAGGGGACAATGCAAGATCCCCTGGAACTGTTAGCGGATCACAAACTGACCAGGCCCCCAGGACTACTGCCCTTGCGCTTATGCTCTGCAAAATTAGAGCAAAGTGAGAGACTGCCCATAAAGGTACTCAGAATTTCACTGCCAAAGCAGAAGGGGTAATGGTGTCTATCACCAGGTCACTGATAAGGCAGCAGGGAGCCCAGGTACCATCCTAAGGATCATAGAACTGATGCAGGTACAAAGGATATTACAGAATAGCACCAGTATCTGCACAAAACCATAGAGGGACTTGCCCAGAAGCAGAATGGTGCAAAGCTGCAAAAGGCAAGCCCCATTGAGCACCAAATTCAAAATCTGGCACAGCCCTCATTATCACTACTGGACAGGTGACCAAAATGGGTCACGTCTGGTTTCCAGAGGATTACCCACTAGGAGGGAACCAAAAACTGTCTGCACCAAGCAGGTTCCCTGTAAAAACAAAGGCCCTATTCACTGCACCTGAGGTCAAGCAAGGGCTCTTTCTTCTCCCCAGGTAATACCTCCATAAGGTAACATAGAGCTGTACTGTAGTTCAGTTACTCTTACAGGTCTCATCCCCCACCCCCAGGCTGTGACTGGACTGTGAAAGGAGAAGCAGCAAACTGATTATCTCATCTTTCTGTCACTGCGCTCTCTCCCTGTTAATGTACTCTTTGCTGCAGTAAAAATTGATTTTTGTAAAATCTTACCGTAAAATCCTTTTCTCTTAAGCTCATTGACAGACGTAGTCCTCGTTGATTAATAACAACTCGGGTTATACTGCCCTCTACAGGAGTAGGACTAGACAGGAAAGAAAACGTTCTGGCCACACCCTAGGGGCAGTCCCAGAGGGTATATCCTCTCACTTCCTGCTACAGCAAATCAGTTATGTCACAAAGCAGTGTTTAGAGAATTTAACCCAACCCAACTCAAAAACAGAGGGGCGGGTACTACGTCTGTCAATGAGCTTAAGAGAAAAGGATTTTACGGTAAGATTTTACAAAAATCAATTTTTCTCTGTCGCTCATTGACAGACGTAGTCCTCGTTGATTAATAACAACTCGGGACGTCCCAAAGCAGTACCACAAAAGAAGGGTGGGATAACAGAAATTAAAATCCAGAAGGCCCAACCGGAGCCAACCAGAAGCATCAAGGACTCATCGAGTAAAAAGATGAGACCTAAGTGAAAAACCCAACAAACCCTCGAGGTAGACCACCGGTCTCCTCAAATTGCGGCCTGCAGAACCTTGTGGCCAAAAGAGGCATCTGACGATGCCATCACATCAACTTTATAAAATGATGTAAAGGTATGCACCGACGATCAAGTCATCGCCTTGAAAACCTGGATCGCTGACGCCTGATGGCAGAAGACCCAGAAAAGACTAGGCACCCGAGTAGAGTGCGCCTTAACAGGGAATGGAAGATTCCGACCCTTAAATAGAATAAGCCTGTACCACCGTCTGACTGGTCCATCTAGAGATGGTCGCGGCAGACACAGGCAACCCCCTTCTAGGGCTATCCGTGATCACAAAAAGTGAGTCCGTCTTACGAACCCAGTTCGTAGTAGTCAAGTGTACCCTGATTGTCTGAACCCCATCCAAGGAGTGTAATGCAAACTCCCAAGGATGGCTAGTCTTAGGACACGGGGAAAGTAACACAATATTTTTATTCAGATGAAAAACTCTGAAAACCACTTTAGGAAGGAAGGATGGATTCGGAAGAAGAACCACCTTATCCCTATGAACCACCAGATATGGGGAACGACAAGATAATGCGGCCAGTTCTGACACCCTGCGTGCAGAAGTAATGGCCACCAAGAAGGCCACCTTCTGGGATAATGTAAGCAAGGGAATCTCCCTAATATCTTCAAAGAGAAGTTTCTGAAGAACCGACCACACTAAATTAAGATCCCAGGCGGTAAGGGTGCACGCACTGGCGGAGCCAGATGTCGCACCCCCTGGATGGAATTCCGCACCAAGGAATGATTAGTCAAAAGTTTCTGAAAGAAGATTGCTAACGCTGAAACTTGACCCTTGATATGCTCAAGGACAGTTTCTGCTCAACCCCTTGTTGCAGACAGACCAAGATTCGGGTCACCAAATAGGTATGTGGGGGAAATCCAAGAGATTCACACCCCGCAATACAAGACTTCCATGTGCTGGAAGTCGCTTTCCTTGCTTTAACTAGAGGTAGGAATAACTGAAGCTGACACTCCCTTGTCCTTCAGTACCTGGGTCTCTATGGCCAGGCCATTAAGCCAGCGATTGTAAAGCAAGATGGAAGATCGGTCCCTGAGACCGCAAATCCTCCCTGAGAGGAAGTCCCCAAGGAGCGTCCGCGACTAGCCTCACCAAGTCGGCGTACCAGGCTCGACGAGGTCAGTCCGGAATTTCCAGAATAACTGGAATTCCCTCCACCTCTATCCTGCGCAGAAGTTCCCGCAGTAACTAGAGAGGATGGAAGACATGCCGTAGCTGAAACTGCCCCCACGGGGCGATCAGCATTTCTGCTGCATCCGCTAGAGGATCGCGGGTGCGAGCTACAAACCTCCGCACCTTCCTGTTGAGCCAAGGTGCCAACAGATCCACATCCGGGGTGCCCCAATGAAGGGACAGCTAGTGAAAAACCTCTGGATGAAGAGGCCATATGCGATTAGATCCGAATCGGGCTGCTCTAGAGCTGCTTGATCCAGTAAATCAGACAAAATCTTTTCGCTCTCAGTTCCGATACCCTTATTGGTAACCTGGATACTATCGGAAGGAATGACCTCCCCTGGTTGAGCATCTGAGACTTCCTGGTCCACTCGCTCAACCGGATCCGATTGTCCAGGGAATCGGAATTCTGATTCCATTAGAAAAGAATCTCCTTCAGGAGAATTCGGGTACGAGACTGGGTATACAGTACTGCCTCTAAGAAGGCCACCATCAGTCCCAGCCAATTGACGGACAGCAACATCCGAATCGTTGACTGAACCTTCTGGAGTTTCTCCGCAAGGAGAAACTCTCTTGCCCAGGATGTATCCAACCTTAGGCCCAGATAGTTCAGTCTCCTGGTGGGAACCAGGGATGATCTTTGGGAAAGCGAAGAAAAACGCTGATGTCCTGCGATGATGGGGATATAAAGATAGGCATCCTAAATGTCTATGGACGCCAGGAAATCCCCCTGATGCAGGGAGGCCACCACTGTTCGGATGGACTCTATTTTTCCCCCAAGTCCAGAAATTGGAGGCACCTTGCCCTCTTTCCTGGGCATTGTGAACAGGTTCGAATAGAACCCCTGAAACCGTTAAATGTTAGAAGGGAAGAATCGCACCGGTGGAAGTGATCGAAACTCGATCCTGTATCCTGACCGTATGACCTCGCGAACCCCTTAGTCCGGGGTTCTGGCAAGCCATGGATCCGGAAACCGGTGAAGACCTCCCCCCACCCCAGAGATGGGTAGGGGCGCATCAGGCTATATTCTTCAGGCTTGGCTGAGCCGGACTTTTTGTTTAGCTGACCAGAGCCCTTTGAAACCCCTCTAAAGGGGCTTTGGAGGGTTTCGCCTTATCGCCCGCCCTCGCGGAACGAACAAACTCTTTGAGCAGAAAGGGAAGGTCCTCGTTGGTTACGAGGTCCTCTTTATCCTAACAGTCTGTGGCAAGACAGCAGGTGGTACCGCCTATCCTTTAAAGAGGGATTCCTCAAACGGATAGCGCCTAGCCATGCGTTAGGAAATAACAGGGGTTCGTTTCAAAACGACCCTATTTGGGTAAAGGAAAATCCTTCGCCCTTTTGGTAGGCTAACAAGTACCAAAAAGGAATTTCAGTCTCCGCTACCTCTGCCGGTGTAACCTCAAGACTAAAGGTTTCCCGGACGGACAACTAGTGCATCCACCACTCTTGTGCTATGGCGGAGGCAGAAACGTTCTCCTCACGGCTGAGGAGACATTACCTGAGACAACAGCCCCATAAGAGGGACCTGCAGCTGCATTGACCAGCTCCGAATCCGTATCTGAAGTATCAGATAAAAAATAGGGGTAGGCGGGGGTCGCTTCTTGACCCCCGTCTCTGACAGGCCACCTCCACCCCGGATACCAAAGACTCCAAAACTGCCGATAATGCATTAAAAACAAGTGGGGTACTGGAGGGTCCTGCGGCCACCTTGAGGGGATCAGGTGGGGATACCTATGCGGCAGGGTCAATGATTTATACAAGACATTTGCCAGCGACAAAAAATGACAAAGTAAAAAACTTTTTTTTTTTTTTTTTGTATCCCCCAGTCGCAACAGCGCCCCTCAGTGTTACCTGCCTTTTTGGACCCCGCAGAGAGAGAGAGAGAGACCCCAAGGCTCATCCCTGATGCACAGAAGTTTTCATCAGCTTGCTCAGTGCTGTCCTGTTACAGACAGGAAGTCTTTGGCCCTTTTTCCTGGGTAAAGGAGGCGGCTCCGCCCCTTAACATGCCTTCCGGCGCCTCCCCCTGGCTCCACGAGGTGTTTGATCACCTCAAAAATGGCCGCCCCCATGCTGGAGACACGAGGCTACGCCAATATGGCGGCCTTGTGTGCTCTGCAAGACAATGGCGGCGGCCTGTTAGGATAGCGGCGGTTTAGCAGCGGCCTGCGGGATGCTGTGTTCGGCCTAGCGGCCTGCGGGAGTGCATCGGCCCCCCAAACTTCACCCTGGATGGTGATCAGCCTGGCCGGACCCTGGGCCGTCGGAAGGCAGCCTGCCCTTGCTGGAGGAATGCGATCTGGACTGCAGTTATACATGCATAGACATCGCTCTGTGAACACCTCTGACAGGTAGGATACCTTATGCTACCACAGTAATATTCTAGTACTGCCACTGACTTCAGTCATCTTTACAGTTTTGAAATGACAGATTGTCAGCTCCCAAACCAAGCCTCCTGGTTTCTTGTTCACAAAATCACACTCAAATAGGGGGATCTGTGACATGTTATAGGATAAAGGGGAGACCCATCCTTACCATTTCAGAGAGGGGCCAGCATTCACCACAAACCCGTCAGGGGGAAAAGGGGGAACATACTACTCACCATACCGGAACCAGGCGGGCGCCAACTCCTGACAGTACCCCTCTCCACCGGGGTGGGAGGGCTGTCGACCAATACGGACGCCGTGACTCATGGTCATTGGCGTTTAAGCGAGACGTTTAACTCGCAGGGTCAGTCCCCGTCCAGTGGGACTATGTCGCGGCCGACCCAGCGCGGAGCTATGGCCTGCACGCGCTCGTAGGCTGAACTGGGGTGACCACTGGATCTCAACATCCAGCCCGTCGCCCAGTTCCAGCTTTCTTGCTTGAAGATCTCACAGGAACACTAGAGAAAAAAGCTGTCTAAAAAAATCTTTCTAAGAAAAAAAATCCTGCCAGGACCGAAGATCCTAGCAAGGCATCTAGGTCCTTACTCCTAACTAGACAGATAAAACTGATTTGCTGTAGCAGGAAGTGAGAGGATATACCCTCTGGGACTGCCCCTAGGGTGTGGCCAGAACGTTTTCTTTCCTGTCTAGTCCTACTCCTGTAGAGGGCAGTATAACCCGAGTTGTTATTAATCAACGAGGACTACGTCTGTCAATGAGCGACAGAGAAAACTGATTTGGTTCTTCTGCTTTGTTCCCTCAGTTTAAGCTTTACTGTACTGCAGCTCTCCTGGACTGCAAGGGGTGATATTAAATCATATTCAGATACTTACACTGCTTGCATGTAATTAAGAATTTATCAATTTTAACAGATTAACCGATACAGAGCTACATAGTTTGTGTCTTATTTCTGCATGGATTTTAGCTTTAATTAAAATAACTCCTGCATGCATAAATAATTTCTTTAAGAGATATTTAATAGCTGGTATATACAACTTTAATCAAAAACTATGTAAACAATTAGGTGCATTTCTTGTTCTGTATACAGTAGAAGGTAAAGTTTACACCAAGCAATATCTCAGTGTTTATGATAAAGAAATCTTGTGCACCAATTTCAATTTGCTTAGGAAAGAAATCACAGCTAAGCAAAGGGCAGAGCATGTTTTAAATGAGGGGTTGTTGAAATCCATTATTAAACCAATGAACATTTTAAATACTTTGCCTGCCAACAGGTGGGTAGCTAATACAGAGTCAGTGCTTGGCAGGGTTTTATATTGTTCTTTGCGCTGTTATGTGTAGTAAACCATGGGCACCAATTTCTACGTAACATAGTTCAGACCAGAGCCAATTTTATTGCTGGTAAAACTGATTTTACTTTAAACACCTAAATACACTTGTGAACTGTTCCATCTGCCGAAAATATTGCCTTTAATTCACCCATTTTTGATTACGACATAGCACACAGTCAAGGGGGTGACACCACTTTCTCTTAATACAGTGGTGTTCCTATTTAAGACTGCTGATTAGATAAAGGAGCAGCAGCACACTAATGATGTAACCTCTGTGCCCTCCCATCCTGTAGTCAAGTTCAAAGTGCTAGACAGACAGCAATGAGCAATGCAAAAGAGCTTTGATTGTCTGATACTGCCAGTCCTCCCCTTCACAGCCCAAATCCTGCTGTGCAGGGGACTACATAAGGCTAATATAAGGATAGATTTGAAGTTTTTATATTAGCTGCCTTTAAAAACACATTAAAAGATGATTACTAAAAATACATATCCAGATTAAAGGGGGGTTGTATATATGTACCTGAACTTCAGCTTTAATCTCAATGCTCTCAACACAATTATATGCATCCATTAATGTAGCAGTAGCTCAGCAACCAAGCCTCATTTCAGATATCTTTCCAAGGGTGATAGAGTTTACTTTATTATCTCATTCAACTTCATATATAAATCTATGTCCCAAAAGGATTATTTCTGCTCAGAAAATATTTTAGGTTAAGCTTAATTAGCAATAATCAGTCCTAACACTTTATAAAAGGTGTAGTAATTAATACACATGTTTCTCTTTCACTAATTACAAAGAACCTGTCTTTTATATCTGAAGTAAATTGAATGTGAAGGACAACTGGTAAACTTAATTATAGCTATAACCCAGTACCTTACTAGTGGAAGAACTTAATTATATCTATGCACAATGGAATGCTGGGCCCTAATGATATCCTTTCATAACCGTACACTAGCTTTTGGCACCCTCATGTGGCAACTGTGTTGTGTGTCAAGTTCCTAAATGTGAAAAGCTGACAAAATATAGACGGGTACAGCCAATTTCAATGTCATATACCTGGAGTTAAAAGCTGAAAAGAACATGCTGATGACGGATAAACGCATACTGGTTTATTCAACAAAACAGCACAACAATCATGTGCAAAGTGAAATACAAGATTTTAGTATACTGTACACAGACGAGTTAAGATATTTTTTTTTGGTTGCTACAGATTGCTGCACTGTGCACATCATCTCAACAGTCAACACTGGGATCCAAATAAGATAATGAAAACTAACCTGTTTATATACTTTGCTCCAATTAACATTACCATGCTACTCACTATATAAAAGCCCAGAGGAAGACTAGTGAAGATACTAGCTTCACCTGTAGACATCCAGAAGCAGGGGATTCCAACCAAGTCAGACAGAAGGGGAAAAAATATAAAAAATTGATCATTGGCGTCACGAATCAATTAAAATCAACAGCAGAGAAAAAATGACAGGCATTAGCAATTGATAGAATGATTGCGCTTTCATTGCATAAGCAAAAAGAGCAGTACAAACATACTGTATATACATTGGTAAAGACAGCCATGCGATGTCCGAAACAGATTACAATAGAAGCTGTAGAAAGATCTCAAGGTGGGTCTGGTTTACAGTCGAGGCAAAAAAAAATAAAAAATGTCATTCATTTGTGGAAAGTAGGTATAAATCCTCTGCTATCGCTAAGGTCTAGAGCAGGGGTCTCCAAACTATGGCCCTCCAGTAATTCAGGAACTACAATTCCCATCATGCCTAGTCATGTCTGTGTATAGTAGAGTTTTACAATGTCTTATGGGACGTGAAGTTCCGCAACAGCTGGAGGGCCATAGTTTGAAGATCCCTGGTCTAGAGCAGTGGTCCTCAACTTCGGTCCTCAGGGCCCACTAACAGGCCAGATTTTAAGTATTACCTTGGGGAGATGCAGACTAGAGTACTGCAATTACTGAGCAGCAAATTATATCACCTGGGATGTATTTCAGTTATCTTGCAAACCTGGCCTGTTAGTGGGCCCTGAGGACCAGAGTTGAGGACCACTGGTCTAGAGGATTCAAGGGTTATTTCCCATTCTGGAGTTCTCTCCCACCACACCGTTTCACTACTCCTGCTACATTCTTTTTGATGTACTATAAGGGATAATGACAAAGAGTAACCCCCCCCCCCCCCATAATGACTACATTGTTTAGCACACCTGGCAGGGATCATGCTTCTGGATTCTCTAAAAGAATCTGGACCGCTGACTAAATAAATGGATTTTTGTAAGAACTTACCGTAAAATCCTTTTCTCTTAAGCTCATTGACAGACGTAGTCTTCTTGATTCTCAAGAGCTGGGTTATGTTGTCTCCGCAGGAGTAGGACTAGGCAGAATGACAAAACGTTCTGGCTCCACCCTAGGGGCAGTCCCTGAGGGTATATCCTCCCTCTCTCTGCTACAGGGAATCAGTTCTGTTTAAAGCAGTACAGAGAATTTAACCCAACCCAACTCAATGATAGAGGGGCGGGTACTACGTCTGTCAATGAGCTTAAGAGAAAAGGATTTTACGGTAAGTTCTTACAAAAATCCATTTTTCTCTATCGCTCATTGACAGACGTAGTCTTCTTGATTCTCAAGAGCTGGGACATCCAGAAGCACTGCCACAAATGAGGGGTGGGATTGACAAAATCAAATCCAATCTAGAAGGCCCAACCGGTGCCAAACTAGAAGTTTTAAAGGCTCATTATAAACAAAGAATGAGGCTAAAGAAAAAATTTTCCAACGGACAAAAACCCTCGAGGTAGACCACTGGTCTCCTCAAATTGCGGCCTGCAAAACCTTGCGGCCAAATGAGGCATCAGACGATGCCATTACATCAACTTTATAATGTTTAGAGAAGGTATGCACCGACGACCAGGTAGCCGCCTTGCACACCTGGACCACTGACGCCTGATGGCGAAAGGCCCATGACGCACTAAGTGCCCGAGTGGAGTGCGCCTTAACAGGGAACGGGGGCTCCCGACCCTTAATAGAATAAGCCTGCACTACCGTCTGTCTGATCCATCTGGAAATGGTCGCGGCAGATGCAGGCAACCCCTTTTTGGGTCCATCTGGGATCACAAAAAGTGAATCCGTCTTGCGAAACGAGTCTGTCGTTTTCAAGTATACCCTGATCGCCCGGACCACATCCAAGGAGTGCAAAGCAAATTCCCGAGGATGACTGGGCTTAGGACACAGGGAAGGTAATACAATTTCTTAATTCAGATGAAATTCTGAAACCACTTTTGGTAGGAAGGATGGATTCGGACGAAGAACCACCTTATCTCTATGAACCACCAGATATGGTGAACGACAAGATAATGCGGCCAGTTCTGACACCCTGCGTGCAGAAGTAATAGCCACCAAGAAGGCCACCTTCTGGGACAACGTGGGTAGAGGAATCTCCCTAATATCTTCAAAGGGAGGTTTCTGAAGAACCGACAACACTAAATTAAGATCCCAGGGGGGTAACGGCGCGTGCACTGGCGGAGCCAGATGTCGCACCCCCTGGATGAAATTCCGCACCAAGGAATGAGTAGCCAAAGGCTTCTGAAAGAAGATGGCTAATGCTGAGACCTGACCCTTGATAGTACTCAAGGCCAGTTTCTGCTCAACCCCTTGTTGCAGAAAAGCCAATATTCGACTAATCGAATAAGACCGAGGACGGAACCCCAAAGGTTCACACCATGCAATGTAGGACTTCCATGTGCGATGATAAATCTTTCTGGAAGTCGCTTTCCTTGCTTCAACTAGAGTAGGAATAACTGAAGCTGACAAACCTTTGTCCTTCAGCACCTGGGTCTCAATAGCCAGGCCGTTAAAGCCAGCGATCGTAAAGCAGGATGGAAGATTGGTCCCTGAGACAGTAGATCCTCCCTGAGAGGAAGTCTCCATGGGACGTCCGCCACCAGTCTGACCATGTCGGCGTACCAAGCTCGACGAGGCCAGTCCGGAGCTACCAGGATTACTGGGATTCCTTCCTTCTCTACCCTGCGAAGAAGTCTTGGCAGGAACGCGAGAGGAGGGAAGGCATATATTAGCTGGTATTGCCCCCACGGGGCGATCAGTGCGTCTGCGGTTTCTGCTAGAGGATCGCGGGAGCGAGCCACGAATCTCTGAACTTTCCTGTTGAATCGTGATGCCAACAGATCCACATCCGGGGTGCCCCACCGTAGGCACAACTGGTGGAAAACGTCTGGATGGAGGGACCATTCCCCCTGATCCAGGGTCTGACGGCTGAGATAATCTGCCTGCCAATTCTCCACCCCCGGAATGAACACCGCAGAGATTGCTGGAACAAATCGTTCCGCCCAGCGAAGAATGCAAGCCACTTCTTTGGCCGCTCGGACACTCTTGGTGCCCCCCTGATGATTGACATAAGCCACGGCCGTGGCATTGTCCGACTGGATCCGAACCGGGCTGCCCTGGAGCTGCTCGGTCCAGTGAATCAGACAAAGTCTGATCGCTCTCAGTTCCAATACATTTATCGGTAACCTGGATTCTTCCGGGGACCAAAGTCCCTGGACAGATAACTGACCAAGAATTCCTCCCCATCCGGATAGACTGGCATCCGTGGTCACTATCGTCCAATATATTGGCAGAAATGACTTTCCCTGGCTGAGCATTGGAGACCGAAGCCACCAAACCAGAGACTCTCTGGTCTGTTTGCTCAATCGTATCTGATTGTCCAGGGATTCCGGATTCCGATTCCATCTGAGAAGAATCTCTTGCTGAAGAATTCGGGTATGGGACTGGGCAAATGGGACTGCTTCGAATGAAGCCACCATCAACCCCAGAACCCTCATGCACGTCCGAAGGGAAGACCAGCTGTTGGACAGTAACAACTGGACTGCTGATTGAATCTTTCGAAGTTTCCCTACCGGAAGGAAAACTCTCGTCCTGACTGTGTCTAGAATTAGACCCAGATATTCGAGCCTCTGGGTGGGAACCAGAAATGACTTTTGCTGGTTCACCAGCCACCCGAATTCCTGTAAAGAAATCATAGTAATTTCTATGTTTTGTAGCAAGGTCTGAGGAGACTCTGCATGAAGCAGAAGATCGTCTAGGTAACCTAGAATCGATATACCTCTTTGGCGCAGAAGTGCCAACATTGGGGCCAACACCTTTGTGAAGACCCGCGGAGCTGTGGCGAGACCGAAAGGTAACGCCACAAACTGATAGTGGTTCTCCTCTACGGAAAAGCGTAGAAAACGCTGATGTCCTGCGAAAATGGGAATGTGAAGATAGGCGTCCTTGATGTCTATGGACGCTAGGACATCCCCTGGATGCAGGAAGGCTGCTACCGTGCGAATGGACTCCATTCTGAATCTTCTTATGTTGACGAAAGAATTGAGTGCTCTTAAGTCCAGAATTGGACGCACTTTGCCCTCTTTCCTGGGTATTGTAAACAGGTTTGAATAAAACCCTTGAAACCGTTCTGTCCAAGGAACGTGGACTACCACTCCTTGTTGTAGTAAATCTGTGACTGCTCTCCGCAGATCTTCTAAACGATCTGCGGATAGACGGATATTGGAAGGGAAGAATCGCGCCGGTGGGAGAGATCGAAACTCGATCTTGTACCCTGACCTTATGACTTCGCAAACCCATTTGTCCGGGATTCTGGAAAGCCATGGATCCGGGAACCGGCGAAGACGTCCCCCCACCCCAGTTATGGGTGGGGGCGCACCTTCAGGCTTTGGATGGTTTATCTTCAGGTCTGGAGGGGGCGGGCTTTTGCTTGCCCGACCAACGACCCCTGACGCCTCCTGCAGGAGCTTTGGAGGACTTCGTTTTTTCACCCGCTGGACGAAAAAACCTCTTGTGAGCAGAAAAAGAAGGCCCTCGTCTTTGACGAGTTCCTCTACCTTTAAAATTTTGCGGTAAAAAGGTGCTTTTTCCACCGGTGAGATCCTTAATGATCTCATCTAAGTTGGCTCCAAATAGACACTCTCCTGAAAAGGGGATATTAGCCAATGCTTTTTTGGAACCTTGGTCGGCTAACCAACCTTTTAGCCACAGTGTACGCCTGAGAACCACTGCTGAGACTGATGCTCGCGCCATTAATGGAGTGGCGTCTAACGCCGCATCACATACAAACTGTAACCCCTGTATCATTTGTTCCAACAAATCTGATACCGCCTGAGGGACTTCTTCTAAGTCCCGGCGTAACCACTTGGTCCATTCAGTTACAGCCTGCGAAACCAGACCAATAGCAATTATTGGTCTGAAAGCTGATCCAATCAAGGAAAACATGGTGCGAGACATAGCTTCTATCTTGCGATCCACTGGATCTTTAAAAGACGGAGCGTCTTCTAAAGGAATAACCGTGGCTTTATTCAATCTAGCAATAGGTGAATCCACCACAGGTGGTTCTGTCCATTTCTTAATAAGGGTTTCCTCAAACGGATAACGCCTGTCAATGCGTTTAGAAATATTAAAAGTGCGTTTTGGCAGACGCCATTCTTCTTCGATTGGATTGCCAAAACATTTGGGCAATGGAAAAACCTTCGCCACTTTGATGCGCTTTTTAGTCCCAAAAGGGATCTCAGTTTCAGCTATTTCTGATGGAATACCCTGTAACCTTAAAGTCTCTTGAACAGATACAATGAGTGCGTTTACCAACGCTTCCTCTCGGGCTATGGCGGATGCCGAAACATCCTCCTCACTGTCTGAAGAGACAGGACCCGAGACACCAATACCAGATGAAGTACCTGCAACTGCAGAAATAGGCTCAGAGTCTGAATCCGAAGTTTCAGATAATAAGGGGTTAGGCGGGGGTCGCTTTCTTGCGCCCTGTCCCTGACAAGCCACTTCCACCCGGGACACAAAAGTTTCCATAATAGCTGACAAAGATTCAATTGTCAATGGGGTGCTGGAGGATCCCGCAGACCCCTCGAGGGGATCCGGAGGAAATACATGAGTGGCAGGGTCCATGTTAATACAGGACACCTTTGCCAGCAAAAACAAAAAAAACTTTTTCTTTTTTTTTTTTTTTTTTTGTGTGTCTCCCCCTAGCGCAATAGCGCCCCTCAGAGTACCTGCTTCTCGATCCCAGAGAGAGAGAGAGAGGGACCCCCAAGGCTCACCAACCGATGCAGTGCAGTTTCCAACAAACTGCAGTCAGCGTCTGTCTTACACAGACTGGAAGGAGCTGTTTGCTTTTTCCCGGGCAGAAGGCGTGGCTCCGCCCCCTGTGTACGCCTTCCGGCGTTCCCAGCCCTCCACGAGGTAGCTGGGCTCACAAAACATGGCCGCCCCCATAGAAGAGACATAAGACTCCAAAAACATGGCGGCCGGCGTGACCTGAGGACATACATGCATTCGGTCTACGGCAAAATGGCGGCGGACCGCCGATATCGTCTTCCCAGCACATCCACCTGCACTCTGCTAAGAGGTGACATATCGATCTACAGAGATACACTGCACATAAGGTAGGATTATACCTCCTATGTCTGCTGTAATGTTACAGTCTGCTGGGTAGAGTGTTAGCTCTTGAACCAAGTCCACTTCCCACAAACACATGCTGTATTACAAGGGGGACTTGTAAGTATCAGATATATACTGACCATATATGGAGGGGCCCATAATATATACTGCCTCATAATGAGGAAAAAAGGGAACGTTTACTCACCATACCGAACCGACAGGCACCCTCTCTTCACAATACCCTCTCCACCGGGGTGGGGGTTTGTGGACGCCTCGACTCTCTGGTACCTGGCGTCCAAGCGAGCTTTTAACTCGCAAAGTCAGTCCCTTTACTGGGACTCCGTCGCGGCCGACTCAGCGCACTGGTCTGCACGCGCTCTTAGGCAGAAACCGGGGTGACCACTGGATCTCAACATCCAGCCCGTCGCCCGGCCCCGCATACTTACTTGAATATGTCGCGGCCGACCAAGCGCAATGCCATGGTCTGCGCGCGCTCGTAGGCCGGCTGGGGTGACCACAAGTGTCGCCCAGTCCGGCATTTTTGCTTGAAGATCTCACAGGAAAAAAACACTGGAGAAAACTACCTAAAAAATGTCTTTTTCTTAAAGAAAAAAAGTCTTGCCAGGACCAAAAGATCCCAGCAAGGAACTTAGGTCCTTACTCCTGACTAGACAGAAAAAAACTGATTCCCTGTAGCAGAGAGAGGGAGGATATACCCTCAGGGACTGCCCCTAGGGTGGAGCCAGAACGTTTTGTCATTCTGCCTAGTCCTACTCCTGCGGAGACAACATAACCCAGCTCTTGAGAATCAAGAAGACTACGTCTGTCAATGAGCGATAGAGAAATATCAGTTTTGCATGGACTAAAGCCAGCAATAGATGGTTCGAATCTTGGTCGGTTCAGCAGGGAGCGGCCGAGATGCGAAACATCTATGGGTACGCCGATTGTACCAAAGTCAGTTCATCAAGCGACTTGAGTAAAACCAGCATGCTGGATTTTTACATGTGATTATTGCCAGTGACAATATCGGTTGGCAATAATCACAGAGTTCTCCTGCGCTACCTCCCCCCGCCGGGAGAACACAATAGTTCAACGGGAGGGATTCCCCCATCAACACTGACTGGGGAATATAGTGATATTTTTTCCTGCAACCCGTTACTATAGGAAAGAAGATTATACCTATGGCCGGCCTAAAGTAAAAAGTATACCCTCCTATCGTTTGCAGCCAAGAAACTGCCATCTTGGCCTCTGTTTAATCTACAACTGCCGTGATGCTGCACATGTGATAAGTTATGACACTAGCCATTGGATGGTTTTACAGTTTGGTTGAGAGCACAACCAATGGGGGTGTTACATTTCTGTTTTTTTAAACTGTTAAATGGATGTGTTTACTTCCGCTTTAACTGCTTTATATTGTTTCTCCACTAAACATTTTCTTGATCCCAGGATTTATCAAGCTTAGGCTCCAGTGTGGTGTTACCTACAACTGGAACTGTATACATGTGTATACATCATGTATCCTTATGTAAAAATACATCTACCAGTGTGGTTATGGTGGGAATCAGTGTGTGGTAAACACACAATATAACTGCATAACCACTCGTAAAACCCAAACTGCACTTAGAAACATGACAAAAATGGAGATATCTGCAACTAGATGGGAAAGTAGTCATATTCGTATAACTCAGTGGGTATTCATGTATGAAGCTGAACTGATTTATTTTTGTAGAGTAAGAGTCTGTCATAATGTGTGCAATATGACAGTCGATATTAACAGACAAATTAATTGTAAATTACAGCAGTAATAGGCGGAAGAGTGCAGATAATAAAGAAACAGTATTTAGATGTGCATAAACCAGAGCTCCAGTTCACTTACACAAGATCAAATCATTCTCTTAAGAGCAAAGAAAGGCTTGATCCCATGAGTCAGCCAATATATATCAGTGGAAAATAGCCTAAAACAAGGCTGCTTAGTGGATCTGAGCTATCTTTTCATTTTTTTTGTCTGTACAAACCTTTTAAAGCAATGTGCTGCACTATAGCAACAGTACTCTAACAGCATTAGTGCCATCAAGAGGTACAAGGGCTTTAGAACTACTTACTGTCTAATTGTTTTTGATTTTAATATGTATCTGGAATTTTATTATGTTCTTGTAAATTTGCTGTTGAAAGTAAATGGCCAGCCAGTATTTAAGGGAAGTCATGTGATATAGAACTGCAATTTAGGTTTACTGGTCCTTGACATACTCTGATATTACACACAAATAATAGTAAAATGTAGGACTTTTTTTGCATTCAGCAATGAATCTGTGGTTGCCAGTTAAGCAGCATATTAAAAAGGATTATGCCAGCCATGATTAGAAATGACAAAACACAAAATAAGGCTACATAAGTAAAACAAATCCCTTGTGTAAGTAGATTACTGAAAAATGAGTGCTATGCAAAAGTGCTTATCATTCAACACATTACTTCAATCTCTCTGGGTATTGTCTGACAATTTCTGGCAGATGGAACAAACATAACAGCAAGAACTGCAGAGTTTTGGATTGGGGTAAATGGGACTTGGGAGTGAAATTGAGCCCTGATGCATACTGGTTTATGGGAATAATTTTTCCTGCAACTTAGACTTAGGTCTTTTCTCTAATATTTGTCATGAAAATATATAAATTCTAAATTATACAAATTCTCACTTATAGGTACAGTCACCAGTGGTGTTCTAGTCTACAAAATGAAGATATCTTGATTGATATCACTTAAAAAATTGGTAAAATCAACAGCTCCCCATTAATCTGAAACTGCAAAACATGAACGATTCATGCTGTGAAATAGTGCAGGGATCTCAGCATATGCAAGTATCCCAATCTTTTGTTTCCTTGCAATCTATGCACCTACTGTCACTGATGATGGCCAGAACAAGGAACATCATCTCTGTTGAACTCTGTGACAACATTAATTTAGGTGCAGTGGGCTGCTCTTTTGGTTGCTAATAAAACACTGTTGTACAGTGCAAACTGTATCACTTATGAATAATTAGGAAATGAAGTGCCACATCAATATATTGAAGTACAAACCCAAGTTTATTATAAAAATTAAATGCTGCAAAACCAATGCTGTACCTCCTCTCCTGTGAAGGGGCTGTCCCTCCTCTCCCTCCATCATGGCTTTACAAAACATCCACAGTTGGATATTGTTGATATAAGTTTGCACAGCAATTCATCAACAACTGGTTTAAGCAGCATGTCTTAATTACTCATCCCTACCACAACCCAAGGTGAACATGGAATCCCTACAGTGTGTAGAAGCAGCCAGCCCAATATTCAGACTCTCTACATTTAGGCCTCCTTCACACAGAGCGTATCACTGCATACCCTTTGCGATAAGCGTGTCCCAAGCATCCTCATGCAGGCAGTGTCATTGATGCCTACTGGGACGCAGCGGCTACATGGACAATCCAAAATCCATGCGGGTGCATGTCCCTGAACTCACACTATCTGCATTCAGTGCCGTGCACCGACATACTTCCAGATGTCAAATTGGGAGCAGTTGCTGTGTCCATACAGCTCTTGCATCCCAATAGACATCAATGTGACTGCCTGCACAGGGGTATGCAGAACACCTGTCCATAAATGTGAGGGTAAACATGGCCCTCACACAGGGTACACATAGATCAGGCTTTTTCAAACCAGGGTTTTCAAAATGCCTAAAAAATATCCAAAAGTTGTATACAAGCCAGTGGGTGGATAAAGCCTGTCTTAGATACACAAAGCGTTATAATACACACATCAACATTGCATGTACAATCTCCAAGGTAGCCAAGGTCCCAAATGTAGCAAATAGGCATGCAGATGGTCGCATGGGGCTGCTGTGGCTGGGCTGATGCGTTTCAGGGGCGAACCCCCTTCCTCAGAGCCAGAGAAATTGCTGCTGAGTCACACTCCGGACGGCCAAAGGGTAAATGGGAGCTGGCCACACCTCTTCCTGCTCCGCCCCAACCGCAGGAGTGGGGTTGGGGCGGAGCAGAAAGAGGTGTGGCCAGCTCCCATTTACCCTTTGGCCGTCCGGAGTGTGACTCAGCAGCAATTTCTCTGGCTCTGGGGAAGGGGGTTCGCCCCTGAAACGCGTCAGCCCAGCCACAGCAGCCCCATGCGACCATCTGCATACCTATTTGCTACATTTGGGACCTTGGCTACCTTGGAGATTGTACATGCAATGTTGATGTGTGTATTAACACACTAGTCTTGTGAGTATTCTGTACACCTTTTAATATTTTAATAAATGGTTTTAGTGGTGATGCACTAGGTCGGTGCGCCCTCTTTTCTTTTTTTGTCTTTTCTCCCAGTTGGCTCTGGATACCCTTGATCCTGAGGGGGCAGCAGGACCAGTAGCTTTTTAACACTTGAGTTTGAAGTGCACCTCTCTCTACTCCGTCAGATTCTACTTGAGCGCAGGAGGTTTGCTTTATTAGTTACACAAAGCCACAGGTTTTCATTATGCACCATTACATGTTCTTGTTTGCCCCTTCCGCACCCCTCTCCATAAGCACTGGAGTCACATTAGCTGGGCAAGGAAGAGAAACTGAAGGAGAAGATAAACATTGGAATACTAATCAGTACCAGTGTGCAAAAGTGTATTTGGTTTGGAAGAATTAATCACCTCTAATGTTGGGCATCCTAGGTGTGTGGATTCTGTTATATTATGTAAAACTAATCATTACATTTTTTGTATTTTAGAATGTGGTGCCCTGAGTGTGCATAATTTTAAAAGGGAGCCTTGGCTGAAAAAAGGTTGAAAAATACTGACATAGATACACCCTGTGTGAGTGAGACCTTAAAATCTTACCGCACTGAGTTTTTCCAGCGTGAATAGGTGGCGAGTGGTATTATTGATTTTTACTTTTAGTGAAAAACCTTATGTCAAAAAGGATCAGTAGAGTCAGACTTTGGAACTATATGAAACCTTGATTTTCCTCTAAATGTCAAACTCCTTATTGGTCTATGATGCGGACATTAAAAAAAGAAACCATAAACATGTGCAAAGCCTGATCTTTACAGCAAGTCATAATGTATGTACAACTACAGATGCCATAGTAGATCTACTAACCATCTCGACATGTTTGTCACTGAAAGTGACTTCAGCTCATACATTTTGTTCATCATGTATACGCCCCTTTCTAACCAATGACACAACAAAGCTCCTAGTTCACTCCCTGGTCATCTCGTGCCTCGACTACTGCAATTCCCTTCTCATTGGCTTACCTCTACATAGGCTATCCCCCCTTCAATCCATCATGAATGCTGCTGCCAGACTCATCCACCTTACCAATCACTCAGTGTCCGCTACTCCTCTCTGTCAAGCCCTCCACTTGCTTCTGCTCACCTAACAAATTAAATTCAAAATACTAACAACAACTTACAAAGCCATCCACAGTTTAGCCCCCAGCTACATCACCAGCCTAGTCTCAAAATACCAACCTAATCACTCTCTTTGTTTCTCTCAAAACCTTCTGCTCTCTAGCTCCCTCGTCACCTCCTCCCATGCTCGCCTCCAGGACATTACCAGAGCCTCTCCAATCCTATAGAACTCCCTATCCAGATCTGTTCGATTATCTCCTACTCTATTAGCTTTTAGACGGTCCTTGAAAACCCTCCTCTTCAGAGAAGCCTATCCTACCAACCCCTAACAACTATACTTCCATTTTCTCCATCAGTCCATCCCCCACAGTTATTGGCTTTTGTTTCACTTGACCCTCCCTTCTAGATTGTAAGCTCTAACGAGCAGGGCCCTCTAATTCCTCCTGTATTGAATTGTATTGTAACTGTATGGTCTTCACTCACACTGTAAAGCGCTGCGCAAACTGTTGGCGCTATATAAATCCTGTATAATAATAATCATATCCACATGTGTTTTTGTTAGGTTCCCTTTGAAATGTTGTTTAATCATTCTATGCCCCAATTAACATAATAAAGTGCATTCAGCAGTTTCAAATCACAAATGCAAGTGCAAGAAGTCAGATGGGAGCTTTAAATGTCTGATAACTTGGGTGATTTTTAATGGCGTTTATCTCCTAGGTGCTCTTATCAATGGACTTCAAAACAGTCTCTTAAAATCTGCTAAAAGATAACACAAAAAAGTGAAACATACAATATATATTTTATATATATATATATATATATATATATATATATATATATATATATATATATATATATATATATATATATATATGTATGAAGTCCCAATCAATCAAAAATCCCACAATCTGTGTTGAGGACTTCTCTGTGATTTTTAATTTTCATATACAATGTGAGGGCACACCCACCACAATATGTAAATGAGTGGCCCTCACCTTATAATGGATGAATGGCCCTCACCTCATAAGTTGGACCTCACTGAACTTTAAAGAGACCAAAAAGTGCTTATTGTATGCCACAACGCACACTCAAGGTGATCCAGTTGAAACTTATCTAGGCACTTCTACAAATGCAGGTCTTCTTTAGTTAGGCACTCAAAGGACAAGAGCAAGAAAAAAGTCCATAGCGTAAAGCCATATGTTTTATTAAATGACTGTGGTTCTACCCAATGTGATGACATCACGAAACTCCTTTCGCGCAACGTCGGCGCCATCTTGAACTACTGGTTCGATAGCCCTACTATTGTATTTGAGCTCTCTTAAAGCAAAAGGTTTTTGAGTTTAACTTTAAACATTTTATTTTAATAAAACATATGGATTTAGATGGAGCCGACGTTACATGAGAGGAATTTCGTGATGTCATCACATTGGGTGGAACCACAGTGTTTTAATTAAACACATGGCTTTAGGCTTTGGACTTTTTTCTTGCTCTTGGCCTTTGAGTGCCTTACTAAAGAAGACCTGCATATGAAGAAGTGACTAGATTAAGAGGATTGTAAAGGCAAAAGTTTTTTTGTTATCTTAATGCATTCTCTGCAGTAAGATAAAAAACCTTCTGTGTGCAGCATCCCCTCCCAGCCCTCCTGATACTTACCTGAGCCCACCTTTATCCAGCGATGTTGCAAGAGTGTCTCATCTGCCTGGGACTCCCCTCCCCATTGGCTGAGACAGCAGCGCTACGCGATTGGCTCCCATTGCGGTCAAAGTAAGTCAGACAATCAGAAGAAAGAGGGGGCGGGGCCAGTTCGCGGCTCTGCGTCTGAATGGACACAGGGAGCTGTGACTCTGCTCGGCTGCCCCCACAGAAAGCAGCTTGCATTTAACAGGAGGGAGGGGCCAGGAGCACAGAAGAGGGACAAGAGAAGAGGAGGAACCGGGCTGCTCTGTGCAAAACAAACTGCACAGAGCAGGTAAATATAACATGTTTGTTATTTTAAAAAAACAAACAAACAAAAAACAAGACTTTACAATTACTTTAAAGCTTCAACAGGAGCACCACCTGGAGTGTGTTTTGTGGATATCATAAGCGCTTTTTGACCTCCTAAAAGTTGGACCTCACTGAATTTTAAAGAGGAGGGCACACCAATTTACTTATTGTGGTGGTGGTGGTATGCAGATTGAAAATCAAAGAGAAGTCATCAACAAACTTTGTGGGATTTTTGAATGATTGGGACTTCATATATACAATATGTAGCTCACTTTTTTAGGTTATCTGTTAGTGGATCTTAAGAGACTGTTTATAAGTCGATTGATAAGAGCGCCTGCATTATTATTTTTTTTTTTTTTTTTTAGCATATCACGTGATATTATGAAAACATGTGTTATATATAATGACATGCGTTATACACATGCACAGGAATGGTGTCACCATTTGTTTGGCTTAGCGTTTGGTTTGAAGGGGTGGTGATAACACAATTGTTTTGGTGTTGGTTCTGCAGTACTTTTTTGTTTTGAGTAATATTTTTGTGCAGTAGTGTGGGGACTTTTCACAAATAAATGACAGAAAAATTAGCGCTATGCAAATGTGCCCATCATTCAACACATTACTCCAATCTGTCTGGGTATTTGATGACAATTTCTAACAGATGGAACAATAGAATCAGCAAGAACTGCTGAATTTTGGATCGGGGTAAGTTGTACTATTGGTCTATCCCTATGTATGGGAAAAAATGTTTCCTGCAACTGCTACTGTGAAATGCCAGCTTAGTACTACTGCTAGCACCAGGCACAGAATGCAGTACACACAGGACACAGTGATCCTAACTTTATTTTCTTCTAATTAAAGCAGCAGAGTGGAGCCCATACTAACACATGAATTCTCAGACAGACATTTAAAGCGGAGTTCCAGCCACAAAATCGACAGTCGATTTTGGGCCATCCGCTTGCTATAGCTCACCTGAAACAGAAATGGATAATTACGATTATGTTTTTCTGCAATTACAAGGTAAGTAAAAAAAAAAAAAAAACAATCGCCTTTTTTCCCCACTTCCTCCCTTGGCGGCCGCGGCCCGCGCCGTCACTTCCGCTTTGCAATGATTCCTGGGAGCTGAACGTCATCGCTCCCAGGAATCAATGCGCTTGCACCGGCCCCGACGTCAGTTCCGGTGCAGGCGTGTCATACCTTGCTAAACAGTTTCTGGGCATGCCCAGAAGCTGTGCAGGGATGACACTGCTGACCCGGAAGTGACGGCGGGGCAGGCGCAGTGCATCGCGGGACCGCAGAGGACGTAAGAAGACGCAGAAGAGGATCGCGCTGGCTTCAAGCTGCCTACACCTGAGATGGCAGCGCTGGAGAAGAAATTTTAAAAGTAAGTATTTCTTCTTGCAGGTAAGTGCGAACTGGGACAGATCAGAGGCTAGCCATTGTGGAATGTACTAGCCCTGACTGTCCCGGGGGTATGTATGTTGAAATTTTTTTTTGTGGCTGGAACTCCGCTTTAAGGCAGGACTGTAAGGCTGCAAGTCAGAGCCTATCTTAAGACTTAGGTCTTCTTTCTCGAATATTTACCATATAAAAATATTTAAAATCTCAAATATATAAAAAGCTTACTTCTAGGTACAGTCACCAGTCATGTTATAGTCTAATAAAATGAACATATCTTGCTTGATATCACTTGCAAATGGGTAAGATCAACAGCTCCCCATTAATTTGCAACTGCAGTTTATGCAAGTAGTGTGGGGACTTTTCACATATAGATACTTTAAAGGTTGTGTCTACACACATCTATGTCTCTATAAAGAGATGGCACATGTCTGCAGTATCACAAAGGGTGGATGTATATTTAAAATATGCTATTTTAATACAGCACTAAAATGCTTTGGGATTGATTTATTAAAGGCAAAAAGACTGTGCCCTTTGCAGTTGTACTCACTCCCCAGAGCTTAGTAAATATGGCGAAGCTTCACTTTGTAAAGGATACCCAATCAAGTGCAAGAGAAAAAAAAAACTTTTGCTTGTACACGATTGTATGGTGGAAAATCACCACATTCGCTAAGCTATAGGGAAAATGAGTGCAACTGCACTTGCAAAGTGTACAGTCAGTGTCTTTAGTAAATCAACCCCACTGTGTTTTAAATTGCCATTATTTACTACAGGAAATTATGTTTTAGTATTTTTTGAAACAAAGACAGGCATATAATAAAAACTTCTAGGTGAGCTTTTTTTCTTGATGGATGATTACACTAACACCAGACCCCATCCTTAGAGACTTTTATGCAAGATGTAATATAAGAAACTAGTACATTATGACCAGCAACAAACACTGTTAATGCTCAGTAAGCTAAGAAATATATATACTAAGCATACATGGATAACCTCAGAAAAAAAAAAAGAAGATACCGTTTCCGTTGGTTGTAGGTTCTGAGCTTTCCCAACCCATTGATTTCTTAACTGCCTTTTTCCATCGAGCATAGCGATATTCGCTTTCTGAAAGAGAACATTTAGAGAGATCATTAAGAGTTTTGTTTCTGGTCCCTCGGCGCGGGTCCGGGTCAATGGTGCTCTTTCGGACGCCTTCTCCGTGTCGAATGGCACGAGACAGGGCTGCCCTTTGTCCCCCCTGATATACATTCTCACCTTGGAGCCCCTTCTCCGCCAAATCCACAACGACCCGAATATCAAGGGTGTTTCCATAAAGGACAAAACTTACAAACTAGCTGCCTACGCGGATGACATTCTCCTTTTCCTTACTGACCCTCTGACCTCCGTCCCTAATCTTCTTTCGGCCCTGAAATCTTTTCAAGCTCTTTCCAATCTCAAAATCAATTATTCCAAGTCCCGCGCCCTTAACATCTCCCTTCCAACTTCGCTCTTGCGGCTCTGCCAAACCAACTTCCCCTTCCAGTGGGATCCCCATGCCATCACATATCTCGGGGTCCAGCTACCACGCCAACTTTCAGACTTATACGCCAAGAACCACTTGACAATCCTACAATCTGTTAAATCGGACCTCCAATCGTGGTCTAAAGGACCCTTCTCTTGGTTTGGCAGGGTCGCAATAGTGAAGATGAATATTCTTCCCCGCCTACTTTACATCCTCCATGCTCTCCCCATTCATGTTCCTCCGTCATTCTTCAAGTCCTACCAACGTATATGTTCGGACTTCGTATGGCGATCCCAAAGGTCGAGACTCCGGTGGGACACGCTCACTCGCCCCAAAGCAGAAGGGGGGGTCGGCTTGCCACACCTGCTTAAGTATCACTGGGCCTGTCATCTTACCCGGATAATTGACTGGCACGCGCATGCAGGTTCTAAGGATTGGGTGTCCTTGGAGTCTGCAGTGTCTGCCGTCCCTGCGCATCATCTCCCTTGGGTGACGCCGTCCAAGACTCCACGCTCCATCCTGACTCACCCCGTTACGGGTGCAACCCTGCGCCTCTTCCATACGATACGCCGCAAGTTGGACCTTTCTCCGAAACTTAGTCCACTGCTACCTCTATACGCCTCCCCAGAATTCCCGCCCGATCTCCCTTTCGTCCCGCCTATGGGGCCATCCACAGAAATGCCCTTTCAAGCGCGTCACTTCTTTGCCGACTCTCACCCTCTCACACACCAAGCCCTTCGCCTTAAATACCCGTCTGCTGACATTCCGTTCTACAGCTTTCTACAGATTAGACATTTTTTACACAGCGCACAACCGGTAGCAGACTGGACTCGCCCTCTTACTTCCTTCGAAAAACTCTGTGAGGCGACGGGGCCACATCGCCATCTGATATCAATACTCTACACAATGCTTTTTCCGACCGCCCATGCACACACGGAGGCGCTTCGGTCTAGGTGGGAGAGAGACCTTGGCAGGGACATTTCTGAGGATGACTGGACGAGAATTTACTATCACATGCATAAGGGATCACTGAACGTTCTTGCGCAAGAAACCGGCTATAAACTCTATACTAAGTGGTACAGAACCCCAGAATTATTGCACAGGTTCTCAGCAGCTAACTCTCCTACATGTTGGAGGTGTGGCCTACACCCAGGCTCCCTCTTGCATGTCTGGTGGGAATGTCCTGTCGTCCAGCCATTCTGGAGGGAGGTACACTCCCTGATTCCCCGGATCACCACCTATACTCCCGACTTTACTCCGGCACAATACCTGCTGCATCTCACGTCTTTGCCCTACTCTAGCTACAAAAAGTCCCTCACGCTGCACCTTATCAATGCAGCAAGGATGTGTGTGCCTTGTCACTGGCGTTCTACCTCCCCCCCCACAGTTGCGGAGTGGCTGAAGAGGGTTCAGAGGGTGGCAGAAATGGAGGACACTATTGCGCAGGCTAAGGATACCCACCACAAATATTACACGACCTGGGCTTCCTGGATACATTTTACGACTCTCCCTGACTTTCAAACACTGACCACTGCATCTTAGATGCTAGTTAAGTCCTGCCGGTTGCGGGATGCTTCGGACGTCTTTTCCCATCTACCGCTGCTTACTTCTTTGGTTGAGACCCCTCGCCGGCACCACGGCCATCAAACCCACCTTCGGAGTATTTTTCCTCACGCTGTCCCTTTCTTCTCTTTTTCTTCCTATCTAATATCCTCTCCTCGTGTTTTTTCCCTACACCTCCCTCTGTTCACCCCTTCCTTTCCCCCCTTACCCTGATGCTCCCCTGCTCCCCCCAAGCTGCAGACCCGATCCCGCCCGCGGGCTGGAACACTTCCCTTCACTAGTCCCTCGTGTGGGTTTCTTCGGAATTACCCACCCCAAGACGGCCTACACGCGTTTGCCGGTTGCCCCCTATGCCCGGATACAGCGTGTTCCCCCATGGGGGTGTCCGGACATGTGGGGGGAACCGCATGTGCCCTTGACGTAGCCTTATCCGTATCATACGCAATCGTGATAAACGTTGCAACGGTTTCTTATTTACGTGTTCCCCCCACGGCCCTGAACTATGAATATGGGGACCAAGATTGTCATCTCCTTACTAAACGGTTTACAATGCCTGCCTTGTGATGATCTTGTTTATTCCTATACTCCACTGTCTGATTATATCGTGGTTTGCTCATACAACCCTATTCACAGTATGTAATGTTGCTGTTTCCCTTGTTTTTTTTTTTTTTTTTTCATTTGATGCACTTCATATGCCTACAAGTGTTGTTTAATTTTTTTTACTTGTTATGTCATTCCATTTTAACTCAATAAAATGTCTTTAAAAAAAAAAAAAAAAATTAAGAGTTTTGTTGGTATTCTTGCAAAGACAGCAAAAACTGTCTGGGCTTTTCACCTTCTGGATTAATCTGTGGCTCAAAGCGTTCACAAGTTACTGCAGTCAAGTCACTGGGGTTAAGACTCCAGACACCCACTCCTTCAGCAGCTCCTGCAGCCATGGCAGCTCCTAATGCGGTTGTTTCAGGCATTGAAGGTTTTACTGAGAAAAGAAAAAAAAAAAGGTCACTCTCACATCATCTACACTTTCAGAGAGTGAGAACTGCTTTTTTTTCTGAATTCTTAAGACTTCTATGAAAAAATGCAACTTTTAAAGCTGAGGCATAGGACATGAATATTTAATATAAAGCAAGTATACTGCTGAATTCTTCAAAAATCTCTCTGTCCACAAAGCTGTCTGACCGCAGAATAGAATATTAGGCTGGGCTTGTAATATAGATTTAGTGAGTAAACACCTCTCTTGTTTCCCCCATCAAATCTGACATACAGTGAAGTTGGCTTTCCATTTATAATGTATGGGCATTATTGGGAGATATAACACAATAGCTATGCTCTACCCACTCAGTAACAAATATTGTATGCACCCGACTTTCCCATACTTCATGGCTAAGCTTCACTAACTGCTATACCCCTGTCCAGTGACGGTGCCCTTACCTGCCACTGTGCCAGTCAGAATGGACATTGAATTTAGAGTTGGCAAACTTTAGCTTAAATTCAAGGAGGGTCAGGCACTATTTACAAAGGGAACATTTATAAAATGAATAGGCATCATGAGGTGTCTGCTCCTAGGCAGTACTTTAAATCCCTACAGCTTTATCCACATCACTTACCTGTAATAAATTATTGCCCATGTTGTTCAGGCAGCTAGATCCTTTGGAAATCTTCACTGTAGGAATGCCTGTCCTCCTGTTTCTGAACTTTCAATGGTACAATAGTTACCAGCTTCAGGTCTTTGGCCAGAACAACAGTAAAGATGGTCTGATGGGGGACACACCCTTCCTTCCTCCTCCACCATTAAAAAGTGTTCTTTCATCAATTACGCTACTTATAACATGATCTGTGAAGGGGGGAGGAGTCTGAAAAGAACTTCTCAATGGAGAAGGCAGCAGGAGAGGGCGTGCCCCTTTCGGTCCATCTATACTGCTGTTTTGCCTGATGATCTGAAGCGGATAACCACTGGCTGACCAGCTGGCAGGTCAAGTCGTTCCTGCAAAACAATGTACCTGTACATCACTTTGCGGGAGCTTGAGTGGGGGGCATGCCCATTCGCCACAGGGGAACCTGATCTGCAGGTCCAGCGGCCTCCATTGCCATCGGGCACCAGCGATCGCTCCCTGTGGAGACAGAACGGTGGTCTGCAGTTATAAACACGGCAGACCGCTGTTCTGTCAGCAACGAACACAGGGCACCTGTGTTCCTCCTATTTAGGAACACAGATCCCTGTGTTTATTGCATAAGCCCATCCCCCACACAGTTAGAAAGCACCCCCTAGGGACACATTTAATCCTTTGATTGCCCCCTTTTGTCATTAGTACAGTAACTACATATGTTTAGCACTGATTACTGTAGTAATATCACTGGTCCCCCCCAATAGTGTCAAAAATGTCAGTTAGGTGTCTGATCTATAACAAATACTACAACCTTCTCAATGCACAGAATTAATCACACTCAGCAGCGCTTATATATGTTCGCACATAACTCATAATCATAATAAATTGTCCATATAACATGCACATTCAGAGTCAATAATGTCCTTATATTACTCTGATCATCAGTGAGTCTATCTCAATCAAGTGTCATGGGATCCAAACATATGGGTTCAACAAATTATGGTACTCCCAGTGCTTGGATGAATCTAGTGCATCCTTCACCACACATCCAGTGCACCCCTGAGCCTTTCAGTGTAGTGGCAGCTCGGTGTGCGGAGTGTGTAGTGCTGTGTCGGGATGCTGTGTGTGTCGGAGTGCTCTCCTGTGCAGTGCGGGCTGAGCTCCACAAACATGCCGGGCGGTATCAGTCTCTTCCTTCTCTTCTGCTGGTCGGTTCACATGTGATTTGGTTATCGGAGTGGAAACAGGAAGTTACAGGTCGGAGCAAGTGTGGGATTATAAGCCAGAGGAATGGAGAGGAGCTTTTCTGAAGCAAATATCCAAAAGCTTATGATTGACCATTGATCCGGTGAGTGTCAATTTCTCAGGGGTGCACTGGATGTGTGGTGAAGGACAAACTAGATTCATCCAAGCACTGGGAGTACCATCATTTGTTGAACCCAAATGTGTGGATCTCATGACACTTGATTGAGATAGACTCACTGGTGATCAGAGTAATATAAGGACATTATGGACTCTGAATGTGCATGTTATATGGACAATTTATTATGATTATAGGTTATGTGCGAACATATATAAGCACTGCTGAGTGTGATTAATTCTGTGCATTGAGAAGGTTGCAGTATTTGTTACATTTGTTCTATTTCTGATTTATTTACAGTAGCTGCTATCAGAGACAAGCAATTATAATATAACGCTTAATAAGAGTATTTCATTTTGATCACTAGCGCTGGGCAAGTGTTTGAGGGTCTTGCATCACCAACTACTTTCTATATAGGTGTCTGATCTGTTCACGGCAATATCGCAGTCCTGCTAGAAATCGCTAATCCCCACCATTACTAGTAAAAAAAAAAAAAAAACTATATATTTTAGATATATATATATATATATATATATATATATATATATATATATATATATATATATATATATATATATATATAAAAATAATATGACAAATCTTTCCCCTAGTTTGTAGATGTGATAACTTTTGCGCAAATCAATCAATATACACTTATTGGGATTTTTTTTACCAAAAATATGTGGCAAAATACAGATTGGTCTAAAACGATAAAAAAAATTAGATTTTTAATTTTTTTTTTTTTTTAATTGGGAATGTTTTATAGCAGAAAGTAAAATCCATATTTTTTTTTTCACAATTGTCGCAATTTTTTGGTTTATAGCGTAAAAAATAATAAAAAAAAAAAAATCGCACAGGTGATCAAATACCACCAAAAGAAAGCTCTATTTGTGGAAAAAAAAAAGGACAACAATTTTATTTGGGTTCAGCGTCACACGACTGCGCAATTGTCAGTTAAAATAACGCAATGCCGAATCGCAAAAAATGGCCTGGTCATTAGGGGGAAATCTTCCGGTCCAGAAGTGGTTAACCAGCGCACGGTTGGTAGATGAGAACAGGCATCCCTGCAGTGAAGATTTCACTAGGATTCAGCTGCCTGAACAACGCATCAAAGACAGATACTTTATTACAGGTAAGTGATATGGCTAAACCTGCAAAGATTTTTCTCTAAATAAATGTCTGCTTTAAAATAATAGGAATATAGAACTGCACATCCTGTTTATGTCCTAAGTGAAGAAATATTAATTTTAGTAAACCCAGAAAATATTGAAAACAGTCTAATGGAGCCAAACAATCGCTTATTGGAGATTGTTTTTGCAGCAATACGTTTTGTATATTCTAATGTTCTATAACCAGGTATAAGATGGCTGTCATTTATGATAACATATGTACTAAAACCAATCAAGCAAAAAGTGTTTTTTTTTTTTGTTTTTTTTTTTTTTTAAACCTATTCCTCCTTTTGAAACTCAAATTTATCAATGATTACATTTAGTATGATAGGCCTAAAAGTAATACTACTAAAAACATATTTCCTTCTACTACCAGCACTGCCGATTACCAACCTGATCGTATGAGAAGGCAAGAAGTAATAGATAAATACATACACAGAGCACAAACCTTGAATTGCTTACCCACAGGGATGCATAGGATATCAGCCTGTAACTGCATAAGGATCTTATTGTTAGTCATGCCCCCATCAACTTGTAGCTGGCTTAGAGGAATTCCACAGTCTTGGTTCATTGCATCCAGAATCTGATGTGAGACAATAAAATAGGGGTTGCTGAGTCTTTAAGACAAACATGCTGGTTTTGGCAAGAAGAACTACTGCCTGGGTTAAAGAAATTAGCTGCATCATTTAAAGCCGTTTTTACATTTTGTTCACATTAAAACTCTGTAAATAGAATATCCTCTTTGGACCTAATGGGAGGAGATTTACTAAAACTGGAGCACTCAGAATCTGGTACAGCTGTGCATGGTAGCCAAGCAGCTTCTAAGTTCAGCTGGTTCAATTAAAGAATATGTAAAACCCAACACTTCATATTTCTGATCTGTACCTGCTGTACCATATACTTGTATGAAAAAGTATCCTGTTCTCTTGGTATTGCTTCCTTTGTGTGAAATCCCTGGTGTCCCGGTCAGTCCCTCTGTTTTCCTATTAATAACTGACCACACTAAGCAGGAGGACACACACCGTGGCCAGTTTTCTAGCTGTGCTAGGAATTCAGTCTGCTCTCCTCCAATGACCAGACTTGTCCTGACACACTCCCCCTGTACAGCCTTTCATTGGGAAGATCGGCATTGCTGCTGTTTCTATTGCCCCAGATCTTATGCAGCGAAGAACAGAGGTTGTGTGATCACTTATAAAAAAAGGGAAAAAAAAAAAAGTTATGTTTTTTTTTTTTTTATATCTCTGCACAAATGTTTTGCCTTTCATTTCTATTTTAAACGAAATGGGTTGTTTTACAAGATTACAGTTTACGGACACTGTAAGCTTTGACAATAAAACCTGGAAGAGGACTGGTTTCTATGGAGAGCTGCACTAGATTGAGCATGCTCCAGTTTTAGTAAATCCCCCTGCCTTAAAGCGGAGTTCCAGTCTGTAAAAAAATAAATAAATAAGGGTCAGCAGCTACAAATACTGGATAGATAGAAGGACACTTACCTGTCCAGGTATCCCACGATGTCGGCACCCCTAGCCGATTCATCAATCAGCTTTAGGTGAAGGCGCTGGCATCTTCACTAAATGAAACAGGAAGTGAAGCCTTGCGGCTTCACAGCCTGTTTCCTACTGTGCATGCACGAGTTGCGCTGCGCTTTCCGAATAGTAGTAGAGATGAGGAGTTCGTATACATTCACAAAAGCAACTGTGCTGCTAGATTTAAGAGATGTAAAACTTGAAGAACTAAAGAATCTTCAGCATCCAACCTACGTTCTGGTGTGTCTGATGCCTCGTCCCCCTACACTAAGTATTCTTTTTTTTTTCTTTTACAGCTTGCGCTCTTTTAATTATAGCATCAGAGTCACTTTAAGAACATCTATGTTTACTGTTTATTTGCCAAATAATCTCATTTAAATCTAAAGCCCCTTTCACACAAGCGGACAGTTCAGATCCGCCTGTCCATTTTTCAGGCGGATCTGAACAGACGCCCAGTGCATCTCTACAGGGCATTGGATGTCAGCGGAGACATGTCCGCTGACATCCGATCTGTCCAATCCTGACGGATGGAAACCCTATTTTCTGTCAGTCTGGTCCGTTTTCATCCGATTCTCCCATAGAGAAGAATGGGGACCTGACAGTGCTGTCTTCGCACACAGCTCGGAGACACAGCTGCCATCCGCCTGCTCAGTGGGGGATCAGCGGATTGATCCCCCGTTGAGAAAAACTGAGTCCGCCAACAGACTACCGTGTGTGAAAGGGGCCTAAGAAAGAAAAAGCAACATAAACTACCGGGCTGTGCAGTATGGAAGAGACGCGACTACAAATCCTTTGTACAAACACAAAATGAAAAATCCTTACACAGAAAATATTAGTATTTCAACTTTGTATTAATCTCTCCAACTGGAGTAGAATTTCAACAATTACAAATGAGAAGTGATAAAGCAAAAAAAAAGGGAGTATTCACAGCAATCTAAGGGGAAAGGGTCTGCTTTCTGGCTGCACAGCTAAAGCGTATTATGGATCGGCAAATGCTCTTTCACATAATATTTACCCAGTTGCAGGATCAATTCCATTCTTTTCTTTTTTTTTTAGTTCTTACAATATTGATAAATGTTGAATCATTATTGATGTGTTTTAAATGCTACCATAATGCTATCTAACTAGGGATTTCTCTTTTTTTTTTTAGTTTGTTACAGCCAATTCTTTCCTTTTCATTCCACACATGAAAATTAAATCACAAAACAACAAATTGCCTTTGCTTTAGATTTGGCTTCTACAGAATTAACCATAATTACACAAGTTTCATGTATGTAAATGGGCAGATCGAAACAAAACCGCACAGAAAGATCTAAAGGTTAGGTTACGAAGTGTACAATGAGGCGAAAGGTGCAACAGATGATTTTCACTCTTTACTGTCAGTGGGGGGCAAATCAACTAAAATTTCTGTCACTGGGTAACCCTAAGAAATGTAAATCTTGGGTAGGTAGGGAACTTTTTGGATATATGCATACATAATAGATGCAGTTTTCAATGAACCACCATGCCGCTGTTGAGTACTGTGGTAGTTCATTGATGCTTCCTGTTCGTGTGTAACTGCTTGGCCGTATGATGGACAGGGCAGACAGCTCACACATTGACAGTCTGCAGGAGACCTGCATGGCATCACCGATCTGCTGATCGTGGGTGCAATACTTTCCAGGCTCCCATTAAAAAAATATTAAATGCTAATTATTTTTACCTGCAAAAAGATGTGCATGTATTATTTTTTTAAACGTTGAACTTATCCTAAAAGTATTCAAGGTAACGGGAGCTAGAGGTCCTCAGCCAGTGTTCCCAGAGCCTCGCAAAGGAGAAATCAATTTTTGAGCAATTGGAATTTTGTGTCAAGAAAAGGTTTACAAGCTTTTTTTGGCCATACCAGATATTTAGCCTGGAAAGTGAAGTTGAATGTATTAACCACCTTTTACCAATATAAAAACAGTTTTGGGTATCTCCACAGCCTATGCCACTGCACCAGTGTATGGTCTGAGAATGGGTCCAAGGATTTCATCCCGATACCTAATGGCAGTCAGGGTGTCATTGTCTAGCCTGAAAAGGTCTGTGCGTCCCTCCATGGATATACCTGCCCAGCCCATCACTGACCCACCACCAAACTGGTCATGTTAAATGATGCTACAGGCAGCATAACATTCTCCATGGCTTCTCCAGACCCTTTAAAGTCTGTCACACGTGCTCAGGGTGAAGCTGCTCTCATCTGCGAAAAGCACAGGGTGCCAGTGGCAAACCTGCCAATTCTGGTGTTCACTGGCAAATGCCAAATCAAGCTCCATCGGGCCGGGCAGTGAGCACAGAGCCCTCTAGGACGTCAGGTCCCCAGGCCACCCTCAAGAAGTCTGTTTGATTGTTTGGTCAGAGACAGTCACTCCAGTGGCCTGCTGGAGCTCATTTGTAGGGCTCTTGCAGTGCTCATTCTGTTCCTCCTTGCACAAAGGAGCAGATACCAGTCCTGCTGAGGTTAAATACCTTCTATGGCCCTCTAGGATCTTCTACGACCCTGTCCGGCTCTCCTAGAGTAACTGTCTCCTGGAATCTCCTCCATGCTCTTGAGACGGTGCTGGGAGACACAGTAAAACTTCTGCCAATGGCACGTAATGATGTGCCTTCCTGGAGAAGTTGGACTGCCTGTGCAACCTCTATAGGGTCCAGGTATCGCCTCATGTTACCATTAGTGACACTGAACCTAGCCAATTGCAAAACTAGTGAAAAAGAGTTAGAAAAGAGGAGTACAGAAAAAAAGATCAGTGGCCTCCACCTGGAAAAGCATTCCTGTTTTGGAGGTTGTCTCATTGTTGCCCGTCTAGTGCACCTGTTGTTAATTTAAAAAAAAAAAAAAAAAAAAAAACTGATTAACAACCCCCTCTACTACTTAACTGACCAGATCAATATCCCAGGAGTTTACTTGACGTTATATACTCTGATTAAAAAGTGTTCCTTTATTTTTTTTTTGAGCAGTGTATATCTACACACACACACACACAAAAGCTTGGTGGGATGCTAGCGAGGTAGTAGAAGCTGTTACTGGGATAAGTGGCCACCTGTATTCTGTGTGACAACATCAGTCCTTAGGTTGTAGTTGCAAAGCTTTTATTTTGGCCAGAAGGGAATTTACAGTTTGGGCCTACTCATATCACCTGCTTGAGGATGTCAGACTATGGGTCCCCCTCCTGTAAGTACTGGCCTCTATGAACTATATGGACTGTTTGTAACCTTGAATCTTTATGCCATTGTCCCTTGTGGGAGTCTGACTTGTACAGTACATGACATTATTAATTTAGTAAACTCTTAAAAAAGACAAAAAATAAATAAAAAATTATATTTGCATTCAGTGTAGAGTTTTGTGATTATTTACAGATAGACTTGGACAGAGGCTTGCATTTACAAATGGTGACAGAACCTCTGAATTCTTATATCCTAAAAGCAGAGTGTATTTTATCTCATATACTGTATGTTCTCTCAATGTTAATAAAGCAACAACAGATGTGCTTCCCACCTTCTCAGATACAAAAAATGAATACATATCACATCCTGGAAAATAACTAATTGACTTATGGGGGAATAGCCCAAACAACCGTGGCCTTTGTACTTGCCGATTTCCCTCAACAACTGAATGAGTCATGACTTGTGTATCATATCCTAGTGTGCTCCATCTACATTTTTTTTTAAGGGTTTGGTCTAGTATATGAGCTGTGAACCACCTAGCGCTTGTATAGCAAATGCCACCACTGTAAATTATCGCTATCCTTACAATAATACTAGGTGCATAGCTCCCACCCATCCCTGATTTCAAGTCCTCATCATTTGGTCCCTCATTTTGGTCTGATCTATATAGTTGTACTGTATATAAAATGCACTTTTCATCTGTCAAAAAGTTTTACCCAGTGCTAAACCTTTCATCCCATTTCTAAATTGCTGTTTTTTGTAAACTTCAAAAGCCAATATAAAGGAATAGTAGTGGTTAAAAAAAAAAAAGCACTTGTGGGTTTAACTAATCATTTTTTTTTGTACAATTTTCCTTTAAGAGGGCGAGTCCTATGCGAATAGGTGTTCCTTGTTCCCATCTTAAAAAGTTGGGAGGTATGTGTGTGCACTGTAATCTAGTTCCAGGTCAGTGTCAGTACTGAAGCCATAGCATCAGCCAGAAAACAAGCATTTTTAAAATGAAAGGTCAGCGATGGAAGCTGATGCATTCCATATAGCAAATAATTCCTTTTTGCAACATATGCTACACAAGGCACTCAATGCTATGCATTTTATATAATATGGAAGGGTACTATAACCACTGTTCATTTAATTATTAGATGTAGGTAAACCTCTAATAACCTGGTATGCTCTCAGATCATTAACAAATGTAGCACCCTCCCAGGTAGGTGCTAGGAAAAACATGTGTGTGACCCTGTTCTGCTCATCAGGAGGGTCTGATCTGTCCGTTAGCCTGTCACATGTTTCCAGATGTGTTCTGTTGAGTCTGGGGAGTCTCCCCACTGTATCCACTGAGGGACCTTGTTGGACAGTGGAGGAAACCTAGCCAATAGCACACCAGGGTTTATGACTGTCCCAGTGGGTGGGCATTGCTGCAATGCATCCTGGGATTGGGAATAAATCTGGAGGGAGAATGTGACAGTGTGACTTTGGGCGGGAAGCCAGATCCCAGGAGGAGGGTGACAGCTGTCTCTCCTCCTGTTGCTGAGGAAGGTGGTCCAGGCAGTCAGCCTAGGGACCAGGGGATGAGCTGTGCTGTAGAGGATCCAGTGTGTGCTGACCAAGTGGAGCAGCTGGGCAGGATTCTTCTGGAAAACAGTATCGTGAGTACCTAAGCATCTGCCCAGGGGTCTGCCTAAGAGAGGGGACCACTCCAGAAAGGTCAAGGGGATCCAAGAGCCAGCTAACCCGAAGTGTTACTGTAAAAGGGGGTGCCAAGTTGTAAGCCCTGAAGATTAGGGGGTAAAGGGGCGCCAGGAAGGGCCCTGAAGTTACTCAGCAATACAGTCTCCTTTTGAGGACAGCTACCTCAGGAAAGGAGTGCCTTAGGAAGCTAAAGGACTCTTTTCACAGTCAAAAGGCAAGGTAAATTAAGCGGCCTAGCCGTGACTAGCTCAACTCAGCGTTACCCAGCATTTAACCAGTTAATCAGCATTTATCAGATCGTCCCTGCTTATTGTCCATAGTTTAGTTCTGATGGAATATCCCACTCATCCCTTCTCCTATCCAAGTTCCTAATAAAACATAAAAACATAAAAACCAAAAGAAACTGGACTGGTTCTTGTCTGAGGTAAAAACACTTGGAAACATGTCTAAATGTTCTACTGTTGCTAATGGTAACCCAGGGGAACCCGTAACCAGCAGCTCCCTTGGGAGCGGTGCTACACAAAGAAATCAGATGATAGGAAGGATAATCTAGATCCATATGCTGATCTCCAGCCACCCAGGTACAAAAATAATGTCATGTTATGGGCTCAGATTGCAATGTGCAGGCAGAGGTTAGGTCTAGGCCAACACACTTACAAGAATGTACACAGATTATTTACAGTAAAGAAGGAATACTGAATTTTTTCAGTCAAGGCAGAAGTTGCTGTGGGCTTATATTTGGAAACCTCTTACAGACTTAATTATTTAAGACAAGACGCATACAAGAGTTTTCAAAACTGGAATTACTACAGCCAGGAATTGCTGACAAATATGTACTGTGCTAGTTTAGGCGTTGGTTTCAGTGAAAAATAATATAACAAGCTGATAGTGACACATTACACAGGCGTAAGCAATAAAGAGTTGCAAAGCATTTTTAATAATGTGCTAAGGGGAAGCAACCCACAGAATATCCATTTATAGCAACTAACCAGATCTAGTTTGCTGCAGGCAGGTCAGTGAAAAATGAATTGTGACTGTCTGCTACGCGATACTGTACTTTATTGCTTTGTTTAATTTGTTTGCTTCCAAAAAATGGTAAAATAGAAAAAGCAGGAGACAAATGACAGCCTAAAATGTTCATGTATCTGCAGCAATCGCAGAGCACAGGGATTTTAAAGTAAAAGCTTGCTCACCTCTCTGGTCTGAAAACACACAGCTTCAAGAGCAGCAAATGCTATGTGGTTCTTGTTTGTGAACTGAGTGAGACCACAGATGATTCTATACACATGGAAACAAAAACAGGCAATCAGGTAAAGCATTCTAAATAAAGGCTGACCCAAAACATTAGAGTGTTTGCACATACAATCTAACAAAACACTCCATACACATATATGTTGGTGTTGGACAAACATATAGATTTAGATAAGTGCAGAGGGGAAGCAGAAGACACTGGCCTATTCCTAGCTTTGGAAAAGAACGCAAACAGGGACGAGGGAGACATGAGCGGCCACATGTAATCAGGAAGCTTGTATTATATTCCACCGCGTTTTTTTGATCTGGAATCTTTGTAAGTGTACATCTTTTGTCTTACTTAATAAATAGCTTGATTTGATTTTATTACACCATGGGAGCGTTTTTCTCTTTATATGGTCACTAAACACATGCCCAACTGGGGAGATCGGCAACTGAGAAAGGTCCATAAGGATATCCCATCCTATATGAGATTTTAAGGCAACTCACCCCACACCGGACTATAGCACATCTGACCCACATGCAGTATTGCTACGGGGTCCTCGCAGTCTGGGAAGTGGACCACCAAAAGGGAGTGGAATCGCACATGTTTGCACTTTATTGGCACGGATTGACACTGATCTGTTTAATAAGGAGCACATTGCACTGGATACTTGCTTATACTGGACTGTTTTGGGACTTTTAAGGAACAAGAGCAGATTTGCAAATATTTATTTCCCAATATTTTTCAATTGATTTATATGTGTATATATCTAGTATGGTGAATTAGCACTGTTTTGCACTTTATGCAGATTTGGTACAATAGCACTATTTTGCACTTTTATTTGAATATCAGCATATAAGCCTATTAATTTTTTTAAGTTTGCACTTTCATTGTATATCAGCATACAAGGGTATTTATTTATTTATTCACTTAGGGTTTAAGGCCCCACCAGAATATTTTTTTACACTATTTGTACATTTGCATTTCTTCCAAGCAGACCTATTTTTGTGCTGTGTACTGCCTTCTAATTTATCCCTAGCTTTGGCCAGGTTCACACTGAGAACTGGATGCTTTCTTCCACCAGAACTAGTGTCCCCATTGGACAATTTCCCATCCATTACTTTTTTGGGACAACCCAAAATTTGGCATTTTTTCTTACTTTCAACGATAACAGTAAACAGGACAAATAAACATGAAGCACAGACAACAATATAAACTGACAAGTGTTCTAATCCATTTCCCCTCTACCCAAAACTTGGGGAAAAAAAGTTTTGTCTTTAGTTATACTTTAACCACGCTATAGCCAAAAGATGGCTACAGCACGGTCATCCAGATCAGGGAGGGCACAGCGGATCACAGATCGAGGTAAAGGCCAATCACAGCGGCCCATTACCATGTGACCAGTATGTAAAGAGCAGAGCCAGTAACCAGCAAGTGTGACAGGGAACTTTTACACTGATAATCAGGGCACTCATAATCAGTGTCTTGATTATCAGTACCGCCTCATCAGTGATCAGTGCAGTCTCATCAGCAAATTAGAAAAATGACTTATTTGCAAAATCCTTTTTTGAAAGCTAAAAATTGGCCTGGGCAGGAAGGTAGTGAAAGTGCCCAGTATTGAAGTGGTTTAACACGGCTGTAGGACAAGTTTTCAAACACCCATAGACATGAGACTGGCCAAAAAGATGGAATTGAGGGACTCTTCCCATAGCTCTGGGTAATTTTTAAATTGAGACTTTATAGTAGTTTACAAACAATATGCACAGGAGACTTTCACTATATGAGAAATTGTAGTTTAATAGGATTTTATTTTTATTCAACTATTGTTTTAAATCTCTCAATATCAGAAAACGATATATATTCTAAAACTATTGGTTTAAAGTCCTATATTCAAAGCCAATGTTTTCTGCTTTAGCTGCAGATTCATCCAATTTATTTTAAAAAAATTTTATAATCTAAATTTAATAGTATATGTCCTGCAAGGTCAAGGGATTTCATGCTAGCACATGCTCCTACCCTGCACATCACTGGGGGTCAACTCAGAAGAACAGAATGACTTATTTTCTAAAGTTCAGCAGAGGAACATCTCACCCCACAAACAAGATTCCGTTTGCACTAGCAGTATATCCTGTGATAGAGGTAATGTACAGTTCATCTTGCAGCTCCATCTTATAAATATGTTAGAAAGAATTTCTAACATTGCACTTCTGGATTTCTCAGAAAATAACACTCCTTAAGATGGAAATTAAGTCTTCACTATAGGTTTGGCCACCCAAAACTGCTGTACATGGGAAGCTAAAACACAAGTGAAGTAAAAATAATGAAGTGGCCTGTTCATCCTTCCCTGCCAGAGTTTCTATATCGTCAGAAGGAAATCCCATATTCTTACATGCAATGGAACATGCATATTTTCTTTTATAAAAAAAAAGTTTTAAAAGTTTTTCTTACTGGTAGACCGACTTGGGCCTGCTTATGAGAACTTGCCTTTGCAATTAACATTTTCTATAACTAGGCCTGTAGTTTTGTTACACTCTGTAAAATTGATGGGACACTCTGTAAATGTATGGGAATAATACACAAATATGTGACTTGATTAAACATTGTGGGAAGGAATTTTCACAAGGTAGGGACTTACCCTCTTGCACTTGGTTCCCAGTACGGTGCATACAGGCCCGAGAATGCGGGAACAAAGTAGCAGCCATATGATGTACCAACTTCAGCAGCAAGTCTCTCTAAGAAACAAAACACATATACAGGAGTTTAAATATCAAATCTGCTTGACATCTTATTGACTTGTAGAAAGGTTATCTGATATTCTTACCTACTTCCTCTATTGTCTTAACAATGCCAAGGTTATCTCTTAGCCACCGCACCATAGCGCCAGCTATGGCAACTGAGCCCTAAACAATGATCAAAAGACAGGTAAATAATAAAATGCAAGTCCATCAAAGTTTATATCTTCAGTTTTTGGTGGACACTGGTTGGGTAAGACTTCCAGATCTAAATTTCTTGGACTTGCCAGCAATAAAGGTGCCCACACATGGCAGATTGGACAGCATCTCTTTTTTCCCCAAGCTATAGGCAGCATGACCTACAAGGGACTTGACAATCCATAGTGACTAATATTGAAAAGATATTCGCTCTCAGTCATAGGCGTGCGTAGGGGTTGTGCCTGGGCACACCCTAATCACTTTGTGCAGTGCCGATGCTTCACTCCTCCCCTCCCAGCTGCTGCGAGGATGTTTCAGGATGGAGAGTAGGGAAAAGGGCTAGTCGATATGTCATTTACCAGGCTCTTCATTTTTTAAATGAACATCGTGAACACATTCACCCAGTGTTCATTCATAGCTGAAGCATAGTAAAGCGTTTTACTTACTAAGTGTTTACTATGCTTCAGTTTGTGAATGAACAGGAAGTCGCTCAGCACAGAGCACTTCTCATTCATTCACTGTCCAGTGCAGCTGAGGCTGCAGAGAAAGGGATTTGTGTTTGAGCTTCGGGGTCCACACCCTAATGCAATAGGCTGCGAACACCTATGCTCTCAGTGTAGCTTTCCATATTGACTGAAGCAAACAGGGGTGGATCAATATGAACTGCCTAAACTATCTCTATACCACCTGTCCAAAAAACACAAACCAAGCAGGTTCATATTAGCCTTAAAAGTGGAATTCCAATTAAATATGAAAATCTGCCCTTGGTTAGTATGTATGATAAATAAAACTTATATCATATGCATTATTGTAATTGCTGATTATCTGATTAGAAACATTAGTCTAATCTAGACAAATCAACAATCCTCCTGAGCTTTACCGATAACGGCGTGCCTGTGCAACAGAATGTGGCTGCTCAAAGGCATTTCCTGGAATCATTGTGTCTGTGTAAGAATCTCAACACAGCTCCAACCAACTTCACCTCCACCCCAGCACCATCTTTGATGCCATATGTTTTCACATTAATCAGGACGCAGAACAGGAGTATGCTCCCACTCCTCCTAGCCTCGCTTTGACTTTCAGAGATAGGGAAAGCTTCCTCAAAAGAGGAAAATTGTAAGGAAACCAGGTGCCAGCAGCACAAGGAACACAACAAATTCATAGTAAAGCAGCCAATAGATTTTAGAATTTATGGTGGAAGGAAAGAAGATTGCTCAATTCGCCCATCAACAGTCAGTATAAGATGGGGGAATGCCTCCGCAGTGCTACTGTGTTCAGCCAGCAGGGAGCCTTCCTTATTGACAGAACACAATGGTCACTGCCAGCAACTATAGCCACCAGCAGTGATCACATGAAGAAAACCTGTGAGGCTGGTTGTACAGAAGTTGATCGATGGATCGACTTCAGTACAACCAGTCTGCCCATAGATGGATCGAATCTTGGCCGGTCCTGCTGAACCAGCCAAGATTTAATCTGTCTATGGCTGGCTTAGGTCATGTCCCTTGTGCTGATTTGGGTGTTTATTTTTGCTACACTTAGGCTCTAACATTTCCAAATGAATTTTAAAAAGATTGAAATCTATCTAAAACAAATATTAGCTTCAAAAGCATTATAACAAGAAGCAAGAAAAATAAATAAAAAAAGTCTGCAAAATAAAAAAAAAAACTTACTTCAAGCGCATAACAAGCAGGCTTATCTCTGCCAAGCTGGTAAGCTACAGTGGTCAACAAACCATGATCAGACAGAACAGGCTGTAAGACATAACCTTAGATTAGTATACATTGCACAATATAAGAACAAATAGTAAAGAAACTAAAAGCTAGCTGGGAGGTGTCATACAAGTGGATCAATACTCTCAGGTCATGCTAAGTCTTCTTGAAGCAGCTAAATACAAACAGAAAAGTTAAAATTCCTACCTTTTTGTAGAGAAAATAGTTTTTCTGTTTTTATTAAGTGCTTGCCACCAATGTGAAGGTGTAGGTACTTGGTCATGTGATCTCTAAAGAGGGGTGGGGTCAGTTTTCACATTTTCTCATCTCCCCTTTGAAAGAGATCATAAAGATCAAGTGCCTAGGCATTCAGACATATGGCCAGCTATGTAGGGAGCATGGAGCAGCACTTTTCTTACCGGAAACCTCCAACCAAAATTACTAGGATTGTCAGCAGTGACCTCCTTCTAAAGATACTAGTCTTCTGGTTGTCTCTGGCTTCCATACTTTCAGAGTCACTGACCTGGAAAAAGTATGCTGACTATAAAGTAAAAATGGAAGTCAGAACTGATGAACTTCATACTTTTTTCAAATCTGTGCCCCACAAAGTTTTACATGTTGGATGAACATGATCGGTTGCCATGGCTTAAATATACTCACCAGTCAGTTGTCACCACCCATATACTAGCAATTTATTATTCTAATATGAAAGACTTGGGCAGACTTCAGCAGGTACATAACAGTTTTACCACTATATATTTGCATAGTAAAGCTGAATTTGGAGTACTTCTTAAATTAAAAGCTGTATGATATGTTTACTAAGTTACCATTGCTCTATTAAGAGATATTCAGATACCTTTACATAGTTGCATCTAGTTAACACTGATCTTACAAAGTCCTTAATTAGCTTTATTTATACTAAGTAATGGGTTTAACAGTCATGCTAACTTAAAGTGTTACTAAACGCAGGACCCTGCATTCACTATATCTGGTCTCCCACAGTGCACAGAACATGGAAATGCAATAGTTTTAGTAAATATAAACTGCTAAATACCTTCTGCAGTTATGGCAGTCTTGTGACTTCTATCTGTGTCCAGCAGAGTACTGACGTGGACGGACTAAGGGAAAATGGCCCCCATAACATCTAACTACACAAACATGGCCGCCATCCGGAGACCAGCCAGACTAAGGGAAAAAGGCCACACTCAGCTACAAACACTGAAGCATGCTGTCAGGATCTTCCCTGCGCCCTCTGCAACGCTGAACCCTCTGCAAGGGGATCCCCCAAGGTAGGATACGTTGGGGAAGACTGCTGCACACCCTGCACTGGTCTCTGCACTTAGACCCCCCTGCACTTTACCCACACTGCAAACAGTAGGGCATGGACCTAGGGGTCTCCTACAATGGGACCCCTCCAGACTACTGGGGCAGGACACACACTATCCCAGGACTCCTACAAAGTGGGGATAGCGAGGGAGACCCCAGGGTTCTCCGCTGCATTCTCTGCCCTGGGACCCCCACCAGACTCCAGGTCCAGCTTACTGAGGGATTTAAGGATGGGAGGAGGTTCTCCGCTGCATTCTCTGCCCTGGGACCCCCACCAGACTCCAGGTCCAGCTTACTGAGGGATTTAAGGATGGGAGGAGGTTATCTGCATCCACCCTAAAAAAAAAAAACACCAAAAGGAGATGGGGGGGGGGGGACTGTACTTACCCTTCCGTGGTGCGGGTAACGCTCCAGACAGAATCCACGCCATCGAAGTAGGGGAGCGGTCGTCCAAGGATCCGCTGAGACTCAGACCCAAGTTCGGTCGTATGCGACCCTGCGAGATGTTTAACTCACGGAACAGCCTCTGTCCGTGAGGCTATGTCGCGACCAACCTAGCGCATAGCTGTGGTCTGCACACGCTCTTTGGCTGGGCTGGTGGGACCACTGGATCTAGAGTATCCAGCCCGTCGCCCAGCCCGGTAGTTGAGTGTAGACCTCCCGAGAGAAAAAACAAAAAAAATTTAAGGAATTACAAAAAATTGCTAGGACCAAAGATCTCAGCCGGGAGCCCAGGTCCTTACTCCTAACTAGACAGATTAAAACTGATTACCTAGAGCAGAGAGGGGAGTTATATACCAAGTGGAGGATGGCCCATGGGTGTAGCCAGATGTTTTATCTGTTCTGCCTAGTCCTACTCCTGGAGGAGGCAATATAACCCAGTAGTTATGATTATTGAGCCCTGTGTTCGTTTTTATCACACCCACTGGGTCCAGGATCCAATAATGCTGTTCCCTGAACTACCTGGATTCTCAGCAGTCACTGAACACCGGCGAGCAATAGGCTCCTGCTGCTACCAGTCAGGCTGATGAAAGAGGGGAGCAGGGGTGTGGCTTGTCGGTGCTGTATAGAAGCACACGGCTCAACTCAGGGATGCAACACATAGGGGTGTCTCTTTAGCACTCGGCTAGGGAAGGAGACATCAGCAAACCAGGGATAGTAGCCTTGGGACCTCCAGCTTCAGGAGGGAAAAAAACATTTCAGAAGAGGGCTATACATAATTTGAATGTGTTGGCCTAATCTTCAAAAAAAAAAAAAAAAGTATTGGTATCACTTCAAATTCCTCACCTTCGGCCCTGTGTTACACAGCAAGAAGCAACCAGTACCGTATCTGCAGAGAAAAAAAGAAAAAAAAAATGTGTTGATTGAATAAATACAAGTGATTTCACTTACTAATTGATGATATTTTTGTCATGACTGAACCAGAATAAAGGGTGACAGAAATCGGAGGAGGACCTGGAAGAGCTAAATTCACTACACTAAAGCATTGTGCTTTTGGAACCCAAATTCCAAAATTATAACTTTAAACCAAACCAATTTTGCACTGCTAGCTCTTCCTCTACACTACATGTTTTTTTTTGTGTTGCATTATAATGCTATTTGTTGGTTGACATTTATTTGATTCCTTATATGTATTCTCTCTTATATATTGTATAAGTCGCGCTAAATTGAAAAATAAACAGATGAATGTCCAACTGTTTACAGTCCCAAATAACATAAAGTGACTGGTGATGTATGAAATCTTGTGCTGCTTCCAAAAGATCCCGTAGGAATTGTGCTTACCAGAACGGCAATTTTAAATTGCAGAATTCATGTGATGAGATGAGTTCACGAGCCCAGGTGATCCAATGGAATTCTAGCGCAAGGAACTCCCAATATTGTGGTCGTGTATCATGTGAAGGAAAAATAATAATCCATAGCGTGATACCGTAAAGAATTGTCAATAATATAACTGTGTAGGACTACAAATACTGTGAATCCTTCACCAATTGTGCAGCCGCTTACCAAATGACTAGTGAAAAGGCATGTAATCAAATCAAAAGAAAAGGACCGCCACCAGACGTAGAGCCTCTTACCAGATAGATCTTTATAGATGTGTTCTATCCAAGTATAGAAAAGGTGAACCACCACCAGACATAAGGCCTCTTACCAGATGGAAATGAAAAGCCAGCAGAACATTGAATCCACATGCACCAATATCAGCAAGCCACCCAAGAGCGCATAAAGCCTCTTACCAGACCACAAGAAAAATGCTCGATAACACTTGGTATATTTTCCCAATGGAGAGGTAACTTCAAGGTCCCAATGACAATCCGGGCAAATCACTGATAAGTACCACGATGTACCGCTTAATGTGCCTAGGTGGCCTCTCAGACCCCCTATGCCACAAGCTGAGCCACTGTGTTTCTCAGGGTTGCAACGCCAGACCAGCCTCCTCTTCTGCCAGCTCCAGCAATGTCTTCGCTCTACTTCCTCCCTCCTTAGGGAGGAAGTAGAGCGAAGACATTGCTGGAGCTGGCAGAAGAGGAGGCTGGTCTGGCGTTGCAACCCTGAGAAACACAGTGGCTCAGCTTGTGGCATAGGGGGTCTGAGAGGCCACCTAGGCACATTAAGCGGTACATCGTGGTACTTATCAGTGATTTGCCCGGATTGTCATTGGGACCTTGAAGTTACCTCTCCATTGGGAAAATATACCAAGTGTTATCGAGCATTTTTCTTGTGGTCTGGTAAGAGGCTTTATGCGCTCTTGGGTGGCTTGCTGATATTGGTGCATGTGGATTCAATGTTCTGCTGGCTTTTCATTTCCATCTGGTAAGAGGCCTTATGTCTGGTGGTGGTTCACCTTTTCTATACTTGGATAGAACACATCTATAAAGATCTATCTGGTAAGAGGCTCTACGTCTGGTGGCGGTCCTTTTCTTTTGATTTGATTACATGCCTTTTCACTAGTCATTTGGTAAGCGGCTGCACAATTGGTGAAGGATTCACAGTATTTGTAGTCCTACACAGTTATATTATTGACAATTCTTTACGGTATCACGCTATGGATTATTATTTTTCCTTCACATGATACACGACCACAATATTGGGAGTTCCTTGCGCTAGAATTCCATTGGATCACCTGGGCTCGTGAACTCATCTCATCACATGAATTCTGCAATTTAAAATTGCCGTTCTGGTAAGCACAATTCCTACGGGATCTTTTGGAAGCAGCACAAGATTTCATACATCACCAGTCACTTTATGTTATTTGGGACTGTAAACAGTTGGACATTCATCTGTTTATTTTTCAATTTAGCGCGACTTATACAATATATAATTTTTAAGGGTGTGGTCACACTTGAAGTCGCAGCTCATTATTTGTTGCCTTTAGCGCGGTTATAACCTTCTTTTTATATGTATTCTCTCTTACTGGATGCAAATTCAATTTGGCTTGGCATCTGCACTGTAAAGGTCTTAAAAGGATAAGTTTACGCCTGTTTTTATTTTTTAGTTTGGTTCTTGGGTCCCACTTTTCAAATGTTCTATTTAGTACATCTAAGTTTTAACAAACCATGTCTTTGCTGGCTTTTTTGTTCTCTCAGAGATTCCACTGGTGACAGAGTAGAAACCACAGTTCTGCCTAGCTATCACGACTGTCACAAAGCCTTACATATTCCACTGCTTGAACTTAAGTAATTTACTAATTACAGGTGTAAGAAAGCCCTGTTGGATAGATATAAAATGTCTCTTGAACCTATATAAGAAGTAGGGATCGGCCGAGTATGGGTGGAGCCAATTATCATTCACTTTTTATTAAGTATCGGCCACAAACTTGCCAATATGGGGGATATTGCTTCAAGTGGTTGTACTGGAGTTATGTCTGAAGCTATAGGCATCACCCCAGTACCGTTGTTTAGAGCCAACAGTCAGCTTTCTTGTAATGACAACCGATGCTTAGTTACATAGTTAGGTTGAAAAAAAGACAGTCCATCTAGCTCAACCAATAAAAAACAAAAAAGAAAACACAACCATACAATCCCATATACAGAATTCTATATCCACAGTTGATTCAGAGGAAGGTGAAAAACCCCAGCAAAGCATGATCCAATTTGCTACAGCAGGGGAAAAAATTCTGATTGCCTCTCGGGGGATCAGAAAGAATATTCCCTGGATCAACTTTACCTATAAATATTAGTACCCAGTTATAATATGTACACCCAGGAAAGAATCCAGGGCTTTTTAAAAGCAATCCACTGAGCTGGCCAGAACCACCTCTGAAGGGAGTCTATTCCACATTTTCACAGCTTACTGTGAAAAAAATCTTCCCGTATTTGGAGACAAAAATATATTTTCCTCTAGATGTAAAGAGTGCCCCATTGTCCTCTGTGATAACCTTAAAATGAATAACTCAACACAAAGTTCACTATATGGACCCGTATGTATTTGTACATGTTGATCATATCCCCCCTTAATCTCCTCTTCTCAAGAGAGAATAAATTCAGTTCCTCTAATCTTTCCTCATAGCTGAGCAGCTCCTTCCCTTTTATCAGTTTGGTTGCTCTTCTCTGCACTGTCTCCAGTTCCCCGATATCCTTTTTGAGAACTGGTACCCAAAACTGAACTAAACTATTCCAGATGGGGTCTTACTAATGATTTGTACTGGAGCAAAATGATCTCTCTCTCTCTGGAGTCAATGCCTCCCAGTACAAGAAAGTACTTTGCTAGCTTTGGAAACCGCTGCTTGGCATTGCATGCTATTAATAGGCTTATGATCTACCAGAGCACCCAGATCCTTCTCCGCTATGGATTCCCCCAGTTGCACTCCCATCTAGTATGTATGATGCATGCATAATCTAAGCGCCCAAGGGCATAACTTTACATTTATCAACATTAAACCTCATTTGCCACATAGTTGCCCAATGAAACAGTGAATTGAGGTTGGCTTGTAAGTTGGAGACATCCTGTAAAGAAGTTATTCCACTGCATAGCTTGGTGTCATCTGCAAAGACTGAAATGGCACTTTTAATCCCAGACCCTATATCATTTATAAAGATATTAAAAAGTAAGGGTCCCAACACTGAACCTTGGGGTACATCACTGAAAACCTTAGACCATTCAGAGTGAGAATGATTAACCACTAGTCTCTGAATTCTATCTTTTAGCTGGTTTTCTATCCATTTACAAACTGATCTTTCCAAGCCTGTAGACTTTACCTTACACATTAGCCATGTGTAGGAAACTGTGTCAAACGCTTTTGCAAAATCAAAGTATACTACGTCCACAGCCAACCCTCTGTCCAAGGCTTTACTTACCTCATCATAAAAAGAAATCCGGTTTGTTTGACAACTTCGGTCTTTCATGAATCCTGTCTGTTGCTTAAAATATGTTTTCCCAGCAAGAACTCATCTATATGGTCTATTATTAAACTCTCCAGTATCTTCCCCACTATCAAAGTTAAACTAACTGGTCTACAGTTACTTGGCAAAGACTTTCATCCCTTTTAAATATAGGCTCCTCACTGGCCCTACGCCAATCCAGCGGTACTATTCAGTCCTTAACGAGTCCCTAAAAATTAGAAACAAAGGCTTTGAAATAACAGAGCTCAATTCTTTTAGGATGCGTGGGTGGATGCCATCTGGTCCAGGTGCTTTATCCACCTTTATTCTGTTGAAATATTTCTGGACCATATCAATTTTGAGCCATTGTGCAGCATTTGGGGCTGTGCCAATACCATCCTCATTATGGTCATGAGCTCCCCCCATACTCCTTTGTATACACAGAGCTGAAGAAAGTATTTAATAAATTTGCCTTCTCTTTGTCCCCAATCACCCACTCCTGATTATTTTCTAAAGGGCCTACATGCTCAGAACTGAACTTTTTACTATTAATATATTTGAAGATTTTTTTGGGGGTTTGCCTTTTTACATATTACGTTATATTCTTTGTACCAATTAAACAAGGATAGGGTTTATTCATTTTTACAGTTTTTAAAAGCACTTTTCTTATTTGTAGCTTTTTTAACTTTGGCCGTGAGCCACATAGGTTTTATTTTTAGCCTTTTAAACGTATTATCTATGGGAATATACTTTGCAGTGTGCTCACACAGTTTTTTTTTTGAAGAATTCCCATTTCTGTTCTGTGTTCATCAATGCCGATGTTTCCTCCCAGTCCAAGTCTTGGAGATCAGCCCTAATCCTTGAAAAATTTGCTCTTAAAGTTAAGTGTTTCTTTTTTATATTTCCTGTATGCATTTGTTGCTTACAGTTAACATTAAATTAAATCATATTAGGGTCACCAGATGTTCTTTTTTATGAATATTGGTAATAAGCTCTGCATGGTTTGTGATTACCAGGTCCAGCAGATCATCATTTCTAGCCGGGGCCTCAATAAACTGCACCATAAAATTGTCTTATGTTTAGAAATGTTTGCCCTTTAACTGTTTCAGCAATGCTATTACTCCAGTCAATGTCTGGGTAGTTAAAATATCCCGTTATTATCACTGCCCCAGCCCTTTCTATCTGTGAAAGGAGCGGAGTCTCCACCTCCTCCTCCTCAATAATGGGAGGTGTATAGCAAACTCCAATGATAATCTTTGTATTACGCACACCCATGTACATTTCCACCCATACTGCTTCAGACTCATCACACTCTCCATCAACTAGGTCCTCTTTCACACTCACTTTGGGATCACTTCTCACATAGAGACAAACACCATCACCACCCCTGTTTTACCCTGTCTTTCCAAAAGAGAGCATAGCCAGGAATATTATTACCCCAGTCATGTAAAGACTAAGCCAAGATTCAGCAATACCAATTAAATCATAGTTTTCCTCCTGCACCAGAGCTTCCAACTCACCTATTTTGCTTAGCAGACTTCTGGCATTGGTAAACAAGCACTTTAATTAATTGTCACATTTTGCACATTTCATTTTGCATATTTTAGTACAAATCGTACCATTTCCAATGGTTGTTTGTAACATGGGAACCTTCTTATCCTCTGCCATAGCTCTCCCCTTATCTTTCCCCATTCCACCCACCAATAAGGGCTGACCCCTGTCTGACCTGTCTGCCCCATGATAATCTAATTCACCCTCCCCCCTCAATCCTAGTTTAAATACTCCTCCAGCCTTCCTATAAAACTCTCCCCCCAGCAAAGCAGGCCCCCTTCCATTTAGGTACAAACCATCTTTAGCATATAGGTTGTACCCCAATGAAAAGTCAGCCCAGTGCTCTAAAAACCCAAATCCCTTCTTCTTACACCAGGTCCCTAGCCATGCATTCAGCTCTCTAATCTCCCCCTGTCTTTCCTGTGTTGTGCATGGCACAGGCAATATTTCAGAGAATATCACCTTGGAGGTCCTTCCCTTCAACTTGCAGCCTAGTTCAATAAATTGGTTCTTAAGGAGCCTCCACCTTTCATATATTCTTTCATTGGTTCCAACATGGACCAAGAGAGCTGGATTATGCCCAGCCACTCCCAGTAATTTATCAACCCGGTCCACCACATGCCGAACCATGGCACCAGGGAGGCAGCAAACCATTCGGTTGAGGCAATCCTGGCGACAAATTATTCAGTCCTTCTGATTAGAATATCTCCTACTACCACCAACTGTCTAGGCCTACCCGCACTACATCTACTAGATGGGCTGCTCTCCCAGCTGTTAGGGATAGCAGTGACATCTAGGGCTGCCACCGCTGCGATTGCTACCCCCACATCTTCATCCAACTTGGCAAACCTGTTCGGGTGCTCAAATCCAGGGATGGCCTTCCTTTTCTGTGAGCCCTTACCACTCCCTCTGACTGTATTAATCCATCTTCCTACCTGATAATCCTGACTTACCCCTCCACCCTCCCCATTAACCCCACTAGCCACCTGCTCAGCAAGCAGAGGACCCCTTTCAAGGTTGTCCGTTCTGCCCAGTGTTGCAACTTGCTCCTCCAGATCTCTAATGTGAGCTTCTAAAAGGGCAACACACTCACATCTGTCGCAGAAGTATCCATACTGGAGAGATTGATCAGTTATTGTATACATGCGGCACACTGTGCACTGCACAAAATCTTCAAACTTGCTAGCACACATTTTCCCTGTTACAACAATAATACTACTAACAGAAAATTTGAGATGTAACTTACAGTCTTGAAGACACCTGTTCTAATCTCCCGTTTTAAACTCGGTTTTTTAACTCACCACTTAGTCAAGTTCCACTTGAGCAGAGCTCTCGCAAGCAAAAAGGTGGCAAGCTCAAGAATGAGCAAGCTCAGAATTGAGTCCTACAGAAAGTTATATAGGACCTGAAGCACCTGTGACTAACCACTCCCCCTAATTAGTAGTCTAAAGGAAAAAAAAAAAAGGGCTGTTTAAAAAGTAACAGAAAAGGTGTAAAAAAACTGCAAGAAAAGACCCACTAAAAACACCTAAAACTACAAACACAACAATCACCATTTGTCATTACAAGAAGTGGGAGGGGACACCCTTCCCGTGGCTCGCTTGGGTCTCCCATCCCACTGGGTGGCCGAAGACCGGTACAAAGCCGCATTCTGCTCTGACTGGGTGTCTGATGTATAAACCATGACATCACTTCAGAGTACTGGAGCCTTAAATGCTCCAGATTTAAACAAAAATGACAGCATTCAAAACAGACAAACTTGGCATTTTGAATGCTTTTAAAGTGCAGAGGAGGGGTTTGGGGTCTTTTAGACCCCAGATCCCTCCATAAAGAGTACCTGCCACTACCTATAACTGTCACAAGCTATGTTTACATTCCTTGTGGCAGCAATAAATGTGATAAAAAAAAATTAAAAAAGAGCAGTGTAAAAATAAAGACTTTTAATGTGCAGAATATCAGCCTGGAGAGTGGCCAGGAAAATAGGTATCAGCACTGAAAAAACTATATCGGTCGATCCCTAATAAAAGCTTGATTCTAGGTGCAATTGGCCTTTTCACTCACGTGTTTTTAGCTTGTCCATCTTGAAAGCACATTTGTCCGACCAGTGCAGCAGATTGGTCACCGAGACACTGTGGGGAAAAACAGTGGTGCATATAATTTATAAAATGATAGAACCCATTAAGAAACTTCTCAAGTGAGAAATATGCATGCATGTTGCCATAGCTCGCCTCCTTCTGAAAATTCTAGTTGCGCAGTTGTCCCTAAACTAACCTGAATATTGTTTGGGGTTCAGCCACAAAAAGTACTGAAATAAGAGGATGAGTATAATCTCCTATCAGGTTTTCTTTAACCAATACATCAGAAAGTACATTTAGTGTCCACACTCTCTATCCACCAATTTCCACAAATCTACAGTAATATATACTGGCCACTATTCAGCACATCTTGTTAGTACCGAGTTGGACCCCTGGTTTTGCCTTCAGAACTGCCTTAATTCTTTATTGCAGAGATTCAACAAAGTGTTGGAAACATTCATCAGAGATTTTGATCCATATTGACATAATAGCATCACGCAGTTGCTGCAGATTTGTCAGCTGCGCATCCATGATGCGAATCTCCTGTTCCACCACATCCCAAAGGTGCTCTATTGGATTGAGATCTGGTGAATGTGGTGGCCATTGGAGTACAGTGAACTCATTGTCATGTTCAAGAAACCAGTGGTGAGATGATTTGAGCTTTGTGACATGGTGCATTATCCTGCTGGAAGTAGCCATCAGAAGATGGGTACACTGTAGTCATAAAAGGATAGACATGGTCAGCACATGCCTATAATTTGACATGAGCTGCCTGCACACAGCCTTTGGGAGCTCAAGCCACATAAATAAATGGCCCATTCAGCAGTCCTCAGTGTCCTTGTGAATTAGGCCTTATAAAAAAAGGCAATCTAAACGATTATTAAATAAAATATACAGAAAAAGGCAACATTATTGAGCCTAATGCCTCAAACACGTGCGGATTGTCGGCCGAACGAGCGGCCGTCTTTTGTCCAAGGTCTGTCGTGTCTGTTGAAAACTGCAAAAGACTGCACACGAATATTGTCTGCCAACAACAGCCGACTGCAGAAGTGATGTCATGTGATGGTTAACTTTCCTTGTCTTTTTTCTTTTCTGAGCATGCCCATTCTTGCAAATCTGCTGTCTGTCGGCCGAAATCTGTACTGACTGGCGAACAATCGGCCGTTCTGGTGTCGGCATACAAAAATTTTAATGCTTGCACGACAGATTCTGTTCGGCCAAAAGTGCGCTGTCGGCTGTCGGAAGCATCATACTAACAAGCCTACAATCGGCCGATTGGTCGTCGGCCGAATCTTTTCGGCCGACAATCTGCACGTGTGTACGGGGCATAAGGGCTTAGATTTGGTGAGCCTAGCATATGGAATCCCTAATCAGCAAGTAATTGTATATCTACAGAGTGTATGTTAAGCATCACTAACATGATCTCCTCTGTTATGCTCCTACAACATCCTAAAAGAGACAACAAGCTTGCACATTAGTTAGTTGCTCTCAAATGAGAAAGGATGCAGATACCAGAAACTGCTGCTGTACAGCAATGTACTTTAACCTCCTTAGCGGTATTCCCGAGTGTGGCTCGGGGGTTATCTTTCAGTACCAAAAGCGGTAACCCCGAGCCACACTCAAGATTACCCCAGAATCATACTCACCTTCACTGTGATTCGTCCTCACACTCTCTCCCCGCTCTGTGCATGACCGATTGCGGTCACTTGCCTTCCGGTTCCCTCCCTGCAAGCGTTGCGACGCAGGGGGGTGGAACCGGTGGCAAATTCAAAAGTGTAAATACACAAATGACATGATACCAAGCTGTGATGCCATTTCACCACAGGATTGCACTTGGTGATTTTTTCAGTGCTTTGTGCCTGGAAAATTTTGAACGACCATGGCGTTCAAAAAGCATTCTTTTCGCGCAAAAAAGCGTTTAGACGCTTTCGCTCGGCGGCAGGGATTGAGGCAGCATGAAGGCGTCTGGCGCTCTAAGGGAGTACAAAGTCATCGGGCGCAGTCTGCCTACTGTTAAGGCACCTGTTCCACCTCTTTACCGTATGCGAATTTTCGCACCCAACCATGTTGTTGCAAAGTCTAGTTTTTGGTACTTTGTCTCTCAACTGAAAAAGATGAAGAAGGCATCTGGAGAGATAGTGTACTGTGGACAAGTTTTTGAGAAATCTCCACTGAAGGTGAAGAACTTTGGCATCTGGCTACGCTATGACTCCCGTAGTGGAACACACAATATGTACAGTGAGTATAGAGACTTGACTACAGCTGGAGCTGTGACACAGTGCTATCGTGACATGGGTGCACGCCATCGTGCTCGTGCCCATGCTATTCAAATCATGAAGGTTGAGGCGATTCCTGCCAACAAGTGTCGCAGACCTGCCATCAAGCAGTTCCACGATTCAAAGATCAAGTTCCCTCTGCCACACAGGGTTCTGCGTCGCCAGCACAAGCCTCGCTTCACAACCAAGAGACCAAACACCTTCTTTTAAGCAAGTCAAAAACTCGCTTTTTGTTCTCTGGTCAAATAAAATTATTTGTGAAAAAAGGAAAAAAAAAAAAAAAGGGTTTAGACGAACTGGAAAACAGCGACAGTTCATCTAAAAGCGCTTTTGCACAAAAAGAACGCTTTTTGGACGCCATGGTTATTCTCTATTTTCCAGGGACAAAGAACTGAAAAAGCACAGGCAGGGCACTAGAAAAGTCACCAGGTGAAAGCCTGTGGTGACATGGCATGATACAGTGTAATCTGTTAGGATCACAACTTGGTATCATGTCATTTAGTGCATTTACATTTTTTAAATTGCTGCTGGTTCCACCCCCCGTGCCTCGCAATGCTCGCAGGGAAGGGAACCGGAAGAAAGGTGTCGGCATCGGCCGAGCACATAGCAGGAGGACATCGGGAGGACGGCGGGAGGATGGCAGGGGATCGCAGGGGAAGGTGAGTTTTAAAATGTAAAAACAACAGATTTCCATGCAAAAGAATGTACTGCTTTTAGCACAGAAATCTGTACATAATCAGACTGCCAGGGAGAGTAATAATAGAACCATTTCTTAAGAGGGTAAAATGACGATCTTGAATCATTTATATGCAGAATGCCATTACTTTTGTGTGTACTGTAATGAAGGTTAACTAATAAACTTACCCCAGATATTGGAACACCAGTCAAGGCCCCAGATTTCTAAAATGAAAACAAACAATTCAAACATCAGATTTGCGTTTGCATAGATTATTTTTTTTCTTAATGTCTTAAAATAGTGCCCAAAAGGACTACGGCCAGCAACAAGCAAACGTCTCCATAAATATGCAACAAGGGTGCAGCTGAACGGCTAATAATAATTGTGACTTTGTGTCCATACAATTTTTTGTGAAACCACATAAAGCAACCAAGCACATTTCCAGTTATTGTTTACAGCACATGTTCTGTCCAAGTTTACTAGGAAGTACTGGAGTAAGAAGCCAGGACTTACAATGGGCATTGTCAGGAGATAGTAACTATACAAGAGGGTGGTAAAAGGAATGCAGCCACCATCTGAGGAATGGCCAAATAAGGCCACGAGCATACAAGAATGGATATCACATATTTTTTTATAGTACATTTCTTTTGTGATAATAAAGGTTAGCATTATTAGGAATGACAAAATGATCTATTAAATAAATGAAAGTGTAGAGGTATATGTATAACAGATGCATAGTCAGAGCAGAATAAATAAAGTTGGTGGAGTTCTATTACTGGAATCTATTGCTTCACTTTAACTGGAAATCGTGTGGTTTAAACCCAAGTGCGCGTGACACATGACTGGTGAAGAACTCAGGAAGAACCTTTACTCACCAGGCTAGGACAGATTTTCTATGGTAGGCAAAAAAAACAAAAAGGACAGAAATAGTTCACCACAAAGGAAAGTTATACTTTTACCTGTAGCTTACAAAAGGAGAAATTCACTGGATCAAACGATACGTTAGGTAACAGTAGATTAGCCTTGGGAAGTCTTTTGCTGGGACTAGCTGTATCAGGGAATAGGTTTTCTTTCCAATAAAGACTTTCCTTTTTCTTACCACCTAAAACTGCTGGTCTCATCTTTTTCAGCCAGCTACTGGAATATTATAGGAGTCTTTATAGTTACGCACACTTTTCAGCAGTACAAACTATACCAACCCTTTACAGTTATGTAAAATCTCCCATATTCAGTTAATATAACCAGCTACTTTCACAATAGAAGATGCTTGGGACTAATTATGTCGGATTACAGACTGTCCTAATCATGCCTTCCTAATGTTCGGTATCTGCTACTTCTCTGTTTTCCCCATAGGTCGCCATTACCATTATTCGACTGAAGCTAGGTAAGATGTATTGCGGCATTTAATAATAAAACCCTAATCAACTATACTAGATTATTACCAGCTACTCTAAAATCTGCCCACTTCCTATAATCATCTAGTGCAGTAATGGCGAACCTTGGCACCCCAGATGTTTTGGAACTACATTTCCCATGATTCAGTGTAGGTAAGCATCATGGGAAATGTAGTTCCAAAACATCTGGGGTGCCAAGGTTCGCCATCACTAATCTAGTGTATGGCCAGTATAACTGCAATGATGCAAGTGAGATTTTTATGCTTGGCTTTGTTTTTACTCACAAAGCTTTACAATTTTATGGTATGAAAGAACAAAAGCAAGGAGAAAATGTTTTATTACCATTAGTCCATAGATTTCAGAACTACTTCTCACTTTTGGCAGCAAACTCATGGGAACATCAAAAAACCTAAAAATAAGAAACCGAGATGGTGCATCTTAATATTTATCAGTAGGAAGCCATGCAAACTTTATACTTTAGAACCAGAATCTCTCATACAAAAAAAGAGCTACGAAATTAGAGGGTCATCCTGCACCATCATTTTTAAACAGTTTGTCTGTATATATGTAAAACACACACCAGTTGACCACCATTGTTCTAAAACAGGGGGTGTCCAACCTTTTGACTTTCCAGGGCCACATTGGAAGAAGAGGAATGGTCTTGGGCCACACGTAAAACTACACTAACAATAAGGATAGCTAATAAGCAGAAAATATTGGGCAGATCGCAAGTTAAAAAACACCGATATAGATAATATGTACCTGAGTAATAAAACTTCACTTTTTTTTTGTAATATTTTTTATTATAGAAGGGCAACATAAAATGATTGCGATGTTTGGCACAGTTTTTGATAAACTAACACATCCATGTCCGGTTTAGATAGAGTAACGATTCTCAATGAATTCTCAAGGTGCTCATCAGATATTTTAGTTCCAATCTTGTCCTTTGTGTGCTTCATCTTTGAAAATAGTTGCTCAAAAATATAGGTGCTGCCAAAAACTAATGACATGAATAAGGCGTGATTGTGAAGGGCGGAATATTTTTCTTTGGGAAGAGAACACTTATAAAAAAGTCTAGCAAAGAGACTGTCAATTTTTTCTTCTGCGACACGCATTTGCTAAGTGTAAACGCACTTTTACAAAAAATTCCAAAAAAAAAAAAAATCTAAATTTTTTAGGTAAGTTTAGAATTTTGTGTTGGACCGCACTCATAGCAGTCTTGGGAGGCATGCAGTCCATGTTGAACACCCCTGTTTTAGAATCTCTCTGATTTATCTGCTTTTTCTTTTATGCATACCTTTAGGCAAAAAACTTTGTTTCTGGTTTTCGAAAGGGTAATGCTGGCTGAATCCCAGCTGGGGAGTTCTAACCTCACTTTCTGTCCTAGGGACCATTGTCAAGAAGACAAATAGTGAGGGGAATCCAACATTTACGCATTACAACACTCTGCTTTTGTACAGTTTTCACAAGAACAGGAGTAGAAGAGATACCATTCAATGGTGTGACATTTCCTCCCATTTGGGTTAGATTTCTACTTCCTGTTGTGCCCCTGGGAACAGACTGCAATAAACCCTGACTAGGGTTCTAATCATACCCTACTTTATCAAAAATAACAAAAACATTTTAAATGCAATCAAATAAGGGTACATTTAGCGATGTTTACACTGATAACACAAAAAACAAAGCAGTTTTTGTTCCTTTTCATGCAGTGCACATAAAGACGCTTTGCAAAGTATCCACCTGTATGACCCAATAAACACTTTAGATAATGAGAATATAATATAGAATAAACCGAAAGCTTACTGGCAGAGCTCTACATCCCACTCCAGAGTGTAGATATTGAACAGCATAGTTCTGCTGGCGTTGGTCACATCTGTACAGTGCACACCACCGTTCTTCCCTCCAGTAAGGCTCTACAGACAGAAGAAAGCAATAAAAAAAGCTAATTATCTTATTTAGGCTACTCTCCATTGCCCTTTATTTATAACCTAGGGTTACATTTCTACATGTCCTGGAAAAAGGGCCGTTATAGCAGGAGTACTTTTATCTTCCTAAAGATTGTAATTATGGGTTGGTATATGTTCTTTAATGTTACAAAGCAACACAAAAAATCCATTGCACCAAGTGTAAAACTCACTACAAGCTATGCACACCCTCTCCTTGACACCATAAAGGTAAAGGATAACAAGTAAACATGTTACTTCCCTATCAGCTTTGGTGACATTATGCCACATACACAAATATGGCTTTGCATATCATGGCTGCCATATACTCAGTATGTTTCTGATAATTACTGTTATTTATGAATTACACAGCCATGGGTGCATAACAAAATGGCACAAAAGCCAATGTTGCCACCAAAAAGGCAAAGGCATTCATTTCAACTACCATGTCCCTCCCCTACATATTCCACTCTTGTATTGTGTCTATTGTTGCTATAGAATCTAAATCTGGCTCCTGAATCCACTTAGCCTTCACAAATATTCCAGTCTATATCGGACACATTCAGGGAACAAGTCCCACTTCCATTCCCAACATAGATCAATACATCATATATAAAACAAATTGGGGTTATGCTTCACAAATATTTTAAAACTACAGAATGCCAGTGCTCTAGCATTCTCACTTACAGATTGTAAACACAGTGCACCCCATTACCACCACAAATTAATACTGTACAACTATATGTGTAAAATCCACTTAAAAAAACAATAAAATATAAATGACGATAGCCCCAAATGTCACTTTATAATAGGGTGCATTAGTGAAAGAAAAACAATATTCAGAGTAGATTTATCTTCACTCACTTCTTAATTCAATCCACCAAATAGTACCAATTTCACTCCAAGTGGCTTGTGTGCCCTCCACCAGATATACCTTCAACTGGGATCAGTGACTTTACAATGATGTATGGTCTTAACACACCTGGATCCCACCAAGGTGGACTAAAGAAAGTTTCCTCTGAATTTCTGGATGTCACCGGTACCCCACTCCATCTTCATGTATAAACTCTACTCCTTTCAATACCTCCACTCAGCGTACATAGAAAGGAAAGAATCACCCTACATAGTGCTTTGTCCTCTTTAAAATCAATTTATTGTTAAAAACTCCAGACATACACTCACATTTATCAGGTGATCCTAGTGCACAAAGCTATATCAGCATGTGTATCAATCCAGCCCACTCCTTTTAAGTCAATCCACCAAACCTGCCAAGTGGCTTGTGTGCCCTCCACCAGATGTTCTTATCTGGGATCAGTGACCATACAATGAAGTATGGTCTTACCATGCCTGTGTCCCACCAATGTAGACTTAAGTAAGTTTCCTCCGAATTTCTGGATGCCAGAGGTACTTCACGCCACCTTCATGCACAAACTCTGTTCCTCTCAATACCGCCACTCAGCCGTACATACAAAGGAAAACAAAAAAACCCACAATACATAGTGCTTTATCCTCTTTAAAAACTTGTCACTGAGGAACCCACGTGACCCTGTGGCATAACGCATAGGGGAGTGACCCAATGATGTCACAACACTCTACACACAAAGCACTGCAGTAACTATACTCTGTGGAACATTGTCTGCATCTATTGCTCGATTGATACACATGTTGATATAGCTTGGTTCACCTGATAAATGTGAGTGTATGTCTAGAGTTTAACAAATAAGAGGATAAAGCACTATGTATGGTGATGGTTTTCTTTGTATGTAGGCTGAGTGGAGGTATTGAGAGGAGTGGAGTTTATACATGAAGATGGTGTGGGGTACCTGTGACATCCAGAAATTCAGAGGAAACTTACTTTAGTCCACATTGGTGGGATCCAGGCGTGTTAAAGACCATATAGCATTATATGGTCATTGATCCCAGGTGAAAGTACATTTGGTGGAGGGCACACAAGCCACTTGGAGTGGAATTGGCACTGTTTGGTGGATTGAATTAGGAAGTGAGTGAAGAGCAATCTACTCTGAATATTTTTTTTCTATCACTACTGCACCCTTTTATGAAGTAATATTTGGGACTATTTTATTTTTATTCTACTTTTTATTGTTTTTTTTTTTTTTTATAATGGACTTTACACATTTACAGTATTTATTGTTAATTTATGATGGTAATATACACCAGTGTGCTTACAATATTTAAGGAATGCTACAGCACTGTTATTTTGTACTTGGAATATTTGTGAAGCGCGGCACCAGTTTGTTTATATATCTTTTGACACATGCATATGAGACTGTGGAAGGCGTGGGCGAATCACTATACTTACCTTTCAATAACCCACAGCAGCTCGCAAGATATAGCATTTTTTTTATAGATCACTACACATTGTTGTTAGAACTATTCAGGAGAAATAATGCAAAAAAAAAGTAGTATTGCCTTGGGGAAGAAACACTCCAAGGGCTGTAACATACAACGGTCAGATTCATGTTAAGTGCTTTAGGCTCCTGACCTTTACTGTATGACTCATTGAATAAGCTTATAGACTTGTAAATGCCTAACATTTTGTAACCAAAAAAAAAAAAAAAAAAAAGCACACACAATGACAATTAGAAAATCAAACCGGGTTTAGTGAAATAGATTCAATTATAAAAAGCACTAACCCAGATAATCCAGGAGTCTACAGTTCCAAACATGGCTCTGCCTTCTTCCACCGCATGCCTGATTTCTTCCACATTGTCCAACAGCCACCGCAGCTTTACTGCACTGAAATAGGTGCTCAGGGGAAGACCAGTTCGATTCTAAAAAATAACAGTTACATTGAGGGCAAAACTTAAGGTTAATAACTTATTGGTTATTATTTCTTTCGTATGGGTAATAAACAAGTTTAAGTTTAACCACTTTGGGACTTCATGCACACATCACTGTACTGCATTGAGCTAAAATATACCTAGAAGATCCAGGCAAAACATTATTTAACACTTGTCACCTGACAAAAAGTAAATAGGAATCTCCCTAATGAGGGAACAGAAAACAACAAAAACTTGATAGAAATTTCACGATACTAAAAATATGTAGTGTTCTGTAAAACACCTGTAAAATTGACAGAATGGGAGGAAATTATCCCCCAAATAGGGACACAGCAATAATAAATTCCCCACCCACTATTAAACTCTACAAAAAAAAAAAAAAAATTTGGCTATGTTTGGGATTTAAAGCCATGAATCTGCTATCTTGGCCTATAAACTGAAATTATGTTGCACATGTGATCGGGTATGATACCAGCCATTTGGTGGTTTGACAGTTCGGTTGACACTGGTAAATCAATGGGTTTAGTTCCTTTTGCCTATTCTATCAATAAATAATTTCTAAGGACTTTAAAGTGGTTGTAAACCTCACCCATGGAATCTGAACAAAGCACATATATCTGTAGTGTTTACTTGTCTCTCTCTAAAGCTCTAAAGACTAGTACACATGATCAGAATATTGTATTTCAAAGTGATTGTACGATAATCTGATCGTCAGTACACAGCCTTGTCCGAAATTACCTGAAGAGACAAACATGAAAATTTTTCTCGTACGATACCAGATCGTACAATTTTTGTTTAATCAGTACAAATTTCATCTGAAAATACAATACAAATAAATTACTTAGGAATAGGTTATTCTTCTCGTACGACAGAATAAAAATCCCTTTTTGGATAAGGAGACTAGCATGCAAAAAAAAAAAAAAAAGAAGGACGATCATTCATCCGATAAAATCATTGTGTGCATCAGGCTTTAGTGTAATTTCTATCTGGTGCTTCGTTCCTCTGTTATAACAATGAGACAATGAGTCACTTCTGAGACGTTTTCCCGACACATAAGATAAAATTTGTGTCGGGAGAGGGGGGGGGGGGGTATGAGCACAGAGCTTGCCTATTCAGAACACAGTTCTGCAATGTGTAAAGGGGGTTTTGTTCCTTTCCTCCAATCAGCTCTCACAGTGTAACTGCAGCCTCTCTGTCCCCTCCTCGGTACTCCTGACAGATAACGAAAGATTTTTCACACTTCCTGCACTTTTGAAGGTGTGTAGGGAAGAGAAGACTGAAGTTAAACAAGTAAAATCTTTGTAGGAGGATTTGCTTCATCTCTTTGATTCATCTGAGGCCATTCACTTCACTGGGTACATGTGAGGCTTTACAACCACTTTAAAGTGGAGTTCCACCCATTTTAATAAGTTTAGATGTGCGTAATCCCCTTTAAAAATACTTTAACCAATGGAAACAATTTTTTTTTTTGCAAGGAAATACCCCTTTTTCTTCTTCTTTCATCCGCACTTCCGGGTCCAGCCGCCTATAGGCGATTACGTCACTTGGCGATTCACCAAGTGACGTAATGGCGATACATCCCAGCAGCCCTTGCAAATCGCCTAGTGACGAAATCTCGCATTATTACACCGGCACCAGCTGTACTCAGCGAAGGATTGCTTGGAGTCCTCTCAGTGAGCTCGGACTGCAAGCATTACATCCCCTAGAACTCACTGAGAGGAGGCGAATCCCCGAGTGACGTAATCGCCTATAGGCAGCTGGACCCGGAAGTGCAGATGAATAAAGAAGAAAAAAAAGGTATTTCTTTGCAAGAAAAAAAATAGTTTCCATCCGTAAAAGTATTTTTAAAAGGGGATTACATACATCTAAACTTATTAAAATGGGTGGAACTCTGCTTTAATTATCTGCTTTTAGGCATAAATGCAGATAAGCAACAATCTTGACAGCTTTGTTCTGACTTAACACAGGACAAAAAGAATAGGGAAAGACATTGTAGCATCAGAGACCATACGTTTTATCGTTATCATTGTAGGTGCAGAGTAATTGGGGTTCTGCAAATGCTGCAATCATTCACAGCAGCACAAAAGGTTTTTTTGGTAAAGAATGGAGATAAGAGGGGAGGGGGGGGGTCCATTTTCATCGGCTTCAAAACCAATACGTTTTGCCCCATCCTTAATTTTATATGAAGGAAAAATAAGACAAGGACCTCAGTGAATTCACTGATATTTTTTGATGAAGCTGCTGGTGACTTTAACAGCTATGTAAAAGCTAGTTCATTTGCAAGTAAAATCCAGGGGTCAGTTTGCACAAGCTTAAAGTTAAACTGAATACATGATGCAGTGGGTGACAACATAACCATCAATTGGCAAGCAGCTTTTTCTAAACATCTGCAATTACCCAAGCATTCACAAGATATACAAGTTCAAAGGAAACCCATCAAAACAGAGACAGAAAGGTTTTCTTTGCTGACCACCGCTTGGAAAAATGCTACTTGTCTGGCAGTTACGCTGTTACTTTTGCTTCAAGATGACTTACAAATACTTTTCTCCAATGTTCTTGCTTACTTGCCATGATTCAGGGATGCAGAAAGTATTTATGCTAAAGAGTCTAAAGGGCACCAAGCAGTTTCAGAAGTGGCAGCTCCTATATTTCTCCAATGACAGGTCTACATTAAATCAATACTAAAAAGGCATAAATTATACAAAAATATGCATCAGGTAAATTATTCACATTGCAGCTTCCATGACTGCTCAAAACACAGATGTAGTAGCTCGAGGGAACTTTACCCAGAAATATTAGTGCAGTAACTCCACAAGATCAGATTTCTCCATCATGCGTGGAGTGGGGCAGACTTTCACAGCCATCATATTTTCTTTTCTAGGTCTACATAAAAAATCTCCCAGCTGTACTAATGCATAATTTACTACAGCATAGTGCATGGCATTGGGGTAATCCAAAGTAAATATTAAAGCAAAGTATACTGCAAAATGTGGAGCAAGTTCTGAATACATTTAACAGATTTAAAATTGGCAATTTAAATTTAAAAAATATGCAGATCTCTTAGCGTGTTTATAGTGGAGTCACACTAAGGATGAACAAGGTCAGCACTGCCCAGGTGTGATACCCAGTAGTGTCCAGCTGCTTTCTGCAATTAGCCAAGTATCCACTAGATGTCATCACATACAAAAGATAAACACTTTAGCTGCATCCATCAAAAGTTGAAAAATTAGGTGGCACGACATAGAAGGTAACACTGCTAAAATGTACAGATTGTATAGCCCTTCTTTAAGGATAGTTACAAATCGTAGCAGGAACCACACAGCAACCATGTAAAAAGCCCACATTTCACCCAATGTCCTGTCCTCCCACCAGGGGAGAAATATCAGTGGGAACTGCTGTATCAAATCAACCTTTAGTTACTATTTTATTAATTAGCTTTAGTTACTGTTTATTTTATTCCTATTGCTTCCTTCTGGTGTTCTTGTACGCTGGCCATACCAATAGACGAAACACTAAAGCACGTGGAGCACAGCTTAGCATACACATAACATAAGCTGTGCTGAACCTACATGTCCTATATAGTTCCTTCTTCGCTTGATTACTAGGTGGCAAGCATTGCCTGTACACTGCACTATTGTGCTGCTGCGCTATGTTACCCAATACTATATAAAGCAGGGATATCCAGGATGGCATGCAAAATGGCTTGTGCAAAGAAGCCTGGCATTTAAGACATTTAGAAGACCGTGTATTCTATTTAGTTCTGAATCTCATATTTAGAGCATTATGTTCAGTTGGAACATATTTTATAAATACATTTGCTATTTCCACAAACTGTAGCCAAACGGCAAAAAAAAAAAAAATGAACCAATTACTTGCAGTTAGTAAAATATCCACAAGATGTCAGCAAAGGCAGTCACATGCTTGATCTGTTTATCGCAAAAAAAAAAAATGAAAAAAAAAAACGGAAGGACAAGCAGGAAATTCACCAAAGACAATCCACAGTGAGCATCGCTGATGTGCCTGAAATGTAGCCATCTAAAAAAAACAGCATGCAATATAGCTGGATTTTTTTTAAACATCAATTCTCAAGTTACTGCTATAACTTTTACATACTTCCATATACTATATGTCCAGGAATTGTCTCTGCCAAGCTGTCAGTGCTCCCCAGGACAACACTATCAAAATGGACACGTGAATCCTACATAGGTAGCCTTGACCGCACCTACAGATATACAGAGCACAACTAGCTGTCATCAGTCTGATAGACAGCAAAGTCTACAGAAAATAGTTTGCACTTTTCAGGAGTAATAAAAACTACCTTCCTGCCTCCTTTATCCGCCCCACACACACACAAACTGACCCTCCGTATCTGAGCAAATGGAAATGAGACCTTAACACTACGTTCTCGGAGGATCAAAAGAACCAGATTCTTCTCTTTGCCCATAAGTGTTCCCTCTGCAGCTAATACCAGGAGATCACATTTAAAATTTAGTCACATTGGTACCAGATCCCAGCTGTGCTAGCCTCAATTTGTCCTGGACACAACCCATTATGCTGGCGATGCGGTACCCAATCTGGCATTGCCCAAATGTGAGCCCCGTTTGGCATCAGGTACTACAGATAGTTCACATACTTGCTGATATTTCCCTTCTGGGTGATCCAAGAGCAGTACTCCTTAACATAACTCCAATGTCCAGCAAGAGATACTGTAAATCCCTGCTGAAACACGTTCTGAATGCAGCCAGGGCCTGCATCCCCAGCGAATGGAAACAACAATCCCCCACTTACTGTAGTGCAATGGTTCACCGGGGTGAACGATATTCAACGAATGGAATATATGATGTCTGCCCTTAGGGACAAGGTGGAGAAACAATACTCGCTGGCTAATCTGAGATCGGTTTCGCTTTTTGGATGAATATTTGACTTACTCCTAAATTGAGCCTTTCCCCTCCTACCGTAAAACTAAAACAATGTTTCTGGGTATGCTATAAAAGTTAGGCATAACTAGTGTGGGGAAGACGAATAAGGTCCTTCATATTGTTACGCCTATGTCCCGCTATCCCCCACCCTACGAGTTCCGTACATACTGGTTAGTGCCTTTTTTATATTCTGTGTTCCCTCAGTATGGCTTGCAATTCATGTCTCATTAGAGGTTCTACTTCACATTGCAGGACTTATTTGCTGTGGAAGCTACAGCTTGAAATCTACGGTCACTCCACATCATTGCCCTAGAACCGTCTGTTACTTTTTCAATATATATAAATTTCTGGCTATTGTTTTATATATCACTATTAACAGATATCCTCGATTTTGGTTTGCAATGTCATAACTGTAATGTTTTGACGCATACCTTTAAATAAAGAATTCTAAAACAAAAAAAAAATGAAAAAAGGTGAACACCCCATGATCCCCACTGCACTTGCCTCTGTGGGTGATATAGTTTCACTATCCATGCAGCCCAGTGCAGCGGTCCTGGTTAAAACTGCTGTTCTTCCTGCTTTTTCCCCTAGGGATGGTCTGGACAGATCAGAGTGTTTCAGATTGGTCTGCATGGTCACATTCCAGTGCCATATTGCACCTTGCTGTGTGGATGCTGAAACTGTATTCACCCACAGTGGTAAGTGCAGCAGGAAAAGAGTGTTATAACGTTCACCTATTCATTTTTTCTGAAATGGCGAACTGGACTTACACTTTAATTTACTGGTCAGTGCAGGGTTCCCCTTATTGTTATTTTGTAAATTACAGACATGTCAACTACTGTCCTATACCATGAAATAAATAACTTTTTTTTAATGGTAAACCGATTTTAATGATTCATTTACATTTTTGCAGTATTTACTTCACATATTTACAAAATTACCTCATATTCGATATTTTACTTTGATTAAATCGACTCATCAATTATCACACGCAATAATATATATATATATATATATATATATATATATATATATATATATATATATATATATATATATATATATATATATATATATATATATATATATATATATATATATATATATATATATATATTAAAAAAAAAATACACAATATCACATGTGATTTTGGTTCCTACATTGCCTTACCTTGAAAAAATTATTTTTGCTTCCTGGAATTTTCTTCAACAGTCTATCAACAGTTGACTGGGTCCTCAGATCAAGCCAAACTAGCAAAAACAATAAGTATATTATTATTATACAGGATTTATATAGCGCCAGCAGTTTGCACAGCACTTTACAACGTGAGGGCTGACAATACAGTTACAATACAATTCAAAAGAGGATTCTGCTTGTTAGATCTTACAATCTAAAAGGGAGGGTCAAGTGATACAAAAGGTTATAACTTGTGGGGATGAACTGATGGAGAAAATAAAAGTACAGAGTTTTAGGGGCAGAAGAAAAAAATGCCTTACGCCAAAAAACTACACTTGGTTACCAGCACCTAACCACTCAAAATCAATTAGGACACAGATGATATTATATGTAAATAAACAATATAAACATAGCCTGCAATCAATAATGATAACAATAGAGAAACGGGGGGCTAATGAGCGGGTAGCCCAAAAACTAGACAAAGGACTAACTAGGGGTGCTGCTACCAAAATGGAGGAGGGACTCCATCTGTGAAAAAAAATAAGGTCGGGGGAAAGGGGAGACAGTGCCACCACTCTAGTGTAGTAGGTTCCAACAAGTTTTAATAGAAAAGATTAAAAGATGTATACTCACAAAAACAAGAAGGAAATTAACATGTAAAAGCCAGGGGGAGGATCAGCCTGTGGTGATGGCACTATCCCAAACGTGCAGCTGGATGGATGAGTTATTATAGGAACAGAGTTCGGATTGCAGAGCTGCCGGCTGCTAGATGAAGAGCTGGTCTGAAAGTCTGACATGCACGCCGTGCCTTGGTTTCCTCACTCTCAGGATGGATGGTCGATGGATGGTGTAGTCAACCTGGACGTCAAGGGTCAAAAGGACCCCTTTGGGCTACCCACTCTGATGCCGACGCCTGAAAAAGCTATACAGGCTGCTGGACTGCTGGGCTAGCTGCGAGATATGGATGGAAAAATCCCCCTCCGGCAGCAGCTGTCACAAACTTACACAGCCTCCCAGCCGGAGACCAAAAGAATACAACGTGCCCCTAAGATGGCGAATGGGAAGACTCTGAGAAATGCGATCACATAAGGTACGTAACTGGGGAAAATGGATGGAACAAAATACAATGTCCCCATGGTAATGCAAATGCTAGACTTCCTTGAAGAGATGGTTTTTCAGGGATCGTCTAAAAGTAGACAGAGTAGGACATAGTGGGACAGATTAGGGTAGGGAATTCCATAGGCTTGGGAAAAGTCCTAAAAGCGAGCATGGGAGGGAATGTCAAGGAAGCTAGAGAGCAGGAGGTCTTGGGAGCAACGAAGAGACCGACTTGTTTGTTATTTTGAGACTAGGTTAGTGATATAGTGCGGGGCAGAGTTGTGGATGGCTTGAGTTGCTGTTCGTATTTTGAATTGAATTTGTTGAGCGAGTGGAAGCCAGTGGAGGGATAAGGACTAGTCACCAGTATTGCATGAAGGCTCCCTGTAGCTGATTTGTATCTATTAGTAACTTACCATACCTTGTATGCCAGAACATTGGTTTCCTCCAGCAAGTAAAAAAGTGAGCAGCACAGTAGTGATATCACTAAACCTCACTCCAAATTTCCTACGAATAGCAGTCAGAGGCAACAGTGCCTTAGAGTGTTACTGTATATCTACAGTGTGAGATCTAAGGCTGTAGGCACAGGAGTGGCTACACACACTCACATACCAGGATGTGCACTGCTAGTTTTCTGCAGGAATTCCAGACAAAAGGTACATTTTCACAGTATTGCTAAGATACAAAAAAAATTCTGATTTGTCTCTATACTGTAGGAAATCTTTACTTTGAGTTCAGTTCCAATGTATAAAGGAAAACAGAATAGGCAAATTAAGACAAAAGTGGTTACAGTGATCTTCCTTACAAATTAAGTTGTTGACATTTCCCCATTATACAAATGACAACAGCAATGTAATCTTAATTTAAAGAAAAAAAAAAACAACAATAAAATGTGTTATGTATCGTTACCCCTTTCCTTTATGGCCTATGCAGTGTGCTTGGTCTGCCCCCCTGTGGATGGGATAATTCAGTAATTGGCGGTCATCTGCTTCTTCCTTATTCTGTGCAGGTCCGATTAAGTCTGAGCCAGGTCTCAGTCATGTTCTATACTGGTTTGCTATTTTTCAACAAACAACGCCAGATCCCATACGACACACCTGCAAAGTCAGGCTAGATTTCCCTGGAAGGTTCTGATAACATAGCCTTCCTAGGGCTGCTGTAAGGCTATGGCTTCGTCACCAGTACCTCAGGAAAACCGGGAAGTGAAATTAACTCAAATGTAAGTTCTGCTATAAATCCTAATTTCTACATATGAATGGAGGAGATTTTGAAATGAGCATGCACAGATGTACGCAGCAGGACATTATGAGTTAAAAGGGGGGGGGGGGAGAATGTGCCATCTATTAACATAATATGCAAATACAACTTTCACTTTGCCATGGGCACCAGGGTGTTTTGCATCCAATCTTTAGGTTATACAAGATCATGCGCCAATGATACCACACCTCCGGCATATACAGTATATTGGTCTTTCCCTAGTGAGATCCCACCCCCAGCACACTGGTCTTTCCCCTGTGAGATCCCACCTCTAGCAAAAAAAACGTTCTGTTGGGGCAGAGGGGATACAGGAAAAGGACCAAACAAACAGTCTTCAATTTCCCTTCTAGAGACCCCTCACTGTGTAGTACCCACACAATGTATGATGAACAGTGTGCCTTTCCTCCCCACATTATTCACTGAACCCAAATACACAGTTTGGAAGTTCAACAGCAGTCCCTGTTCCTTCGCCAGTACATGTGTAAACCCCAGTACCCAGCACATTTAAATCCCTCAGCAACCAATCTCTTAGGTATGTGTGTTAACCCCTCAACAGCCATTCCCCAGTATGTCATGGTCTGGGACTGCATGAGTGCTGCCGGAACTGGGAAACTACAGTTCATTGAGGGAACCATGAATGCCAGCATGTACTGTGACATACTGAAGCAGAGCATGATCCCCTCCCTTCGGAGGCTGGGCCACAGGACAGTATTCCAACATGATAACGACCCCAAACACACCTCCAAGACGTCCACTGCCTTGCTAACGAAGCTGAGGGTAAAGGTGATGAACTGGCCAAGCAGGTCTTCAGACCTAAACTCTATTGAGCATCTGTGGGGCATCCTCAAGCAGAAGGTGGAGGAGCGCAAGGTCTCTAACATCCACCAGCTCTAGGATGTCGTCATGGAGGAGTGGAAGAGGACTCCAGTGGCAACCTGTGAAGCTCTGGTGAACTCCATGCCCAAGAGGGTTAAGGCAGTGCTGGAAAATAATGGTGGCCACACAAAATTTTGACACTTTGGGCCAATTTGGACATTTTCACTTAGGGGTGTACTCAATTTTGTTGCCAGCGGTTTAGACATTAATGGCTGTGTTTTGAGTTATTGTTATACAAGCTGTACACTCACTACCTTACATGGTAGCAAAGTGTCATTTCTTCAGTGTTGACACATGAAAAGATCTAATAAAATATTTACAAAAATGTGAGGGTGTACTCACTTTTGTGAGATACTGTGTGTAATAACTTCTCTGTATATCTACTTTGTGCATTAAAGTGAAACTAAACTTTCTCTTATCAACATAAATTATTTTAATCCTCATGCTGCTAGCATTACAGTAGTAAATAGATAGGAAGGTATAACATGTTTAAGAAAAAAACAAGTAATGTGTTCAGTTGCTTCCTGGTTTCTTGCCTAGGCCAAAATTATGTCATACACCCCAGGACTCTCCATGGACATTGTTGTAGAATGGGCTCTCTCAGCTAAGCATGCCCTCCTGTCTGCATGCCTGAGCTAAGGGCACATTGATTCCAGGAAGTAAATGCTACATGAATCATCTGCCCTTACTTAGGATGGCCATGTCTAGAAAGGCTAGAGGGTATTTTTCAAATTGATTCTGTAACAAAATACAGACATTGATGGATGGGGGCAAGTTTGCATTGAAAATAACAATTTCATTAAATTCCATTTTTAGTTTGTGCTACTCAGATACAGTTAGGTTCCACTTTAACCCCTCCTTGGTGCAAACAGTATACTCCTTCACATTTGTTCAATGCACTACTCCACAAACAGTATCATCTTTATTGCCCCTGATCCAATGGTGATCTTAGCCCCACTGCCCCATTTCCCTAGAGCAGTGATGGCGAACCTTGGCACCGCAGATGTTTTGGAACTACAGTTCCCATGATGCTTAAGTACAACGCACACTGCATGATCATGAGAAATGTAGTTCCAAAACATCTGAGGTGCCAAGGTTTGCCACCACAGCCACCTACACTGTTTTTAGACTCCATGACACAGTCCCTGCTATAATACCCTTCCTCAGTTTGGATGTCCCCTTTTTAAAACCTAACCAATTCCACTTCTCCCGTTTCATTTCCAGTATCCTTTGCACCACCTTCACCATCCACAGTGCTGCTCATACACTCCCTGCAGCTTTACAACTAGTTTTAGGTTTTGGTGCCAATGCATTATAGAGTGCACTTCCACACCCATGTAATTCTCCTTTATGGCCATAAGTTTATTTTTGTTAATTCTTCATTTTAATTTTTTTTTTTTTCCCTTTAGATATGAACAATGGCAATATACTCACAAATCTAAATCATCATTAAACTGCATGATATATAATAAACAAGATTAAACTCCAGATGTGGACATCACTGCAGTATTAGACCAATGGACTAAACAGGCAGCCTGCCCTAATGGTTGCTGAACCTACAGTGAGCCAAGTCGACTCCGTCTAAAGATGTAATAATACTGTGATTTGTTCCTTAGTTGGGAGATTTGTATACTCCATGACACACTCACTACTAGAAAACGTTCAGTTTTAGTGCCCCCTTTTTAAACCTCTACTGTCACCAATTTCACTTCTCCTGTGTTATGTTCAGTATCCTCTGCACCACCTTCACCATCCGCAGTGCTGCAGACACACTCCCTGCCATCTACACTGCCCTGGAATCACATGCATTAAATTGAATGGGCCCATTTCCAGGACACCACTTTCACTTCTCCTGTGTTATGTTCAGTATCCTCTACACCACCTTCACCATCTGCAGTGCTGCAGACACACTCCCTGCCATCTACACTGCCCTGGAATCACATGCATTAAATTGAATGGGCCCATTTCCAGGACACCACTTTCACTTCTCCTGTGTTATGTTCAGTATCCTCTACACCACCTTCACCATCTGCAGTGCTGCAGACACACTCCCTGCCATCTACACTGCCCTGGAATCACATGTATTAAAAATTGAATGGGCCCATTTTCACTTCTCCTGTGTTATGTTCAGTATCCTCTGCACCACCTTCACCATCTGCAGTGCTGCAGACACACTCCCTGCCATCTACACTGCCCTGGAATCACATGTATTAAATTGAATGGGCCCATTTCCAGGACACCAATTTCACTTCTCCTGTGTTATGTTCAGTATCCTCTGCACCACCTTCACCATCTGCAGTGCTGCAGACACACTCCCTGCCATCTACACTGCCCTGGAATCACATGTATTAAATTGAATGGGCCCATTTCCAGGACACCAATTCTGACCTCTATTCTTCCCCTGTAAATCCTTCTGTGCATTGTTCTTACATTGCTGCTTTACAACTAGACTAGTCTAGTTTATTTCGGAACGGTCAGCCTCCCTACTGTATTTTCTGGACAAATTCTATAAAGAAAGTCAAACAAACACATTACTATCTGTAGAATTAAAATGGAGAACATTTACGGATTGTTAAATCTACAAAGCACTGACAATTTCTGATTGCCCAAAGACAGGCAAAGTGTCATCCTTTTCGTTGTTGACATAATATAAGAAATGACTTTTTAAGTAGAAATAACTTGTTTAATGATTGACATGCGTGTCCGCTATTGATGTTAAAAAGGTTGTAAAAACAAATAGCAGGTTGATAATTTACTTTGCTTAGTCATCTAAATGCAAACCTTTGCACTTCGGGTACTGATATTTTTCGCTGAAGCAAACTGATTGAACATAAACAATGTACTGGAACGTTACTTCTTAAGAACAATAAAAAGGCTTGAAAACCAACATTAGTATGGGATGGAGGCAGAAGATTCTTTACAAATCTGGCACAAAAAGAGCATTCTATTGCTGCATTGCTATTCACAAAGCATTGGCTGCACTCAATATAGCTGTTGTCTGTATGAGCCTTCAAAAGCAGGATGGACAGCATATTAGTATCACATGATTCTCTGCAGTTTGTGTGTACAGAATGTGTCCTATGCCTGGCCAACTGGTCATAGAATCCTGCAGGGAAGGCCTTCTAACTGGAAGTCTCTGAAACAAAAGCTGCTATTCTTGCCAACTCTAACCATAGCCTATGTTTAAGGTCACAAACACATATATATATATATATATATATAGGAGAATAAGAGAGACTCTAATTGTTTACGAAGACAATTCAGATCTTGAAGCCCAAACTTTTATATCATTGAGGTGTATACTCCTACTACTATCAAAACCAAACGTTATCATAGGTTTTCATTGTAGGTGCAGACAGAGGTTAGTGTAGATTTAGCTATGGCAATAGCAGTAGGTTATGCAAACAGGCTTTGTAGTTTGCATTTATTGCTTCCACTTTTTTTTAAAGTATATATAACAGTCCCCTACATTAACTGCCATCCACAAACTGCATAATAACTTCCCTAGTCACCATGCCAAGGATAAATAGATACAGGTTTTCCTTTTTGTAAACAAGCAGCCGAAACTATGTGCGGCTCCTAGCAGTCATGGGCAGCCGGGGTCTCTAATAATTATCAGGAACCAATTACAGTGGGCACTGGGTCATGTGATCACTTTGTCAGCTCTGGCATATTATTTAAATTCAAGTTGAAGGCTGTAATAAGTTAAATCAGTGGTCTCCAAACTGCAGCCCTGGGGCCAGATGTGGCTCTTTTCTTGCCTCTATCCCGTCCTTTGAGCACTATTCCATCTACAACTGCCACTAATGATATGACAACATTCCTCCCATTGACACCAATGAGGAGAAGCTATTCCTCCTATTGACACCAATGATGGGGTGTTATTCCTCCCACCGTTATCAACAATGGGGGCACTATTACTACCGCTGATACCAACAATAGGGCACTATTACTTTCACTAAAACCGATAATGGGGAATTTTCTACTCCCACTGGCTAGAGTCTGGCCCCCTAAAGTCTGAAGGACAGTAAACTGGCCCTTTGTTTAGAAAGTTTGAAGACCGCTGACTTAAATGAAAGCCTTCAGCTGAAATAAAAATAGGAAAAAATCCTCTCTGAGGTTTTCCTACTCTGAAAGAAAGAGCTAGTGCTTTCGTGTGTGGTTAGGTCACGGATGTCTGAAGTATGGCGATCAATGTGGTTGTTACACGCTACAACACAAAAAGAACGAAACATTCCGCCAAAGACCACTCTTCGGATAAACAAAATTATTAAACTAAAATAGTCCAACCAGCCAAATATCTACTGCTGACCCACCACTACAGGGATGTGATCATATAACCCAGCAAAGAACATACAATACAGAATTAGGACAGAGGCCCAAAAAGGAAGTTTAATGTGGGACCATGCAGAATTAGTAGCAGGCTTCATTAGTGAAAAATATAGAAAAAATTTTCAATACAAAAACAGAGCTAAAAAAAACACTACCCTTTACCACACCTAGATAAAAAGGCAACATTGTCTCTGCACAGCAGCGGCTTATGCAGGTCACACACACGCTAACATCTCAGTGAACTACAGATATAATAGGATAGTGCTTGTCTGCAAGACCAGGCGTAGGTACTCAGGCTAAAGAAGTGAAAGTGGTGGAAGTCCACCAAACAGACTGGAATAAACGCTTATAAACTCCTGAGCCAGGTAAACCTCTGAAACCTCAGTCAGAGAGTCACTAAAGGCCCACGAGTAATGCAAATGGACTAAGGGCAGACAGTGTCTCATATCAAACTAAAAGCAGTAATAAAAAACAGTTGCAGACTCCAGGTAATTTCCTTGTAAATGGACACAAAAGTTGATAAACTGCTGCTGTTATATCAAAGCTTAGTTACGAACGGTCATCAATTGGACCATAAAGTGTCGTTGTGTAGACAGTAGTAGGGACATCTGTTTGATATACACTAGGCCAAAAAAAAAAAAAAAGGTCGCCACCAAAAAAAAAGGTCACACACTCTAATATTTTGTTGGCTTTAATTATGGCATGCGTTCCCTGTGGCATTGTTTTGATAAGCTTCTGCAATGACACAGGATTTATTTCCGTCCAGTGTTGCATCCATTTTTTCAACAAATGATGGGAGAGTCGGACCACTGCGCAAAGCCTTCTCCAGCACATCCCAAAGATTCTCAATTGGGTTAATTTCTGGACTTAGGTGGCCAATCCATGTGTGAAAATGATGTCTCCCTGAACCACTCTTTCACAATTTGAGCCAGATGAACCCTGGAGTTGTCATCTTGGAATACGCCCGTGCCATCAGGGAAAAAAAATCCATAGATGGAATAACCTGGTCATTTAATATATTCAGGTAGTCAGCTGACCTACCTTTGACCTTTGGGCACATGCAGTAACTATCCAATAGAATAGTTACTGCATGCTTAGTTTAGTTTATTTAGTTGCTTAGTTAATTCCAGGTGGCGACTTTTTTTTGGCCAAGCAGTGAATAGGAAGATTATAACCACAGCTCACCCATACCGATATATTCACGCCATCTCTTCTTGGCATAAGCAGGAGAACACAGGGAAGCTGCAGTACCTCCGCTGCCCACCTGGTGGCAATGTGGGGTGCTGAATGTCTCACTCGATCTTTTCCCTTTACTGCGAGAGTAACCAAGTACAGACTTGGAAAACACAAGCAATATGGATGTTCATAGCATGTATAGGACCTGGGGCAGCCACCAAGAGCAGAGACTTCACATACGTCACGATCGTAGTGACGTGGAATCCAACATGTTTCGCCCAATTAGATTGGGTTTCTTCAGGGATGGCTTTTTGTAAGCATGTGGACTAACAGTACCATAAGCTTTGATACAGTATATAATATAATTTTATATACTGTTCACTGCATTTACCTGGAGTCTACATGACTGTTTCTATTACAGCTTCCAGTTTGATATGAGACACTGTCTGCTTTTAGATTACCTGTGGGCCTTTAGGGACTTCTCTGAGTGAGGCTCAAGAGAGGTTTACCTGGTTCAGGAGTTCCTAAGCCTATTTTACAGTCTGTTTGGTTGACTTCCACCACTTTCACTCCTTTACCATGGGTACCTACGCCTGGTCTTGCAGACAAGCACTGTCCTATTATATCTGTAGTTCACTGAGATGTTGGCGTGTGTGTGACCTGTATGAGCAGCTTCTGTGTGTAGAGACAATGTTGTCTTTTTATCTAGGTGGGATGAAGGATAGTGTTTTTTTAGCTCTGTTTTGTATCTAATATTTTTTCACTAATAAAGCCTGCTACTAATGCAGCATGGTCCCACATACAGTGGGTACAGAAAGTATTCAGACCCCCTTACATTTTTCACTCTTTGTTATATTGCAGCCATTTGCTAAAATCATTTAAGTTCATTCTTCTTCCTATGAATGTACACATAGCACCCCATACTGACAGAAAAACACAGAATTGTTGACATTGTTGCAGATTTATTAAAAAAAGAAAAACTGAAATATCACATGGTCCTAAGTATTCAGACCCTTTGCTCAGTATTTAGTAGAAGCCCCCTTTTGATCTAATACAGCCAGGAGTCTTTTTGGGAAAGATGCAACAAGTCTTTCACACCTGGATTTGGGGATCCTCTGCCATTCCTCCTTGCAGATCCTCTCCAGTTCTGTCAGGTTGGATGGTAAACGTTGGTGGACAGCCATTTTTAGGTCTCTCCAGAGATGCTCAATTGGGTTTAAGTCAGGGCTCTGGCTGGGCCATTCAAGAACAGTCACGGAGTTGTTGTGAAGCCACTCCTTCATTATTTTAGCTGTGTGCTTAGGGTCATTGTCTTGTTGGAAGGTAAACCTTCGGCCCAGAGCACTCTGGAGAAGGTTTTTGTCCAGGATATCCCTGTACTTGGCCGCATTCATCTTTCCCTCGATTGCAACCAGTCGTCCTGTCCCTGCAGGTGAAAAACACTCCCACAGCATGATGCTGCCACCACCATGCTTCACTGTTGGGACTGTATTGGACAGGTGATGAGCAGTGCCTGGTTTTCTCCACACATACCGCTTAGAATTAAGGCCAAAAAGTTCTATTTTGGTCTCATCACACCAGAGAATCTTATTTCTCACCATCTTGGAGTCCTTCAGGTGTTTTTTAGCAAACTCCATGCGGGCTTTCATGTGTCTTACACTGAGGAGAGGCTTCCGTCGGGCCACTCTGCCATAAAGCCCCGACTGGTGGAGGGCTGCAGTGATGGTTGACTTTCTACAACTTTCTCCCATCTCCTGACTGCATCTCTGGAGCTCAGCCACAGTGATCTTTGGGTTCTTCTTTACCTCTCTCACCAAGGCTCTTCTCCCCCGATAGCTCAGTTTGGCCGGACGGCCAGCTCTAGGAAGGGTTCTGGTCGTCCCAAACGTCTTCCATTTGAGGATTATGGAGGCCACTGTGCTCTTAGGAACCTTAAGTGCAGCAGAAATCTTTTTGTAACCTTGGCCAGATCTGTGCCTTGCCACAATTCTGTCTCTGAGCTCTTCAGGCAGTTCCTTTGACCTCATGATTCTCATTTGCTCTGACATGCATTGTGATCTGGAAGGTCTTATATAGACAGGTGTGTGGCTTTCCTAATCAAGTCCAATCAGTATAATCAAACACAGCTGGACTCAAATGAAGGTGTAGAACCATCTCAAGGATGATCAGAAGAAATGGAAAGCACCAGAGTTAAATATATGAGTGTCACAGCAAAGGGTCTGAATACTTAGCACCATGTGATATTTCAGTTTTTCTTTTTTAATAAATCTGCAACAATGTCAACAATTCTGTGTTTTTCTGTCAGTATGGGGTGCTATGTGTACATTCATGAGGAAGAAGAATGAACTTAAATGATTTTAGCAAATGGCTGCAATATAACAAAGAGTGAAAAATTTAAGGGGGTCTGAATACTTTCCGTACCCACTGTATATCTTCCTTTTTGGGCCAGTGTTTGCCCTAATTCTGTGGTGTATATTAGAACCCCGGACCACCAATTAATCAGGTAAATGCTTTTCTGCAAACAGTAAGAGGGAAGTGCCATCTTTCTACTTGCACCCTTTGCTAGAGTTAACTTCTAGCTCATGGAAAGCAGCCACAAGTTTGAAGCGGCCTTAATGGTGTTTTTGTCTTGGACACCACATTGCGCTTTAATTGCATTTAATTGGACTTTTTTTGTACTTAGACCTATGGTCTTAACCCTTTATGCACCATAAATACCTTTCATTCTTAAAATGCTTTCCTGCATCTCCTGAACCCGATGCCCTCTGGCTATCGATTGCTTACCAGGGGTTATAAATGGCTAAATGTAATCTATGTTGCCAGTTCAAATTAATAGACCCTGCACTACTTGCTTTGACATTCAGCTAATTTTAGTTTTCTTTTCCCTCTCAGAAAGCAGAAAATCACCTGTAAAAGGCTCAAAGACTCACCGATAGCATTATATAGGGGTTCTCCAGTTGTTTTGTCCCACACAACAGTTGTTTCCCTCTGATTACTTACGCCAATTGCTATAAAAACAAAACAAAAGCAAGACATTGCAACAACAGAATATAAAACAAAATATATACACTCTAAATATGAATACAATACTTTAGTTTCAAATAATGGATCCTCTGTATTAAAAGTCAGCTGTCAGTCCAAGACATTATAAACAGATGAAGCTGTGCACAGGCAAACCTGCCCTTACATTAATTTACTGCTATATGTGCTTCAACTTAGAGACTCTCAAAATTATAGTGTCAGGAATGAAGAATGCAGAGAAGCCTTGGTGTAAGCACTGCAGCTTCCACATATATTTGCAAATGTATGTAACTAAACCCTCTGTTCTTAATGTGAATTGTTAGACAGGGACTTGGTGTTTTTTGCAAGCTTGCTGGTAAGTGTGCTTCTGAAAAACTTTTATCTGATGTGCAAAGGCCTTCCATGTGCACTTACTGCAAATGCTAGTGATAAATTGGAGTGGTTGCTATCTTTTTGTATAGCTTGTTCGATGGATTTGGCATGGGGACAAATTGGATGCCTCCAGACACCATTATGCTCTTGCTGGGCATCCAGTGCATCCCTGTGCCGTTATACAGAGGAGCCTTGGTGAGGTGGTAGGGATCCCATATTTATTTATTTTTTGAAGGCAAGCTGGTAAGTGAGCTGGGAAATTTTTGTCTGCTTGTGATCTGCGCATTGCATACCATCATCTCATTTATATATTTTCCTAATTACCTTTGATGTTGGTGATTTCTATGCTTAGCTGAGTTAGTTTTTCACAGGTTTTTTCTACACATTCATACACAGACTGTAAAATTTCCTTTGGATCCTGCTCCACCCATCTGCAAAGTGGAAAAAAAATACTGAATGCAATACAAACAGAAGAAGTGTTTAAAAAGGGTTAGGCATTTTCTCTTAAGGCACTAAATATTATTGAGAGCGTATGAATATTGTACAATCTAAAAAAAAGTGATTGTTTGTAAACTTTCAAACTTCCATTTTTTTCTAATTCCAATGTGCAAGATTAGATGCTTCAAGTGTATGAAAATGCTAAAAAGTTTCTAAAGGGCTAAAGGTTTAGTGCATATATAATTAACCCCTTCCCTGCATAGTCCTGTCTGATGACGCAGATCAGGAGGGAGAAAGCACAGGCCGCACCTCCTCCCGTTTCTTTCCCCTACTCTGCTCTTGTACTCCTGTCAGCAACACAGAAAGACGTGGGGGCGCCCAACATGTCCTTAGCAACAGATGATATCATCGGTTGGTAGCTAGGCCGGCACAGCTTTCTGGGTTGGAACCAATAGTGAAGATAGCAGCAGAGAGGATGAGAGAGCCGGGAGGAGGTGCAGGCAGTGCTCTCCTCCCCCTCTCTGTATACAGGAGTTAAGACAGAACACACTCAGATCGGACTGTATAGGCAGTTTTTTGTCCTTTTGCTATGGCACCCCTGAAGATTCTTTGCAACACCCCTCTTGACAAATGCTGGTCTAGGGAACATGTAAAAAGGAAATAAAGAGACACCTGCTGACTGAAAATAAAATATACTCATATGTAATATTTCATCTCATCTAAAACAAAAATAAGAAAAATATTTATTATAGTATCATTTTTTTAAAAAATTAATTGGCTTCAAGATGCAGTTCAATGAACGCTGAATGATCTCAGATGTTAAACTAATGTCAAATGATGCCATTGACACAGGCTCTTAAGAAAGCCCCCTCCCCTGAACAGGTTAAAAAATGGCTAAATCATGCACAATACTTGTAAGTGCCATATGCAGTTTGCTCATAAGCAAGCTAGAACGGTTTCTATATGAACTATTGTTATGTGAATGTTTTCTTTCTTTGGGACAGGATTTCTATAAATCCCAATCAAACCAGCCTTTATATTATTGTAATCCTGTCAGGCTACAGCAATAAATAAGCTTTTGTCCTTGTTATTTTTTTTCTTTCCATACATTCTGTGTGCTGCAGCAAGGATTAAAACACCCTTTGCCTGCAGCAGGTCGGATAGTCGGACTGCTGCGGTCACACACACATACACACAACATAGAGACCCAGGTATCCAGCAATCGAATGCATCCATCCACACACACTGCTCAAATTAAAGCCTAGTACACATGCAACGATTATCGGCCGACCGATCGTCTGTCTTTTGTCCAGAGTGGTGTCTGTTGGTTGGAATGTGCTCTAGACTGCACACGAATTTTCTCGCCCGACAAAAAATGGATTTTTGTAAGATCTTACCGTAAAATCCTTTTCTCTTAAGCTCATTGACAGACGTAGTCTTCTTGATTCTCAAGAGCTGGGTTATGTTGTCTCCGCAGGAGTAGGACTAGGCAGAAAGACAAAACGTTCTGGCTCCACCTTAGGGGCAGTCCCTGAGGGTATATCCTCCCTCTCTCTGCTACAGGGAATCAGTTCTGTTCTAAAGCAGTAACAGAGAATTTAACCCAACCCAACTCAATGATAGAGGGGCGGGTACTACGTCTGTCAATGAGCTTAAGAGAAAAGGATTTTACGGTAAGATCTTACAAAAATCAATTTTTCTCTATCGCTCATTGACAGACGTAGTCTTCTTGATTCTCAAGAGCTGGGACATCCAGAAGCAGTGCCACAAATGAGGGGTGGGATTGACAAAATCAAATCCAATCTAGAAGGCCCAACCGGTGCCAAACTAGAAGTTTTAAAGGCTCATTATAAACAAAGAATGAGACTAAAAGAAAAATTTCCAACGGAAAAAACCCTCGAGGTAGACCACTGGTCTCCTCAAATTGCGGCCTGCAAAACCTTGCGGCCAAACGAGGCATCAGACGATGCCATTACATCAACTTTATAATGTTTTGTAAAGGTATGCACCGACGACCAGGTAGCCGCCTTGCACACCTGGACCACTGACGCCTGATGGCGAAAGGCCCATGACGCACTAAGCGCCCGAGTGGAGTGCGCCTTAACAGGGAACGGGGGCTCCCGACCCTTAATAGAATAAGCCTGTACTACCGTCTGTCTGATCCATCTGGAAATGGTCGCGGCAGATGCAGGCAACCCCTTTTTGGGTCCATCCGGGATCACAAAAAGTGAATCCGTCTTGCGAAACGAGTCTGTCGTTTTCAAGTATACCCTGATCGCCCGGACCACATCCAAGGAGTGTAAAGCAAACTCCCGAGGATGACTGGGCTTAGGACACAGGGAAGGTAACACAATTTCTTCATTCAGATGAAATTCTGAAACCACTTTTGGTAGGAAGGATGGATTCGGACGAAGAACCACCTTATCTCTATGAACCACCAGATATGGTGAACGACAAGATAATGCTACCCCTACCGAGGAAGTCAAAGGAGCATTACGCTCGACGTAACGCGTATAGGGGGGCGGAGCGTGCGTGGCCGACGCAGAGTCTCTCTCTGGTAACAGATCGCTGACATCGATTATACAGCAGGCACAGCTGAGTGCCCGACAAATGTGAGTTCATCTGCCTTTCTCTAATAAAGCATACCCTCATTAGTAAGCGGAGAGCACTAGATTTCTTCATCTGTTTTCTATATGTCCCGGGATCCCTCGAGGTGCAATATAGTGTGGCTCTTTCCTGGAAGTCTGATCAATGATACATGTGATTGCTGGCCCGTTTGGGTCCTTCAGAAAGGTGAGAGGCTGATTCACCTGGTGGAGGGATTCACTATATTGGTGATTACAAGTTGTTTTCATCACTGGATTTTCTTCATCTGAACACGGGACACTCTTTATATCATTTTATTGGAAGCACACACATTGCTATGTGCCTTATGAACTGGATATGATTTATTGTCATCACTTTTTGATTTTATATTTCTGGCGCATCACATTTTTGTATGATTGACAAGATAATGCGGCCAGTTCTGACACCCTGCGTGCAGAAGTAATAGCCACCAAGAAGGCCACCTTCTGGGACAACGTAGGTAGAGGAATCTCCCTAATATCTTCAAAGGGAGGTTACTGAAGAACCGACAACACTAAATTAAGATCCCAGGGGGGTAATGGCGCGTGCACTGGCGGAGCCAGATGTCGCACCCCCTGAATGAAATTCCGCACCAAGGAATGAGTAGCCAAAGGCTTCTGAAAGAAGATAGCTAATGCTGAGACCTGACCCTTGATAGTACTCAAGGCCAGTTTCTGCTCAACCCCTTTGTTGCAGAAAAGCTAATATTCGACTAATCGAATAAGACCGAGGACGGAACCCCAAAGGTTCACACCATGCAATGTAGGACTTCCATGTGCGATGATAAATCTTTCTGGAAGTCGCTTTCCTTGCTTCAACTCGAGTAGGAATAACTGAAGCTGACAAACCTTTGTCCTTCAGCACCTGGGTCTCAATAGCCAGGCCGTTAAAGCCAGCGATCGTAAAGCAGGATGGAAGATCGGTCCCTGAGACAGTAGGTCCTCCCTGAGAGGAAGTCTCCACGGGACGTCCGCCACCAGTCTGACCACGTCGGCGTACCAAGCTCGACGAGGCCAGTCCGGAGCTACCAGAATTACTGGAATTCCTTCCTCCTCTATCCTGCGAAGAAGTCTTGGCAGTAACGCGAGAGGAGGGAAGGCATACATTAGCTGGTATTGCCCCCACGGGGCGATCAGTGCGTCTGCGGTTTCTGCTAGAGGATCGCGGGAGCGAGCCACGAATCTCTGAACTTTCCTGTTGAATCGTGATGCCAACAGATCCACATCCGGGGTGCCCCACCGTAGGCACAACTGGTGGAAAACGTCTGGATGGAGGGACCATTCCCCCTGATCCAGAGTCTGACGGCTGAGATAATCTGCCTGCCAATTCTCCACCCCCGGAATGAACACCGCAGAGATTGCTGGAACAAATCGTTCCGCCCAGCGAAGAATGCAAGCCACTTCTTTGGCCGCTCGGACACTCTTGGTGCCCCCCTGGTGATTGACATAAGCCACGGCCGTGGCATTGTCCGACTGGATCCGAACCGGGCTGCCCTGGAGCTGCTCTGTCCAGTGAATCAGACAAAGTCTGATCGCTCTCAGTTCCAATACATTTATCGGTAACCTGGATTCTTCCGGGGACCAAAGTCCCTGGACAGATAACTGACCGAGAATTCCTCCCCATCCGGATAGACTGGCATCCGTGGTCACTATCGTCCAATATATTGGCAGAAATGACTTTCCCTGGCTGAGCATCGGAGACCGAAGCCACCAGACCAGAGACTCTCTGGTCTGTTTGCTCAATCGGATCTGATTGTCCAGGGATTCCGGATTCCGATTCCATCTGAGAAGAATCTCTTGCTGAAGAATTCGGGTATGGGACTGGGCAAATGGGACTGCTTCGAACGAAGCCACCATCAACCCCAGAACCCTCATGCAAGTCCGAAGGGAAGACCAGCTGTTGGACAGTAACAACTGGACTGCTGATTGAATCTTTCGGTCTTTCGGAGTTTCCCTACCGGAAGAAAAACTCTTGTCCTGACTGTCTAGAATTAGACCCAGATATTCGAGCCTCTGGGTGGGAACCAGAAATGACTTTTGCTGGTTCACCAGCCACCCGAATTCCTGTAAAGAAATCATAGTAATTTCTATGTTTTGTAGCAAGGTCTGAGGAGACTCTGCATGAAGCAGAAGATCGTCTAGGTAACCAAGGATCGATATGCCTCTTTGGCGCAGAAGTGCCAACATTGGGGCCAACACCTTCGTGAAGACCCGCGGAGCCGTGGCGAGACCGAAAGGTAACGCCACAAACTGATAGTGGTTCTCTTCTACGGAAAAGCGTAGAAACCGCTGATGTCCTGCGAAAATGGGAATGTGAAGATATGCGTCCTTGATGTCTATGGACGCTAGGACATCCCCTGGATGCAGGAAGGCTGCTACTGTGCGAATGGACTCCATTCTGAATCTTCTTATGTTGACAAAAGAATTGAGTGCCCTTAAGTCCAGAATTGGACGCACTTTGCCCTCTTTCCTGGGTATTGTAAATAGGTTTGAATAAAACCCTTGAAACCGTTCTGTCCAAGGAACGTGGACTACCACTCCTTGTTGTAGTAAATCTGTGACTGCTCTCCGCAGATCTTCTAAACGATCCGGGGATAGTTGGATATTGGAAGGGAAGAATCGCGCCGGTAGGAGAGATCGAAACTCGATCTTGTACCCTGACCTTATGACTTCGCAAACCCATCTGTCCGGGATTCTGGAAAGCCATGGATCCGGGAACCGGCGAAGACGCCCCCCCACCCCAGTTATGGGTGGGGGCGCACCTTCAGGCTTTGGACGGTTTATCTTCAGGTCTGGAGGGGGCGGGCTCTTGCTTGCCCGACCAACGACCCCTGACGCCTCCTGCAGGAGCTTTGGAGGACTTAATTTTTTCACCCACGGGACGAAAAAACCTCTTGTGAGCAGAAAAAGAAGGCCCTCGTCTTTGACGAGTTCCTTTACCTTTAAAATTTTGCGGTAAAAAGGTGCTCTTTCCACCCGTGAGATCCTTAATGATCTCATCTAAGTTGGCTCCAAATAGACGCTCTCCTAAAAAGGGGATATTAGCCAATGCTTTTTTGGAACCTTGGTCGGCTAACCAACCTTTTAGCCACAGTGTACGCCTGAGAACCACTGCTGAGACTGATGCTCGCGCCAATAATGGAGTGGCGACTAACGCCGCATCACACACAAACTGTAACCCCTGTATCATTTGTACCAACAAATCTGATACCGCCTGAGGGACCTCTTCTAAGTCCCGGCGTAACCACTTGGTCCATTCAGTTACAGCCTGCGAAACCAGACCAATAGCTATTATAGGTCTGAAAGCTGATCCAATCAAGGAAAACATGGTGCGAGACATAGTTTCTATCTTGCGATCCACTGGATCTTTAAAAGACGGAGCGTCTTCTAGAGGAATAACCGTGGCTTTATTCAATCTAGCAATTGGTGAATCCACCACAGGTGGTTCTGTCCATTTCTTAATGAGGGTTTCCTCAAACGGATAACGCCTGTTAATGCGTTTAGAAATAGTAAAAGTGCGCTTTGGCAGACGCCATTCTTCTTCGATTGGATTGCCAAAACATTTGGGCAATGGAAAAACCTTCGCCACTTTGATGCGTTTTTTAGTCCCAAAAGGGATTTCAGTTTCAGCTATTTCCGATGGAATACCCTGTAATCTTAAGGTTTCTTGAACAGATACAATGAGTGCGTTTACCAACGCTTCCTCTCGGGCTATGGCTGATGCCGAAACATCCTCCTCGCTGTCTGAAGAGACAGGACCCGAGACACCAATCCCAGATGAAGTACCTGCAACTGCAGAAATAGGCTCAGAGTCTGAATCCGAGGTTTCAGATAAAATGGGGGTAGGCGGGGGTCGCTTTCTTGCGCCCTGTCCCTGACAAGCCACTTCCACCATAATAGTTTCCATAATAGCGGACAATGATTCAATTGTCAGTGGGGTGCTGGAGGATCCTGCAGACCCCACGAGGGGATCCGGAGGAGATACATGAGTGGCAGGGTCCATGTTAATTCAGGACACCTTTGCCAGCAAAAACAAAAAAACTTTTTCTTTTTTTTTTTATTTTTTTTTTTTTGTGTGTCTCCCCCTAGCGCAATAGCGCCCCTCAGAGTACCTGCTTCTCGATCCCACAGAGAGAGAGAGGGACCCCCAAGGCTCACCAACCGATGCAGTGAAGTTTCCAACCAACTGCAGTCAGCGTCTGTCTTTACAGACTGGAAGGAGCTGTTGCTTTTTCCCGGGTAGAAGGACGTGGCTCCGCCCCCTGTGTACGCCTTCCGGCGTTCCCAGCTCTCCACGAGGTAGCTGGGCTCACGAAACATGGCCGCCCCCATAGAAGAGACATAAGACTCCAAAAACATGGCGGCCGGCGTGACCTGAGGACATACATGCACTTGGTCTACGGCAAAATGGCGGCGGACCGCCGAAATCGTTTTCCCAGCACATCCACCTGCATCTCTGCTAAGAGGCGATATATGGATCTACAGGAGATACACTACAAATAAGGTAGGATTATACCTCCTATGTCTGCTGTAATGTTACAGTCTGCTGGGTAGAGTGTTAGCTCTCAAACCAAGTCCACTTCCCACAAACACATGCTGTATTACAAGGGGGACTTATTAGTATCAGATATATACTGACCATATATGGAGGGGCCCATAATTCATACTGCCTCATAACGAGGAAAGAAAAAAGGGGACGTTTACTCACCATACCAAACCGACAGGCACCCTCTCTTCACAATACCCTCTCCACCGGGGTGGGGGGTTGTGGACCACTCCGGACGCCTCGACTCTCTGGTTCCTGGCGTCCAAGCGAGACTTTTAACTCGCAAGGTCAGTCCCTCCACTGGGACTCCGTTGCGGCCGACCCAGCGCGGAGCTCTGGTCTGCACGCGCTCGTAGGCAGAAACCGGGGTGACCACTGGATCTCAACATCCAGCCTGTCGCCCGGCCCCGCATACTTACTTGAATGTGTCGCGGCCGACCAAGCGCAATGCCATGGTCTGCGCGCGCTCGTAGGCCGGCTGGGGTGACCACAAGTGTCGCCCAGTCCGGCATCTTTGCTTGAAGATCTCACAGGAAAAACACTGGAGAAAAACTACCTAAAAAAAGTCTTTCTAAAGAAAAAAGTCTTGCCAGGACCAAAAGATCCCAGCAAGGAACTTAGGTCCTTACTCCTGACTAGACAGAAAAAAACTGATTCCCTGTAGCAGAGAGAGGGAGGATATACCCTCAGGGACTGCCCCTAAGGTGGAGCCAGAACGTTTTGTCTTTCTGCCTAGTCCTACTCCTGCGGAGACAACATAACCCAGCTCTTGAGAATCAAGAAGACTACGTCTGTCAATGAGCGATAGAGAAATTCTACTTCAGAAGTGATGTCATGTGTTTGCTTTCTTTGTGTTCTTTCTTCTCTGAGCATGCCCAGTCTTGCTCATTAGATTTTTCCCTGTCGAAATCTGTACTGACTGCACGAAAATCGGCCGTGTTTTGAGGGCGGACAAAAATTTTATAGCCTGCACACCAGATTTTTTTCGGCCGAAAAGTCGGAGTCGGTTGTCGGAAGCATCATACTAACAAGCCGAAAATTGGAAGATCGTCGGACGAAAATTCCCTGCCGATTTTCGACGCGTGTGTACGGGGCTTTACAGTGTTGACACTCCCTGAGCAGTATTGTTGATTGAAGCAGTGTGCAGGGGGCAGGTTGGACTAGTGGAAACCTGGGCTGCTCTGTTGTGTGTGACAACAGTGGTCTGACCCTCTAACATGCTGCCTGCACAAGATATTTAAAGCGGAACTCCAGCTTTTGATATAATTTACATAGTTTGTTTGGGCCAGCTTGGCCCAGTCCCTCACTAACATGTGAGGCCACTGGATGTGTGCTATAAACTGTATGTAGCTGAGGCTACATACAGCATACCGCACTGTGTTCTGGGTTTGAGCAGAGACTTTGTGTCTCATACGCGAAACACAGTAAAGTCTATCTGATCTGCGCTCAGCCATTTGGAAAAAGTGATGTATTCTAGCAATGAATACAGAAGCTTCCTCTGATAGGCTGAGTCACAAGTCGTGATATCCTCAGCCCGTCTCTCTGACTCAGCCAATCAGAGGAAGTTTTGTGTTCATTGCTAGAATACATTGCTTTCTCCGAATAGCTGAGCACCCATCAGATAGACTCTACTGTGTTCTGGGTATGAGACAGGAGGTCTCGGCTCGAACCCGGAACACAGTGCGGTATGCTGTATGTAGCCTCAGCTACATTGTTTATACTGCACAACCAGCGGCCTCATGTTAGCGACATCGTTCGTTTGGGCCAAGCTTAATAGTATTACATCAGTTGGACTTGAATTGTAGACAATAAGTCCATAATCTAATAATTAACAGAGTTCTGAAAAAAAAAAAAGTACTAATCAAAGTGAAATCAGAAGGATAAGGTAGGTCCTTCTATTCCTCAGAAAGCCAGTACACAGCATGCATAAAAAAGATTTACAGCCAACTATAAAATATGGCACGAATGAACAACATATGACATTGACTCACCCTTCTTTTGGAAACTTCTGTTTAATTTCCACTTGATGGTGACTAAGCAGCTCAGCTGTTTTGGCATTAAAGACCTGTACAAAGCAAGATATGATTTTTTAGTACTACAAGATAAAAAGACATAAAAATTTGCAGGGTAAATATTCATGCTGTGATTTCTCAGTCTTATATTCTACAAGAAACATCCTATTCCTCTGTGTGAAAATCACTGGTCTGTGCATCATTGGGGTGATTTCACTTTATTTTTTTTTACAAGCACTAGATAAGGGGAAATCTCTCCAAAATGAGGGAGCACGTGTTAGTTGTCGCCAGAAAAGGAGACTTTGTTGCAAGGATTTCCCCTCTATTCCTGGTCAGCCAACACATCATGTCCAGTTTCCTCTAACTTTTTGCAATTATGGCCATCAAGCCAAACAGAGAAGATACACTTCCCCAACAGGGACACAAAGCAATACAAAGCTAGCATTAGGAGTTACCATCTCCTCATAAAAAAAGCCCAACTCTAACCCAAATTGTTTTTTAGCTTAAAATATAGTGAAGCGTGACATTCCTATCATGTAACATTCCTATCAGTTTTTTTTTTCTGTCTGTGAACACAATCGGAGATTTCCCTCATTTCCAGCCACTTTGCTACACATAGAAAAAAAATTGTGGGCAGGTGTCGCAGGGTAGGAGCCATGAAAACACTGCCAGAAATGCTAACTCTTCCTCCGGTACTAGATGTCTGTCCATTTGTGGTTGGAGACATTGATCACTTCCTGTTCAAATTACACTCCCCAGTGGGGGGGAAAATAGAAATAAAGGAAAGCTTCTAGCCCTTCCATGTTTCAGAGCAAGATGAAAAATATTAAATAGAGTTTGGCATTAAGGTAAATATGTAGAGAACACAGGAAATCCACATTGAGCATACAATGCATAAAACACACCATCAGTGGAAAAGGCACATAATCTCACCAGTGGGTCAAGAGATGCAAATTGACATTTCCTATGGAGGCTGAGCATAGACCTGATCCCTTCTTACCCTCTTTATAGGTCAGTGAAGCCTCTTTGCATATTATAAGAGTAGTACAGAGACTCAAGAGGAGGGAGCCTAGATCGGATGTCAGCAACCTGTTGATTATGAGCTACCTGTTGATCGCTGGCAGGCGACAGGTAGATTGTGTTCGAGTCTCTTCCCTGCCGACCCTCAAGTGCTCCTCCTGACTCTGAGTGGCAGAGCAGAGAACAGACACGATTAACTCATGGGTCTTAGCTCCTGAGCTCACAAGCCAAGCAGTCAAGGAGTCTCCTAGGTAAAGGAGGCATTCCCTGCCCTGCAGTACACCCCTTGCATGTGCGACTGCGGGGCAGGGAATGCCTCTGTCTCCTAGGATTCGTTGTCGGCTTTGACAGCGCTCCATGTTTGGGCTCTTGTACCTCTGTGTGCAGTATTCTGACACCCTCTGGCCCTCATATTCAGTTAATTCTAAGGTGCTTATGGGTGATATGTGACAAGAGGGCTAACGGAGATCAGCGCAACAAAACAAGCAGATCTGTCACAGCAGCTTCCCTGCGCTGCTCTGAATCAAGAAACCACTTATGGACCCTCCTGACTCCCAGTACCACGGCCTCCTAATCCCTCTTTAGTGTGCCACCCCTTAGCCCTTCTGGCCCCCCAGTTCCATACCCTCCAGACTCCCCTGTAGAATGCCCTCCTGATCCCCCCAGTATCATGCCCTCCAGACACACTTGTAGTATGCCATCAGGACCCCAGGACTGTCCCTTCTTAACTCCCAGTACCGTGTCCTCCTAATGCTCCCCCCCCTCCCATTACTATGTCCTCCTGACCCCCCCCCCCGTACCAGGCTTTTCTGGCCTCCCTGTACCAGGCCCTCCTGATTTCTCTGTACTGTGCCTTTCTGACCCCGCCCCCTCATTACACTGCCCTCTGTCCTTTTCCCTGTTGACCCTCTGTCCTTTGCCCTGTAAATTCCTTGTTCTCTGCCCTGCTCACCACTGTCATCTGCCCTACAGATACATGTACACTTCTCTACACCCTACTGAAATCTGTACATTGCAATAAACAGTATAGAACATGTCACCATTTTTCTAGATAAATAGGTTTCTACAGGTGCTACTGACATGAACATGTCACCACATGCATGAAATCCAAAACATACAAAGAAACCAAAACAAATAAGTCCAGAAATTAAGTTATGTGTAAAAAAAAAAAAAAAAAAAAAAAAAAACAGAATGACACAGGGAAAAAAGTACTGAATACATGAAGAAAGGGAGGTGGAAAAGGGCATGGAAAGCCAAGACACTAGCTGAAATCTCTCAATAATTAGAAAGCAATCCTGTCAGTCAGTGCAAATCAATACCAGCTGGTTCACTCTCATCTGATGGCCTATAAAAAGGTTTCTTATTACCAAGGTGTTACACAAGAAACATCTCATGATGCGTAAAAGCAAAGAGTGCTCTCAAGACCTTCGCAACCTTATTGTTCCAAACCATACTGATGGCATTGGTTACAGAAGGATTTCTAAACTTTTGTTCCAGTGAGCACTGTTGAGGCCATGAACAGGAAGTGGTAAGAACACCATTTCACCATAAACCAGCCAAGACCAGGTGCTCCTCGCAAGATTTCTGACAAAGGAGTGAAAATAAATTATCAGAAGATTTGTCCAAGAGCCAAGGACCACTTGTGAAGAGCTTTAGAAAGACCTGGAATTAGCAGGTACAATTGTTTCAAAGAAAATAAGTAATGCACTCAACCGCCATGCCCTGTATGCACACTCACCACGCAAAACTCCATTAGAGCCGGTTCACACTGGGGCGACCTGTCAGGCGACCTGGTCGCCTGACAGGTCGCCGGCCATAGAGAAGCTGTGGACCCGTTCTAATAGGAGCGACACACTTAACTTTCTAAGCTCCGACTTAGAAAAAGGGTCCGGAGCTTCTTTGGGGCAACCAGGAGCAACCTGCATAGACTTCAATGTTATGAAGTCCGTGCCGGCCGCTCTGAGGTCGCGGTGCGAGCAGCGCACCGCGACTTGTGAGGTCGCCCCGGCAAGTCGGATCACTCTAATGTGAACCGGCTCTTACTGAAGAAAAAGCATGTTGAAGCTTGTTTAAAGTTTGCTGCACAATATTTAGACAAGCCCGTGAAATACTGGGAGAATATAGTCTGGTCAGATGAGACCAAAATTAAACTCTTTGGATGCCATAACACACCATGTTTGGAAGTCAAATGGCACTGCACATCACCCAAAAACACCAAACCAACAGTGAAGTTTGGAGGTTGGAACATTATGGTGTGGGGCTGTTTTCCAGCATACTGTACTGGCAATGAAGGATGATTGCAAACGTGTACCAAGACATTCTTGATAAAAATCTGCTGCCATCTACCAGGATGATAAAGATGAAACAAGTGTGGACATTTTAGCAAGACAATGAATCCAAGAACAAGCCAAGGAAACTCTCAATCATCACAGACTGGAAAGTTTTGCATTTCATTTGGAAATTAAAGGTCCCAGAGTCTGGAGGAAGAGTGGAGAGGCACAGAATCCAAGTTGCATGAGGTCCAGTGTGAAGTTTCCAGAGTCAGTGATGATTTGGGGAGCCATATCATCTGTTGGTGTTGGTCCACTGTGTTTTATCAAGTCCAAAGTCAGCGCAGCCCTCTACCAGGAAATTCTAGAGCACTTCATGCTTCCCTCTGCTTACCAGATTTATGGAGATGCGGAATTCATTTTCCAGCAAGACTTGGCACCTGCCCACACTGCCAAAAGTACCAAACCTGGTTTATTGATCATATATTATCACTGTGCTTGATTGGCCAGCAACCTCACCTGACCTAAACCCCATAGAGAATCTGTGGGGTATTGTCAAGAGGAAGGATGAGAGAGACACCAGACCCAACAATGCAGACTAGCTGAAGGCTGCTATCAAAGCAACATGAGCTTTCATAACACCTCAGCAGTGCCACAGGCTGATTGGCTCTATGCCAGGCCGCATTGATACAGTAATTCATGCAAAAGGAGCCCCAACCAAGTATTGAGTGCATACTATATTGTACATGGACATACACATGTATATAAAATGAGTTTCACTTTTTAAATTAAATTACTAAAATAATTAACTTTTGATGCTATTCTAATTTTTGAGATGCGCCGTATATCTGCCCATATCCCCAGACTGCCTGACCATTTTTTCATGCTGTTTTCACTAGAGGTAGTTTCTCTTTATGCATGGTTTCCAACAGAGTTGAGTTTGAATTGTCCAGGTTTGTGCAGGCCTGTGCATAGAGAAATACACTGCAGATCTCGCCTTTGAAAAAAAATACCAGTTTCTTGGCTGTCATGTCCCTTTGGCTTTAACACTTTCTTAGTCCTTGACTTGGAACAAGTATGCAGCTCAAGAGTTTAACTTCACTTGCTATACATTTTATCTGAGTCACGGACTTAAAAATGATTAAAGCCAACTAAGACTGTTGCAAGGACAAAGCAAAATGAAATCTCAAGCTACTTCAAGGGAGCATTACTAATGCCTTCATCCGTTTATTTTATGCTCCACGTGGCAATACCCATCAGGTGTATAACAAGGAAGAAACGGATGGTCACAAATAGATTTTATTTTCTTAGGCGAACTGCCAAACTGGATATCGGCATGGTACCTGCACAGATAGCATTAGTAAGCCATTATAGCAGACTCAGTGTGATTTAAAAGGCCTGGCTGTTTGCTCCGCAAAAGACCAAATACAATAGACAGGTTGGGCTGTGAGCCCAGATGGCAGCCTACAGAAGAAATACATCATTAAATAGGAAAATAAGCAGATAAACTCACACTAAAATGCTCAAAGAAGATTATGGACATATTCCAAGAAGGATAATTCATAAGTGGCTATTACATGATAAAATTGCTTCAACTCAACTTTAAAACTGACTAGTAAAATAGCCCCTGAACTGGGTATTAGCCATAGGAGCAATAGAATAAAGACACCTATGAATTCAGGATACCCTAAATGAGCCACCCTACTCTGACCCCACCCCTACCACCAGATCAATCAACTCTTCTCTACAATGAAGTCCTTTATGTTAGCTTGAACTGTGTTTTGATACAAACAAACAAACTTTTCTACCAGTTGGCTGGATGACTCCAGGAACTGGATTCCGGTAATGGCCACTGAAGGGAAATTCCTTCCCCACTCCCATTGTCATGGCAGTGCCAACCCTCCCTTCATACATCCAGCCCCCCCCCCCCCCCCCCATGCACACCAAAAAAAAAAATGGATTTTTATCTTACCATTAAAACCATTTCTCCAATGTTCATTGACGGACACAGCTCCTGATCTTCTTAACCATTGGGGTAATGCTGCCCCCTACAGGAGTAGGACACTAGGCAGAAAAAAGTCTGGCTATGCCTATGGGCAGTCCCAGGGGATATACTCCCTCTTTCTGCTATAGGTACTCGGTTTTGCTACCAGCAGTGTCAGAAGTTCAACTCCACAGAGGGGTGGGTGCGGTGTCAGTCAATGAACATCACAGATATTGATTTTACAGTAAGTCAAAAATCCAATTTTCTCTTTCGTTCATTGACGGACAGAGCTCCTGATCTTCTTAATCAATGGGACCCCCAAAGCAGTGGTAAACATGAGGAGTGGGAACAACAAAAAAAATTCCCAAGGCTACCTATAGCCAACCAGGTAAACAGGAGCTCAACCAAAACTGGAACTCATCTGAAAAAAACAAAACAATACACCCTCTAAGAGGACCAGGTTCACTAAACAGCAGCCTGCAAATACTTGCGGCCAAAAGAAACATTCGCAGATGCCAAATCATCCACTTTGTGGAATTTTGTGAAACTGTGCGCCAACGACCCGGTAGCCGCATTGCAAACCCGCGTCACTGACGCCTGATGATGGAAGGTCCAGGAGGCACTGAGCACCCAAGTAGAGTGTGCCTTGACAGGGAAAGGAGGAACCGGACCCTTGATGGACTAGCCTGAATCACTGTCTGTCTGATCCATCTGGAAATGGTCATGGAGGAAGTGGACAACCCTTTCTGAGGCCCATTAGTGAGCACAAATAGTGAGTCCGACTTCCTAAAAGACTCCGTAGCTGCCAGGTGCCTAATCGCCTGGACCACATTCAAGGCACGCAATGCAATTTCCTATAAATGTTTTGGCCTGGGTCACAGGGAAGGCAACAAAATGTCTTCATTCAAATGCAAAAATTAGACACAACCTTTGGAAGCAATGACGGACAGGGACAAAGAACCACCTTATCTCTGTGAACCACCAAGTAAGGTGAACGACAGGATAACGCCGCCAATTCCGACACCCTGCTCGCAGAAGTGATAGCCACCAAGAAGGCCACCTTCTGGGGCAGCATAAGCAGGGGAATATCCTCAAGATTCTCAAAAGGAGGCTTCTGAAGGACAGAGCACCAAATTGAGGTCCCAAGGGGACAACGGAGACCACACTGGAGGGGCCAAGTGCATAACTCCCTGAAGAAAAGTACACACCAGGGAGTGTGTGGCCAAGGCCTGTTAAGGAAGATCGCTAAGGCCGACACCTGGCCTTTGATAGTAATCAAGGCCAGGGTCTGCTCAAACCACCGTTGAAGGATGGGCAAGATCCGAACCACCGACAAAGCGAGGATGAACCCCAAGAGATTCACAACACGCAATGTACGTCTTCCACGTACGATGGTACATTTTTCCTAAAAGCTAGGAAATCTACTTCTAACAGTGTTGGAATCACCGATACACACAAACCTTTATCCCTCAACACCTGGCATTCAACAGCCAAGCCATCATAGCCAGCGACTAAAGCAGGATGGCAGATTGGTCCTTGGGACAGCAGATCCTCCCTGAGAGACAGCCTCCAAGAACATTGGCAACCGGCCGCACCAGATCAGTGTACCAAGCATGGCGAGTCCAGTCCAGAGTCGCTAAGATAATCAGAATCCCTTCTGCCTTGATTCTGTGTAGAAGGCTTGGCAGAAGCTTGAGAGGAGTGAAGGCGTAACTCAGACGATACTGACCCCATGGGGGCCACCAGCGCATCTGCAGCATCCGCCAGAGGAGTCCCGTACCAAGCCACAAACCTCTGCCCCTTTCTGTTGAGCCAAGACGCCAACAGATCCACCTCGGTGACGCCCCACTGGAGACAAAACTGATGAAACACCTCCGGATGAAAGGACCACTACCCTTGGTTCAATGCCTGCCGAATTAGATAATCCGCCTGTCAGTTTTCCACCCCAGGAATTTGTACAGCTGGGAGGGCTGAAACGAACCATTCTGCCTATCTTAGAATGCCGGCTACCTCCAGAGCCACAAGGACACTTCTTGTGTCCCCCTGGTGATTGACACAAGCCACCGCTGTGGCACTGTCCGATTAAATGCGCACTGGACATCCCTAAAGATAATCCTTTCAATGGTCCAGGCACAGTCTAATTGCTCGTAGTTCCAAGACATTGATCAGTAGACTGGACTCTTCCAGAGGGCACAGCCCCTGAGCAGAATTTCTGCCGAGGACGCCTCCCCAGCCAGACAGGCTGGCATCTGCGGTGACCACTGTCCAATACAAGGGGAGGAAGGATTTGCCCAGCTGAAGCACCGGAGAACGAAGCCACCATATCAGGGACTCCTTCGATCCGTGGCTCAGTCAGATCTGATTGTTCAGAGACTGCAGAGTCTTGTCCCTTTTTGGCCAGAATCTCCCTTTGCAGGGACCTCATATGGAACTGTGCAAACGGAACCGCCTCGAAGGTAGACACCATCTGGCCCAGCACCTGCATGCAAGTCTGGAGGGATGACCATCTGCTGGACAGCAGGAGATGAATTGCAGCCTGCAATTTCTGGAGTTTGTCCAGGAAGGAGCACTCTGGCTAAGGTCGAGTCCAGAGTCAGACCCAGATAGTCCAGCTTTGTGGACAGAACCAGAGCAGACTTCAGAAAATTCTGAATCCAGCCGAACTCCCTCAGAGTTTGTATGGTCATTTCCACGTTTTGCACCAGAGCAGTAGGAGACTCCACTCGCAGAAGGAGGTCATTCAAGTAGCCCAGTACCACGATCCCCCGGTAGTGTAACAATGCTAGCACCAGGGCTAACACTTTTGTGAAGACCCCAGGAGCAGAGGCGAGACCAAAGGGTAACGCGATAAACCTATAATGCTCTTCTCCCCCAGGAAAGTCGAGGAAGCTCTGGTGACTGGCACATATTGGAATGTGAAGGTAAGCATCCTTGAGGTCGATAGAGGCAAGAAAATCCCCCTGACGCAGGGATGCCACCACTGTACGAATGGACTTCATCCTGCACTTCTGCACCCGCACAAAGCAGTTCAGCGCCTTGAGGTCCAGGATTGGACGCACCTTGCTTTCCATCCTTGGAATGATTGTGATTCCATGAGTAGGCAAATTATGTCCTACATCCCAGGAGTCTTCAATAGGGGAGGAGGAGTTTTTCTCAGCTAAGGACACCTCCCTGCCTGCGCTAAGGGCAGATGGATTCCAGGAATTAATTGCTACATATTTATTTGCCCTTACTCAAGATGGCCATGGCCAGAAATGCTAGGGGGTTTTTAGTAAGTGATTTCTCAGCAAAATAAAGCACAGAGACATGTGTTGCCAGGTGCTGGCTAATACTGCCTGCATTATCACAAAACACTCTGCAGAATTGCTACAGTGAGACTGTTCTTTCCTAGTGCTCAGCCCGAACTCTATGTTATCACATCCTGAAGGCATGAGTGAACAAGACCCAAGAGTGGAGAAAAGTATCTTGGGACATTTAGTCCAAAAGAGTCAAGTTTTGGCATTCAGACTGTTATGGACTACAAGTACCAGTCGGCTGGGAGAGGAAATAAAAAGCCTGTGTGAGACAGAATCACTCTTTTGTGACCATGGCCTGAATCTGCATGCAGTGGCTGGGTGCTAGATTGTGCTGTGGCTGGGTGGCAGCCTGTGCTACAGAGAGTCAGTCATTGTGCGCAGGTGCCTACGCTGCCAGCCACATCTGATCGTTCAGCGGCAGCCTGGAGGCCGCCCTCGTCACATCCACGCTAGATCCAGCTGGACAACAGCTTAGTGTGACGTGGGGTCGAGCGTTTTCCTTTAAATCAAACTTTGCAGGGGTCTGCTGCGGAGCCCTCACGCCTGTCTTTAAACACCAAAAGGTCGCTGGGATTGGTGAGCAGGCACTTGCCTATTCTTTGTACACAAAAGGACACTGCATGCAGACACGGTTACTTTATTCATGCCACCGAGCTTGGGAGGGGACCCGTTTCACTTTAATCCTCTCGGACAGAATCTAGTGTACATCTTGGTTTTCCGGAACGCATTATGCACATTTCAAAGAGTTAGCTGAAGACTCAAGCCTCTTCCAAGCCTTCCTCTTCAAAGGACTACAGAGTATCCCCCCTCACAAGGGAATAGAACATTCAGTGCCTACCAAGGCACATATATTAACCAAGGACTCCATTTGTTAGAGAACAGGTAAAAACAGTGTTTGCTTAGTTTGAATTTGGAGTTACGCATTACTGGGAGTGTGGTGTCAGAGGGTTAAAGAGAGGTTTGACGGAAGCTTAGTCACTGTAGCCATAGACTCTGTACAGGGCTAGAGTCCGCTGATTATATGTTTTACATGGTCTAATTGCCTATTTCTTGATTGGCTTTGCCACCAAGTTTATAGACTTTTTCTTATCGGTTGCATGTTGCCAACTCTTTATTGCTGAACTCATTATTTTTAATCTGCCAGTAAAGAAATCTAGCTGGTTTACTTTACGTGTGTGGTCTTTTAAGTTCTTGTTTATAACAGAAATGTCAGAACCCAGATTGTCAGAGTTGTTGGAGGACTTGCAAGGTCAAGGCAACCAGCGGGGTACAGAATCTTTGAGTGACCCACATGGGGGGGTAGCGCTACACATGGATATATGGAATGTTTGCTTTGACAAATAAAAATGAAATAGATTGGGCTTTTGGATTGTGGTGTAGTTCTGCTTTAGGGACCTTAAACTATTTGTAACATTGCACTACAGGGAGATCGTTCTGTGAATGAAGTCACATTAGAATGTCTTCTATCTGGTGCATTGTAAGCCTGTGAAAAAAAAAACAATTTAGGTGCTAAATATCGGTAAACAGTTTAACATTGTTTAACATTACTATATTTGTTAAATAAAGTGCGTTTTTAAGTTATTCAAATTATTTTAAAGTGGTTCTAAAAAGTAAGATATGTTTTACCTTAATGCATTCCCTGGTGAAAAAAAAAATGTCCTAGTAGATGTATTGACCCCCAAACTCCCTATATACTTACCTGAGACCTCTCTCGATTCAGCACTGTGCACACCTGCAGCAGCACTGGTCTATGTTCCTCTCCCCACAGGACACAGAGGCAGAAATGGAAGCTATTGGCTCCTGCTGCCGTCAATCAGATCCAATGTGAGGGGGCGGGGACGAGTCTATGGACACAAACAGAGCCAGTTTGGGAATGAGCCTGCAGGCATGCCCCCACAGCAAGTAGCTTTCTATAGGGGCATACACAGAAAGGGAGGAGCTGAGAGCGGTGAGAGGAGACCCCATAGGAGGAGGTTTAAGGCTGCTCTGTGCAATACGATTGCACAGAGCAAGTATACAGTTTATTAGTTGATTTAAAAAAATGAATTCTTTACAACCTGTATCTTTTGCATTTCATTTGAATCGGCTGCTGTACCTGCGGGAAACACAGGGAAAAGGTTCCTGAACCTCTTCTAAAATCCCACCCTCACAGAAGCCACATGGTGCTAAATAGCAGTGCTTTTTTTCTGTGGGTGTGAGAACGTGTGCAATTTACACATAGTCAAGCACCCCCCATAGATGTGAACCTAGACTGAGGGCATAACATTACCACACTCATACTGTACACGGTTTTCTTTTTAACTTGCAGGCCAGCACAGAGTTCCTCTCGTTATTTTGTACATTCCTAAAATTTTAACTGTCTGAACCATGAAATAATGAAATTGTGTTTTTGTTTTTTTAATATTGAATATACTTCACAAATTTAACCGAATTTGCAGTGTTTACCTCAAGTTGACAAACTGACTTCATTATTACATGAAATAATTTACAGGAAAAAAAAAAAAAAAAAATACAAACAAAAAAAATCACGCTAGACAGCCGTTAGGCACACACACACACACAGGAGACCAACACACAGAATGATGCACTGGTGTATACACTCACCAGCAATTTTAATTTTGGTACACCTGTTCAGTTGCTTGGTAACACAAATTGCTAATCAGCCAATCGCATGGCAGCAACTCAATAGTTTAGGCAACTAGACGTGGGGAAGACAACTTGCTGAAGTTCAAACCGAGCATCAGAATGGGGAAGAAAGTGGATTTAGGTGACTTTGAACATGCTATGGTTGTTGATGCCAGACAGGCTGGTCTGAGTATTTGAAAAACTGCTGATCTACTGGGATTTCCATACACAACCATCTCTAGGGTTTACAGAGAATGATCCGAAAAAGAGAAAATATCCAGTGAGCGGCAATTGTGTGGAGGAAAATGCCTTGTTGATGTCAGAGGTCAGGGGAGAATGGGCAGACTGGTTCAAAATTATAGAAAAGGCAACAGTAACTCAAATAACCACTCGCTACAACCAAGGTATGCAGAAAACCACCTCTGCACGCACAACACATTGAACCTTGAAGTAGATGGGTTACAGCAGCATAAAACCGCACCACTTCTGTCAGCTAAGAACAGAAAACGGAGGCTATAATTTGCACAGGAAATTGGACAATAGAAAAAGATTGAAAAAACGTTGCCTGGTCTTCTAGATTTCAGCTGTGACATTCAGATGGTAGGGTCAGAATTTGGCATAAACAACATTAAAGCATGGATCCATCCTGCCTTGTATCAGCTGTTCAATCTGGTTGTTGTGGTATGAGGGATATTTTCCATTGCACAAATTAGAGTCCATTCACCCCAGACACACTATTATGCTATAATATGTTTTCATGTGTGGAGGCATGCTACATTCAAAATGAAAGTGCTGCAATGCACATAAATGCAAAAAATAAAAAATAAAATTTGAATAGATCTTGCTGCATATTTAGGGAATCAGATTAATTTTAATTAGGTTGCTGATGCATGGCACTGCAACATATGGAATATGTTGTATTTCTGCAGGCCAGATACAACACACACACTATACCACACAAAGTGCTATGTGTTAATGCATATTGCTGTAAAAAAAAAAAAAAATCTAACCTTTTGAACTGAAATTACGCATGGAATTGCTTTACCCACAACAGGAGGAATTATGGGTTGCGTTGGAATAATTACGCTATTGTGCAAACACCCAACGCTGAACAAATGGCTATTGAGAAATATTTGATCAAGAGACAAAACAAGAGTATAAAAGGAAAATCCTAAAGCGTATAAAAACAATGAACTGCTAATGGCTGGTCTGTTAACTACTTCAATACAGGGCACTTTCACCCCGTCTGCCCAGGCCAATATTCAGCTTTCAGCGCTGTCATATTTTGAATGAGAATTGTGCGGTCATGCAACACTGTACCTATATGAAATCGTTATTTTGTTCACACAAATAGAGCTTTCTTTTGGTGATATCACCACTGGGTTTTAGATTTTTTGCAAAAAAATTAAAAAAAAGACAATAAATTTTGAAAAAAAATTAAGCGTTTTTCTTCATTTCGGTTATAAATGAAATATTCGTTCTTCAAAAACTTAGGTCAAAATGTATTTTGTGGTGCATACTAGTACATTATGACTTAAAGCGGAGTTCCGGCCTCAAATACCTTTTTTTAATAAAAATACCCCTATAATACTAATCCATTGATTGTCCTTTACAGAACCGCTATTCTCATACTTACAAGGTGTACAGTATTGGATTTTAGTCAAAATCTTACTTTTAAAAAACGCTGTCTGAATGCGGCCATCTTGGATGTGGGCATCTGAAGCCACAGTGTAATCTGCTGTGTCCTTCTTCCTGATTCCAGGGAATGTTCTGGGAGTTCTTCCTGATTCCAGCCTCCTGGGAGTGATGACAAACAGCTCCCAGGATGCAATGCAAAGGCGGAAGTGATGTTGGTGGCTGTGGCCACAGAGGGGGGAAAAGGAGGAAGTACAATCAAAAATGCCCTGAAAATAAAGTAAGGGACCCCCGAAAAAAAAAAAAATTGAAAATGCCCAATTGTTGATCAGCATAGCGAGCACTCCAGGAATCACTAAAGCTGCAAAATAGGCCGGAACTCCACTTTAAACCTGCAGGTGGGCATGTTTTTTTTGTTTTTTTTAAGCGTTTAATGAGACTTTATCCCTGTTAAGGTAAAAACAAAAAAAACAAAAAAAAAATTCTGCCTTAAGAGCCGGTTCACACTCATGCGGCTGCGGCGTTCGCATGTAATGTCGGAGCGCACCGCTCCTTCATTACATGCGATCGGCTGTGCGGTGCGAGTTTAGCCATACACTTTGTATGGCTAAATTCGCACCGTACCCGCAGCAAACACGCCCAGGACCCTTTTTTGCAGCCGCATCAGGATCGGATTGCACAGCGGTTCACACTTGTGCGATCCGATCCTGTGCGAACTGCAAGATTGCACTGCGATATGCGATCAAACTGGGGGTGTCGTTAAGATTACATTGACACCCCCAGCGTATCGCATATGGCAGTGTGAACTGCCGGGGGTGCGTTTGCGATGCGGGAACAGGCTGCGGATTCGCAGCCTTCCCGCATCACATAAGTGTGAACCGGGGCTTAGAACCACTTTATTGATTAAGAGAAGGGGACACATACACCTTCAAGCTGGCCAAATATGGGTTAAAATTTGTCTGGTTCAACAAGGATGGGCCAAATTTTGATCAGTGTGGCTGTCCCTGCTGGACAGAAGGGGGTTCTCCTCCTTCCACCAACTAACCATCTCTGTCCAACTTTATTCTAATGCCTCGTACACACGCAACGATTATCGGCCGACCGATCGGCCGTCTTTTGTCCAGTGTTGTTGTGTTGGTTGAAATGTGCTCTAGACTGCACACACATTTTCTTGACCAACAAAAACCAACTTCAGAAGTGATGTCATGTGCTGGTTTACTTTCCGTGTGTGTTTTCTTCTCTGAGCATGCCCAGTCTTGCTCATCTGATATTTGTCTGCCGAAATCTGTACTGACTGACGGAAAATCGGCCGTTCTGTTGACGGCCAACAAAAATTTTATAGCCTGCACACCAGATTTTGTTCGGCCGAAAAGTCGGAGTCGGTTGTCGAAAGCATCATACTAACAAGCCGAAAATCGGCAGATTGGACGTTGGCCGAAAATTCACGGCCAACTATCGATGCGTGTGTACGAGGCATAAGACCTTCAGTCAATGGGAGCAACAAGCAAGTGTAAAGCTAGTGCTAGGTTTTCTTTTTTTATATGGATGGGCAACCATGCACTGCATACACAAAAGCATAAAACATTATCGTTAAGTGTTTATTTGGCAAATAATATTATACAGGATATTATAGGAAACAAATGATCAAATCATACCAGTTTATAAATGCTGAAAATATAAAACAAATATTACTAAAAACTACTAAAGCTTCCTTAGGACGCGGTAGTCTATTTAAATCTACATAGTGAAATCATCCCTCCATCTCTAATAGTAGTCTGGTACCACTGAGAAAGTGACACTTGGCCACCAGTCCTCATCCTAACATGGGAGATTTATTATCTAAGGGTGTGTGCTCCAGTCTGATGGCACAATTGTCACTATGACCATGGACAGATCCTGCTCCTATCCGGATGTTCAGGCAGTTCTCATCTACTAGCTAGGGGCTAGTAATTGTGCTGGGTGTACAAGAAAAGGAAAAACAAGAAATGCTGGTTGCCGGCTGGTGCGCTTGTCAGCCGTGTACAATTCTCCAAGGATTTTCAGCTCAAGCTATGATAAAGTAAATATTACGTAAAACAGTGACCAGGATACAAGTTAACACTGGAATTGTACTTTGCTTGCCAAAAGCTTAAGTGTGTTTCAACACTGCATTGTGACATTTGGAACTTCACATTAGGGTGTAATTAGATCTAACCTTGAGACCTGTGGAATAAGCAGACATACACAACCTTGCTTATCACACTAGGTCAAAGTGCAAGCATGCATGTACAATGAAAAACAGGGAGGGAAAAAAGAAAAGTTTACACCCAAACAGAAATAGCAGGTTGGAGATTTAACAAAAATGAATACCTGCTTAACAAGGAAGTAAACCCTCCTCTGACACTTGTACCTATAGGTAAGCCTATGATAAGGCTTACCTATAGGTACTGTAAATATCTCCTAAACATGTACCGTTTAGGAGATATTTACCTTACATGTCGCCAGTGACGTCACTGGCGCATGCGCTCTGAAGGAACGGCCGATCGTGCCGTTCCTTCAGAGCCCCGTGCCGTGACTGTCGGCTCTAGCGCGCGTGCGCGGGAGTGACGTCACCGCGGCTCCAGCCAATCAGATGGCCGGATGCCGCGATCCCGGAAGACGGGCGACTAGACATGTCGCCCGTCATAGAGGTGAGTGAGCGGCACGGCGGGGGCTCGTTCTGAGGTAAGTATTGCATAATGAGCTAATATGCGATGCATACTAGCTCATTATGTCTTTCTTTTGCAGGGTGTAAAAAAAAAAAAAAACTCAAACGAGTTTACAACCTCTTTAACTGATCATTTCAAAGTTTTACCATCACCTTTGATTGGATAAGACAACTTTAAGGCCTCTTGCACACAATACTCCTGTACTTTTTCCAGACATTTTTTTTATTATGTATTTGCGTGTAATCCTGCTTATTCATGTATATTTGCGTGCATTGAGGCTTAAATTACTGACCAAAAATGCAGATTTTTCTATTTTGTTTTTACTGATGAATGCACAGCGCTTGTTTACAATATGTACAGCCATTCCAAGTGTCGCGCACACACGGGGCAGCCAATAAGGCAGTACAGCCAGCCCTCCTGTACTGGGCCCAGGCCTCATCAGTTCAAAGGGAGGCCCAGGCACCTGATGAGCAGGAAGCCATCTATACTACCTTACCGCAGACACCGATCCTCTTCTGCAGCGCTTCCGGCTTCTCTTCCGCTCCCTCCAGGTGTGGTGCAAGGGGATCAGTTCTAGCATCTGTGCCCCCATCTCACTGCTTTCCAGGCCCCCCTGTACACCCCTATTGGCTGCCCCGTGTGTGCGCGACATTTGGAATGGCTGTTCATATTGTTGTGGTGCAGAGCAGGAGAGTAAACGTTAGGACTCACAAGACTCCATAGGACCTAGTTGCATAGGGGGCACAGAGAACGCCAATGTAGCAGCACTGCCAGGGGACAATTGCATAAGGAATCTCCGAGGAGCATATTAAAAAGATGTAAAATTATTTAAAATGAGCCCTTGCAGTAGAGCTTTGCCAGCATGGTCATTTCAAATATTTTTTAGGAGAGGAGAAACAGTTTTACTTACCCGTTAATGATGAAAGGCATCATTTTTACCTGAACCTGATAAAAAGGCATAATTTTTTTTTTAGTTGCCTGAAGTTGGGCTATATTATATATATATATATATATATATATATATATATATATATATATATACACACACACACACACACACACACACATACACACACACACACACACACACACATATATACACATACATACACACACAGCTGAAAGAAAAAGTATGTGAACCCTTTGGAATGATATGGATTTCTGCACAAATTGGTCATAAAATGCGATCTGATCATCATCTAATGCCTCGTACACACGCAACGATTATCGGCCGACCGATCGTCCGACTTTTGTCCAGAGTGGTGTTTTGTTGGCTGGTATGTGCCTAGACTGCACACAAATTTTCTCGGCCAACAAAAATCTACTTCAGAAGTGATGTCATGTGCTGGTTTACTTTCAGTGTGTGTTTTCTTCTCTGAGCATGCCCAGTCTTGCTCATCAGATTTTTGTCTGCCGAAATCTGTACTGACTGCCGGAAAATCGGCCGTTGTGTTGACGCCAAAAAAAAAATATATCGCCTGCACACCAGATTTTTTTCGGCCGAAAAGTCGGAGTCGGTTGTCGGAAGCATCATACTAACAAGCCGAAAATCGGCCGATCGGACGTTGGCCGAAAATTCACGGCCAATTATCAAAGCGTGTGTACAGGGCTTAAGTCACAACAATAGACAATCACAGTCTGCTTAAACTAAGAACACACAAAGAATGAAATGTTGCCATGTTTTTATTGAACACACCATGTAAACATTCACAGTGCAAGTGGAAAAAGTATGTGAACCCTTGGATTTAATAACTGGTTGAACCTCCTTTGGCAGCAATAACTTCAACCAAACGTTTCCTGTAGTTGCAGATCAGATGTGCACAACGGTCAGGAGTAATTCTTGACCATTCCTCTTTATAGAACTGTTTCAGTTCAACAATATTCTTGGGATGTCTAGTGTGAATCGCTTTCTTGAGGTCATGCCACAGCATCTCAATCGGGTTGAGGTCAGGACTCTGGGCCACTTCAGAAGGCGTATTTTCTTCTGTTTAAGCCATTCTGTTGTTGATTTACTTCTATGCTTTGGGTCATTGTCCTCAATCTTCTGTTGAGCTTCAGCTGGTAGACAGATGGCCTTAAGTTCTCCTGCAAAATGTCTTGATATACTTGGGAATTCATTTTTCCTTCGATGATAGCAATCCGTCCAGGCCCTGAAGCAGCAAAGCAGCCCCAAACCATGATTCCCCCACCACCATACTTCACAGTTGGGATGAGGTTTTGATGTTGGTGTGCTGTGCCTCTTTTTCGCCACACATAGTGTTGTGTGTTTCTTCCAAACAACTCAACTTTGGTTTCATCTGTCCACAGAATATTTTGCCAGCACTGCTGTGGAACATCCAGGTGCTCTTGTGCAAACTGTAAACGTGCAGCAATGTTTTGTTTGGACAGCAGTGGCTTCCTCTGTGGTATCCTCCCATGAAATCCATTCTTGTTTAGTGTTTTACGTATTGTAGACTCGCTAACAGGGTTGTTAGCATTTGCCAGTGACTTTTGTAAGTCTTTAGCTGACACTCTAGGATTCTTCTTCACCTCATTGAGCAGTCTGCGCTGTGCTCTTGCAGTCATCTTTACAGGACGGCCACTCCCTTCTCCTTTTATAGACAATTTGTCTTACCGCGGACTGATGAACAGCACGGCTTTTGGAGATTCTTTTATAACCCTTTCCAGCTTTATGCAAGTCAACAATTCTTAATCATAGGTCTTCTGATATCTCTTTTGTGCGAGGCTTCATTCACATCAGGCAATGCTTCTTGTGAAAAGCAAACCCAGAAATGGTGTGTGTGTTTTATAGGGCAGGGCAGCTGTAACCAACACCTCCAATCTCATCTCATCGATTGAACTCCAGTTGGCTGACATCTCACTCCAATTAGGTCTTGGAGATGTCATTAGTCTAGGGGTTCACATACTTTTTCCACTTGCACTGTAAATGTTTACATGGTGTGTTCAATAAAAACATGGCAACTTTTCATTCTTTGTGTGTTATTAGTTTAAGCAGACTGTGATTGTCTATTGTTGTGACTAAAGCCTCGTACACATGCGTCGAAAATCGGCAGGGAATTTTCATCTGACGACCGATCTGCCGATTTTCGGCTTGTTAGTATGATGCTTCTGACAACCGACTCCAACTTTTCGGCCGAAAAAAATCTGGTGTGCAGGCTATAAAATTTTTGTCCTCCGTCAAAACACGGCCGATTTTCGTGCAGTCAGTACAGATTTCGACAGGGAAAAATCTTATGAGCAAGACTGGGCATGCTCAGAGATGAAAGAACACTAAGAAAGCAAACCAACACATGACATCACTTCTGAAGTAGCATTTTGTCGGCCGGGAAAATTTGTGTGCAGTCTAGGCACATTCCAACCAACAAAACACCACTCTGGACAAAAGACGGAAGATCGGTCCGCCGATAATCGTTACGTGTGTACTAGGCTTTAGATGATGATCAGATCACATTTTATAACCAATTTGTGCAGAAATCCATATCATTCCAAAGGTTTCACATACTTTTTCTTGCAGCTGTGTGTGTAATTATATATATATATATATATATATATATATATATATATATATATATATATATATATATATATAAATAAAATTATGTATTCTGCTACGTTTTTGTTTAAAAAAAAAAACCCATTTAGTGTATATTGATTTGTTTGTGCAAAAGTTATAGCGTCTACAAACTATGGGATATATACTGGAATTTTTACTAGTAATGGCGGCGATCAGCAACTTATAGCGGGCCTGCGATATTGCGGCAGACATTCAAACACTGACACTTTTTGGGAACCAGTGACACTGATACAGTGATCAGTGCTAAAAATATGCACTGTCACTGGCTGGGAAGGGGTTAAACATTTGGGGCAATCAAAGGGTGTGTGCCCAGCCAGTGTTTTAGTGTAAACAGTGGGGTGCTTTCACTAAAGCAAGTAATTGATTTTACTCCCTTATTTGCAGGGAAAGAAAACTCATTACTTTCCAGAGGGCAGGACAGGGCTCTGCCTTGTTTACATAGGCAGGGCTCTGTCCTGTGTCATTTCCAGATAATCGGCAGTTGCTGGCGGTAATCCATTGGCCGGCACCACTGATCAACATGTGCTGCTCCCCTACCTGGAAGATCCAGATCATGTACTAGGTACGGGATCTGGCACAGCAGAGCCGCCGTGTATCTATGTTATACCGTCAGCAAGCGGTTAATATGTGTATATATGAATGTGAGTTAGGGACCTTATATTGTAAGCTCCTTGAGGGCAGTTGGGATGAGGTTTTGATGTTTGTGTGCTGTGCCTCTTTTTTGCCACACATAGTGTTGTGCGTTTCTTCCAAACAACTCAACTTTGGTTTCATCTGTCCACAGAATATTTTGTCAGTACTGAAAACACATCAGATCTCAATGGGGGAAAAATATCATGCTGGATATCTATACTGATATGGACCGAGTAATGTGTTAGGAATCAAAGGATGCCACATCGTTTGATGGAAATGAAAATTATCAACCTACAGAGGGCTGAATTCAAAGACACCCCCGAAAATCAAAGTGAAAAAATGATGAAAGCAGGCCAGTTTATTTTGCTGAAACTTAATTGCAGCAATTCAAAATGGTACTCAGTAGTTTGTATGGCCCCCACGTGCTTGTATGCATGCCTGACAATGTTGGGGCATGCTCCTAATGAGACCATGGATGGTGTCCTGGGGTATTCCTTCCCAGATCTAGACCAGGGCAACACTGAGCTTCTGAACAGACTGAGGTGCAACCTGGAGCCATCGGATGAACCAAAACACAATGTCACAAAGGTGTTCTATTGTATTTAGGTCAGGCGAGCGTGGGGGCTGTTCAATGGTATCAATTCCTTCAACCTCCAGGAACTGATTGCATACTCTCACCACATGAGGCCGGACATTGTCGTGTACCAGGAAGAACCCAGGACCCACTGCACCAGCATAGAGTCTGACAATGGGTCCAAGGATTTCATCCCGATACCTAATGGCAGTCAGGGTGCCATTGTCCAGTCTCACTCTCTGTGTCTCACCATGGATATGCCTCCCCAGATCATCACTGACCCACCACCAAACTGGTCATGCTGAATGATGTTACAGGCAGCAGAACTTTCTCCATAGCTTCTCCTGACCCTTTCACATTGGTCACATGTGCTCAGGGTGAACCTGCTCTCAGCACAGGGCACCAGTGGCAGACCTGCAAATTCTGGTGTTTAATGGCAAATGCCAATTAAGCTCCATGGTGCCCGGCAGTAAGCACAGGGCCAACTAGAGGATGCCAGGCCCTCAGGCCACCGTCATGAAGTCTGTTTCTGATTGTTTGGTCTGTGGGCTGCTGGAGGTCATTTTGTAGAGCTCTGGCAGTGTTCCTCCTTGCACAAAGGAGCAGATACCGGTCCTGCTGATGGGTTAAGGACCTTCTACGGCCCAGTCCATCTCCCCTAAAGTAACTACCTGTCTCCGGGAATCTCCTCCATGATCTTGGGATTGTGCTGGGAGGCACAGCAAACCTTCTAGCAATGGCACATCTTGATATGCCATCCTGGAGGAGTTGGACTGCCTGTGCAACCTCTATAGGGCCCAGGTATCGCCTCATGCTACCAGTAGTGACAATGACCCTAGCCAAATGCAAAACTAGTGAAAAACTAGTCAGAAAAGAGGACTAGGGAGAAAAGGTCAGTGGCCTCCACGTGTAAAACCACTACTGTTTTGAAGACTGTCTCCATGTTGCCCATCTATTGCACCTGTTAATTTCATTAAACACCAAAGCAGCTGACACTGATTAACAACCCCCTCTGCTACTTTACTGACAAGATCAAAAGCCCAGGAGTTTAATTGACTTGATGCTATACTCGGATTAAAAAAAAAGTGTTCCTTTCATTTTTATGAGCAGTGTATTGAACAAGCAAGGTTTCACTTTTGTTGAGTAGTAAGCTGACACAGCACATGCTTTAATAATCCACAGGTCGTGGAATCCAAAACACTTGCTTTGTAATCCTTCTCTTCAGATGTCCAAATCAGATGTCCAAATCAGATTCCATTTATAAAACAGCAGGAACTGAGGAAATTTTCTCACGACTAACAACACAAAAAGGTAGAAAATCTATAACCCAGCTACCTCATTACAGGCCACCAATGAATGAGGACATAAGGCACACCTTGAGGTAAAAGTATAAAAGGCTGCCCAATACAGTTCCCTGTGGAAGTTCCGTTATTTGAAAGGCTGTAGCCTGACTAGTAAAATATGATGAACACTTTAATAGCTACAACACAATGGCAGGTTTCACAAGCAGGTGCTAAAAAGGAATCTCTTTCGCTCTGCTGGAAATCTATAGGGAAAATAATATTGCTGATCTCCTGAGGCCTCTCCTGCAAAGCCAGTACCGACACCAGGAAAAAGTGGCTGCATAAACGGGCTTTTAGTAGCGTTTTGCATTGGCGTTATGCGCATTTAGTAGCGTTTCTCTGCCCTCTTCTATTTTCCACTCCCAAATCCAATTACCATTTGGATTCCCATTCCCATAAGCTGTCCAAGGTTAGCTTGTGAGGTCAGATAGGGTACCCCTCCTACTGCTTTTGCCTTCCAACAATGTAGCTAGCAAGGAAATGGCCAATTTGAAAGCTGGAAATTGCCAGAGACACAAAGAACGCAAGAGACTTGTCAGTCAAAATGTTCCAAGTGGCAATGCTTGGAAATGGTGTGTCCTCAATGGAGAAGGATATTTCCTGTTCCAGTGATACTAGTAACCTTTACAGGATGCAATTTTTCTGAGAAGGACATCACTGGGTACATTTCCCCTCTGTTCGTATGCTGAAGGCAGTGGTCAACAGAGACAGCATGGGGTTAATTTACTAACACTGGAAAGTGTAAAATCTGGTGCAGCTGTGCATGGTAGCCAATCAGCATCTAACTCCACAGTGTTCAATTAGGTTTGACAAAAAAAAAAAAAAAAAAAAAAACTTAAGCTGATTGGCTTTGATGCAGAGCTGCACCAGATTTTGCACTCTCCAGTTTTAGTAAATCGTCCCGTCTCTGTGAGTGGAAATTTCCCTTCAGGCACAGACTGCAGTAAAAGGACAAAAAGGTACAGACTGATCCCAAACTAAATAAAAAATGGCAGCATAGTGGCTTAATGGTTAGCACTTCTGCCTTGCAGCACTAAAGGTCCTTGGTACTAATAGTGCTCAGGACACTTCCAGCGCTTGTGTGGATTTCCTGTGAGTACGCTGGTTTACTCCCACACTCCAAAGACATACTAGTAGGCTAACGGGCTCCTTTCTAAAACGGCCCTAGTATGTGAATGTACAGGTGCCTCTCAAAAAATTTCAATATCAACAAAAAGTTAATTTATTTCAGTAATTCAATTCAAAAAGTGAAACGCTAATATTATATAGATGCGTTGCACACAGAGTGATATATTTCAAGCATTTCTTTCTTTTAAATTTTGATTTTAGCTTACAACTGGTGAAAACCCAGAATTCAGCATCTCAAAAAACTAGAATATTGTGACAAAGTTCGATATTGTAGACTGATGGTGTCCCGCTCTAACCAGCTAATTAACTCAAAACACCTGTAAAGGTTTTCTGAGCCTTTAAATGGTCTCTCAGTCTGGTTCAGTAAGTTACACAACCGTGGGGAAGATTGCGGACTTGACAGTTGTTCAGAAGACAACTCACAAAAGGTCACTGCTAAAGAAGCTGGCTGTTCACAGAGTGCTGTATCTAAGCATAATAATGGAAAGTTGAGTGGAAAGAAAAAGTGTTGTAGAAAAAGGTGCATAAGCAATGGGGATAACCGCAGCCTTGAGAGGATTGTGAAGCAAAAGGACATTAAAGAATTTGGGGAAGATTCACAAGGAGTGGATTACGGCTGGTGTCAGTGCTTCAAGAGCCACCACACACCACTCCTGAACCAGAGACAATGTCATAAATGTCTTACCTGGGCTAAGAAGAAAAAGAACTGGACTGTTGCTCAGTGGTCCAAAGTCCTCTTTTAGGATGAAAGTAACTTTTGAATTTCATTTGGAAATCAAGATCCTGGAGTCGGAAGGGAGAGTGGAGAGGCACAGAATTCGAGTTGCCTGAGGTCCAGTGTGAAGTTTCCACAGTCAGTGATAATTTGGGGAGCCATGTCATCTGCTGGTGTTGGTACACTGTGTTTTATCAAGTCCAAGTTCAGTGCAAACCTCTACCAGTAAGTTCTAGAGCACTTCATGCTTCCCTCTGCTGACCAGCTTTATGGAGATGCTGATTTAATTTTCCAGCCGGACTTGGCACCTACCCACACTGCCAAAAGTACCAAAACCTGGTTTAATGATCATGGTATCAATGTGCTTGGTTGGCCAGCAAACTCGCCTGACCTAAACCCCATAGAGAATATGTGGTGTATTGTCAAGAGGAAGATGGGAGACACCAGACTAGGGCTGAACGATAGTCGATGTGATAGACTATAGATAGATAGATAGATAGATAGATGTGATAGACTATCGTGCTATGGGCATGGGCCGAAGATACGATGTAAGGTATAGGCATTAGGCAGGGAGAAGTCGGGATGACTCACAGTGGTTGTAGCAGAACACAGCCCGACATCCGTCCCACACGTTTAGTCTGCCCACACCGTCGAATGTGTGGGACTGGATGGATGTCATGTCAGGCTGTGTTCTTCTACCTCCTGCCTCCACTGTGAGTCCCGACTGTGCCTAATCCACACTGACTGTAGCTGTCAATCACTACAATAACATTAACCCTGGCCTGCCCTGGCTGTATGGTGCAATCTGCAATTACAATCAGAAGAAGGCTGCGCTGCTGCAATACTTCCATGATTTCCTCTCAATATCGCAATACATATCGTTGAAAAGAAAATATCGCAATGTACTTTTTTTCCAATATCGTGCAGCCCTACACCAGACCCAACAATGCAGATGAGCTGAAGCCCGCTATCAAAGCAACCTGGGCTTCCAATACACCTCAGCAGTGCTACAGGCTGATCGTCACCATGCCACGCCGCATTGATGCAGTAATGCATGCAAAAGAAGCATACTATACTGTACATGGACATACTTTTTCAGTAAGCCAACATCTCTGTATTAAAAATCCTTTTTTTTTTTTTTTTGGTCTTATGTAATATTCAAATTTTCTGAAATACTGAATTTTGGGTTTTCACTAGCTGTAAGCCATAATCATCAAAATTAAAAAGAAAAATGCTTGAAATATCACTGTGTGTAATGAATCTATATGAGTTTGACTTTTTGAAATGAATTACTGAAATAAATTAGATGCACCTGTATGTATGAGATAGGGATCTTAGATTTGAAGCACCTTGAGCGCAGGGGACTGATATGAATGTACAGCCTATGTAAATCACTATATAAATGCTTGTAATAATACTGTTCTTACTTTAGTTGGAGCTCTAAAGTAAATATTCAGCCTGCAGAGAAGTACATGGAAAGTAAAAAATAAAAAAAATTAACATTGTAAATCTTTATTTCTCGTTCTCTTTGCCTCCTGTCTGAGGAAGGGTAGACAATGTTTAATTGCTGCAACTTAGTAACAGAGTGCAACCTAATGATATGGAGTCAGTGAACACCTAATTTCCAATTGTTCAGTGATAGCCTTCCTGTTTTGCTGGCCAGATTTCCACTCAGCTTCACTCCGCTCTACATGACCTTCAGGATCAGACCACAACCTTCACAATGCTTACAGAAGTAAACAGTACATATACTAAATGACCCATCGATTAGAAAGTCAATGGCATGCGCAGCAGGTGTTTATCAACGAATCCATGCTCAAGTGCTCACCGAGGACTTTCCATACCTGAAGATCACACTGTTCTGAAGAGCTGTCCTTCACAAACAGCAGGGACACAACCAATCAGCATTTAAGCAGATAGGAGACGAGAGGAAGCCATAGAGAGGCCACACGGGTTTTCTAAGGACACTCATATCTGTGCATAGTTATAAAGGGTAGCACAATAAGTGCTTCCTATTCCTTTTACCTAGAAAAGATTACCTATAAAAAAAAAAAAAAAAAAAAAAAAAAAAGGAAGACTTTTACATTACTGGCTATTAGAAAATCACGAAAGTTCAGAAAAAGTTTGAAATCGATTTGTCGCTCAGCGATCAAGATTCATCAGTGTTTCGACTTGACGGCAAAAATCACAAGACACAATTGCTCTTGATGCTTTTCTATGATGTTGCAGTAATCGCTGTGCTTAGCTACCTGCAATGCATACTAGCTCATTATGTGTTTGTCTTTCAGGTTGCAAAAAAAAAAGTTTCATGGGTTTACAACCCCTTTAAGCTCTTGCCATTCATAAAGCCGTAGCCCGCAAACCCAGAAAAGGAAGACTGGATGAAGAGTCAAAGAACCGTGACAGTGCTGCGCTGTAGAGCTCCGTGTAAAAAAATCTTTACATGATTTGCCGAATCGCTCCCTCAACACAATTGAACTTTAACATTTTTTTAGTTTTTTTATTTTAAAAGAATAATTCTAGGCATCGTTGTGTTATACAAATTTACATTGGAAGAGCTTGGATCAATGTAACTATGTATATATTTTACCTGGCCGATTCCCTAGGAAGCTGGAAATTACTGACGTAAACACCATTACTGTGAACTCAGGAGGTTGAGCACTTTGCATGGGTGCAGTTCAGAGCATGCTTACGTTTTCTGAATAAATGCAAAAAGTTCTCGGATTGGACAACGTGGAGAACATGATTTTACCAAAGCACCTCGTCCAATCAAAGAATCCTTTGGATTCTTTAAAAAAATCTGAAGCATTCTCTGAATGGCGCACTTGCCGAATGCCCATCATCTGTGTTCAGTAAGTAGAGGTGCAGCTGCTCAACACAGGACCCAGAAGCAAAATGAAGATCTTTGGATTAGCTGTGTCTACTTAAAGAGGTTGTAAACTCAGTTACATTTTTTTTTTTTTTTTACAAGCTGAAAGAGAAACACATAATGAGCTAGTATGCATCGCATACTAGCTCATTATGAAATACTTACCTTAGAACGAGCCCCCGCCGTGCGGCCCGCTTACCTCTATGACGGGCGACATGTCCAGTCGCCCGTCTTCCGGGGTTTGCGGCATCCGGCCATCTGATTGGGGGAGCCGACAGTCACGGCACCAGCGGCCGTTCCTTCGGAGCGCATGCGCCAGTGACGTCACTGGCTGCAGGTAAGGTAAAGTTCTCCTAAATGGTACATGTTTAGGAGATATTTACAGTACCTACAGGTAAGCCTTATTATAGGCTTACCTATAGGTAAAAGTGTCAGAGGAGGGTTTACTTCCTCTTTAAGTGAATTCCAGCTTCCGGGGGCATTGGCCACGTATGGCCTATACATAGTTACACTGGTCCAAACTAGAACATACTGATGCATGGACTTCTTCTTAAAATACCTTTTTTGTGGGATCTGGCCCCACACTACCATCTTTCTTACCGAGGTGAGAATGTTGTCAACCCCGGGCCACCAGCATTTGAAGCTGTCCATCATGGACAGTCCATGATACTCAAATCACACATTCCAAGGAGGTATCAGGACAATCACTTCCACACTGCACTTCTTTTCCTCTTACTAACTGAATTCTAAGCCCTTCAAGATACCAATAAAGGCGTCATGACCTGTATTTTAATACCCTTCATAGTTGCTTAATTTATAGTTTAATTACCTCCCATGTCCCCATAACAAACATTCAAGACTGCAAGCCCATGCACTTCTCCATTTACTTTCCACGTAAAATCCAAACCATCCCTTATCCCTTCTCCAGACCCAATCTATCGTCTTATATATACACACACCATCTGATTGTTACTGTCAACTTAGACATTTGTATGGAAACCTATTGCACTCAACTGCATTGTCATATTCCTCCTATTAAGAAGCAATAAAATATTGTAAAGGAAAATAACATGATGCTATTCAACTGCAGTACAAAATTTACTGCCAGGCTGAAAACTTTTGTGGTGTCCATGCTCAACGCAGCATAGAAAGCCTTGATTCCAAACAACTCCCCATAAAATGTCAGATTGCCATTAATAGTGCCCAGATCTCCAGTTCTTCACGGCCGATTACTCAGCACCAGAAGTGTGAATTTCAAAAGGGTTTGTGTCTTTTTTACGTCAGTTCTTCAACCCCAGGATCTTGCTTCATGTGTGATAGAATTGCTCAATTTACTGCTATTGTAGAAATGAAATGTAGGCACGTCAACTCTATTACTCACTTTTTATGAATCATCGCCACACAGTGATTACCACGTAGACCATGGGTGTCCAACCTTTTGGCTTCTCTAGGCCACATTGAGTGTAGAGAAATTTTCTCGGGCCGCATATAAAATATATACTATAGTTAAGGTATATAAGTAATAAAATGCCACCACTCCCTTCCCGCGCCACCACGCCCCCTGCACTAATTTAATACAATTAGAGGATGATCAAATGAAATGGGATCAGTATACAGAGGTTTACTTCTTCTGAGCGATAATAAAGGAACACTCTAACCATCATAACCACTTCAGTGATTTGAAGTGGTCATGGTGGTAGGTGTCAGAAACACTGCACATGCTCCCCTCCCCCCCTCCCCTCTGAGGCAGCCTCTGCCTACCGTTAGTTGGCAGCTGCTGTGGCCGTGCCCCCGACCTGACTTCCTTCCTAGCAAAAAAAAAATTGTCAGGGGGCAGTGGGCCGCAGGTTGGACATGCCTGACGTAGACCTTTCCATAATTAATTGTAAAAAAAAAAAAAAAAAAACCTTGCTGCTTTTTATTCCTCTATATGCAGTATACTGCATATTTATATTCCATGTATACATTAACAACACTAGTGAATACAGCTACAATGTTCCATTGGCTAAACACTAACAAATGAAGGCATTTTATAGTTAAAGTGTATCCAAAGTCAAAACTTTGTTTTATTAGTTTGGATATAATAGAGGTAAGGTTAGAATCCCTGTCAGTTTTTATTGCGGTCTTTGTGTCCCTGTTGGAGAGATTTAACACCTCTATTTGTCCTGGTGACTACCATATCTGGAACTAAAAAACAAACTGAGTTATTATCAAAAAAGAAATCAAGGGGAAAGTCTTCAGATGGGAACACTTATTGTGGTGGCAGCTATGGACATGTTTGCACTATACTGCACTGTGCCAAGCTGCGGCACAATAGCCTATTCATTTTGAGTGCAGTAGAACTTATGCCTGCAGCTATTTTTTCACTTTGGCACACCAGTGTACCACCCACTTTATTGCAGCATGCTGCAACCCAAGGTGTATGTGCATTTCTGTTCATCCTGAATGGCAGCTTAGGATATGTACACAATGCACCTGTGCTACAGTGCATTGTACTATACCATGTGCATCATGGTATAGTACAATGCACTGTAGCACAGGTGCATTGTGTACATATCCTAAGCTGCCATTCAGGATGAACAGAAATGCACATACACCTTGGGTTGCAGCATACTGCAATAAAGTGGGTGGTACTGCATGTGTTAATGCTGCACACTGAGGGCTATTTTACACTAATGTTAGCCCTATGAAGACAGATCGGCACTGGATTTCTTTTCAGAGGGCATTTCACAGGAGTTGACAAGGCATTATGTCCCCCTAAAATCCCACGCTACCAACCTATTCAGCTGCTGGGTTGGCAGTACCAGGGAGTTTAATTCTTGCCTTGGCCATAGCTAGGGACAGATGAGACTGGTTACGCCTAGAGCCGCTCATCTGTCCACATGTATTTGCAAGTGGAGCCACAGGTAGTAGCTCCACTTGCAAATACATGTGGACAGCTGCAGAGGCTCCTAGCCTGTCATTGATTTGTACAGTTTTCCTGTCCACAGCTAATCTTAAAAACATGATGGTCCTGGCTGCAGTACGGTAATACTCTAAAGCTGAATAGTGTTCAGCCATGAACGAGCCCTAAAAAAAAATAAAAAAATAAAAATAGTACTTTAACTACCTCAATACTGGGCACTTAAACCCCCTTCCTTCCCAGACCAATTTTCAGCGATGTTGCATTTTGAATGACAATTGCGCGGTCATGCAACACTGTACCTAAACCAAATTTGTGTCATTTTTTCCCCACAAATAGAGCTTTCTTTTGGTGGTATTTGATCACCGCCAGGTTTTTTCTTTTTTGGTGCACAAATAAAAAAAGACCGAAAAGTTTGAAAAAAAAAAAAAAGTTTTTTTGTTTAGATTAAAAAGTTTTGTAAATAGATACGTTTTTTCCTGCACTGATGAGCACTGATTACGCCGCACTGACAGGCACTGATGAGGAGACACTGATGGGGTGGCACTGATATACAGCACTGATGGGCACTGATAGGTAGCCTTGATATGCAGCACTGATGGGCACTGGTATGTGGCACTGATAGATAGCACTGATATGCAGCATTGGTGGGCACTGATAGGCACTGATGGGCAATAATGGGCACTGGTGGTCGGCACTGATAGATGGCAATAACGGGCACTGGTGGGCAGCACTGATAGATGGCATTGGTGGGCAGCACTGATAGGGGGCACCACTGGCAGGCTCACTGCGCCCTGTTTGCCATCCCTGGTGGCCATGGTGGGCATCCCTGGTGGTCATGGGTGGGCATCCCTGGTGGATCTAGTGGCACCCCCTCCCCCCAGGGCTGCACTGGTAATCAATCATCTGATTACCAGCACAGACCCCCCCTGTGATCAGTGAGTAATTAGAAATACTCACTGATCCCCCCGGCTGCAGCACCGATCCTCTCCTCTTCTCCTCACTGACAGGATCTGTCAGGAGGAGAAGAGATCGAAGCCGTTACAACGGCTGCATTGACATTACATGACGGCTGTGATTGGACACAGCCGTCATGTGATCAGGAGGGCCAATCACAGGGCCCTCCTGCTGCATCTTGTTGCTCTGTGTCCTAGGGACACAGGCACATCGAGATTGCGCCGCTGCACGCGCCCACGGCGGCGCAATCTCTCTCCTTCTGAAGGACGTTCCGGAACGTCCGATCAGAAGGACGAGACTCCCACCCGGCCGTATATGTACAATGGCCAGGGTGGGAGGTGGTTAAAGTAGGGATAGACCGATTATCGGCAAAGCTGATATGCACTTTTCCCGATATATCGGTATCGGCTCCAGAACTAGCCGATATTGCCGATATTTTTGTGACATTCTGCCTTCTTAGGCCACCTCCCTGGCCTTGGACAGCCTCGTCTGGAGTCGGGACTAGTCTCGCGGGAGCGTATCACAGCCATACACCCACCCACAGCAGCCCGGTGCCAGCCAGCCACCCACATCCATAGGCCCTGTACCAGCCAGCCACCCACAGGCCCTGTACCAGCCAGCCAGCCACAGGCCCTGTACCAGCCAGCCAGCCACAGGCCCTGTACCAGCCAGCCAGCCACAGGCCCTGTACCAGCCAGCCAGCCAGCCACAGGCCCTGTACCAGCCAGCCACCCACAGGCCCTGTACCAGCCAGCCAGCCACCCACAGGCCCTGTACCAGCCAGCCACCCACAGGCCCTGTACCAGCCAGCCACCCACAGGCCCTGTACCAGCCAGCCAGCCACCCACAGGCCCTGTACCAGCCAGCCACCCACCCACAGGCCCTGTACCAGCCAGCCAGCCACCCACAGGCCATGTACCTGCCACCCACCCACAGGCCCTGTGCCTGCCAGCCACCCACCCACAGGCCCTGTACCTGCAAGCCAGCCACCCACAGGCCCTGTGCCAGCCAGCCAGTCACCCACAGACAGGGTGCCAGCCAGCCAGTCACCCACAGACGCGGGAGCGTATCACAGCCATACACCCACCCACAGCAGCCCGGTGCCAGCCAGCCACCCACATCCATAGGCCCTGTACCAGCCAGCCACCCACAGGCCCTGTACCAGCCAGCCAGCCACCCACAGGCCCTGTACCAGCCAGCCAGCCAGCCACAGGCCCTGTACCAGCCAGCCAGCCACAGGCCCTGTACCAGCCAGCCAGCCACAGGCCCTGTACCAGCCAGCCACCCACAGGCCCTGTACCAGCCAGCCACCCACAGGCCCTGTACCAGCCAGCCACCCACAGGCCCTGTACCAGCCAGCCACCCACAGGCCCTGTACCAGCCAGCCAGCCACCCACAGGCCCTGTACCAGCCAGCCACCCACCCACAGGCCCTGTACCAGCCAGCCACCCACCCACAGGCCCTGTACCAGCCAGCCAGCCACCCACAGGCCATGTACCTGCCACCCACCCACAGGCCCTGTGCCTGCCAGCCACCCACCCACAGGCCCTGTACCTGCAAGCCAGCCACCCACAGACAGGGTGCCAGCCAGCCAGTCACCCACAGACAGGGTGCCAGCCAGCCAGTCACCCACAGACAGGGTGCCAGCCAGCCAGTCACCCACAGACAGGGTGCCAGCCAGCCACCCACAGACAGGGTGCCAGCCAGCCACCCACAGACAGGGTGCCAGCCAGCCACAGGCACTGTACCAGCCAGCCACCCACAGCCCCTGTGCCAGCCACCCACCACAGGGTGCCGGCCAGCCAGCAACCCAACGCAGGGTGCCCGCCAGCCAGCAACCCAACGCAGAGTGCCCGCCAGCCAGCAACCCAACGCAGAGTGCCCGCCAGCCAGCAACCCACCGCAGGGCGCCCGCCAGCCAGCCACCCACCGCAGGATTCCAGCCAGCCAGTCACCCACCACAGGATGCCAGCCATCCAGTCACCCACCACAGGATGCCAGCCAGCCATTAAGCATTAAACAAAAATTAGCATGTTCAGTACCAGATTTGTGCCAAAAATTGTATGTAGACTGATGTGATATGTTTGCACCTCCCTGACCACACTGGACCGTGCTGTCCTTATTACCTGAATGTTGGAATGTAGGTACTCAGACCTGAGCTGCTCATGACCTTCTTAAAGCTGCAGCCTTGTTGGGGGGTTGGTGGGGTTTATTTTTACTTTTAAGTTGTTTTTTGGTTGTTATGTTATGGCTTTATATGTTGTTGAGCCTGGGTATGCCCACACGGCTCTGTTTTGTATGCAGTTTTTTCACAAAACTTCAATAAATAGAATTAAAAAAAAAAAATTTGTTTTTATTTTTCAAAAAACTTTAAATGTACAAAATATCGGCCCTGAAAAAACCATATCGGTCTATCCCTACTTTAAAGTAACATTCCTCCATTTAGAGTCCTGGTGCCCAGCCTGCAGCCAAGTTTTTCCACTCAGGAACAGTGATGGACAAGATTTATTAAATGGCTTTCTACTAGCTCTATGATTTGCTATCATTTATTACTTTTTCTGTATTTCTTTCTTTGATCCTTTATAATGGATGTTACTGAGAGTATATCAAATGTGGTAGCAGTCATCTATATCTATATTTAAGGAACTGTCTCTTGTAGTGATGCACCGAAATTTCGGCAACTGAAATTTTCGGCCGAAAATGGGCTTATTCCATTTCGGCCGAAAATGGGTTAAACATGCCGATACTAAAGATGGCCGCCGCGGGCGCAGGTTTAAAAAAACCCGCCTCCCGGTGATGTCACTACTACTACTACGATCTGTGCATGAATGAACTAACACACCGGGCGGGGCGGGCAAGCGGCCGCTAATAGCTGTAACTAAGTGAGCGCTTCACTTCCCTATCAGGCGGGTATCTTCTCTGACAGGGAAGTGAAGCGCTCACATAGTTATAGCTATTAGCGGCCGCTCACCCGCCCGCCCGGTGTGTTAGTTCATTCATGCACAGATCGTAGTAGTGGTGACATCACAGGGAGGCGGGCCGCTGGCCAGAGGCGCGTCTTTTGAAAGGAAGGACACCGGAGGACTGGAGCAGAGTGACAGTAAGGAGATTGCATCCATGGGATGGGGAGGGACGCTGAGGCGAGGCGGGGCGGGGCGGGGCGGGGGGGGGGGTGTACTGCCGAGAGGGACGCTGAGGCGGGGGGGGGGGGAAGCTGAGGCGAGCTTACCATTGGTATTAGTATTATGCAGCATGCGTGGGTTAATGTATTGTCACTGCTGGTCACTGATGCATTAGTGACCGACCAGTGGCAGTTAATTAACCCCTTTGTGCAACCAGCATCAGTGCAACTAGTGTTAATTAACACTGATACTGGTTGCACTAATGCAGCACAAAGGGGTTAATTAACTGCCACTGGTCGGTCACTAATGCATCAGTGACCAGCAGTGGCAATACATTAACCCCCTCATGCTGCATAATACAAATAACATTGGTAATTAAACTAACCTCTTGCCAACCCGTCACAGTACATATACTGTTACAGGGTGGCAGTAACAGGTGTACCTCGCTGCCTGTTTTTGGTGTATGCCCCTTTTCTATCTATTTTAAAATTATTTGGGGGAAAAAGTCATTTTCGGTTTTCGGACAAGGGCATCCTGCATTTTCGGTTTCGGCCCAGAATTTTCATTTCGGTGCATCCCTAGTCTCTTGTGTGGTGTCCCCAATCTCTGGCTGGCAATCAAAGTGAAGAAATGTCATAAGCACATCAAGGATTCCTCAAAAGGGTCCAAATCTTTAATTTCACATGGTAAACATACAGCAATGTTTCGGGGACATGCAGGGCCTCTTCATCACTTGCCTGAGAAAGGGGGCCCTGCGTGACTCTGCAATGTTGCCAAATGTTTACCATGTGACCATGAAATTAAAGCTTTGGACCCTTTTGAGGAATCCTTAGTGTGTTGATGACATTTCCTCACTTTGATGGTCTATAGCAGGGATCCTTAAACTACGGCCCTCTAGCTGTTGGGGAACTACACATCCAATGAGGCATTGTAAAACTCTGTACACTGCCCTACAGACCCCCTGTCCTCCATCCTGCTGACCCCCGTCCCGCTGACCCCTGTACACTACCCTACTTACCCCCTGTCCTCCTGACCCCTGTACACTACCCTACTTACCCCCTGTCCTCCGTCCTGCTGACCCCTGTACACTACCCTACTGACCCCCTGTACACTAGCCTACTGACCCCCTGTCCTCCGTCCTGCTGACCCCCTGTACACTAGCCTACTGACCCCCTGTCCTCCGTCCTACTGACCCCTGTACACTACCCTACTGACCCCCTGTCCTCCGTCCTGCTGACCCCTGTACACTACCCTACTGACCCCTGTACAATACCCTACTGACCCCCTGTCCTGCTGACCCCTGTACACTACCCTACTGACCCCTGTACAAATACCCTACTGACCCCTTTACAAATACCCTACTGACCCCCTGTCCTGCTGACCCCTGTACACTACCCTACTGACCCCTGTACACTACCCTACTGACCCCTGTACAAATACCCTACTGACCCCTGTACAAATACCCTACTGACCCCCTGTCCTGCTGACCCCTGTGTACACTACCCTACTGACCCCTGTACACTACCCTACTGACCCCCTGTGCTCCTGACCCCTGTACACTACCCTACTGACCCCTCCTGCCCTCTGTCCTGCTGACCCTTGTACACTAACCTACTGACCCCTCCTGTCCTGCTGACCCTTGTACACTGCCCTACTAACCCCCCTGTCCTCCTGCTGACTACTGTAGACTACCCTACTGTCTCCCAGTCCACTGATCCCTGTCCTCTGCCCCGATAACCCCTACTCTCCAACCAGCTGACCCTTGTTCTCTGCCCTGCTGACACACTGCTCTACAAACTGCTGACCCTATCCTCAGCCTTACTGACTCCTATTCACTATCCTATTGACTTTGCATCCTCTGCCTCCCTGACACATCAGATAGCCTAGATCTGGCCCTGCTGCAGACACTGATCAGTGTATTATGACAGCCATGGGGTCCTCAGTGTCAGAATATAATGGCACAACAGGGAGGATTGCCCCATCTACCCCATTTGTGTGGATGGGGAAATCGGTTTTGTTTTTTCGATCAGTCTCCCTGGCTGATCAGTAAGAGACAATGCATCTATGGGCAGCCTATAGTATGAAGGAAAACGATGAAGACCGATATGCAGTAACAAGTGTCTTTCTATAGTGACCTGTGTGATTCCAATGTCACCAAGCCATACTGCAATAATCCCACCCTCTGGACAGAAATAATTCAGAGAATGCTGATTATGTCTCTAAGAGAGATCGATAAGAGAAAGTCCAGATTCCTATATCATGATAATGACTGCACACCCCACCTGTCAGCTGACAACACAGGAGATGACACCTACAGATAAGAGTCGGCATCCAATCATATGACTTACCAAGAAGCGGGTGGACCCCGTGCCCTGATCGATGGCCCCCACTAGCGGTCCCAAGGCAATTCTATTGGAGGCAGCCATTCTCCTTGTAGTGTGACCCGAGATGACTGATCGGCCGACCTCTCCACTGCACGCTGCCGGGTTCGCCGGGCTTACACATAACCATGCCACACAGCTTGTGACATCACTGGGCGCTGACCCGGCTCTGCCAATCAGAGAACGGGGGTGTGCGAGCGCCGACGTCACCCGGCTTCCCACTGGCTCTTCATCCATGCTGGCCGCTCGCCTGTGTGTGTATGGGTGTGACGTCACGCAGCAGGCAGCCAGCCAGGCGGTGTTCTGCCAAAAACTCCAATTTGCCGAGATCTCCAACGACGTTACTTCCGGTCAGTGTACGCCAGCCAGGAATAACGAGATTTCCAGTACTGGGTGTTTCACACAACATGGGGGTCAGCATACAGAGGGCAGGGTGCCAGGAGCTGTCTGGGGGTGCAGGGACTGACATTCTTCATCGTCCTGCTGGGGTTATCAATGGCAATTTACACAGGGCTTTCCTAGGCTGCATTCACACAGGGTATTCAAATAATCCCTCTGCCAGGAGCTGGCACAAAAATCCAGCATACAATAGTTGGGGCTGAAGGAGTTGCTGCACACTGACGATAGAATACATTAACCACTTTACCACCGGAGGATTTTGCTGTCTTACGTCTGGGCCACTTTTTGCGATTCGGCACTGTGCGAATTTAACTGACAATTGCGCGGTCGTGCGACGCTATACCCAGACAAAATTTACGACCTTTTTTTTCCCACAAACCGAGCTTTCTTTTGGTGGTATTTGATCACCTGTGCGATTTTTACTTTTTGCGCTATAAACAAAAAAAGAGCGTAAATTTTGAAAAAACAACAATATATTTAACATTTTTTTATATGAAATTCCCCCCCAAAAAAATGTAAAAATCACATTTTTTTTAAATTTTTGGCCAATTTGTTTTCTGCTACCTATGTTTGGTAAAAAAAATCACAATAAGCGTATTTTGATTGGTTTGCGCAAAAGTTATTGCGTTTACTAACTAATGCCCGTACACACGTGCAGATCGTCGGCCGAATGATCGGCCGTTTTTTGTCCCCGGGCTGTCGTGTCTGTTGAAAAGTGCAAAAGACTGCACAAGAATTTTGTCCGCCGACTACAGCCGACTGCAGAAGTGATGTCATGTGATGGTTAACTTTCCCTGTGTTTTTTCTTTTCTGAGCATGCCCAGTCTTGCAAATCTGCTGTCTGTCGGCCGAATTCTGTACTGACTGGCGAACAATCGGCCGCTCTGGTGTCGGCATACAAAAATTTTAATGCTTGCACGACAGATTCTTTTCGGCCAAAAGTGCGCTGTCAGAAGCATCATACTAACAACCCGAAAATCGGCAGATCGTTCGGCGGCCGAACATTTTTGGCCGACAATCTGCACGTGTGTACGGGCCTTTAGGGAAAGATTTCTGTCATTTTTGGTGTTTTTTTTTTTTTTTTTTAAAGAGTAATGGCAGCGATCTGCGATTTTTTTTTTGAGGGGCTGGCACATTGCGGCGGACAGATCGGACCCTTGACTGACATTTTTTACACTTTTGGGGGTACCAGTGACATTACTACTGTAATCAGTGCTATATATATATGCACTGTTACTGTAAAAATGACACTGGCAGGGAAGGGGTTAATTTTATTGGAGAGGGAGGGGTTAATGTATGCCTGGTGCTTACTGACATGTGTGGGGGGAGGTGACTGAGTGACACAAGGACAGATCGGATGTTCAGCTATGCTGAACCCTGCAATCTGACCCTGCCTGTCACTTAGGAGATCCGCCCGCTTGTGTTTACACACTCGATTCCCCGACGACGCTGCTCCTCCCCTGGCCTGACTCCCACTGTGACTGAATACAGCGGGAGCGAGCCTCCGGCGGCGCGCGCGCGGCGCCGAGAAAGGGGAATGTCTGGCGACGTAGGCTTACGTCGTCAGACGTTATCAAGCCACTTTACCGAAGTAGTGCTCTAGTGAGCAGTCGGCAAGTGGTTAAGAGTAAAAAAAAAATTCTGCCTTTACAATCCTTTTAAATAAGAACATATGTGTTCCGGTGCATTTTTGATGCATTTTGCAGCATTCCAGTACAGGAAAAATGTAGCATGTTCTACTTCTTTTTTTCTGAAACAGCCCACAGTGGTGTGAACCATGCCACTGAAGACCATACAACCTACTATCCATGCATTTTTGATGCAGAAAAAAATCGCACTGGACTGTATGTGTTATGAACTGGCGCTCAGGGCCAGTTCACAGCATAGAAACGCAGTCCGGATGCGTTCCAGATGCTTTTCTGCATGCGCGTTTTTGACTTGATGCAGTCTAGTGCATCCCCCCCCCCCTCTTTTCTCTTAGCCTCAAATAAGGATATGTGTGTTCCAGTGCGTTCTGATGCGTTTTACAGCATTCCAGTACAGAAAAAGTGCAGCGTGTTCTACTTTTTTTTCTGGAACTGACCACACTGGTGTGAACTATGCCATTAAAAACCACATGACCTACTATCCATGAGTTTTTGATGCAAAAAAGAACAAAAAAAAAAAAAAAAACTCAGCGGATTGTATGTGGTGTGAAAGGGCACTCAGGGCCAGTACACACTATAGAAGCACAGTCTGGATGCGTTTCAAATGCTTTTCTGTGTGCGTGTTTTTGACTCATTTTTGGTGCAGTCAAGTGCACCCCTTTTTTTCTAAGTCTTAAAGCAGAGTTTCACCCATGTTTTTAATTTTATACAACTCGCTGGCATTCTTAAATTGAAAACAGCATAGGGGACTTTTTGTTTTCCCTTGACCTGCTTACCTTGTTGCTAGGGGGTAAGCATTTTTCTTCCTCCTTCGACACCGCAGCCAGGTACGTCACTTCCTGTGGCACACGGGTTCCTGGGAGATGTGTGCCATCATTCCCAGGAGTCAGGCTCGGGTCACACTATTGCGATGCGGGAAGGCTGCGAATTCGCAGCCTTTTCCCGCATCGCACACGCACCCCCGGCAGTTCACACTGCCATATGCGATCCGCTGGGGGTGTCAATGTAATCTTAACGACACCCCCAGTTTGATCGCATATCGCAGTGCGATCGTGCAGTTCGCACAGGATCGGATCGCACAAGTGTGAACCGCTGTGCGATCCGATCCTGATGCGGCAGCAAAAATGCCTCCTGTGCGTCTTTGCTGCGGGTGCGGTGCGAATTTAGCCATACAAACTGTATGGCTAAACTCGCACCGCACAGCTGATCGCATGTCATGTCGGAGCAGTGCGCTCCGACATGACATGCGAACCCGGCACACGCAGAAGTGTGAACCGGCTCTCAGTGGGCATCGCCACCTGTTAACATCTTGTTATTTCAAAACAGGAAATGATGCCGTGCTAAGCACCATTTTCTAAATTACTTTTTGTTGTTATAACAATGGGGTGGGACCTTACTACGATGCCGCCGTTAATATGGCAACCAGAGACTCAATTGTGCACCACGCCGTTTGTCCTTTGCGTACACGTGAGATCCGGAGGTGCATGCTGGGTAACCAGCAGCATCTATACCCAAAAGAAGGCACTGGTGGGCTTCACATACCTGCAATTAAGATGGGAGCCTGCTGCTGAAGAAATATAAGGGTTAGTTCGATATAAAAATAATCTATAATACAGCAACCATTCATATATTTAGCTAATATAACATGGATTAAATAGAACATCACTGGGTTTTAAAAATACAAAAATAAAAAATACAGCTGGAACTCTGCTTTAAATAAGGATTTGTGTGTTCCAGTGCAGCTTAGGTGCATTTTTGATGCGTTTTACAGCGTTCCAGTGCAGGAAAAATGCAGCATGCGCTACTTTTTTTTCTGGAACTGGAACGCACTGGAACTGCACTGGAACCAGTGGAGTGAGAAGCATCTGGAACGCATCTTGACTGCGTTTCTATGGTGTGAAGTGGCCCTGAAAGCGTGCAAAATTGTGCAATTTTTTGCACATTTATAAAATGCATGTTGCGCTTCTGGTGTGATGTTCATTGTTAATAGCATTCCAAGCATTGCATGCAGACGCATTTTTTTTGCATGCAAAATGTGACAAAATGCACAGTTAAATATGCAAAGCACTCAAAAAGGTGCAAGAGCTACTGTGCTGTGTTTGTCAAGCATAAGGTAACCCATTGAAATGAATAGGCTGCCCTATGTCAGTAACACAAGTGCACAACCCCTATTGTCACATGTCGTAGTGTATAGGATCTTAGACAAGGAGGGCAGTACTATAGGAGAGGAATGAAAAAGAATAGAAAAACTTCTGCTCTACCATGAATAATTCTATAGTAGGTGGGTGTTTAACCATTTCAGCCCCAGAAGGTTTTACTCCCTTAACCACTTGCCGACCGCCGCACGACTATCTACGTCGGCGGTCAGCCCCTCACAGGCAAACTAACGTAGGGCTACGTTGCTTGCTTGTGAGGGTCTAGGGAGCGAGCGCGCGCCCCCCGGGGCGCGCTCCCGCTCCCGCGTGGTCACGGACCCCCCCGCGCGTGTGACCAGCGGACCCGATGTCCGCCGGTCACTCGGCGATCGGCGGGGGAGAGGGAGAATGTCAGGCAGCTTGTGTAAACAAACTGCCTGTCATTCTCTTCGCTGCAAAGACACTGATAAAACGGATCTGGTATGTAGATCCGTTGATCAGTGTCTTTACAGCTAGAGCCACAGCCAATCACAGTAGAAACCACGCCCCTAGGGACACACACAGCCCCTCCCTTCCAAATAAAGTTAACCCCTTCACTACCAGTGTATTTTTACAGTAACAGTGCATATATATAGCACTGATTACTGTAGAAATGTCACTGGTAACCCCAAAAGTGTCAAAAATGTCAGTCAAGGGTCCGATCTGTCCGCCGCAATGTCGCAGTACCGCAAAAAAAATCGCAGATCGCCGCCATTACGCGTTAAAAAAAAAAACAACAAAAATGACAAAAATCTTTCCCTTTGTTAGTAAACGCGATAACTTTTGCGCAAACCAATCAAAATACGCTTTTTGCGATTTTTTTTACCAAACATAGGTAGCATAAAATAAATTGGCCGAAAATTTTTAAAAATTTTGATTTTTACATTTTTTTTTGGGGGAATTTCATATAAAAAAATGTGAAAAATATTGCTATTTTTGCAAAATTGACGCTCTTTTTTTGTTTATAGCGCGTGATCAAAAAATCGCACAGGTGATCAAATACCACCAAAAGAAAGCTCTGTTTGTGGGAAAAAAAGGACGTCAAATTCGTTTAGGTACAGCGTCGCACGACCGCGCAATTGTGCGTTAAATTCACGCAGTGCCGAATCGCAAAATACCCCCTGGTCGGAATGGGGGTAAAATCTTCCGGGGCTTAAGTGGTTAATAGCAAGCCCATTTTTTGCGATACGGCACTGCTTTCCTTTACTGGCTGAGCAATGCTGTACCCAAATAAAATTAATGTCCTTTTTTCCCACAAATAGAGCTTTCTTATGGTGGTATTTGATCACCTCTGCAATTTTTATTTTTTGCGCTAACAACAAAAAGAGACCAACAATTGTGAAAAAAAAACAAAACTATTTTTTACTTTCTGCTCTAAAACATCCAATAAAAAATTGTAAAAATCAAATTTCTTCATCAATTTAGGCCAATTTGTATTCTGCTACATTATTTTGGTAAAAAAAATCCCAAAAAGTGCATATTGATTAGTTTGCGCAAAAGTTATCACGTCTACAAACTATGGGATGCTTTTATGGTATTTATATATGTCTGCAATTTTTAGCAGGACTGTGACATTGCGGCGGACAAATCGAACACCTGACACTTTTGACACATTTTTAGGGACCAGTGACATTATTACAGTGATTGTGCTGAGAATATTACATAGTTACATAGTTAGTGAGGTTGAAAAAAGACATCAGTCCATCCAGTTCAACCTATGATGTGTGTGTGTGTTTGCTTTTAACCGTACATTGTATACCCCTGTATGTTGTGGTCTCCAAGGTGCCCATCTAATCGTTTTTTGAAACTATTAATGCTCCCAGCTGATACGACTGCTTGTGGAAGAGAATTCCACATCCTTACCGCTCTTACAGTGAAGAACCCCTTACGCATTTTAAGGTTAAACCGCCTTTCCTCTAGTTTTAGTGAATGGCCACGTGTCTTATTGTATTTCCTTACTCTGAATAGTTTGTTCCTTATGCTAGGGTCGCCAGTACAGTATTTGTACATTGATATCATATCCCCCCTCAATCGTCTCTTCTCCAGAGAGAATAAGTTGAGTGCTTGTAGTCTTTCCTCATAGCTGATGTCCTCCATTCCCCTAATTATTTTTGTTGCCCTTCTCTGGACTCTTTCCAATTCCAGCACATCCTTCCTGAGGACCGGTGCCCAGAACTGGACAGCATACTCCAAATGTGGCCGGACCAGAGTCTTGTAGAGCGGGAGAATAATCTCTTTATTTCTGGAGTGAATCCCCTTTTTTATACAACCCAGTATTCTGTTGGCTTTGCTTGCGGCGGCTTGGCAATATGCACTATCACTGTACTAATGACACTGGCAGGGAAGGTGTTAACATCAGGGGCGATCAAATGTGTCCCTAGGGGATGCTTGCTAACTGTGTGGGGGGTGTTCTGACAGAGATCTGTGTTCCTGCTTAGCAGGAACACAAGATCTCGGTCTTCTCTCCTGTCAGGATGGCGATCCGCCTTGTTTACATAGGCAGACTGCCGTTCTGCCTCTCTCGGGAACGCGGGTGGCCGACGGACATCGGGTTCGCCAGGCCTGCTGATTTGCTCCCCCTCTGTCCAGTCAGCGCGCGATCACGCCACCTAGTGGCTATTGCATGAAATTACATACAGATATGAGATTTCACGCAATAGAGCCAATGTACGTTAGGCAGTCAGCAAGTAGTTAAATCTAAAAAGTAACTTGAGGTTGCTGCTCTACACTAGCTGTGTTTCCCACATGTGATAATCAAAAATAATACTAAGCGCTTTACTTTTTTAGTTTTGTTTTTGACTATGGGGAGGAGTTCATCGGCCAGCTGGTCAATCAGGACTCTCAGTGGGACAGGAGATCCCAGTAAAGCCGCTAGGATTTCTTTTACAGGAGAGCCAATCATCAACTCTAAAAATGGTAGAGGCTGCGGGCATCATCCTGTTAAAACCACTTGAAATCCAGGGGATCACTTGAAATTCGGTGACGTACGGGTACGTCACTGGTTGGCAAGTAGATATGGTTGGAGAACTGAAGTTGGTGAAGGGGATTTTAAATTAAAGTAAGATAAAATAAAAAATAACAAACATGTTATACTTACCTGCTCTGTTGCAGTTGGTTTCTAGAGAAGCCCGATCCTCCTCTTCTCGGTTCCCAACCTGGTGCTCCTCCCTCTTGCCAAGTGCCCTTAGAGCAAGCAGCTTGCACATTCACTCACAGAGCTGTAGCTCGACTCCGCCTCCTCATTGGCTCACTGGCTGTGATTGACGGCAGCAGGAGCCAACGGCTCCCGCAGCTGTCTTAGCCAATGAGAAGGGAGTGTCCCTGGAGAGCCAAGACTTTCATGCACATTCCTGGAGGAAGACCAGGCTCAGGTAAGTATTAGGGGGGGCTGAGGGGATGCTGCACACTGAAGGTTTTTTACCTTCATGCATAGAATGGTAAAAAAACTTCAGCCTTTACGAACACTTTAAAGTGGTTGTAAAGCTTTAGGGTTTTTCACTTTAATGCATTTTATGCAGACCCCCCTCCAGCGATGTGCACAATCACAGCAGCTCCAGCAGCTGTCGCTCTGCTTATTGGACAGAATAATCCATTGGCTTCCGCTGCTGTCAATCAAAAGCTGTGACACGGGAGCGGGGGGCAGGGGTGAGCTGTCTGTGCCAATAAAAAGCTGCTTTCCGTTGGGGCACCTGATGAAGAGGCGGGGATTGGAGCACCGACAGGGGACCCCAGAAGAGGATCAGGGCTGCTCTGTGCAAAATCACGTTTACAATCACCTTAAAGCTGAGTTCCACCCTGGAATTTTTTTTTTTTTTAAATACCCCCGGGACAGTCAGGGCTAGTGCATTCCACAATGGCTAGCCTCTGATCTGTCCCGGGTTGCACTTACCTGTTAGGACAAATACTTACCTTGAAAAAGTCTTGTCCAGCGCTGCCATCTCAGATGTGGGCAGCTTGAAGCCAGCGCGATCCTCTTCGGAGTCCTCTTCCGCCTTCTTCGGTCCCACGATGCCCTGCACCGGCCCCGCCGTCACTTCCGGGCGCGCACGTCATCCCTCCACAGCTTCTGGGCATGCCCAGAAGCTGTTTAGAAGGGGATGACGCGCGCGCCCCGGAACTGACGTCGGGGCCGGTGCAGGCGCAATGATTCCTGGGAGCTATGACGTTCAGCTCCCAGGTATCATTGCAGAGCCAGGAAGTGACGACGGGCCGCGGAAGGAGGAAGAAGGAAGTAAGGTAAGTATATTTTCTTCGCTACGAGGTAAGTAAAAAAAAAAAAACAAAATGCGATTAGCCATTTGTTTTTCAGGTGACCCGGAGCGAGAAGATGGAGGTAAGTATAAAATTAGGGCGGAACTCCACTTTAAGCTTCACAGTGGACTCATGTTTGGACTTTATGGTTTTGTTTCACCTTTACAGTTGATTTGGGTATTTGAATGTAACAGTGCAACACATTATTTTTATGTATTTGTGTAGATATCACAATATTCAGATGTCTGTTGGTGTAATATAGATTAGTATTTTATTTTTTATTCAGCACTAAGCACGGCTTGCTCTTTTATTACTATATCTAAGCCAAATCTGGCTGCTCCTGTCACAGCACCTATGTAAAATGAATGAGATGACAAACTAACATGACCCAGATTCAGGGCTTTCAAGAATCTTTTAAATAAAGGGATAAACTGAAAGGTAAGGGAGGCCCATCTTGATGAATAAAAAAAATACCTTGTCAGTGTTAGGACTTGACTTAAATTATAGAAACATGGGCAAATAGGAGAACCAGGAAAAGGGTTCAAATAAAGCTGAATTCCTTTTTCCACTTCACCGCTTTTTGACTTTTGATAAAAAAAATCTAACTCTGTCTGTTATCCTCAAATAAAACATCACATGCAAAAACACCTGATTTACATTTTAAAAGAAACCATCTCCAAAACCCTAAACGCTGCAAAAAAGACTTGTGGGGGGGGGGAGGTAAAAACTGCCCTGAACAATATAGCTTCAAAAACAGAAAAACATACAACAATAGTAACATGGGCCGGTGGGGACATCACAGCTCTTTGGATATTGTAAGTAAAGCACCCCCAACCTATCGGATGATTGGCTAAGCTCTATTTGAGCGCTCCCAAGCGGGGCATATCGTTCCCTTTGGAGGTGTTTTATTTAATGTGAGAAGGTATTTTAATCTCTACCTGAAGACCAGTAAGCCTAAGTTGAGAATTTTCAAGCAAGAAGCATTGTTGGAGGGGTGGCTTTTTGTTGTAGTTTGACAAGGCTATACATCAGCCTTGGCGAATTTGCCCTATAGATACCAACTTTTGTACCGTATGTTTGGGGTCCCTCTGCACCTATATATCTATAATTTAAGCTCTATGGTTATCCATTTACACTCTATGATATCTGGTATGAAAGGAAAAGGGGAACAGTAATAAGCCCCCTTTTCCTCATGGGAGAGTGGCTGGGGAAATAGGTAGAATAGTTCATAAGGTAATTTTCCCTCCTTTTCTCCTCAGGTAAAGAGGGAGGGACTCCTAAGGTATCCTGAGGGAATAGAAATAGTGGGCGTGGTGTATGGTGGTCAGAGCACCTATAGGAATAGGAATAGGTATAGGGTAGAAGATTCTAGAGCCCTCTGAGCCCCTATATAAGGTAGAGCTCTCCTCAGAGGGGCTCATTCGCCTCAGAAGATTTAGCAGTGTGAATTCAGGAGCTGCCAATTTTTGGAGTATAGGAGACTTCTGAGGCGAGAGGATGAGCCTATTGAGACAAATTATAGAAAGAGCAGGGGAGGACGGTGGTGAAGAGTGGTTACGAATGTGCTTAAGCTTACCAAGGAATGCGAGACAAGCAGCCGGTGGGATTTCTGCTGCGGACGTGCGGGCTGAGGTGATTCCAGCTTTGAATGCCCCGCCGACGGAAGAAGATACGGCTGAGATGGAAGAAGGTCCGGGTCAAGTGAGAAGAAGCACCGTCATTTCGGAGGGACGGACGAAGAGGAAGAGAACGCCTGCCAGGCGGCACTCACAGTCACCAGCGAGACCTCCCGCGAGAAGGCCCGGGACCGGGACACAGCGCAGGCGCGGTGACCGGGAGTCAGCGTCATCAAGCGGCGCCGGGAGCGGAAGAAATGAGGAAGGCTCCGGTCGTGGAAGACAAGCTCCGGTGCCGGAAGAGTCTCCGCGGCAAGAGATACAGGGCGGGAGCGGAAGGAGAGCTGAAGAGCCGGCGGTGGAAGGTCAAGCAATCCCGGTGGTCGGGGAGGAGCTGGAGGAGAGACTACAAACACAGCAGGATAATGAGAATGGTGAGTGGACAACGCTGCCAATTCTCTCCAATATATCTGAAATGTTATTTAAATTGTCTAGAGATGTTAGGGAGCTGCAGCAAAACAGTAGATTGGTTCAGAGTAGCCAGGTTGCAGAGCCAGCTTTGTCAGCAGCAGAAGTATGGGCGCCACCTTGTGGGGGCTTAGCTAAAGACAGGAGTATGCAGGAGAGTATGGTGGATTTAGTTGAATTAGATGGTAGACAGGTGGCAAGGTCACAAAATATTCCTGAAACATGTCTTAAGGAAGCTATACCTTGTGAGGTGTCACCGCTGGGCTTCCATCTATCACCGGGGATAAAAGAAAAGATTTGGAGAGGTGAGTTTATGGATATACTATCTCTTCTGCCATCAGCTAGAGAATTTATTAATAAGAGTGACAAAAAAGATGATAAGTCAGAAGAGGATAGGGAAAGGCCTTTTGCTAAGAATTTTAACAATTGGCTGCAATCCTTTTTTATTTTTGCTGCAGTTCTTTGTGAGAAGTCACCTGAGAAGAGTGTTGGACTTTTCCAACACTTGGATATTATTTTAGAAGCGTACAAGAGCTTCAGTGGTTTTGGATGGTATAGTTACGATGAGGCTTTTAGACAGAAACTGTCAGTGCACAGGAATTTAAGATGGGGGATTAAGGACGTAGGATTGTGGCTTAACCTTTTTCTACCCCAGAAATCAGGTTATGTCAAGCAGCCTGGTCCCTCCTCGCAGCAGTCCACCACTACATATAGAAAAGGGATCTGCTTTAACTATAATGATGGACAGTGTAAATGGCCCCATACATGCCGATATAGGCATGAATGTGCATTTTGCGGGGGAAGTCACCCGGTGTCAAAATGTTTTAAGAAACTGTCCGCTAACAACCAACAGAACCTTCAAAAAGGCAACCTCCCCAGTGAAATTACAAAAAATGTTGCCCTACCTGTTAGTTTTCCCAGACAAGGTGAGGGCTCAACTACTGTTTGAGGGCTTTGAGGAGGGCTTCTTGTTGCCCTCCTTTTCAGGTTTAGGTTGTAGGCAGTTTAATAATTTAAAATCAGTTGATCAGTTCCCTAGTGTGGTCCAAGAAAAATTAGATAGAGAAATTTTGGAAGGAAGGATGGAAGGTCCTTTTGTTTCACCTCCTTTTAAAAATTTTAGAGTTTCCCCATTAGGTATTGTCCCAAAGAAGGAGAAAGGTTCTTTCAGATTAATTCACCACCTTTTATTTCCCAAAGGGGAATCCTTAAATGACCAGATAGACCCAAACTTAATATCAGTATCATATGCTTCATTTGAGGATGCCCTTGAAAAGCTTAGGGCTTTAGGTGCAGGGACTTTAATGGCTAAAGAGGACATAAAATCCGCTTTCCGTCTACTCCCCATTAACCCGGTTTGTTTTAACTCTTTGGGAATTTTCTTTAAGGACAAATTCTACTTCGACAAATGTCTCCCGATGGGGTGTTCAGTTTCATGTAAATATTTTGAAGATTTTGCTTGTTTTTTGGAATGGGTAGTGATGAAAGACGCAGGTTCTAACTTTATGATTCACTACTTAGATGACTTCTTGTTCATGGGTAAAGCAGAATCGTTAGAATGTCTTCAATTATTAAATACGTTTTTCAATATTTGTAGTAAGTTTGGAGTCCCATTGGCGGTGGAAAAGATGGTGTATCCCACCACATGTCTGGAGTTCCTAGGAATTACAATAGACACAGCGGCGCTGGAGTTCAGATTGCCGGAAGAAAAAATTCAAAGGATTAAAGGTATGTTAATTAATCTGGTTAGGAGAAAGAAAGTGTGTTTGAAAGAGATTCAATCTCTTTTGGGCCTACTGGCTTTCGCCTCAAGAATCATGCCGGTAGGAAAGGCATTCTCCAGGAGAATGTACTTGGCAATCTCTGGGCTAAAATCCCCTTTTTCTCATATTAGGGTGACCAGCGATATTAGGGAAGACATGTTAGTTTGGCTTCAGTTTTTAGAACATTTCAATGGGAGGAGTTTATGGCAGAAGGAATTCATTATTGATGAAGAATTTTTATTATTTACTGACTCTGCTGGTTCGGTAGGCTTTGCAGCGATCTGGCGAAACCATTGGTGCGCAGATCGCTGGAGCCAAAGCTGGAGAGGAAAAGGTCTATTGAAAAATATAGTTCTTCTGGAGCTTTTTCCCATAATAGTCGCTCTGGAAGTATGGGGAAAAGAATTTAGTAATAGAAGGATATTGCTTAGTACGGATAACAAAGGAGTAATGTACGCTATCAATTGTTTAACATCCAAGTCTCCACCAGTCATTGCTCTTTTGAGATATATGATTTATTTATGTCTGAAATATAATATATGGCTTAAGGCTCGACATGTGCCTGGTAAGAGCAATGACATGGCAGATGCGCTATCTCGCCAACAGATGAGCAGATTTTTCCAACTATTACCAGAGGCGGATCCAGTGGGTACCAAATTCCCAAGGAAGTTATGGGAGTTGATATAAGTCTGGTTACAGAGAATATCAAACACTCCATAGCCCCTTCGACCATGGCAGGTTACCAGTCAGCTTGGCTGATGTGGATTTCTTTTCTGAAGGATCTAAAAGAAGATGAACATAATTTTTCTGAAGGACTTGTAATGTTGTTCTTAAATAGTTTATTCAAGAAAAATTACTCCTGGGCACACGTGAATAAAATCTTGGCCGGAGTTTCGTTTTTTCAAAAAATGAGAAATTTACCATCTTGTGTGTCGTTTTTTACAGTTAAGCAGGCGCTTAAAGGATATAGGAGGAGGAGTTATAGCAGTGATAAGCGCAGTCCAATTACACCAAAAATTCTTTTGGACCTATGTATGGCCACAGGTGAGGTTTGTTTTTCTGTTTTCGAAGCTGCCCTGTTCAAAGCAGCCTTTTCTCTAGCATTTTTTGGAGCTTTGCGGATTTCAGAGTTATTAAATATTTTAAAAAAGGAGGTAAGTCTGGAGGGTAACTTAGTGAGGATTAAGATAAGAAGGTCAAAAACAGACCAGGTAGGTAAAGGATGTGTTATTTGTTTACATGCTCTCAGTGGTTCTCTCATATGCCCAGTTAAGTCATTGCAACAGTATCTTGAGTTAAGACCAAGTTTTGGTGAAAAGGCTCTTTTTATTCATGCATCAGGTGCAAACTTATCTAAATATCAATTTAATAGCGTTTTCAAGAAATGTGTGGTCAAGTTAAATTTACCAGGAATGCATTTGACATCACACTCTTTTCGGATAGGGGCAGCCACTGAGGCATCTAGATTAGGATTGGAAGATTCAATAATAAAAAAAGGTTGGAAGGTGGAAGTCAGATTGCTATCAATCATACATCCGACCTAATTCATTTGTTTGATTCTTTTCAGATGGAAAAAGGATCATTTGGATTGTCGGGCATTCGTATATCTTTTGGGCGTTCAAGAGGGCAAGACAGAGGGTTTACTCTGAAAATTTGGGACTGGATCCAGAGAAATTCAAAGTATACTGGTATGGTAGGAGGGGCATGGTTTGGGCTGATCTACTATTTGAGTTAAACAGGTTACAATCATTGTTTCCTCCTCCGGATGCACTTATCGTGCATTTAGGAAGAAACGATATTGGTCAGGAAAAAACTTTGGAATTGATCTTCGGAATCAGGGATGATCTTTTTAGTTTTGGGTTGTCGTCGCCAAATACTGTTATTATCTTTTCTGAAATCGTTCAAAGGCTGAGGTGGTTATTTTCACCTTATTTGAAGAGTTTGGAAAAGATAAGAAGAAGGATTAACAGGTCATTGGCTAAACTTTTGCCTAGGATAGGTGTTATGTCTTTCAGACATAGGGAATTGGAAGGGGGTACGGAAGGATTGTACAGGGATGATGGGGTACATCTTTCCGAGATAGGATTGGATGTTTTTAACGCAGACCTGTCGGATTGTGTTGATATGGCCGTGGTGCGGGGTCGTTGGTGACAGAAGGGGTTAGTTTTCCCCCTTCTGTCTTTTGGAAGTTGATGCTTGAAATGTGATGTTATTTATCCGGCCTGAGCTGTGGTGGCTAGGCTGTTGAGTGTGTTTAAATTTTTAATTATATATTTATTTATTGAAGTTATTTTAAAATAAATAATAAACGTCCGCGGCCTATATATTTTCCAAATAATACAGGTGTCTGCTTCTTATTTTATTTACTTAAGTAAAAATGCTAAGTTGTTATTGAATCCTGCCTACTGTCCCATGAAAGGAAAAGGGGAACAGTAATAAGCCCCCTTTTCCTCATGGGAGAGTGGCTGGGGAAATAGGTAGAATAGTTCATAAGGTAATTTTCCCTCCTTTTCTCCTCAGGTAAAGAGGGAGGGACTCCTAAGGTATCCTGAGGGAATAGAAATAGTGGGCGTGGTGTTGCAGGGGTCAGAGCACCTATAGGAATAGGTATAGGGTAGAAGTTTCTAGAGCCCTCTGAGCCCCTATATAAGGGAGAGCTCTCCTCAGAGGGGCTCATTCGCCTCAGAAGATTTAGCAGTGTGAATTCCCCATCCCCCCCCCCCTTTTTTGTCGCGGCTGTTTAAAAAAAAAAAAATATATATATATATAGATATATAATAGGTAAGTGGTGTCGTTTTTGCTATAGCAAAAGGGCATTTTTATATGTTTATGAGTGGAAGTTGATGCTTGAAATGTGATGTTATTTATCCGGCCTGAGCTGTGGTGGCTAGGCTGTTGAGTGTGTTTAAATTTTTAATTATATATTTATTTATTGAAGTTATTTTAAAATAAATAATAAACGGCCGCGGCCTATATATTTTCCAAATAATACAGGTGTCTGCTTCTTATTTTATTTACTTAAGTAAAAATGCTAAGTTGTTATTGAATCCTACCTACTGTCCCATACCTCTTCCTCTCCTTGTTAGACTGGTCATACACTTTGGCTATCTTGGGAGCTGGGCCCCGACTGGCCCAGGTTTTGGGAGAATTTGATATAATTTTGTCATCTGGTGTCCTTTGGTCCCTCTCTGAAGGCCCCTATGTCCACCCCCAGGATCTGTTTTCACCCATAGGGTCCTTTCACACGAGCGATCCGATCAGATCTGCCTGTCAGTTTTTTAGGCGGATCTGTTCGGATCCCCCATGCATCCCTATGGGGCAGCGGATGTCAGCGGAGACATGTCCGCTGACACCCGCTGACACCCGCATCCGATCCTGTCCGTGAAATCCGGACTGATGGAAACCCTATTTTACATCCGTCCAGTGCATGGGATCGGATGACAGCAGACAGGCGGTCCACTGTCATCCGATTCCCCCACAGAGATGCATGGGTCTCTGACACCTCCCTCTCCGCACACAGAGCGGAAAGGGAGCTGTCACCTGCCTGCTCAGCGGGGATCTGTGTATTGATCCCCCCGCTGAGCAGCACGGATCCGCCTACGGAGGCGGACCGTGTGAAAGAAGCCTTAATCTGTTTTTCCAAGGTTAATCAGCACCCACTCAATCTGTCCTGAGGAAGCAAATACATTTTGTGAAATGCTTTGACAAGCACGCATGGAGGAGTTGTTTGGCCTGACCATTGAAATCTACCCAAATTTTCTTCTCTATTAATGGATTTCTGTACTTTTCATATAATTGGTTCTATGCCTCCATGTCTGTGATTGGGTACCTGTTGACCTACTGTTGCGTAGATGATGTTGTAATATTTTTTTATTCTGTGTGTTGTTTTAAGAATATTTGTAATAATTCTGTGTGTTGTTTTAAGAATATTTGTAATAAAGATTGTAATTTTTTTTTACACTTACTGCCTCATGTTGTGTCCGCAGAGTCCATTGCTTTTGAGAAAGTTAGATTTTATTTCTCAACCCTTTTTTCTAAAATTTGGACATTGGCAAGGTGAGGAAAATCCTGAAAGCTGTGAAAAAGACTTGGGGGGAACTGCCCTAAACAATATAGATTCAAAAATAGAAAAACATACAACGATAGTAACTGAGCAAAGCTTAGAAAGAAAAAGCGTAATGGGATTGCTGTCATCTGTTATAAAAGTATCTTTATTGTATCAAAGTTTGTCTCATTGAAAAGAAACTGTTGCAAGAAGGTGTATTTTGTAATTTCAAGAAAAAAAGAGATGCCTGCTAGAGTTTTGTTAATGTGAGCCCAGGAATTGTCCCTTGCACATCAAAAAAAGCATGAAAGTGAAAAGGTAGTGCTCATAAAAAGCTGAATGTTCTACATTTAATGAATAGAAAATAACAGCCATAGAAACCAAACTGCCAGCCAGCATTGAAGAAATGATAGATATTTAAATATTTTTGAAATGGTACCTAGATCAAATCCCAAAAATGCTGAAGACAACACATTCTTTCTCGTCTGCATTGGGACAAATCAATCTGAATCTGTTCATCTGCAAATGAAAAAGAGAGTCTGCAATCTCATTGCTCATACCAGGAATATATAACTCAAAGGAAAGTGTACTGTCTCTTTAAGTATCTGTCACATCAAAAAGTGAACAATTCACATATATGAATATGCATATATTCATATAAAATAATATGCAAAAATTAACAATAATTCATATAGTTTTCGTATTTACAAATACATACAACATATTGTTTACATACGTACAAATACCACACTATCCGTTTATTCCCCCATCACGGCTTGTGATTGGAGGTGATTTACAGGGGAAGCACATCCCACTAAGTGGATCGTGGCTGGAGGAGACACATCTCATGGTGGAAGTCTAACCGCAGCGGCTGTCTACAACCAGGGAGAGGGAATCCGAACCTGGAAAGGATCTTCTAATAAGCACGGTTGGTTCTAATGTCATAAGACATATAGGACCCACAGTATCTGGTGAGTGGGCATTTCATTTATTTTTCACGGTGAAGGAAGCACCAAGAAGTCAAAGGAAGAAGCACCAGCACTTTAGTCACCTAAGTTGTGTTTGGACTTATTTTTATTAATTTTATTAAATGATCAATTTATCACCATACGCTGGATGGACATTTATTTATGAGTGGTTTATTAATTTATACACTATTTATATTTATCAGTGTATTTGATATATATTTTTTTGGCAATGTATTTTTAGTAATAGTTAATTTATGAATCTCCACTAGGGAGCAAATAGCAAGCGCTATAGGTATCACTATTGTGATTACTTTTCTTTTTATCACTGGCACCCGCACTTTACATAGCAGCTGCTATTAATTTAATAATCACAGAATTTATTTATTTTTTTTACACATTATTTATTCATACCAGGTTTCTGAAACCACCTCTCTGGCGCGCTAATATACATAGTATATTTCTTTACAATACGTACAAATGCATGTATAATGTTTTGTGAAACGCATAGGGTTGAGTTTTCATGCCCTACTGTGATGTTTCCTTATCCATGCATAATGTTCATATGGTGAAATGCTTTGGGTGGAGTTATCTTTCCCTACTGTGATGTTCCCATATGTACAAATACATGTGTAATGTTCATATTGCAAAATCCGATGGGTGGAGTTATGTTTCCCAGGTGATGTTTCTATACGTACAAATGTATGTGTAATGTTTATATAGACGAAATGTGTCAGGCCGAGTTATCTTCCTTACTGTGATGTTTCCATATGTACAAATACATGTGTATTGTTGATATGGTGAAACACGTCGGGCGGAGTTATCTTCCTTACTGTGATATTTCCATATATACAAACAGTGGCGGCCGGCCGATAGGGGGCGCAGGGGCGCCGCCCCCCCCCCCCCCCCAAAAAAAGAAAAAAAAAAGATTAAAAAAAAAATCAATTTTTTGCCCACTAGGGGCGCCGGACTCATTGGTGGCTATGGGGGGGTGGGGTTTTCCACCCGGCAGAGGCGCCGATTGGCGGCCTTCTGGGGTGTAACCAGGGCGCAGAGCACTGCGCTACAACACCCCCCTTTTGTGATGTCCTGGATCATGATTGGTCCAGACTCCAGCCTGGACCAATCATGATTCAGGACATCATTGCTGGGGGCGGTGCGGTCACCTTCCCGCCATCAGATGGTCAGAGCGGGCTCCGGGATGGCACGCATCGGAGGAAGAAGAGAAGAGGACGTCTTGTCTTCACTCCACTCTCCAGAGAGTCCCGACTGGCCGACTCCTGAGAGCAGCAGCATGCCAGGCAGCAGTGACAGGTAAGTGCCTCAGTCAGACAGACTCAGTGTGGTGCCTCTCTGTCCTGTCTGTGTGCCTGTGTGTGTGTGCAGACAATGCAGATTGCAGAGTGAGAGGAAACACACAGGCAGCGACAGTGCAGCTCTCGGGGGAGGTCTCACTCTGTGTGTTTTGCAAGAAGCACATGTGGAGTGATGAGAGAAGAAGCTGCTTACCGTTCAGGCAGGATGTGCTTTCATAGAGGCAGGCAGGAGAGGGCAGTGCTCATCCCTGCTGCCATTCATCCTATTCCATCCCATCTGCCACCCATTCCATCTGCCACCCATGCCATCTGCCACTCATCCCATCTGCCACCCATGCCATCTGCCACCCATCCCATCTGCCACCCATGCCATCTGCACTCATCCCATCTGCCACCCATCCCATCCCTGCTTCCACTCATCCCACCCCACCCCATCCCTGCTTCCACTCATCCCACCCCATCCCATCCATGCTGCCACTCATCCCATCTGCCACCATCCCATCCCTGCTGCCACTCATCCCATCTGCCACCCATCCCATCCCTGCTTCCACTCATCCCACCCCATCCCATCCCTGCTTCCACTCATCCCACCCCATCCCATCCGTGCTGCCACCCATCCCATCCCTGCTGCCACTCATCCTATCTGCCACCCATCCCATCCCTGCTTCCACTCATCCCACCCCATCCCATTACTGCTGCCACTCATCCCATCCCACCCCTGCTGCCACTCATCCCACCCCATCCCACCCCTGCTGCCACTCATCCCATCCCATCTTATCCCTGGTGCCATTCATCCCATTCTATCCCTGCTGCCACCCATCCCATCTGCCACCCATCCCATCCCTGCTGCCACTCCTCCCATCCCATCCCTGCTGCCACTCATCCCATTCCTGCTGCCACTCATCCCATCTTATCCCTGCTGCCATTCATCCCATTCCATGCCTGCTGCCACCCATCCCATCTGCCACCCATCCCATCCCCTCTGCCACTCATCCCATTCCTGCTGCCACTCATCCCATCCCATCCCTGCTGTCACTCATCCCATCCCATCCCTGCTGCCACTCATTTCATCCCATCCCTGCTGCCACTCATCCCATCCCTGCTGCCACTCATCCCATCCCATCCCTGCTGCCACTCATCCCACCCCATCCCATCCCTGCTGCCACTCATCCCACCCCATCCCATCCTTGCTTCCACTCATCCCACCCCATCCCATCCCTGCTTCTACTCATCACACCCCATCCCTGCTGCCACTCATCCCACCCCATCCCATCCCTGCTGCCACTCATCCCACCCCATCCCATCCTTGCTTCCACTCATCCCACCCCATCCCATCCCTGCTTCCACTCATCCCACCCCATCCCTGCTGCCACTCATCCCACCCCATCCCAAGCCCTGCTGCCACTCAACCCCCCCCATCCCATCCCTGCTGCCACTCATCCACCCCATCCCATCCCTGTTGCCACTCATCCCACCCCATCCCTGCTTCCACCCACCCCATCCCATCCCTGCTTCCACTCATCCCATCCCATCCCTGCTTCCATTCATCCCACCCCATCCCTGCTGCCACTCATCCCACCCCATCCCATCCCTGCTTCCACTCATCCCACCCCCTCCCCCCGACGTCTGCCACTCATCCCATCACCGCTGCCACCCATCCCTTCCACCACCACCGCTGCCACCAATCCCAACTATCCTCTAGCATGTACTGTAAGTACTATATATATATATATATATATACACATCACTTACCTGTGTACCAAGAGCTACCTTGCTGAATTGCATGCATTATATCTAGCTGGGTGTCTTTGTACAGTATATGCCGACCAACAGTATCTGCTCACCTGTCTCTCTTTAGCACTAATGCAGACCAATCCATCTGTAATTTCGGTCTTCCTGTCATTTCACTGTCAAAAGCTGTCAAAAGGTGACTACCTAAACTTATGGACCTCCCCAGAATCTGTCCTCCTATCTACAGTACAGTGCTCCTATCTAAAATACCTGTCTTCAGTACATGTCTTATCTACAATGCCTGTCCTCAGTATCTGTCCTCTTATGTAGAGTACCTGTCCTGTCTATATTACCAATCACCTCCAGTTATCTGTCCTGCTATGCAAAGTACCTGTCCTGCGTAAAATACCCATCACCAGTATCTGTCCTTCTATGTAGAGCACCTGTCCTGTCTATAATACCCATCATCAGTATCTGCTCTTCTATGAAGTGTACCTGCCCCCCTGTGTGCACCCTTCTGGGGGAGATCACAAGTCTAAGGTTATAGCGGAACCTGCAGAGAGAACCACACTGGTCTCTGTGCATTGAAAGGGGGCACGCTGGTCACTGTGCATTGAAAGGGTTCACGATGATCTCTGCACTGAAGGGGGCACACTGGTCTCTCTGCATTGAAAGGGGGCACGCTATACCTTAATTACTGAAGGCCCCTTTCGCACTTTTGTGACCTCAAAGTCACGCAATTTTTTACAGGGTTTTTTGCCGCAAAGCAATGCCTATTACATTTTTCTGTTTGCGCCCCCCACCCCCCCCCCCCCCCAAAAAAAATTTGAGCACCAGCCGCCACTGTGTACAAAAACATGTAATGTTCATATGAATTGTGCTATATATGCATAGGGAAGGACCTCTATATTCAAGGGTGTTTTGGTTGGAATTTGATTTGTGAAAGTATTTCATGATTTTAAGGGATGTATATATCCCCAGTACTATCTTTTAAACCTATTTTGTAATAAAGAATTCTTTTTAACTTATATATGTGTACTGAGAATCATTCTGCTAGGAGGTGACAACTCCCACTTCTTTCCATTTATTCTTTTTGTACCTTATACCTTATAGGCATGTGGTATTGATGTCTCCTATAATGTGCAAAAGAGCATTATTGTGCAATGTTATATAATGTAATAATGTTCATATTATCAAAGTAATTATTAAAGCAAAAATTCAATCAAAAAGTTCATCTTTTTATAATAAAGGGTTCTTCCAGGTGTAATGATATCCCATACTGGACACAAAAAAAGCTGTAGCAAGCGGCCACGTTGTTCAGTCATTATAGGTCAGCCATGACAGTCTTGCAGAACAATTATGCACGCAGCAATATTATCGCCCTCCCCGCCTACTTAAATTCATGGAATTCATCGGTTTTACACTTCAAAAGAGCCGTAATCTCAACTCAGAGACATCAAAACTTTGACCAAATCCATTCAGGATAACCAGAACTAATGGGGATCGTAAAAGGCAATCATAGAGCCCTGCCCAATCCAAAACCTAACAAATACACACACAATTCATAAACTCAGACAGGAACATGACATATTAATAATAAGTATATATTTGGATGAGAAATGTCATACTGAACGAATCATACATGACCACACTAGCACATATAAAAGGGAACATAGCTGTCAGATATTCCTTGGGTGACAAGATTATCTGAGACATTCCGTGTTTAGTATTCCTGAATGCAAAATTACATGCTGAATGATAAACTATCAGTTTAAAGAATGTAACTGGTACATTTTGGAGGATATGAATAGTGGTATAAAACTGTCCAAAGAGGAGGGATCTGATATTGTCATGATCTCAGAAAAGCCCATGGACACTCCGTTTTATTGATCAGGGGCATCTGTCAACACCCCTTTGATCCCAGAGAAAAAGGGAGACCCCCCTAACCAGTGATCAGTTCTCCTTTACCATTAAAGCAGGGACATCTGTCAAGTTTGAGAACAGACCACACCTGGCTCATCGACTGAACTCTGATAACACCCAGGAAATTGATTGCAAGTATTCTTCCTCCTCAATTCTACCCTATTTTTCTATTGTTGAATTATGTCCCTTTTTCTTTGAAACACCTTTTTTTTCTGTAAACTTTTTATTTGCACAAACTTTGACGTTTTCATTATTAAAACTTTATTTTGAAAAGTGCTAATCTTCTCCCTAAGCTTTTAATGCAAGCTAACAAAGAACCTGTCTTTTGAAGAGTGCTACTGTATAGAATAAATCCCCTGAACATACTGGTCTGTGGTGACAGTGTGTGTTAGAGATGATTATTCTAAAATCATAAATTATATTGCTAGAAATATGAGCTTCCTCCCACTTAACCAAAATGGAGGCGGTGGCATTGAAAGGGTTAAATGCTTAATTAGCTCAATCACAGACAATCGCTCTCAGACTGCTGGCACCTTGATTGTGGTCCAGCAAGCTGGAAAATCTTTGTGCAGGATGTAGCTGAGAGTGGCATTGTTACGTAAGTGACAGCGTGGTGTGAGATTGGCCATCCTTTCATACGAGTTAGTGAGAAGGACAGGAATCTGATACCCACGTCCGTCACAGCAGGCGCTTGAAAAAAGTGCTGAGTGCTGGGAATACTGAAAAAGTGCTTCAGTGTTAAAAAGTGCTTATAGACCAAGAAGTTTCTTACCAGACACATATGATCTCACAGTAAGGAGATCAATAGCGCTTTGTGTATTCCGTAGCCGACGCTCTAACCATGGGATCTCACAAGAGCTCTGCGACCCTGTCAGACAATTCCAACAGCAGTGTCCCTACTGTAAGAGTGTAACACTTGGCCTTTATTCCGCCAACATGCTCCAGCACAAGTATATATCAAAAACAAAGGAAGAAATCTCACAGTGCTATACTGTAGCAAAAATATTAGATTTTTTTGAAGAATTACACTTATACACATGAGGAAGTATCAAGCAGTAAAATTATCCAGCATGTCTGCAATGTCGTCAAGCGTGCCCATGCGCCATGACGTCACAAAATTAGCTTCATCCGACGTGTTTCCCCATCCAAACCGTCTTCTGGGATTGGAGACTTTCCAGGAATATGCCATGCCTTGATTCAAATGTTAAGGCTAAGACACCTAAAAATGGGAGATACCAGCGCTGAAGTGGGTTTGGATGACAAGCAGTTTTTAGAGTAAAATAAAACTTTTATTATCTGTAGAAAAAAAAAAAAAGATCCTTTTCTTTCTAAAACTATCGCCAAAAATTTCAATTGCAACTAAAATGGAAAATAGCTCTAACAAGACAATGTTTTTCAACTAGCCTCTTCCAACTAGGATGTCAGGTGCCTGCGCACCAATGCAACCTCCAAACTACAGAAAATTTAATAGAACCCACTGTGTCATTAAAAAAGTAAAAATCTCCAACAGATCTAAAATCAGATATAAAATCTTCCAGAAAAAGTATCTACCATAAAAATTAAAAGAAACTTTGACTAGATGATAATCCTCATCCTCTATGTGACTTTTGATGGGCAGTCTACAAAATTAGAATGTTAGAAAATAGGCAATTGGCGTTGAACCAAGGCAGATATAAAAATACATTTTCAGGCTTATTCTATGAATCCCTCAGCCTTTCAATCTCTAGGTTACTATTTTGACAATTACTTTTATTTCACGCGTCCCACAATGGGATGCTCATCATCTTGCTCTTATTTTGAGTTTTTTTCCAAAAAAGTAATATGCTGGGAAAGTGCCATTTAAAAAACCATGCTAACTCTGCCATGGCTAGTCCCAAGCCTGTGCGGCGAAAAGAGGAGGGTTGAGTGCTGGTACAGAAAACCAAGTCTTTAAAAATCATTTGTTGCTGTGTTTTGGGCAGCCATGACGGGGTATTGGGCAGTTTTCAATTTTCACGTTTTCAAAGAAAAAAAAATAAAGAAAATGTATCCCAGTTAGGAAGATTCACTCATTCTGTTTGTCTTTGTAGCTACTTTCATCAGGACTGAAAGTGATGAAAATCCAAACTTTTGAGTTGTCGCTGGAATAGGGAGAAGAATTCTTCCAATGAGGATAGTTGTTCCAGTGACAACTGTCTCGGAAACAAATTCTTGAGAAATTTCCTTGATTTCCTCTCACTTCCTGTTGCGTTTTCAGAGAGAAAGTAAAGAGAAATCTTTCCTTTGGGACCCAGATAGCAAAAAAAAAAAAAAAACCTAGAGATTTTAACCAATAGCTTACTGATGAGGAGGCATTGATGGGGTGGCACTAATATGCGGCACTGATACAGTAGGTAGCACTGATATGTGGCACTGATAGGTAGCACTGGTGGGCACTGATAGGCGGCACTGATGGGCACTGATAGATGGCACCGATGGGCACTGATAGGTGGCACTGATGGGCATTGATAGGCAGCACTGGTGGGCAATAATGGGCACTGGCGGGCGGCACTGATAGATGGCAATGATGGGCACTGGTGGGCAGCAATGATGGGGAGGGCACTGGTGGGCAACACTGATGGGGAGGGCACTGGTGGGCTCTTTGAGCCCTGATTGCCATCCTTGGTGGCCATGGTGGGCATCCCTGAAGTCATGGGTGGGCATCCCTGGTGGTTCTAGTGGCACCCCCCAAGGGTCTGCACTGGCAATCAATGCTCTGATTACCAGTGCAGATCCCCCCCCCCCCCCTGTCAGGAGAGCCGCAGATCGGCTCTCCTCTACTTGTGCCTGTCAGGCACGAACTGATCAAAGCCGATCAACGGCACTTACTATTTACTATGTGACCAGCTGTGATTGGACACAGCTGGTCACATGGTAAAGAGCCTACATCAGTAGGCTCTTTACCGAGATCGGAGATGCGATGTGTCAGAGTGACACACCGCAGCACCGATCGCCGCTCTGCGTACCCCCCGGGGGCGCACAGAGAGCATTATCCTGCCGCCGTCATATGACATCCGGTCAGGATAATGTAACCACCTTCCCACCATCATTTGCCTATAGGGCGGGCGGGAAGTGGTTAAAGTTACCTCATCACTACAGAGAATTTTTTACAGAATAGCTCACCTGTAGAAGAAGCCTCAATATACTTGTCTTCCTGGTGGCCCATGTATTGAAATGGTACCACATTGCCCTTTTCAGGCTCTGCAAGTATTTGACAGTCGGGTGAGTCAAACATTTGCCTCCTTGCTGGCTGCTTTAGTTCCTCCTGCTGGTTTGTAATGATCTAACTACAGATACAGAGAACGTGCGCTGCTCTGCACTTGCACCACAGGCAGTATATACCTAAAAACAAATTGCTAGCAGACAGTAAGGCTATATATATACGTATATATATATATATATATATATATATATATATATACACCCAGTTTTGAAGACTTCAATCCTGCTCTGCAGCTGTACTCTGGGGGAAGTAAAAACTCTCCACTGCAGTGAGGCTGCCCCTTCACTACAAGGTTTAAAGGAAAAGTTAACTTTTTAGAAAAAAATAATAAAAGCACATTTTTTGAAGGGGAAAAAATGTGCATTCATTACTTTTTGCTTTTGGGAACCTGAAAAGCAGCTTCCCAATCCGTACAGCTGCCACAGGAGAGGGGGAGGGGGGTGTTGGGGGGGGGGGGGGGACAGCGGGCAGCGGCTACATCACTGGGTGCATGTTAAATTTGGTGTTACCAAAGGTGAACTTATCCTTGTGATTGTTTAGGTTTAGGGTGCCATCCACTGCTACAGGCTCCCCTGTGCTGCTAGACCACCCTCCGCAGCCTTTTCTCCCCTACATTCCGGTGATCAGATCTACTTTGATGACATTAAGGCTCGGTTCACGCCAATGCGTTTTTTTCATGCTTTTTGCAGAAATGGGGCCAGCCCTCTTGCAGCAGTTACCTAGTGGGGTCTTATGCCAGGGTACAGCTGTGGTGGGTGCTGAGGGGGGGGATTGACAGTGCATCATATCCCTTGCTTCCTGTGTGTTTCTTTCTCTCCTTTTCTTTTGAAGCCCTTCTAGGTCTGATCCCCAATGCACCGCATGCCTAGAAGACGGTCATTCAAAATCGCAACACTGGCACTCTTCCTCAAGGTCCAGGGGCAGGTCCCCTTCTGGCTCAAGGCAGCACAGTAGGGACCCAACCTCCTTGCCCGGATCCTCTCATTACCCAGACAAGAATGAGTGCTGGGGATGCGGCTCTCGGGTTCCAAATGGGAGATCTCTATGTGATCACTGTTTTTCCCCAGGCTGTGGACGAAAAAGAGGTAGCTTGGACCAACAGCTAGGATCCATGGTGAACGGATCCTTAAGGATTCCCTAATTCCCTAAGCGAATTAGAAGTTTGCCATATCCATATAAATTTACACATAAGCACTGTTTTAGGGACATTATACATACTTAATTTTCTCAAACAATGTGTATTATTACAGACCATCTTTAACCACTTGCCAACTGCCGACAGTAATCCTACTGCGGCAGTGCAGCTCCCCTAGGTCCAGCGACGTGGACCTACGTCGCTGGACTTATAGTGATACCTCCGACCCGCTAGACACAGCGGGAGTCGGGCTGGAGGAGGAGATGTGGCAATTGCTGCCTCCCTTCCCCGATCGTCGGAGAAACTGTAAGAGGACCCCCCCATGCTTATTAAAACAAAGCAGGCGGGTCTTCTCAGTGACAGACAGGAGGAGCTCACAGGATTCAGCATAGCTGAACCTGCAATCTCTATCTGTGTCTCAGAACCCCCCCCTCCCCCACACACATCAGTAAGCATGAGGCTCACATTTAACCCCTTGATCACCCATAGGGTTAACCCCTTCCCTGCCAGTGTCATTATTACAGTAACAGTGCATATTTATAGTACTGATTACTCTAGTAATGTCACTGGTCCCCCCAAAAGTGTAAAAAAATGTCAGTTAGGGGTCCGATCTGTCTGCCACAATGTCGCAGTCCCGCAAAGAATCGCAGATCGCCGTCATTTTTAGGAAAAAAAAAAACAATAAAAATTACATAAATCTTTCCCATAGTAAACGTGATAACTTTTGCGCAAACCAATCAAAATACGCTTATTGCAATTTTTTATACCAAAAATATGTAGCAGAAAACAAATTGGCCTAAAATGTTATAAAATTTGGATTTTTTAAAAAATTTTTTCGGGAATGTTATATAGCAAAATGTGAAAAATATATATTTTTTTTTTTTTTCAAAATTGTCGTTCTTTTTTGTTTATAGCGCAAAAATTAAAAATTGCACAAGTGATCAAATACCACCAAAAGAAAGCTCTATTTGTGGGAAAAAAGGACATAAATTTCATTTGGGTACAGAGTCGCACGACCGCGCAATTGTCCGATAAAATAACGCAGTGCCGAATCGCAAAATGGGGCCTGGTCAGCAAGGGGGTAAAATCTTCCGGTCTTAAACTGGTTAAAGCTTCCAGGTGCACCCATGCATCCTGGGGTATACTGGAGATGAACGTGGTCCTCCATACTTGCTCATTTCTTGTCATAAGCATTGTTTGCATATTGCTTTTTTGTTGTTGTCCATATATAGTCTGCAATGTAAACACTGTCCAATTACCAACTTTGTTATATTTCGATTAAAGCCATAATCAAAATTATTAGCTGCATTAATCAAATTAAGCATTACAGTATCTACTACAGTATCTACTCCAGCTGCTACACTAATTGGGTGGAATACAGTAGGCATCCACCATGCTTGAAGCGTTATCCCATCATTGATTTTACTGCCAGCATTATGTAGTTTATTAGCTAAAGTCTCTATATCAAAACCGATCAAAGTTCCAGTTAGTGACCCATATCCCGTAGATATTGGTGCTCCAGACCACATAGAACCATTAAAAGTAATAGTGAATATATCACATGTAAAGTTATCTTGTCATCTTTCTTTGGTACTATAGACTGTATCATCCCCATGATCTTCGGGTTTGTTTGGTATTTGTCACTTTAACGCCAGGAGTCCAGGCTTCTGTTCCAAATGAGGCCAACCACATGATACCAAGGATTCCAAGGCTTATGACATGTCTTTCATTGATCTATAACAGAAATAGTATATAAATCATTCTCGCAAATAAAATTTTTCTTGCGTGATATATTCCCATTTTTCCTTTCCTGGTCTCATGATTAATAAAGTACGGTCTATTGCTACAGCTATCACTTCAGCCAGTGCAGGTGGTCCTGTCTGTTTTTGAATCCAGATTTTTGCCCCTACATTCATAGTGTTAGTTGAACCAAAACCTTCATCACCTCTTACTGTCAATGTAGTAGGTGCTGCTCCTTCTTTCATCTGAGCAAAATATAAAGGGATTAACAGCAATTGTGCTATCCTTTCCTGAACTGAAACTATCCATGGTTCCGGTCCTAGATTCACTAGGATCGCCTTAATCTCACCTTGATAATCTGAGTCTATAACTCCTCCAAGGACCACCACTCCCTTTGATGCCATACTAGATCTTGTAGCTAGTTGCCCGTAATGGCCTAAGGGAATTTGACACCCTATCCCTGTTTTAATAATACTCACCTTTCCTGGCGGAATAACCACTGTTTCAATGGAGTGAATATCCAATCCAGCAGCATCTGGGGAGGCCCTAAATGGCATCTGAGCATCCTTGTGCATTTTCCAATAAATTAAAGTTTCTACTTTAACTATATCATTGTTCAATTCGGTGTTAACATCCTCATTAAGAGAGTAATGGAGTCTGTGATTGATCTATTATTAATAATTTGTAAAGCTTCTAACAAATGATCCCTCCACTGGCCAAAATAATCTGAACCCTGTGTTTTCTTTAGGGTACTTTTAAGGATACCATTCACCCTTTCTATTATTCCTGCAGCTTGTGGATAGTAGGGCATATGATATACCCACTCTATATTATTCTGACTAGTATTTTTTACCTGTTGGCCAGTGAAGTGAGATCCATTATCTGTTATGTATTTGCAAAGGGGTCCCATAATACAGTGTTAGCAAGTCAAGTGTTTGGAGGGTACTCCACTGTGTGGCTGACTGACATGGAAATCCTACCAGTATCCCTGAGTATGTATCTACTGCTGTACAAACATACTTACATTGTCTGCTCTCTGGTAAAGGTCCAATGAAATCCATTTGCCAGATCTATCCAGGCAACTTACCTCTCCTTATGTGTCCCATCCATCTTGGCTGTGTTCAGTATTAGGACAGCTGTATTATAATTATCATCCTCATCTTAGTCTAAACTAATCCCATATTACAGGTTTTCCCAATAACCTGTATTTTTTTCCAACCAAAGGTTGTCTAAATCAATTAAATTGTGTCTATATTACTAATAAAATTGTTTCCACTTACAAAGGATATTTAATATGTGTTATTCTATACTGTATGCACTTTACCATTCATTTTACCATTTTGTTTGGGAAACAGATTCAAAATAACTGTGATCACATTCTTTATCATTAGAATAATTAACCCCACACATATTGTTATGATGTACATGTAGTCATATCATGGGTGACCTTGCCAGATATCATTAATGTCTCATCCTAGTACATTCCTTTCATGAACAAGAGAAAAGGGAGGGGGTCACATCTGCACACAGCTAACTTAACACACACAAGATGTAAAACTAACAGTTCCAGCATTCACACACATACACAATTATCTCTCTAAAATTACTTACATTTTTTCCATTTGTGCACAACACATGCATATCGTTCTCTCACTTTCTTTTACCTTATTTCCCTGCTTAAGTTAGTTTTACCTCCCTAACTTACTCTAGTTCCTATGATCAGACGGGCAGCCATAATGCTCATCCCATCTTTTCACTCTGACAACATATAAAGTATTCTGTTTGAGCCAGGGCAAAAATGTTTTATTCCTATACAGTATGACTCTAATTTGTCTGTTTTGGCTTCCTATGTTTAGGAATTTACTAGTTGTAATGCCTGTCCCTAAATACATCACCCAACTTAACATCAAAATTTCCATTTATGTCTAGTATTATTTTGTCTACCAGTTACTGGGTGTATAATCTTGGGTGGATTAATTCCTGGATCCGGGCAATCTGGACCCCCAGGACAGTCATCCCAATCATCCGATGAGGATGAGTCCCATACATCAGCATCCCATTTATCGGGGTCCCAATCAAGAGAAGCTGAGGCAATTACTTTATGAACTTTTCCTTTGTTAACCCTTCTCTTCCTTTTTCTATATTTCATCTGAGCCACCTTAACTGCTGATTTTTCAGCAACATCTTGGTAATGCTCCAATTTGTCCCGCAACAGCTTTTGCCCACACTGAAGCATCACCAATTTGCCATCCTGTTCTATAGTTTTTTATCCATCTGATGGTATTCTTTCAATACCTGTTGAAGTTTCTTATGCACTTTCCTATATGCAGTTAGTAAAATCCAACTGCGTCTGCCCATGGCAACTACATCACCTGCTTTCACAGGGACCCCTCGAGTACCTTTACAACATTGAAGGGCTCTAAATCACCTGCATTCGCAGGGACCCTCTCGAGTACCTTTACAACATTGAGGGGGTCAATACCTTTTAATTTGCTATCCCATTGTTCTGCTAATCCCGCCCCAGATAATTCTTGGGCTAAAATGTTATAGGGACTCTCGGTCCAACTGGGAATCTCTATTGCCTCTCCTAATTTTTCCTTATTTCCCCTTTTAAACATGATTTTATAGTTCTTCTTGATTGATACTCTGAGATTTTCCTCTTTTGACAAAGTGCCCATTTTACAAAAATATGACCAGAGGTTCTCCTCCCTCAATAGAGGTCGCCCCTAAAATATCACTTGAATGCTACGGTTAGATAAAGGGTTAACTTAATTTGAAACTTTTGACTTTATACCAATTTTACAAAAATCTGACCAGAGGTTCCCCTCCTTCAATAGAGGATGCCCCCAAAATATCACTTGAATACTATAATCAGAAAAAAGTTAATCTAATTTAAAACTTTTGGCTCAGTGCCACTTTTCAAAAATCTGGCCAGAGGTTCCCCTCCTTCAAAAGAGGATGCCCCTAAAATATCACTTAAATACTGTGATCAGATAAAAAGTTAATCTCATTTAAAACTTTTGGCTCAGTGCCAATAGGGTTTAATGGTCACATCAATTGCGGTAACCCTTAATGTCCAAAGATGTATTCTATAACTATCATAGGAACAAAGATATTTACATTTTAACCCTCTTGGCAAGTAGCCAATTTTCAAGATGTTGTACCAAGACTCCCCTGCACATAAGGAACCATGGGCAAAGTGTTATTTCTCATTAGCTATAATTCTATAGAAAATAACCTCAGAGTATCCTGCCAACTACGCCAATTTATGTTTTGCCTAATAAAACATTGTTTTTGAACCACTACTACTACGCTCACTATCATACAAGATAGGCACAAATTAATCAATGGCAAAACAATTGATTCAATTTATTGTAATAATAATAATTCTAACATTCAATGATTTGTTACAGAATCAATAGATATAGCAAAGAATTAGCATCAATACATCACCGGATATTGTAGCATCACCCGTTGCCTCTACGATTGGGGGACTCCAGCAATCAGCAAGGGGAGCACCGGGAAATCGACTCAAGGCACGTCTTGCATCTTCAAAAAAGTCCAGATTTTCCCCAGAGAATCCCCTTCGTTTATACCATAATTCTGTCAAGTTATTCTTGCCACGCATGCGTGATAAATATTTGCTGTGTAAGCAGTGTGCATGGATATGCACAGTCCATATATCCGGCGCATGGACGACTCATGCGGAGTTTTTAATGTTTTTAATGTCTGTTCATCTTATTCCCACAAGACTGCTCATTTTATTCCCACAAGTCATATCTATGATAACAACAGGTTCTCAACCTGAAGCGGCCTTGATTCCCATGAAATAATTTGATGACAGCTGGTTCTCACCGTCAGCTCTATTTTGTCTGATAAAACAACCCTTGTTCACATAATAATGGCATCCATTATTTGGTGAAGATTCAATTACTTTTAACTATTCACTCTCTCTGATATACTATTCACTCTCTCTGATACAGTCGTATCACAATCGTATCACAATATGGAAACAAGGGGGAACTCACAGTCTATCTATGTTAGCTAAACTCAGTCCGACTTTGGGGGCGATTTCACAGACATGTGCGGGTTCCTGCACAGATGTCTATGGAAATTGCCCCCGTAGTCACCAGAAGTAGTACAGAAACTACTTTTGGGAATCGGTGCGGCGCTGCAAAGTTAGCATCGTACTGATTCGGACAGTGCAATTGCCGGCAATTGGCTCCGATTTGACATGCAATTTGACATGTCAAGTCACATGTCAAATCAAACCAATGTGAACTGGGGGTGACAGGCATTTGAACTTTTTTATCTCTACCTTTAAACTCTCTTCCGTGTTAAGCTATGTGTCCATGTACACTATAGGCATTTAGAGGAGTTTAGAGGCAGAAAAAAACTGCAACACTGTGGGGCAATTTCTTTTTTTTCGGGCATTTTCATGCAAAACTGTACTTTCTCTGTGGCTATAGCTGTTTTTAAGGGGTCTCCACCAGGGGTGCAGATTTGCAGTGTGGACCGCGGGAACCGCCGTTTTAAAGGGCCAGTGTTCCAAAAAAATTTTTTATTGGAAAATGGAGTCCCAGGATAACAAATTCCCATCATGACCTGGTCGATGCTTCAGGAACCCCTGAATCCTTTTCCATGGCCTCCTTATCTGCTGCACTTGCGACTTTGGCATCCTGGGTGGATCTGCTGATGTCCGAACGCACTACTAAAAAATGGCCGATGCCTTCTCAGTCTTCAGACTCAGAGCCTGATTTGGTTGCCACGGACAACGTCTGCCCTAAGGGGTCCCAGTCCGCACATTCGGAAGGGAAGGAGACCTCTTCTACTGCGGCGCGGGAACGCGATATAGTGGATGCACTCATTAGCTCCATCAGGGAGACTTTAAATATTGATGAATGGCCCACCCAGTCAGGTAAGCGGGTTTCCTTCGGGTTCCGCAAATCCCAGAAGTCGGGTCAGGTTTTCCCTGCCCCGAGGAGTTTCACGAAACTGTTAACTACCAATGGCGTTGCATCAAGCATATGCTGGTGGTGCCTAAGCAGTTTAAATACCGCTATCCCTTTGCGGATCCTGTGGACAATCGTTGGATGGTGTCACCATAGGTGGACCACACTGTTTCTTGGTTGAATAAATCCACATTGATACCTGTGGAGGACTCCCCGGTGTTCAAGGATCTGGCAGATAGGCGCTTGGTGATGCTTTCCCGCTACATGTATTTGGTGGCGGGCTCCCTGTTAAAGCCTGTGTTTGCTTCGGTGATGGTTTCTCAAGCTGTTACGGAATGGTCCAAGGTGCTTAGGCGCACCTTAGTGGCGGAATCGGCTTCTCCAGCTGCCCTTGACATGGTGGATCAAATGGCCCAGGCTGTGATGTACCTGTGTGATGCAGCCTTGGACGAGGCTCCTTTGGTGGCAAGGTTGTCTGCAGTTGGGGTCGCAATCTGCCGCATTATTTGGCTAAAAAGTTGGTCGGCTGACAACGCTTCCAAGAAGACGGTGTCTGATGTCCCTTATGTGGGTAATCACCTTTTTGGGGATACCTTGGATGAGTTGATCAAAGGTCTTACGGGTGGTAAAAGTACCCTTTTGCCCCAAGCCTCTAAAGGAAAATCTCTCCACGCTGGGCGGGGTCCTTCTTTCAAGGCTCATCATGGGTCCTTTCGGGCCTCAGGGGCACAGGAAAAAGGTAAATCCTTCAAGACTTCAGGCGGCTCCAGGAAGCCATGGTCTGGGAAACCCGAGGCCTGAAGGGATGCCCTCACCTGTTGCAGGGGTGGGGGGACATCTGCGGTACTTTCAGGAACCCTGGTTGTCCCAAATTCGGGACAGGTAGATTCACAAACTGATTTGTTCAGAGTTTCGATCTCGCCCCGCAGACAGGTTCTTTCCATCAAATCTCCGTCTGACTCCCGATCGTTTAAGTGATCTCAAAGGGGCAAGGTGCGTCCAATTCTGGACCTAAAGTCACCAAACCGCTTTGTGCGGGTACAAAAGTTCCGGATGGAATCCATCCGGTCGGTGGTAGCATCGTTGAGTCCAGGGGACTTTCTGGCCTCCATCGAATTAAAGGATGCATATCTGCACATTCCTATCTTCAAGGGTCATCAGCGGTATCTCCGATTCGCAGTGGCAGAGGAGCATTTTCAGTTTGTGGCATTACCCTTCGGTCTCGCTTCAGCTCCCAGAGTATGCACCAAGGTTTTGGCTCCAGTGCTGGCTTTGCTGCGCATGAAGGGGATTGCGGTCCTCGATTATCTGGACAACCTCCTGTTAAGGGCGAACTCGTGTGCCACTTTGGTGAGCGATCTGACAGTCATGGTTCAGACGCTCCAGGAGTTCGGGTGGACCAATAACTTTCAAAAGTCAGCTCTGACTCCGTCAGTTCCCCTCAATTACCTGGGGATGGTCTTGGACTCCGCTCAAGCAAAGGTTTTTCTCCCGAAGGAAAAACTTCGGGCCTTACAGGGCGAGATCAAGTCTCTCAGGGACAACAATCTCTCCTCGTTGCGGGCCTGCATGCGGTCTCTGGGTCTGATAGTTTCAGCCTTCAAAGCCATCCTGTTCGCTCAGTTCCACATGAGAACTCTGCAGGCAGAGATTCTTGCCAGGTGGGACAGAAAACCTTAGTCGTTGGACAGGAGGATATCTCTGAGCCACCACACAAGGACAAACCTTTTGTGGTGGCTCCTTTCGCTAGCTCTGACAAGGCAAATCTTCAGCCTCTACTGTGGACGGTGATGACCACGGATGACCATGGATACCAGCCTGTCGGGCTGGGGTGGAGTTCTGGATGCACTTTGTGCCCTGGGGATGTGGTCGGCGGAGGAATCCTCCTTACCGATAAACATCTTGGAGCTCCAGGCAATCAAGCTCTGCTTGTTCCATTGGATGACTCGGCTACAGGGTCGCCCGGTTCGTGTTCAGTCAGACAAGGCCATGGCGGTGGCTTACATCAATCCCCCAGGGGGCACCAAGGGTGCCCGGGTGGCCAAGGAAGTGGCTGAGATCCTATCTTGGGCCGAGACGCACATTCCATCGATTTCGGTTGTTCACATTCCGGGTGTGGAAAACTAGCAGATGGATTATCTGAGTTGCCAGTCCCTGGACCAGGGGGAGTGGTCCCTGCATCATGTTTTGCCTCCTGTGTGCCGAGTGGGGGACTCTGGACGTGGATCTGTTCATGTCCCGTCTCAACCAAAAGGTGGAAAGGTTCGTGGCGAGAACCCGCGATCCTCTGGCGGACGCCACGGACGCGTTGGTGGTGCCCTGTCACCAGTATCGGCTGATTTATGCCTTCCCTCCGTTTCAACTGCTGTCAAGGTTCCTCCGCAGGTTGGCGTCGGAACGGGTGCACGGAATTCTGGTGGCCCCAGACTGGCCGCGTTGGTTGTGGTATGCAGACATCGTGCAGATGGTCGTCGAGCCTCCCTGGCGGCTTCCGCTGAAAGATGATCTACTGTCTCAAGGACGATCTTCCATCCTGCTTTACAGTCGCTGGCTTTAACAGCGTGGCTGTTGAAAGCCAAGTTTTGAGAGACAAGGGTATCTCGAATGCTATCATTCCTACCTTACTGAAGGCATGGAAAACTACCTCCAGGAAGATTTACCATCGTACCTGGAAGGCATATATTGCCTGGTGTGAATCGCAAGGGTTTCATCCACGCTCCTTCTCGGTGGTGAGGATTTTGGCCTTCCTGCAGGAAGGTGTGGATCGGCGCTTGGTGCCGGCCATGATAAAGTGTCAGTTGTCGGCCTTAGCCATGTTCTTCCAGCGTCCCTTGGCGACTAATTCCTTTATTCACACCTTTATTCAAGGGGTGCGTCATCTGGCTCCCCCGAGGAAGGCTCCATTGCCTCCTTGGGACCTGAATTCGGTTTTATCCGTTTTGCAATGGCCTCCCTTCGAGAACTTCAGAGAAATACCTCTGCCTGTGTTGTCCCAAAAAGTTGCCTTTCTGGTGGCTGTCACCTCTGCTAGCAAAGTGTCTGAGTTGGCAGCTCTGTCTTGCCACTCGCCTTATCTGGTTGTTCATAGGGATGAAGTAGTCTTGAGACCCAATGAATGTTTTCTTCCTAAGGTGGTATCTGCCTTCCACCGGAACAAAGATATTGTCTTACCTTCGCTTTGTGCAAAACCCGAGCATCCCAAGGAATTTGCCTTACATTCCTTGGATGTGGTCCGGGCGGTCAGGGTTTACCTGTCTGCCACGGAGTCTTTTAGGAAGTCTGATTCCCTGTTTGTCCTTCCCGAGGGACCTCGGAAGGGCTCGGCTGCGTCCAATGCAACCATCTCCAAATGGATCAGACAGACTATTGTTCAGGCCTATTCACTAAAGGGTCAGGTACCTCCTTTCCCTGTGAGGGCACATTATACTAGAGCTATCAGTGCCTCTTGGTCATTTCGCCATCAGGCTTCTGTGGCTCAGGTGTGCAAAGCGGCGACCTGGTCGTCTGTGCACACTTTCACAAAATTTTACAAACTTGATGTGATGGCATCCTCGGGTGCTTCCTTTGGCCGCAAAGTTTGGAGTGCGGCGGTTGTTTGAAGAGACGTGTTGTTACGTCTCTTTTCTGGGGTGTTTTTTGTTCTGGGTTAGCTCCTGTTGAGCTGCTGTTGCCCTGTTGGCTCGTTTTTTTCTCTGGCCTGGTTGACACGTTGCCTTTTCTTTAGGTTGCTTCTTCCCAACCCTCCCACCTGCACTGCTTTGGGACGTCCCACTCATGAAGGTATACCGAACGGGCTGCGACTGTCAGAGGATGTAGGAGAAAATAGAGTTTTTGTAAGAACTTACCGTAAAACTCTTTTCTCTGAGTCCTCTGACAGTCGCAGCCCCGGGCCCTTCTGTTTTTTTTCTTTGGGATTGATGCCTTCCGGTACTGCTTGTTACAAAACTGGAGAACAGTGCTCACTGTGTCAGGATAATGGCTGAGGGACAGCCCCCTAGAGGTGTGTCTCAGTGTGAAGTTTTTTTATTAACCTTTCACTGCCTAGCTTTCTCCTGCAGAGGGAGCCATTACCCACTCGTGAAGGTATACTGAACGGGCTGCAACTGTCAGAGGACTCGGAGAAAAGAGTTTTACGGTAAGTTCTTACAAAAACTCAATTTTTTCTTGAGTTTAATACCACTTTTAGAGACCTGCCCAATCATAGGTTTAGGTTTTAAAGAGCATCTTAACATTCTTTTTTATGAAAACATTTAGTATATTGTTATGCTTCTAACCAACCCTGTTGTTAGGATTGAGTTCACCTGCTGATTGCTGCGGATCCAGTTTCCACCAGCAGGTGTCTCCCAGAAGCCAGCAGGCTGTAATGTTCAGCTGCCAGATGGCTATTTAGAAGACAAGACCACAGAGAATTCCCAATGGGGTTTTAACAAGGAATACACTTTCAAAAGAGTCGACAAGTAGCAGAAGTAAGAATAGTAGATAAAAAACGACAAAAGTTGTATTAAAAGAGAGTGAATATAGCAATGCACTCCAAAATGTCATAAAATATTACACACAATAAGCTAAGGAATATAGTGCTGACAATGTGGAACATGGTGTATACAACTTCTACAAGTATGAGAGCAGATTAGATACTGTACACATGGACATCCCCTGTTCACATGAGCATCCCAAGTTACATGTTTCAGATTTTCGGATAATTCCTTCTTCAGGGAAAAAGCGAAGCACAGAAAAGATTCTTCTATAAATACAATATAATAACATTAGTATCATACAATATATGTATACAACACATATATGGAGCACAAATTTATCCATATGTGAGTCATATAAATCGGCCAACCATACTTACAGCAATTGAGATGTGTCATTGAAGGTAAAGGTTACTGAAATATAATGTTTTGGGGGTTCTAAGTAATTTTCTAGAAAACAATACAGATTTTTCTTGTAAGCTACAAGTGTCAGAAAAAGACTTGGTCTTTTTAAAGCGGTAGTATACCGCTTTTTGTTATTTTTAACTACAGGTAAGCCTATAATAAGGCTTACCTGTAGGTACAATTAATATCTCCTAAACCTACACGGTCTTCAGAGTTCCTTGCCGGGAAGTTGCCGGAAAATCACTCTCGCACGCATGCGCGGGAGTGACATCATCGCGGCTCCGGCCAATCACAGCGTCGGAGCCGCAGAACCTGGAAGAGACGCCGAGGGATCATGTCTGCTCCCACAGCGGTGTCCGGGGGTCCGTGTCGGGGCTTCGTTCTAAGGTAAGTGTTTCATAATGAGCTAGTATGCGAAGCATACTAGCTCATTATGTCTTTGTCTTGCAGGTTTTTTTTTTTTTTTTTTTTTTTTTTAGGTATACAACCGCTTTAAGTCATTAAACTGCCCTCATTTACAGACCGAAGTTCATCCCTTTGATCTAAAAGAACCAAATGATACATTAGTTATAATTATCTCTGAGCACTGAGCAATGTTAATAAATGCTTTCTGGAGGGTTTTCTTTTTTTTTTACAGCTGCGAGTGAGCAGAGAATGGCCCTGCACTGTATGAATAGTGGAAATGCCGGATTATAATCGTGAGGGGGGGTTGAATCGAGACTGATTTTTTTAACAGTTACGTGTGCAGCTCTACTAGACACACTAAAGGGCCATACACACTATAAGATTTTCTGAAAACTTTTTCCTTCAGATTTACCTTTTCTATGTAGTGCAAGGGCCTGCCAGATTGCATACAAATTGAAAGTGTTTAGGTTTGACCTCATATTATCTGGTTTTGGTAAATCTAAAGGAAAAAGTCTTCAGAAAATCTTATAGTGTGTATGGCCCATTAGGTTACATGTACACTGGCCACCCCTAAACCTTAACTCTCTTGGCAGCAGAAAAATGCTGAAGGTGTGTTCAAGAGAGGGACATTTAACTGCCCCTAAACTCTGCTGCTCCTAAACTCTGATAAAAGCTGTGTACATTGACACATAATAGGCTTTTATTGAGTTGAGTTCAGGAGCTTTGGCAAAAAAAAAAAAACACCAAAAGCTCCTAAACTCACATTTTGGAGCAGCAGTGTACATGCGTACGCCCTGACAAAGCCCGATTCAGTGGAAGGGGTGAAACGTGTAGGCAGAAGGGGACACGCCCCCTCCTCATGGTCCGAGGTCTAGGCACCATACCGGTGTAAATGCCGGTGTATATGATCCAGTAGGGTTTCCATTCATGCCCTAGCTATGAGAATACCAAGGACCTTATGGATTAACAGTCGACAACACAACAGAATATCCAATGTGGATGTTTACATAAAACTAACAACAGTTGGATGCATACACCTCTTATGGATTGACGTGAGTGGTGAACTGATTTCCAGCATATACTTGCTTGTACACGCTACACTTGCTATTGCCCTTGGTTTACCAAACCCAGCCAAAGAGGATTGAGCCATACACTAGTGGAGTGCCGTGGTGTAAATCACTGAGTTGACAGCTACTGTAGTGCTGCATATGAGTTAGCCCCATACATAGTCTGGAGTGGAGGCTAATTACAGGATTTTGCCACACACACTTTATCATTACAGAGACTGTCACCTTGTGTGTCCAGACTTGGCTAGCACACAATTTCCAACAGAGGTTTGTTCGCACGATTTTCCAAAACAGGGCACATGGTTAATATGTGAGATGGTTATCCTCGGTCCGATATACACATCCAGTGAGCCGATCATCCTAGGTATCTTATGAGCACCACAGCCTACCTGAAGGTCAACCAGCAGCTAGATACTTTAATAATATAAGCCAGGCATGTTCAAAGTCCGGCCCGTGTGCCACTTTAATACGGCTCCACAGGTAATTTGGAAAAATCTATTGTTGTGGCCCCTGTGAATCCCCAAGCGCTGCTCAGGACCCTTGGGATCTCAGGACCAGCGCCCTCTCCATGTTAATTGCAATAACACCTGGGAGTCAAGTAGCAGCTGTGTGGGAACAAAACACACTATGAGGGATGTTCAAAAGTATCAGGCACACAAGTATTAAACACTTATAAGCACTATATTACCTCCCGATGATGATTAATGATAGCAGCAATAATAGTCATTAGTGATGGACGAACATCGGCCGAGGCAGTTCACGAACGCCAGCCGCAAATTTTCTCAAAAGTCCGCAAACCGCGAGTTCACGGCGGGCCCTATTGACTTTAATGGGAGGCGAACTTTTAGGTCATATTTTCAGCCACAAAAGATGTACTAGCTGTGCACAAATAGTCCCAGCACATGGACAATGTCATAACAGAAGTATTGCAATTTAAAAAGTTGCCCTAATGAAATGACAGCAAAGAACGTAGTATATGATGGCTAGAGATACAGACAGCGTTCACAGTATACACAAGTAAGTGGCGACCTGTATAGGCTCCAAAAATTAGCTCACATGGGTTGAACTGACAGCAAAGAATGTAGTATATGATGGCTAGAGGTACAGTAGGCGTTCAAAGTATACAGAAGTAGGTGGCGGCCTGTATAGGCCGCAAAAATTAGTTCACATGGGTTGAACTGACAGCAAAGAATGTAGTATATGATGGCTAGAGGTACAGTAGACGTTCACAGTATACACAAGTAAGTGGCGACCTGTATAGGCCGCAAAAATTAGCTAACATGGGTTGAACTGACAGCAAAGAAGGTAGTATATGATGGCTAGAGGTACAGTAGGCGTTCACAGTATACACAAGTAAGTGGCGACCTGTATAGGCTCCAAAAATTAGCTCACATGGGTTGAACTGACAGCAAAGAACGTAGTATATGATGGCTAGAGGTACAGTAGGCGTTCACAATATACAGAAGTGGCGGCCTATATAGGCTCCAAAAATTAGCTCACATGGGTTGAACTGACAGCAAAGAATGTAGTATATGATGGCTAGAGGTACAGTAGGCGTTCACAGTATACAGAAGTGGCGGCCTGTATAGGCTCCAAAAATTAGCTCACATGGGTTGAACTGACAGCAAAGAACGTAGTATATGATGGCTAGAGGTACAGTAGGCGTTCACAGTATACACAAGTAAGTGGCGACCTGTATAGGCGGCAAAAATTAGCTCACATGGGTTGAACTGACAGCAAAGAATGTAGTATAAGATGGCTAGAGGTACAGTAGGCGTTCACAGTACACAGAAGTAGGTGGCGACCTGTATAGGCCGCAAAAATTAGCTCATATGGGTTGAACTGACAGCAAAGAACGTAGTATATGATGGCGAGAGGTACAGTAGGCGTTTACAGTATACACAAGTAAGTGGCGACCTGTATAGGCTCCAAAAATTAGCTCGCATGGGTTGAACTGACAGCAACGAACGTAGTATATGATGGCTAGAGGTACAGTAGGCGTTCACAGTATACAGAAGTGGCGGCCTGTATAGGCTCCAAAAATTAGCTCACATGGGTTGAACTGACAGCAAAGAACGTAGTATATGATGGCTAGAGGTACAGTAGGCATTCACAGTATACACAAGTAAGTGCCGACCTATATAGGCCGCAAAAATTAGCTCACATGGGTTGAAATGACAGCAAAGAACGTAGTATATGATGGCTAGAGATACAGTAGGCATTCACAGTATACAGAAGTGGCGGCCTGTATAGGCTCCAAAAATTAGCTCACATGGGTTGAACTGACAGCAAAGAACATAGTATACGATGGCTAGAGGTACAGTAGGCATTCACAGTACACAGAACGGTAAATGTATAGGCTGCAAAAATTAGCCATTCAATGGACATGAAATGCCTTTTATGCCGCTGTATTTAGCGAAGCCAAGGACCAGGAATTGTTGTGGGTGGATGGCGGTCTTTCGGATATTTGTGGCTTGGCATGAGGAATTTCAATGAAACCTGGTCTACTGGTCACATGTGTTGAATTCCTCAGAGATCCATGCCTCATTCATTTTTATAAATGTGAGGTAGTCTACACTGTCATGAGCTAGGCGAGTGCACTTATCGGTCACGATCCCCCCTGCTGTGCTGAACGTCCTTTCGGACCGGACACTGGACGGGGGGCAAGCCAACAGTTCCATTGCAAATTGTGCAAGCTCTGGCCAGAGGTCAAGCCTGCCCACCCAGTAGTCCAGGGGTTCATCCCTCCTCAGAGCGTCCACATCGGCCGTTAACCCGATGTAGTCGGACATCTGTCGGACACCTTTTTTTACGCTCCAACATTTGAGCCACAGAAGCCTGCCTTTTTCCAGAACAACGTGATGACGGCATCATGGAAAGTGGAGTGTTGGACAACTGTGAGGAGACAGGAGAAGGAGAAGAGGCTGGACGGTGAGAGCATGGAGTGTGGCTTTGTGGGTTCTGACGGTGTTGCTCCCACTGGGCTTGGTGATGGGATTTCAGGTGCCTTCTTAAGGCGGTTGTCCCTAGGTGAGTGTTGCACTTACTGCGACTTTTACGTTGACTGCAAAGGCTGCAGATGGCAACACTGGTGTCAGCAACGGACACATTTAAAAAAGCCCACACTGCGGAGCCATGTGACAGCATCCTGGGAGCGCCAGATGTGACTGTACATGGTTGATGGCTCGCTCCTGATACATTTGCAGTCTGCTTTGTACCTCTTGTGCAATGCAAGTTCTGCCTGCCTCTCCTCCCTATCTGCCGGCCCGTCAGTCCGCCTGTTCTACATATAATTGGCCAGTAACTATTGTTACTGTGTGTAGCACAGTTATCACAGCAAAAGAGGCCAAATGTTTGCAGGTCAAAAAATTGGCCAGTGAGTTTGGCGCTGTGTGTACCAGACTTCACTCAACAAACGAGGCAATATTGTTGCATGACACAAATACACTTGAAAAAGTTGAAAAAGTTTACTCAGATAACACCCCACTTCAAAATGTGGCATGGGGGGGGGGGGGGGCACAATTTTATTACACCAGTTATACAAATAATTTGCCAGTAACTGTGGTGATGTGTTATTGGGGGGGGGGGGGGCAATTGGTCTATCACACCAGTTATAATACATTATAAGTGCTTTTGTCGCTGTGTGTAGTTTTGCAGCAGAAACGCTCAGTCTCACCACCACACCTGTCACAATGCGGCACAGTGCACAATAATAGTACTAATCCACTATAATATGCTTTCTACAAAGTATATTATACTGTGGATTTGCCCCCCCCCCCTTTTTATTGCACAGCAATACCAAAAAATTTGCAGCCCGTTAAATGACTTTTGTGGACATTGACAGAGCGATTTGTGTGTGACTGCAGCCGATCTCTAACTGCCCCTAAAGCAACCACTGGATACCTCTCCCTATAGTAAAGAGACTGTAATAGACCCTAAAATGACATTGGAGCACTTTAAATGACTTTTGTGGACATTGGCAGAGCGATTTGTGTGTGACTGCAGCCGATCTCTAACTGCCCCTAAAGCAACCACTGGATACCTCTCCCTAGGCTCAAAAGATACTAGACCTATACCGAAAAACCAGCCCTGAAAAGACCGCGAACGACGCCATGTGTCCACAAATCTGGCGGGTAGCGAACAAGCAAAATTTGCCGCGAACCGACCACCAGGCGAACCGCAAGGCCATCTCTAATAGTCATGAATGATGCCAATGTAGTAAATAGAACATTGAAAAGTTGTTAGGACAACCATACGAGAAACAGGCACTCCTCACGCTCCCCTGCATTGGGTCACCGCACATACCGATCACCACCAGTGGCTCTATAGCAGTTCAAGCCCCGTTTTGGTCCTCCTTTCCCCGAGTCTGACACATGCTTCAAATTGAGATGAATACATTGTAAAATCTCAGGTAATGTCAGTTGGTCTAAATCAGTTCTAAATATATTTGGACACAACATGTATACTTGGTGTTATGTACCTGTTCATATTTTTTTAACTTTAAAGTTGACAGACAACCTTTATTACCAATAATATGTAATGTACTTTACAATGTTCCTGACATACTTCAGCTTCCCAAATTTTCTTTTAATCTGGCCTTCAGATATGAAAGGCAGAGTGATTTAACACCAGTTTAGATTTGTCATCCGTGAGATGAAATGAAAAGTATGCCGTTTGCAATCAAATTTGCATAAAATAGTTAATTTGCATTTAATTTTAATGGTCCAAAGAATGTCAGGCAAAATGGTCGGCCCTCACGCATGTTCACTTCATCAAATCTGGCCCTCTTTGAAAAAAGTTGGGACACCCCTCATGTAAGCTATACAGTATCTGCATGGCAGACTGGACCCATGGTTTTTGGGGGATGTGGAAGGGATGAGAGCATCCCTATGGCGGGTTGTCCTCTGTCATGTATTTTTGTAATAAATATATGTGTCCAATAATTACCGTAATTATTTTGATAATCTTAGTAGGTGCTATACAGAGTAACAAAGTGTTCCTGAAAATAATTTCTGGTATAGAAAAGACTTTACAGTAGATTGCTACAACATTTAATTATGTTTGCTGCTTTTCAGCATTCTGTAGCTGAAAAAGCCAATCACATATATGCAGTGCATAAATATCCTTGTTGTGACAACACCATCTGATTTGAATATTTTAATGAGTTACTGTGCAAGGTTTACTATCCCATATCTATACTATCTAGTATGACACCATAGAATCATCTGCACAGACACAGCAGCTGGTAGGGGGGACCTCAAGAACAAATACTAGTCATGGAACATTTAGTTCATGAAACAAGGTGTCTGTTGACATCTTAATGTTGGTCCCCATTTGCCAAATAGCAGTTACATGGTCTGCTAAATGACACATTGGTGCGATGGAAGACATTGCATGTGATTCACACCGCACTGCTGTACAAAACACATGTGTAGCAGGTTTTCCAGGCATTGGGTCTGCCATTGTTACTGGTGACACCTTCAGCCCATTTAAGCTTAATAACCAAGTGTGAGATTGGAGACAATGACCATTCCGGCATCTTTGGGTTGTTTTGTTTATTTGATAATGGGGATGGGAGAAGGGAATGAGTGGGATACTCCTCTGGCTCAACTAGGACTGGGACACTTTGCAGAAAAATGCCTGTTAGCGCTGTCTTGACCCCGGCTGAATGCCGACCAACGCTTGCTGGCACTTGAAAAATACTGACTTGCTGAATTTGTGCTTAAACTTGACTTTTGACACTCTGGTTAGCTCATAAAGTCCTGTGAACAGCTCCCTCCAGCCCTTCACTGACTGAGGTAGCTCTTTGTAACTGCTTGTGCTGCCAACTCTCAACACTGTACACTGCACACTGCACGCTGTACACTTTAACTCTTCAAGGCCCAACCGCTGGCGCCCTCTTTACACTTCAGGGTCCTCTCACTAGGCGCCCCCTCTACACTTCAGGGTCCTATCACTAGGCACCCCCTCTATACTTCAGGGTCCTCTCACTAGGCACCCCTCTACACTTCAGGGTCAGCTCTGGCGCCCCCTTAACCGCTAGCTGGCTCCTGGATCCATTGGACCTTCACCGGAGTGGTCCCCTCTGCTAGGCAGACCCCCAGGGGCAGTTTACAGTACTCACGAACGGGGAATGCTTTCCTGAAACTGGACCCCCTCAGCTCCGCTGGTCCTGGGCACACCGGATCCTCTCTGCAGCTTAGCTCAGCTCACTCCGTCCCCTCAGGCAAGACACCCGATCCTGCTGACAGGAGGAGAGACAGCCATACTCTCCCTACTGGGACTCTGCTTCCCGCCAAAGACGCTGCATCATGCGCTCCCCTCAAACGTATACCCACTCCCAGAATCCTGTGCGGCAGAATCTGCCCTTCTGGGCTAGATACAGGCCTGAGTGTGCCATTGGCTGGGTTTTCTCCACTGCCCAATGAGAACCCTCTCATGGGGCACAGTGGGGAGACTCCCCAGTCTCAACAGCTACACCTGGGAGACATGGCAGCCCAGCTGAAAATCATGGCCCTGCTGTTAGGCAGCTAAGGCCCACTATACTTTACCTAGCACCTACCTTGTAGGGTGCTACACATGCGATGTCTTTGCAATGCAAATTCAGCCATACATTCTGTATGCCTGAATTTGCATTGCATTCGGACCAAACTCGTGCAGGACCCTTTTTTTGGTCTGCACCAGAATCAGATCGCATGGGTGTTCACATCCGAATTCATGGGTGTACACATCCTGTCCGAATTGACAGTTCACACTGCGACATGCGAACTGATCTGGGGGTGTCATTAACTTTGTATTGACACTCCCAGCGGTTCGCATATGGTAGTGTGAACTGCCTGTGAGTCGGATGCGATGTGGCAGTGGATTTGCAGGTTTCCCGCATTGCACGAATATGAACCGAGCCTTGAGACTCTATGCAATTGTTTTTATTGGGTGAGTGGGGCTCACTCTCCTGCCTGGTCTTCGTGTGACTCCTCTACGAAGATATATTCCACCCCCATTCTGACTGTGGCAGCCAGTGCTTTGCTTTGACCTGAATGTCCTGTTTTCTCTTTTTGTTTCAATGTTTTTATTAAAGTTTTTTTGGAAAGAAAGCGTTAACAGTGCACTAGGAGCCAACATGGCTCAAATACTTCGTATGTATACAGTAAATATCTCAGAAAACAAGACATACATTAGTGCCAATGCAGAAAAACACAAAAGCAAAATGGGTAGTCAATAAGACTATAACCTAAAATGTAAACTTAAGTTAGGCATCCAACCAACAGTGCGAGAGCATAGCGGCACCCAGACAGACAGCGCCCCCGCTATTACATCCTACAGGACCGACGGTCCGGGCCCGACCCCTCAATGGCGCCCCTACGGGAACTCACTGCGCCCTTCCAGAGGGGGCGAACCCCAACCCCTATAGCAAACCCTCCACTAGTGGGGGGCACAGCCTGTCGTCCGTGCACCGTCAGAAAAATATCAGAAATTAAGAAAAAAGAGAAAAAATAGATAGAGGGAAAGGGACCAGACTGGGGGAAAAGGAGGAAACTGCAGAGGAGGGCAGCAGGAATGGAAGAGGGAGAGAGAAGAAAGAGACATCAGCGGCTATGGAGAAAATAGAAGGCCGAGGGTCGACATCCAGGCCCCGCCCGCCCCGCCGGGGGAAATCCCCCCCACAACAACCCAACCAATGCTACCAAGGCACCCGGGCACCCCTATGAGGGGCCCGCCAGGTACCTTATCCAGGGGTCCCAAGTTTTATCAAACATGCGCATCCTATCATTCAATATTGCCACCATTCGTTCATTTAACATGATCCAGGTCAGTTTGGCTTTCAAGAGCTCAAATGGCACCACGGGGGTGCGCCACGAGCGGGCTATGGCTATTTTAGCGGCCGTGAACACAAAGGCAATGAGGCGCTTAGCGGGCTTAGTTGCTCCCTCCACTGGTTTACCCAGAAGGGCATTTTGGGGGTCTTTCGCCAAATTGACTTGAGTCAAGGAGTAAACAAAATTGTAGACTCGGATCCAGAATCGGCGGACTTTCGGGCAAGTCCACCACGTGTGGAGCACCGTGCCCACCTGGCCACATCCCCGAAAACAATTGGGGGATGCAGTGCTCACCGCCGCTGCCAACCTGACCGGAACCATGTACCAACGCAAAAACACCTTAAAGTTTGCTTCTATCAAAGAAGTATTAAGTATGGATCTAGAGTTAAACTGTGCTAAAGCACTCCATTCCGCCCTGTCCAGAGACTCTCCCAGATCCTCCTCCCAGCGTAACATGTATGGCAGTTTACTGTCATCTCCGTGGAGTATATTATAAATCGTAGATATGTAGCTTTTTTGCTTGTCTAGTGTGCGGCAAAGATACTCCATTGGTGTGGAGGTAGTGATATCGCTTTTTCGCCTAAGGGAGGCTGCGAAATGGGAGATCTGGGCGTAGCGAAAGTACTCCCCCTCAGGGAGGGAATACTTCTCCTGCATTTCGGATCTGGTAAATAGTCCTCGGTGGTCGCATAAATCCGCCAACCTGAGAAGCCCCCTGTTTGTCCACCAGTCAAACATTGCCGGGGTCAGACCCGGTGGAAACAAAGGGTTGCCCAGTAGGGGCGCCAGCGGAGCATGGAGGGACTTAAAGGAGTGCCTGCCCGACAGCCTATCCCAAACCCCCAGGGAGTGGGAGAGGGCAGGACAGAGCACCCCCGGTCTGTCCCTAGCTCTTAACCACAGCGCGTGGTGGATCGGAATCCCCAAGTGGGCCGCCTCCATGCGCATCCAGATCGGGAGAGGGTCCCGGGAGTGGAAGCGTACCAGTTGGGCCAACTGAGCGGCATGGTAATATTTGCTCAGTTCCGGGACCCCCAGTCCCCCTCTGAGTTTAGGGGTATAAAGAGTCCGTCTATTGACTCTGGGCCTCTTGTCCCCCCATATAAACCGGATGACCGACCCCTGAAAATCCTTAATATCAGTCATATTAAGCATTATGGGTAGAGTGCGAAATAGATACAACAATCTAGGCAATATGTTCATTTTCACCGAATTCAACCTACCGAACCATGACGGGGGGCTAGCAGACCAAGTAGCAAGATCTTCCCGTAGTTTTTTATATAAAGGTGGGTAGTTACAGGCATAAAGGGTGGTTATTGAGGCCGTGAGATGAATTCCAAGGTATGGCAGTGACCTTTCTTGCCATGCAAAGGGAAAGTTGTCCCTGAGGGCAGATAGGGTAGTATTATCCAGTGTTAGGTTCAGAGCCCGAGATTTGGAGGGGTTTATTTGGAGACCTGAGATGGACGCAAACTCCGCCATGTCCTTAAGTAAATTGGGGATAGAAATCAGTGGGGCCGAAAGGTACATCAAGATGTCGTCTGCAAATAGGGCGCACTTATGCTCCACCCCCCCACATTGTAAGCCCTTAATGTCCGGGTTGGATCGCAATTTAATGGCCAATGGTTCCAGGGCTAAGATAAATAAGAGCGGGGATAAAGGACACCCCTGTCTAGTGCCCCTCCTAATGTGCAAGAAAGGGGATCCGTAACCCTTAATAGACAGTTTCGCAACTGGGTCACTATATAACGTGCTTACTAGAGATAAAAAGTGTTGTCCTGTTTTCTCTTTTTGGAGTGTAACTTCTGCATAGCAAAGTCCTATAGAGAATCTGAAAGGATGCTGATGACACCAGTGTTTTTGCCTGTTCAGGTATTCTAAACTTCTCTATTTGAGGAATGTGAAGAAATGTACAGCACATCTACTTTTTTTTTTAGGGAATTGTGTACTATATGTTTGCTTGCACCCCCTACCTCTGCAATCCTGGAAAGATAAATGTTCAAGATCTAAGTCTGATCTCACGAAGTCCTCGTTCACACTGGTCCGATCTGTCAAATTGCATGAAAAGTCGCACCCTATTGTTGGCAATGAAACTGTTAAAATTGGTGCGGTGCAGTGCTACACCGATTTTAAAAATGAGTTCCTGCACTACTTTTGCCAATTTCAGGTTTGAAGTTGCACAGATGTCAGCCAAGTCGCACCTGAAGTTGCACTGATATGCAGCTTTGAAATTGTGCAATTTCAAGTGAAGTCATTCATTGTGAACTAGGGCTAAAGCAGTAGTGAATGCTACATTTTTTTTAATATTGTGCTTGTATGTACTAACACACTATGATAGACCTACCTTTCAAACAAAGCCCTCAAGAACTGAGCTGTCACCACTCCCAGTGCTTTCATCTTTGCCTGGTCTTCTTTTAGCACAAGTTCTCTGGTTGTTTGAATGGCCAGGCCACAAGGACATCACTTCCGCCTATGCACACAGGAGTCACTATCATGACATGGCACTCAGTGTGCCCTAAATGCAGAGCATTCTACGCATCTGTCAGTGATGTCATCGGCTGGAGACAATGGGGCCTAATTCACTATAATGCGACAGACTGCCTGTCTCTGTGCATTATGGGGCAGGGTATATAAAGCCAAGGACACGTGCTCAGGGTCTTTGGGTGGGAAGCCAGGTCCCAGAAGGAGGGTGACGGCTGTCTCCCCTTCTGTAGCAGTGGATGGTGGTCACAGGCGGTCAGCCTGGTGAACCAGAGTGTGTGGCTTAATCTGGAGGTCCAAGAGAAGCTGACTGGTGGAGCTAGGGGCATTGGTGACTCTGGACAAACAGTGTCCATGAGTAAAGAGGAACTTGCCCGGGGGCTGCCCAGGAAGGGGACCACTCCAGAGAGTAGGAGTCAGTGGACGGGTGTCAGATTCACAGAGAGAGAGAAAGGGGGTTCCAAGTTAGAACCCTGAAGATAAATACAAGTAGGAACACTTAATTACCTTCATTCCAGTGGCAGAGTGAAGCAGCGGCTGTCGTATCCTCAAGTCAGATGTCCTCAAGACTGTGAATAGTTACTAGTTGGATTATCCCACTCATCCCTTCTCCTATCCCAGTTCTAAATAAAACTACAAAACAACATCCCCTGGACTGATCATTGACTGAGCCAAGTACTTAAAGTGATGTGTCTGCAAGCTGTTGCTGCGGGTAACCCAGGGGAATCCATAAGGTGTTTATCCAGCAGTCCTCTAGGTTGCAGTGCTACTTGTATATCTATATACTGTATATATGTGTGTGTGTGTGTGTGTATGTATATATCTATAAATATATGTGTGTGTATATATTTTGATATGTTTCAATCTTATTTTTAAAGGAGCAGTGATTAGATTCAGTTGGTGCTGTGCACTCGCAAATATGCACCCTGTCATCAACTGGGCCTGGTCACCGAGTATTTGCATATTTGCATGCAATATTGCTAGCAGTGCTGAATGCGCACCTTTGGTCTTGCACACTCCTAGCACAGTGATTGGCAGCTCACTGCAAGTTCATGCTCACTAATTGTAATTGGGACTTTGTAGATCATGTGACTGCCAATCATGGGGTGTCAAATGGCCATAGGCCCCACCTCCCAGAAGAGCCAATCCTAAGGTGTAATTTGTGTATGTTTTTAAAGGGATGAGGTGCCAACCATAGCAAACCCCATAAAGTGCCAGTGGTAGTCTACGCCAAGGGGTTAAGGATTTTTTAAAGTGAAACAAGAAAAGTAAACATTTTGAATAAATAAAGTGCCTGGGTGTTCGCCTTAGTCTGCTTGTAAAGTGGTGCATCGGTATTCGGTACCGTATCTAGACCATGCATCATGCCAAATCACATATGGAAATATTTTGCCAATTTCTAAGGGTGACTTTTTCATGCCAATTGAAACCTAATAAAACATCCTGCATTTCTCAACCCCCCCCCCCCCCCACACCAATGAATACGGTGACCTTGTATGACTTTTAAGGGAAACCCCATGCAAAAAGGTATCATAAATCCACATCATGGGGGCCCCCACCAAATCCATAGCAAACCTGCCATCACTACCCCAAAGCACCTTGGGCCTCTTCCACAGAACCCAGGCCAGTGGTTATGGTGGCTCTGCGGCCAGGAGGCTTATTGATGTCTGGATGCCTCCTTTAACAAGTGTGCCCCCAGATCCTAGCCCCTCCCTCCCGTGAATGACAATGGGTTGCGTTGAGCACCAAATAATTGCACAATAAAACTAAGATAATTACATGTAAACAATTAATACTGCATGGTCCACAAACTGCCTCACCCCCTCCTGTCCTGAGAAGTGATATAGAGTGAGGTAAGCCACAGCTATATACCACAGAGAGACTATTTGGGACTTTTAATGGTACCGTATCAAATTGTATTAGAGAAGTCGCAGATTAAAAAGTATCAAAATGTATTTATTAATTTAACAAAAAAGAAAGGTTAAAGTATATTTGTCATACAAATCAAAAATAACACAAGACATTGGAAATAATTACAGAGCATACAGTTGGCTGTTCACAGTGCGATGGTTTAAGCATGCAAATGGATTTAAGGCTTCCTGGGCAATATATCCATACTTTCCCAATGTAGCAACTGCAACAATATTAGGTCTAATCTGTATCTGCCGAGTATAAGCCCATCCACGCTCTACATGTTCCACAGCTTTGCCACTTCTTCAGGAGCTTTAGCAATCTAACTGGAACAAATAGACAATCATTGTAATAAAGATAAGTAGTTTTGTAAAAAAATATAATCAATCAACAAGTGTACTACAAAGTGACCAATTTAAACATGAATTTATACATAAATGAAGTGGTCTGGAATCAAAGTACCCACCACACAGTGCCACCACCACCTGGATGTAAAATAGGGGGACATAAGTGCCCGGAAAGAAGCTTATCCCTGGGAGAGGGGGCGGAGGCGCCCATATCCCGCACATCAGCACCCATATAATACAAAGTAAACAAAAGAGGAAAAAGAGGGAGATTTATTACTATAGTATAATAAACATATAAAACATACCCTATCCACTGATGCTGTGTAGTTATTAAACTTCAACCCAACAGGGAAAGAAAGGATTTTTGGAAAAAGTCACAATTTAATGTATCGCGTGCCTTTAAAAAAAAAAGGTCACTAAGGGGTATACACCCTGGGGAAAAAGTATAAATAAAAATTACATTAATGTTGATTGTTGTTTATGAGCAGGATAGAGTAAAATAGAGGAAAGGGTATTAATTGTAACTTAGTACAACAAATTAATGGGTACATACCCCAAAAGTAGTCTGGTATACAAAGATACCATATTCTGCTGATATTATTAATATTATTAGACACAGCCACACACGATTCTCTAAGATAATTACATAATGAGTTTTTGAAAAGTCCTTTCTATAAGGTACAATAGTAGACATAACTTTCCATCTTGGAGATCCATTGTCAATTAGGACGCTTGTTGCCTCGCCAGCCCAAAACAAAAAAGCACTGGTTGGTAATGTGACAAGGGGGTGGGGCCACCAGGTGACATCACAATTTGGCCCCGCCACTCACCTATTTATCAACTGCCAGACAGAGGAGCAGCACATTGGTGATTAGCCTTTGCTACATTGTGTGTTGGGTGTGTGAGGAGGTGGTGAGGAAGCTTTGTTTGTTTTTCTTCCTTCCTAGTATTTTCTGCGTTTTTATTTCCTTTGAAGAGAATATGCTCTCTGTCTCTTTTTTTCACCCTATTGAAGGCCTTACTTAGGTATGTTTTTATATAACCCCTTTGCATTAAGCGTTCTCTGAGGGCGTCCCCTTCGTTTTGGAAGTCTTCTGAATTGGTACAGTTCCTTTTTAGTCTTAGGAATTGGCTATAGGGGATGGACTTTTTGAGAGGTGTAGGGTGGAAGCTGGAGGCATGCAGTATTGTATTTCCTGCTGTTTCTTTCCTGTATAACGTTGTCATCACTTGTCCGGTTTCATCTTTGTAAATCCAGGTGTCCAGAAAGGAAACTCGAGTTTTACTGTAGTTCATAGTAAAGAACATGTTGTACTGGTTTTTTGTTCATTTCTTTGAGACAGTCGTTAATCATATCTTCTAGTCCGTTCCAGATAATGAGAATATCGTCAATAAATCTTTGCCAGAGCATGATGTTATTTGCGTATACATTACTAATACTAATACTAATTACTAATACTAACAACAAAATGACACTATTGTTCTCTCCATTATTGCAGTATTTACCAATTACTTCTGTAAGAATTATTGTAATGCTGATACCGTGAATGCTTGCCCCTCATCTGTTCCACCAGAATTGCACCTGGCACGGAAAGCCCTGGGGTCCCCCAGACCGGGGCTTCAAGGAGCCTAAGAGGATGGTACACATCTTTACCCCCTCTGATTCCCTTCGGGGCATCAGCTCCACCTTCTGTGTCGGCAGGTACTATAGCCAGTCAGGCACACGCGCACTGGGAACACGGCCGCGTGACGGCCGTGACACATGGTATCACGCAGCAGAGTACTGCACATGCGTGAACCGCTATAATAGGCCGGGGAACTAATCTGGATGTCACTTCCCTCGCTGTGAGGGAGAGATGCACACCTCTGGAAGCTCTGCCTAACGGACCTTGAAGACTGCTATCAGACTGCAAAAAGTGAGTTTAATCGTGGAACCTGCCTGCAAATCCTACCTTAAACATAGGAGGAATCCTTTTTCATCTGCACTTTTGGCTTTTTCCACAATAAAATCACTCACCATAAATTTGATATTGTCACTCTTTTTCTTGCCAGTCACATTTTAAAAACTTTTTGATGGGAATCAGGGAAACCTTTGGATTCACCCAGCACAGCTTCTAATCCCTGCTAATTAGCCTGTGAGTAAACTATGAATCCTTACACTATATTTCGATGGAACTCCATAAAAACACATTATTAACCCCCACATATATATATATATATATATATATATATATATATATATATATATATATATATATATATACCATCCGCAGAAGCAGCACAAAGTTCTCGATGCGATTCGGGGACCCGAGGGAACCAACCTCCATACATCAATCAGGCAAATAAGTGATATGTATGTACCCGATCATACTGCACCAATGGAAATGTATCCCTTGGTTTGCATATGTGTTCTTTAAATATATTTTACTGTACTTTCATATATGGTGACTATTCCTTGACAAAGGCTTATTATTATAACCAGCCGAAACGCGTAGGATGTTTTTCATATATTTTCTCTGCAAAGTTCCAAGCCTGATCATACGCATGGAACGAAAGAGAAAAATGTTCTAAACAGTCACCATTTCACCCATGTCACCAACTTGATATTTTCTTCACCAATGGGCCTATGTGATACGTGTAATTCTTTCAAATGCAATCTTTTAATAAATTGTTTAACTTTACTTATATATGCAAAACTCTCATTTCTACTTGCCCATAAAGTCCCACTTTTCCTTGGTTTGAGGCACCAAACCCAAACAAATTAGTGTATGACAACATTGTCGTGGGCCTCAAACCACCACTGCTTGTAGGTTGAGCGGGTTGTGAGGCCTGCAGCAATGTTGCCGTTTGATGTTCCAACAGTTGATGTATGGCCAGTAGTTGACTCCCTATATACATCGGATCGGTATGCTGATGTCTGGCCATGGTGTCCAGGCTTTGAAGCACATCCTGTTGAAGCTGTTTCAAGATTGCCTGGTTTTCAGTCAACCTCTGCACAGATTGCTGTATGAGCCCCAGTAACCTCACTAAGTCACTTGGTTCAGCAGGCCTCCTTTGCTCATTTAGTATCTCTATCTGGGTAGCCAGCCTCTATGCAAGATTTGTAAGGGAATTATGAGGAGGTGGGAGAGGTGCAGATCCAGCTGCATCCAATGCTGGCAAAAAAAAAAGGTACTACAAAAATAGTTTCACATCAGAAACACCATACGCATACAATAGGACAGGTGGATGGACTTCCAACAAACACTTGCTCATAGTAATGTAGGCAAGCTAGGAACACTTCCAATAATGAATTCACATTATATCAGCGTTTCAAATATTACAATGGCTTAACAGTTTGGACATCAAACAGTTCAAATCTTGCCCAAGACTGCTAGCTTCATTCTTGTGATTTCCACAAAGTGGCCTACTACACCACATACGTGGAAAATGCACCTAGCTAGTAGAAAATCATGCCTAAGCAATACTCCACTCCACAAAAAGCCACGGCACACATCAAGTTGGCTTTTGCAAATCCTAGCCTGGCAGGAATGGAATTTGTCTCTAATTGTAGGAACCTTTTTGGGACCTAGAAAATGAAAATTCTTACCGGACATTCAGGCTCTGCTTCATCTGCTGCAGGTGGATTGGCAGGTGCAGTGCCTGAATGTCCCTGCACAAATTAAAAGTGGAGAATGTAGGTCACATCCAAGTAACATCACCAACATTTTCTTGGAACATGTCCACCTTGTTACGTAAGATCACATACCCCAACATTGGATGCAGAATCCTCGCCAGCTCCAGCTCCAGCTGCTCCTTCATGTGGGCCAAAACAAGAAGAGAGAAGACCGGGCGCCGATCTAAGTGTAGCAATAAAACATTTTATTAGCAATAGCAGGAGTACTACTCACAGGAGTACGGTAAAAACAGGCATCTCAATAATGGTGGGTATGCAGAGTTCGTCCAGGGGGTCCTCCCAAGGTCCTGTTGGAGCTGGTGCTGCGAGGGATACGCTGCGGTCTCCTGGTGCGGGACGCGCTGATCGCTCTGTGATGATCCGGCAGCGTGAGTCCGTAGGATGGAGGGCCGTGGTGTCACTTCCTGGTCGACTCTGTGTGCTTGAACGGCGACGCGTTGCGGAGCATGCGCTCCTTCTTCAGGCCGTATTTTTATATCCTTATATACATTCCGCACAGGATTTTTTATATATACATTTTTTTATATATACATTTTTTTATATATACATCTTTTATGCGTGGACACGTGAGCATGCATATATATGCAGATAGTGCATGTGTATGTGGCTATACGGGTCCGTATTTCCTTACACCTGTGACATTCCTTTTTAATTTTTTATTTTCATTTTTTAATTTTTAATTTTTAATTTTTTAATTTTTAATTTTTAATTTGAATTTCCAACCTTCCATTAGTGATCCCGGCCATCACCATTATCCCCAGTCCCATCGATAATCAGAATCCCCTTTCCCAAATCTATTACAGACCCACACTTATGCCATTTACTCTTGGGACCAACCACAATATATGTCGCCAATTAAGGATCCACTTCCACAACATCCCATTCAGCTACATACATTCTTCATCCGCCCCCCCCCCCCCTCATCTGCTCTCTTCTTCATCCCGGCTTTCCACACTGTTCCCTGCCTGTCACACATCCTCGAGGCGCTTTGCTGCAGTGCTAGTATCTTTTTGCCCGTACTGAGCCACCGTACCCCAGCTCCCCACACTACTGGCATATAAGCCCACATCCAATATGGCCCCTGCACGGCCTGAAGAAGGAGCGCATGCTCCGCAACGCGTCGCCGTTCAAGCACACAGAGTCGACCAGGAAGTGACACCACGGCCCTCCATCCTACGGACTCACGCTGCCGGATCATCACAGAGCGATCAGCGCGTCCCGCACCAGGAGACCGCAGCTTATCCCTCTCAGCACCAGCTCCAACAGGACCTTGGGAGGACCCCCTGGACGAACTCTGCATATACACCATTATTGAGATGCCTGTTTTTACCGTACTCCTGTGAGTAGTACTCCTGCTATTGCTAATAAAATGTTTTATTGCTACACTTAGATCGGCGCCCGGTCTTCTCTCTTCTTGTTTTGGGTCATACAGGGTTACTTCACCCTTCACTGGAGGCAGCCATCGAAGTGTTTAGCAAGCCACACCGGACTTTGTGTACCGAAGCCCACCTTGCCATACCTTGCTCTATGCATAGATACTGTATGCAGTTCTGACCATCTGTTTGCGCCAATCTCTCCTCTCCTCCTTCACGTGGGGCCAGATGTTCTACAAAAAAGGGCAATACATTGATTAGGAACAAACATTCGTCTGTAAGGATTATTTGCCATTTGTAAACATGGTTTAATGGGTTTAATTGATCAAGCACTAGGCCCAAACATTCCAAACTGATTTCCTATTGTTTTGCAGGGATCATAGGACACTTGCTAACACACTCCAAAATAACAGAGTTGTGTGTCTGAAAAGGCATGGTATGAATCTAAAGCAGGGGACCCATTAATGACTTGTCCTGTCTTTTTGGGGACACACATATTTAGGGCAACACTCTGAAAAAAAATGTTAATTGGCTAATCTGGAGTCACACAAAGATTTATCCACATCACATTAGCAATACATACTAAGACCTTCCTCCAGGCCTTGCTGCAGTGGGGGTTTATGTTCCTCCTCCTGCTGATGTTGTACTGTAAATAGGGCATTGCCATGTGAGTTAGCATTTGTAGAGGTGAGAACAGTCTTACACATTGCTTGGCACATTCCCATTTTTGACTTACTAGGAGGGATGAACATCATCTCCTCCATGTGGGTGCCATCCTCCTCATTACTTGCGTGGGTGGAATCAAGAAGGGGTGCCGCTCCCGCCTGGAGAGGACAGACAAAAGGAAAGAAAGAACATTTGCAGGACAAGTATAAACGTACACTAAATTTACAGATAGGATACTAGTTACAAATTTCAGAACAACTCACACAAGTAAGATCCAAGAGTTAGTTAATTACCACTCTGCCAGTTATCAGTATCCCCACGGAATGATATTTCTAAGTTTGTGTCTATCCCAATGATTGGCAGAAATTTCTGCTGGTAATCCTTAACCGCCTTAGCGGTATCCCCGAGCGTGACTCGGGGTAGGAATTTTCTTCTATTAGCGGTATCCCCGAGTCACGCTCGGGGTGAATGGCAGAGCGTGCAGACAGCGCAGCGGAGCTTCTCTTACCTTATCCTGGCGATCCAGCGATGAGCTCTCATTGCTGTGACCGCCAGTGAGATCTCCGCCGCTCGTCTGTCGGTAGGAGGACTTCCTGGTTCCGTTCCCTGCAGCAGCAATGCTGCATGGGAGCGGAACTGGGAGTAAAAATTAAAGTAACACCAAAACACAAACATATAAAAGGGAGGTGATACAGTGTAATCTGAGAGGATTACACTGTATCACTTTGCTAAAAGTGGTAAAAGACACAGTGCCCTCTCAGTGCCCCCTTGCCATTGTCCTTTGCGTGAATAAAAATAATTGGAAAATGGCATCAAAAAAGCGCTGTCCCGCATATGCGCTTTTGGATGAGCTGAGCGACTGCGACAGCGGCAGCGACACGGAGCTGCTCGCAGAACAGAGCGACAGTGAGTCGTGCGGAGATCTGTCATCTGACTCTGGCACCGACACGGATCCCGAAAGTGACGCCGATGATCCCGCACCTGACCTAGGTGATGTGCGCACTTGGTGCCCTTTGGACAGCGACGCGGACCAGGCAGCGCCCCCGAGATTCCCTTTCACTGGTTCTCCGGGGATGAAGGTTGACGTGGAGAGAGACAACCCCCTGGCGTACCTCAAGTTATTCCTAACGGAGGAGGTAATTCTAAAGATAGTCGCTGAAACCAATCGTTACCAGGAGCAGCAGTGCGCTACGCTGCGCGCCAAATTTTCCCGTTCCAGAAAATGGGAACCAGTCAGTAGCGAGGACATCTGGAAGTTTCTAGGACTCATCATCCTTCAGGGGGTGGTGGGAAAACCACTCCAAAAATGGTATTGGACCACGAATAAAATGCTGGCCACTCCATTTTTTGGCACAGTGATGTCCGAGTACCGATTTTCTCTGATTATGAAAAATTTGCATTTTGCAAACAACGAGGAGTTTGATGAGGCCACGCATCCTGCGCCCAAACTCAAGAAAATCTGGGAGGTGTACCAAACGATCGTTAAAAACTTCCAGCAGACCTATGTGCCAGACAGGGATGTTTGTGTGGACGAAAGTCTCATGGCCTACAAGGGACGCCTGAGCTGGATCCAATATATTGCATCGAAAAGAGCGCGGTTCGGGATCAAATCTTACATGCTCTGTGAGTCGTCCACAGGATACATATGGAATGCTGTAATTTATACCGGGAAAGGTACAAAGTTCGATCCCAAGTACAGCGGCTATGGGATGGCCACATCCTCTGTCCTTTCACTGCTGGACCCCCTTTTGAACCAGGGATATTGTGTTACAACAGATAACTTTTATACCTCTCCGGAACTATTTGAAGTTTTGATCCGAAACAAAACAGATGTGTATGGCACTGTTAGGCCAAACCGGCGGGACATGCCATCCATGTTTAGCAAGAAAAAGCTAAAAAAAGGAGAGATGGTTGCCTTTCAAAAGGGTAAAATGATGGCAATGCGGTGGCGAGACAAAAAGGACGTGTGTCTCATGAGCACCGTGCACAACACCACCACTGCCATGGTCCGCACAAAACAGGGAGCAGATATGCTGAGGCCGCAAGTCGTGATCGACTACAATCACACGATGGGAGGTGTTGATCGAGCCGATCAGGCAATGACCTTTTACCTGGCGATGCGGAAGCAACAAAAAAAGTATTATAAAAAGATTTTTAGGCATCTCCTAGAACAGTGCCTCTGGAACGCCTATATTCTTTACAAAGCCAACACTGCCATACCCCTCGTTCATTCGGACTTTGTCTGGAAGGTGGCTGAGCAGATTTTCATCAACCACCCGACACCATCATCAGTATCTGCAAACAGACCCGGACGACGTGCTGTTGATGTTGGCAATCCAGAGCGCCTGACAGGCCGTCATTTTGTGGACTTTGTACCGCCCACCCCAAAAAAGTTGGCGCCTACCAGGATGTGCGTCGTCTGTTGTTCTAAAAAGGATGGCAATGGAAGAAAAGTCCGAAAGGAAACACGGTACTTTTGCACAGATTGCAATGTCGGACTTTGTCTAGTGCCCTGCTTTAAACTTTTTCACACTCAGGATGTGTATTGAATTTCTTTGACAAATTTCATTATTTTTCCTTGCCTTCTTGAATAAAATTCTATTATTGATTGGATTATAATTCATGTGTTTGTGTTTCAAATTCATTACATCTGGGATGTGTACTAGAGTCTTGTTTTGGTAAGTTTTAAGTCAGTAATTACTAAGAATTGTAGGCCTTTAATACATAACGCCAAATTTCCATGGAAAGAATTGTACCGCTTTTGGAACAGAATTCCTGACAGAATCATACCGCTAGGGAGGTTAAGAAGTGGCATACATGCTGGATCCAGGCCCTGCCTGGTAACATGCGGTATTATAAGTAGTAATCAGCATGGATTCATGAAAAATCGTTTGTGCCAAACCAATCTATTAACCTTCTACGATGAAGTGAGCTGCCACCTAGATAAAGGTAAGCCTGTGGATGTGGTGTATCTGGACTTTGCAAAGGCCTTTGACACCGTTCCCCACAAACGCTTACTGTACAAACTAAGGAAGGTAGGTATGGACCATAAGGTGAGTACCTGGATAGAGAACTGGCTCCAGGGGAGAGTACAGAGGGTGGTGATTAATGGGGAGTACTCGGATTGGGCGGGTGTGGAAAGTGGGGTCCCCCAGGGTTCTGTCCTGGGACCAATCCTGTTTAATTTATTCATAAATGATCTGGAGGAGGGGATATCTAGTACAATCTCTGTATTTGCGGATGATACTAAATTAGGCATGCCAATATCTTCTATGCAGGATGTGGAAACCTTGCAAGCGGACCTGAACAAAATAACGGGGTGGGCAACTACATGGCAGATGAGGTTTAATGTTGAAAAATGTAAAGTAATGCACTTGGGGGCCAGAAACCAGAAAGCAAGCTACTCACTAGGGGGGGAACCTCTGGGTGAGTCTAGGATGGAAAAGGACCTGGGGGTACTGGTAGACAACAGGCTTGGCAGTGGCATGCAATGCCAAGCCGCCGCAAGCAAAGCCAACAGAATACTGGGATGTATAAAAAAGGGGATTCACTCCAGAAATAAAGAGATTATTCTCCCGCTCTACATGACTCTGGTCCGGCCACATCTGGAGTATGCTGTCCAGTTCTGGGCACCGGTCCTCAGAAAGGATGTGCTGGAACTGGAGAAAGTCCAGAGAAGGGCAACAAAAATAATTAGGGGAATGGAGGACATCAGCTATGAGGAAAGACTACAAGCACTGAACCTATTCTCTCTGGAGAAGAGACGATTGAGGGGGGATATGATATCAATGTACAAATACTGTACTGGCGACCCGAGCATAAGGAACAAACTATTCAGAGAAAGGAGATACAATAAGACACGTGGCCACTCACTAAAACTTGAGGAAAGGCGGTTTAACCTTAAAGTGCGTAAGGGGTTCTTCACTGTAAGAGCGGTAAGGATGTGGAATTCTCTTCCACAAGCAGTCGTATCAGCAGGGAGCATTGATAGTTTCAAAAAACTATTAGATGGACACCTTAAAGACCACAGCATACAGGGGTATACAATGTACGGTTAAAAGCAAACACACACATACATCATAGGTTGAACTAGATGGACTGATATCTTTTTTCAACCTCACTAACTATGTAACTATGTAACTATGCCCCTCCTGAGCCCACACACCCAGCTTCCTCCTGATGGCACCACTGATGTCCTGCACGCGCTTTGAGATGTTCCTCGCAGAGTGCACTGTCACCCACTGCCTTTACAGCGTCAGTAATCTCCCCCCACAGGCGTTGCTTTTCCGTTTTGGAAGTGATCTGGGCCCTGGTCCCTGCAATTCCATTGTGGTTTCGAAGATACTAACTGACCAGGATACGGTTCTCTGTGGGGGTGAAATTGGGAAGCCGGGAGCCAGTAGCCACACTGCCTCTTCCAGAAGTACCCTCTCCAGGGCTGGAAGGAGAAGCAGCGTGCCCCCCCCCCCCTTACAACTCTTGGGGGGGACCATGGGAGGACCAGGTGGGCAGGTAGTTTGACTGATTAGCAGCAGCAGCAAGGGGGAATTTGGCCAAAATCTGCAAAGGAAAGAGACACAAGGTAAGTTGCAGAACTTTAATGGCTAAAACGCGCTTCAAGAACAGAGACTTACCAAATGCACAAAACAAAAAACTGGCGAATCTGCCGGGGGAGTGATGAAATCCAGATAAATCTGCAAAGGAAACAGAAAAATTAAGAAGTCAGTACCCAAACTTGAAAGACCACAGCGCTCAGGGGAACAGGCACTTACCAAACGCACAATGAAAATAAAACATAGGTGAAGCAGCCGGGGGAAGAAAACTTCAGAAAAGGAAAAAGAATAAGATCATTAGCCACACTTGAAAGGACACAGCACTCATTGGAACACAGACACTTAAGATATGCACACCAACAAACAGACACCGAATTAAGGTAAGTGCCACATTTTTTAGACTAGTACTAAAAAGTGAGGGGACAAACCCAAAAATAAGTCACTAGTCTGCCATCAACTGCAGAAGCTGCAGGCATTTGCTAATAGGCCAGGTGAAATGCACACACCCAAGAGGTTGGCTATGACACTCATGCTTCTTTTTCTGTTTTTCAACTGCGAAGTTGGGCCAACTTTGAGCCATCTTTGGATGTGTGCAACTTGGATACGACTTTGGCTTTGCCCAGTGATAATGGACAACTTTTGCATTTAACATTTAGAAAAGAGTTTCATGCAACTTCTGCAGGTTGACATTGACGTCTATGGCACTCAACTTGCATAAAAGTTGGTCCAAAGTAGTTCATGAACCACTTTGAAGTCACTGCCACTTTAATTAGCAAAAATCTGAATGGCCAGCAGAGGAAAACAACTGGACATGCAATTTTGTAGTTGCTTGCCAAGTCGCAATGCCTCCCTGTTCAAAGGGTTAATGTGCAAATCAGCTGTGCATTTTGACAGACATTTGCATGAAACTGAGCCAAAAACGCAACACACCATTTCCAAAGGTGTGATACAGCTCCATTGATAGCCAATCACACTCTTCCGCCAGACAAATTGGATGTGGGGAAACCCATATCCAATTGCCATGTGTGAACTGAATCCCAAGGTGGAAGAGGAACATTAAAAGAGAGGTTGATCAAGCTTTTTGTGTGAGTATCAGGGCGAGAGACGTGGTATTTGGCAAGCATAGGTTAAAAAACTGATAACCCAGAACAGGAAGGAGCTGCAAACTGGGAAACAGGAACCTGACAGAATGTGAACCTACGATACATGGAAGTGGACTTGCTTTTTGTCTTCATGTAAATTGCACATGTGCTTGCAAGCACACAGCTGAAAAATCAGAGGCAACTTAAAGGGGTAGGTGACATGTCTTGAGACATTTGAGAGATTTTAAGTGTGTGTTAATAGCATCTGTAGAGACTCATGTCAGGGTACAACATTTAAATCACGGCTTGTCTAAATAATAAATAGTACTAATATAAGCTGATCTCTACATGCATCACATTGTTACACTTTGCCATTCATCTCTTGCTTCCATTTTCTCAATCCAAAATGGCCAATATATATCACAATTGTGTGTGTTACGCATATGCATGCTGATTACTGGTTGTGCATTTCTGTACAACATAGGAATAGTTTAAGCACCATACCTATGCCGTACATTTTTAGCTGCTAGTAAGAATCTTATTTATCTTTGTAAACATGTTCAACAAAGACATTTCTTTGTGAGTACTACTGAGTGAGATCTGCTATTCCGCAGCGTTACATGTATTAAACATTTCCAGTTCTAGCTCAAGTACATGACAAATATTCTCTTTGTAGCTTCAGATGATATGTAATTGAATGTCCCCACCTGTGTGAAGTAGCAATGGCAAATCCAAATACACATATGGCAACATATGTTTGAACTCAGGACCTGAGTCTTGGTAAGTATTGGTTCAGCCCACTAAGCAACAAAAGTGACAAAACAACAAAAGTAAATAAATTCCATTAAGTAATAACAGGACCTTAATAGACAAATAGGTCAGTACAATTGGCTTACCAAGCAAACAGCGAAGCTCCAAATCACTGCACCACACTCCAACTCCAACACCACACAAAGCCCACAGTCCCATATGGTCAATTTATAGCACACTTGGGCATGGCTAATTGTTTGCGATTGTGTGTATATATATATATATATATATATATATATATATATATATACGCCGGTGAGCCAGCGAGATCCCCCTAATTCCAAAATGGCAGAGCTTGAAAATGCTTTAGCTATGGGGCTGGCGGTTTTTGCTGCTCCCCTTTGTGAAACAGCAGAATAGGAGGTGGCCCAGGAGGCAGCCCAGGAAGCAGCACAGGAGTCAAATATGAATGAGACATTCCAAATATTTGACATATATATAACAGCGGTATGACTCTAACATCAATGCTAAGAAGATAATTATCTGCAAAACAAGTCACGTCTCATAATGTCTGTGAATTGAGCAATGATTTTGTATTTTAGGAGAATATAGATTCTCTTGATCTATGTTCATTTGTGAATCATGGGACAGCTGCAAATCCAAAGACTAGTTGTGCTGATCCCAATAGCTTAATGGTTAGCCTTACCACCTATAACTACTCTCACCATGGGTTCAAATACCAAAGATGGCATCACCTCCATTATGGCTTAAGTTTGAAAATGAAGGATATACAGTACTTAAAAAGACAAATGCCTAATTACCACCTCCAATTCAATTGCAGGTGACCAAAATATCATCTGTAAAATCTGTAAAATTGAAAATATCAGACAGTATTGAACATGTTTTACATTGCAGTGTGTTGATTTGCATTGGTTGGGATTTAAACTTATGAACTAAGTGCTGATAACTAACAGTGAGTGCACTAACAGTGAGTGCTAAAGATTGTCACTGTGCTGAACACAATTAGACCTATAATATAAGGTCTATATTATAGACCTTATATTATAGGTCTATAATATAGACAGGTTCGGAGCCCACGAACCTGAAAGGAAGACCGGGTGAAAATGGAAACCCTGTCAACAGGGACAGTGAGCAGTTGGAGCAATACCTTTTAATTTGCCTGGTATTTGCACTTGTTTTGCATTGCCTTACCATTGTGGTGAGCTTACCAATCTTCCCTTTTACATTATATTTATTCGATTTTGAAAGCCTATATGCCCAAGACCAAGCTTCTGTTACCTTGAGTCTAGGACTCTGTGACCAAATTTTTGTGATTGACAGCGGGTCTAGGAACTAGGAGCACACATATTTGCACATTTCTAGTTCTCTGCCACAACGTCGGTTAACACTTCAAGGGCAAGGGACATTTTAAGGTTGGATGTTTAAAGTTGTATTTGTGGTTGTTGGGTAATTAGGAACTTTATTGTTCTTATTTATTTCTTTTTTTAGAGAGAAAGGAAAATAGGGGATGATTAAACCCTTTTCTTTTTAGCCATTTGTATCCCATTGGAGAGATATCTCTCCATTTGCCAATCTGTAGACACAAGAAGTGAGACCAAATGTCATCAAACTAAGGGACAAGTGATAGTCTAAATGACAGTGGGGACAAACTTGCATATTTATATAGACTCATATACTGTACTGATTATTTATTACAGGTATTTACTGTATTTAATGCTGTCAATTTACACAGTGCTTTACATATACAGTAAGACTTTGGATTGCAAGCATAATTAGTTCCGGAAACGTGTTTGTAATCCAAAGTACTTGAATATCAAAGCAAATTTCCTCATAAGAAATAATGGAATTTGTTCTACATCCAAAAAAAAAAAAAAAAAAGTGTCAATGAGGAATGCACAACGCAGAATCCAGCAGAAGCTACAGAGTATAGGGTGATGACATAAGGGGACGGGCTCTCCGAATGACCTCTCTGGGAGGCCACGCCCCTAATGGCTATATAACAAGCTGCATAGACCGGAGACGGCATAATTACCGGAGACATCGTCGGAGGAGGACCGGAGGAAGAAGAAGACCAGAGGAGAGAAGAGCAGAGGAAGAAGACCAGAGGGGAGAAGACTAGAGGGGAGAAGACCAGAGTGGAGAAGACTGGATGAAGATTTTTAATAAACTTCTCAAAACGTCTCCTGTCATTATTTATATACACTGCCTTTTATGGGGTGAATGGGTATAAGGTACTATGTACCCCATACCCATTCACATAGGGAGGGGTCTGGGATCTGGGGGCCCCCTTGTTAAAGGGGGTTTCCAGATTCCGATAAGCCCCCTGCCCGCACACCCCCAGGGTAGTCAGGAAGAGGCCACCCAGGGTAGTCAGGAAGAGGCCCTTGTCCTCATCAACATGGGGGCAAGGTGCTTTGGGGTGGGGTGTGCTCGCTCGTCCCCTCCCATTTCCTGGCCTGCTTGGCTGCATGCTCCGATGAGGGTCTGGTATGGATTTTGGGGGGGACCCCACGCTGTTTTTTCGGCGTGGGACTTCCATCAAAATCCATACCAGACCCGAAGAGCCTGGTTTGGAACCTGGAGGGAGACCCCCCACGCCGTTTTTATTCCCATTTTGGCATGGAGTTCCGCCTCAAGATTCTTAGAGCGCAAGTCGCACCACAAGTCGGATCATCCTGTCGGATCTGACTTATGATGCGACTTCCATTCAAATCAATGGGCTGAACGCCGTATCAAAGACGGCTCCTAGGCAACCATTGATTTTGAATGGAGGCAGAAAAATGCTGCTAAAAGCCAAACGTGGCCAAACATGCAATAACGGCAATGGAAAAAGCTACTAAAAGCACGTTTGTACAGCTGCTTTTTCCTGGCATTAGAAGTGGCTCTGCCACTCGTTTTTTTCTGAGGCCCTGTGTGTATGGGGCCTAAAAGAGAAGAGAGGCACCTCTAAGTGTAGCAATATGATTACATTTAATGAAAGTACAACATTTAGCAACTCACATGGTTGATGATTAAAACAGGCACATCTAAGGAGGCAGGCATCCAGGGTAAACCTGTCCACATAGACTGTCCTCCGTAGCACCATCAATGTCATCCCTTCCACACTGCGCTCCATGAGCGCTTCAAGCCTCGCTTTCAGATCGCTCTACTGCAGGGTAGTCTTCCTGGTCCCGATTGGAGACTGACAGCGGTGAGAGCCGGGGGTGCGGAGGACTGTCAATGGGGACAGCTTTACCTTGGATGCCTGCATACTTAGATGTGCCTCTTTAAATCATCAACTATGTGAGTTGCAAAATGTTGTACCTTTATTAAATGTAACCATATTGCTACAGGCGCTGCTCTTACTTAAGCTTGAAAGAAGTTAAATATTAAACATTAAATATTAACCCTTTGCTAGGTAAACTTTTGTTCATAACATCACTGTTCCTCCCTGTGACATGGACAGCCCCTGTCACTGAAGTAGCACTGAAGTCATATCAAATCGTTACAAATCTCACAGATGTAGTTCTGAAGTAGTGCTGAAGTCATATCGAATCATTACAAATCTCACAGAAGTAGTGCTGAAGTCATATTGAATCATTACAAATCTCACAGAAGTAGTGCTGAAGTCATATTGAATCATTACAAATCTCACAGAAGTAGTGCTGAAGTCATATGGAATTGTTACAAATCTCACAGAAGTAGTGCTGAAGTCATATTGAATCATTACAAATCTCACAGAAGTAGTGCTGAAGTCATATTGAATCATTACAAATCTCACAGAAGTAGTGCTGAAGTCATATTGAATCATTACAAATCTCACAGAAGTAGTGCTGAAGTCATATGGAATTGTTACAAATCTCACAGAAGTAGTGCTGAAGTCATATGGAATTGTTACAAATCTCACAGAAGTAGTGCTGAAGTTATATCGAATTGTTACAAATATCACAGAAGTAGTGCTGAAGTTATATCGAATTGATACAAAGTTGTGGTTAAAGTCACACTACTTTAAATCGTACCCGGAGTGACCGCAAGCTTCTACTTAGCTGCTGTTCATATTGCAAGACATCGCTCATTTATCAAGTTAAAATTTATAAAACAAAATTGGTCGCCTTGCAAAATACTTGCAGACCAAGTTACTCGCAATCGAAGGCTTTACTATACATTGTACATTCACATCAGTCCCTGCCCTTAACCTCCCTGGCGGTATGATTCTGTCAGGAATTCTGTACCAAAAGCGGTACAATTCTTTTCATGGAAATTTGGCGTTATGTATTATAGGCCTACGATTCTTAGTAATTACTGACTTAAACCTGACCAAAACAAGAGTCTAGTAGACATCCCAGATGTGATAAATTTGAAACACAAACGCATGAATTATAATCAAATCAATAATATAATTTTATTATATAATATATAATATATATAATAAAATTATATTATTGATTAGATTATAATTCATGCGTTATATATTATATATATATATGTGTGTATATATATATATATATATATATATATATGTGTGTGTATATATATATATATATATATGTGTGTGTGTGCATATAATATATATAATATAAAATGTGTAATGTGTTTGTGTTTTGTGCAACTTTTTTTTTTTTTTTTTTTTTTATTTCCCTCCCTAGTTCTGCTCCCAAGCAGCATTGCTGCTGCAGGGAACGGAACTAGGAAGTGATCAGTCCGACGGAGACCGACGGAGAGCGGCGGGGATCTCGGCTGGCGGTAACAGCAATGAGAGATCATCGCTGGATCGCCAGGAGAAGGTAAGAGAACACCGCTGCGCTCTCTGCACATCCACCCCGAGCGTGACTCGGGGTTACCGATCCTGGTATGAAAAATCCACCCCGAGTCACGCTCGGGGTTACCGCCAGGGAGGTTAAGGAGCTTACAATCGAAGGTCTCCAACTCACATACATACACATACTAGGCCCAATTTGGACAGGAGCCAATAAATCCCCCAGCATGTCTTTGGAGTATAAGAGGAAACCCACACTGGCACAGGGAGAACATGCAAACTTCATGCAGGTAGTGCCATGGTTGGGATTCAAAACAATGACGCTAGTGCTGCTAGGCTGAAGTGCTAACCACTTAGCCACTGTGCTACCCCGATAGTACTTATTCTGATGCTTAGAGCTTCTCATAAGGAGTATTAGAAATTTCAGTAAGTCAGCTACAGCCAAACTTTCCTGACTCATTGGCTGGAGGACATCCAGCAACATCAAGTCATTTTCTTTTCAGCCAGACTGCCCCTCCCCTCCCACTCATTCATTGGATTTCAAATTTGAAATAATCATGGAGGATTAGCATCACATATGGACATTAGTTATGGTGGTCTGCAGTCTACCTAGGAAAACCTACTCTTTCAGACTGGCACCTGTCCATGGAGGAGGCATTTTTATGTTTGTATATCGCTCACCCAGGAGCCAACCCACTACTTGCTCCAGGGCTTAGAACTTTTGAGAAGAGTGCTAAGACAGGATGCTTTAACCTCCCTGGCAGTCTGATTATGTCCAAATTTCTGTGCTAAAAGCGGTACATTCTTTTGCATGGAAATCTGTTGTTTTACATTTTAAAACTCACCTTCCCCTGCGATCCCCCGCCGTCCTTCCCCGCGGTCCTCCCGAAGTCCTCTCAGCATAGCTGTCACGGTTTTCCAGTTCGTCTAAAAGCGCTTTTGCGCAAAAAGAACGCTTTTTGGACGCCATTGTCGTTCAAAATTTTCCAGGCACAAAGAACTGGAAAAGCACAGGCAGGGCACTGGAAAAGTCACCAGGTGAAATCCTGTGGTGAAATGGCATGATACAGTACAGTGTAATCCATTAGGATCACAGCTTTGTATCATGTCATTTGTGTTTTTACACTTTTGAATTTGCCGCCGGTTCTACCCCCCTGCGTCGCAAACGCTCGCAGGGAAGGGAACCGGATGGCAAGTGCAGGCAATCGGCCGTGCACAGAGCGGGGAAAGACTGTGAGGACACCAGGGAGGATGGTGGCGAGCAGGGCCGGTGCTAGCGCTAGGCAAATTAGGCAACCGCCTAGAGCGCACTGCCTCCTAGGGCGCAGCTACGGCCGCTGGGTTACCTACTTTCCACTGGGAGGAGTGGGCGCCTGGACTTTGTCAGTGCGCCTCATCCTCTACCCCGCTGTCTAACACAGGCCCTGTCTGTGGCGGCGCAGCAGCAATCAACAGCACCTTCGGGCTGCAGGCAGCTGAACATCCATTGCCACGCGGCTGTGATCAGTGAGGGGCCGGCTGAGGGCAGAATCGGGAGAAGAGCTCCAATTGCAGCACCACCTCCTCCTTTACCTCGCCCCCCCTGACCCGCCCCCCGAAAAGACGAGAAGCAGCGGGCGCAGTGTACCCGTGCTTCCAGAGCATGGACTGCTCCAACTTCATCTTCACTCTCTAACGTGAAGAGCCGAAGAGCTGGAGGACAGTCTGACTGGGAGGACCGAGCTGTGACAGAAGACGAGTGGGAGGCACGCCGCGCAGGCTGCTGTGGGAGTCGTTGGAACTGGAAAGTTGAAAGCAGATCAAAGAGACAGACTGACAGCATTGCATGAAAGGTACTGTTCATCATACATATGCCGATCCGATCTGAAGACAGACAGAGACTGGGATAATGCAGATAGAGACAGGGCTAGGGGATCTCTCTTATCTCCCCCCTAACTCCCCCGCCCCCTCTCAGGCCCCCCTCTCTCTCTCAACCCTTCCACTCACCTCCCTCTCTCAGGTCCCTCTCTCTCATCTACACCCCCGTTTTAAGCCCCCCTCTCTCAACTTTCCTCCCTCTCCTTCTCCCTCTTCTCCCCCCCTTTGCCTTCTCCCACCTCCTCCTCCTTCTTCCTTCTCTCCCCCCCTCCTCTCTCTTCTCCCCCTTCTCTCCCCCTCTCCTCCCTCTTCTCCCCCCCCTTTTCCCTCTTCTCCCCCCTCCCCCCTCTCCCCCCTCCCCCCTCTCCCTCTTCTTCCCCCTCCCCCCTCTCCCTCTTCTCCCCCCTCCTCCTCCCTCCCTCTTCTCCCCCCTCCTCCTCCCTCCCTCTTCTCCTCCCTCCTCCTCCCTCTTCTCCTCCCCCCTCCTCCCTCTTCACCCCCCCTCCTCCCTCTTCACCCCCCCTTCTCCCTCTTCTCCTCCCCCCTCCTCCCTCTTCTCCCCCCCCTCTTATCCCCCCCCCTCTTCTCCCCCCCCTCATCCCTCTTCCCCCCTCCCTCTTCTCCCCCCCTCCTCCCTCTTCTCCCCCCTCCTCCCTCTTCTCCCCCCTCCTCCCTCTTCACCGCCCCTCCTCCCCCCTCTTCCCCCCCTCCTCCCTCTTCTCCCCCCTCCTCCCTCTTCTCCCCCTCCTCTTTCTTCCCCCCTCCCTCTTCCCCCCCCCCCTCCTCCCTCTTTTCCCCCCCTCCTCCCTCTTTTCCCCCCTCCTCCTCCCTCTTCCCCTCCCCCTCCTCCCTCTTCTCCCCCCTCATCCCTCTCCCCCCTCCCCCTTCTCCCCCTCCTCCCCCCTCCTCCCTCTTCTCCCACCCCCTCCTCCCTCTTCTCCTCCCCCCTCCTCCTCCCTCTTCTCCCCCCCTCTTCCCCCCCCTTCTCCCCCCCCCCCCCTTGGTAACAGTGAATAAAAGGGTAGGGGAATAAGTGGGAAGGGCAATGGAGGTGGAGCCAAGGGGGCGGAAAAATGAGGTTTCACCTAGGGCGGCAAAAATCCTTGCACCGGCCCTGGTGGCGAGGACAGCGGGGAGGACGGCAGGAGATCGCAGGGAAGGTGAGTAACATTCTGGGGTAATCCCGAGTGTGGCTTTGGGTTATCGCTTTTGGTACTGAAAGTTAACCCCGAGAATACCGCTAAGGAGGTTAATGTTTTCAGAAAGCTATGCACAGAGCCCTGCAAGGCCCTCTCACCAACAATGATCAGCCTGCATTACATAGAGAAGCACAGAGACTCAGTGGTGACATCACTGGCACTATATTAATGTATGTAATAAAAATAGAAAAGCTTTATTTAAAAAAATAGAATAAATGTTGATGAGGGGAAAAGGGGGAGGGAAAAAAAAACCAGGAAAAGAAAAATATAAGCAGACTAAACCTCAGCTTTATATGAATGTCAAGAAGTTAGATTAAGTTGAATTGCCTTGAAAAAAATCTATTTTTTTAGTGTATTAATTTCTTTATTTGTGTTTTATTATGCTGTTTAAGCCAGTAGTGTATGACTGCAACTGTACATAGTGTGGAAGTTCTGCATTCACCACACCAAAAAAAAGAGGAAGTTCATGTCACTGAACATCAATATTAAGATTTGTGCAATAGCAACTTCCTTTTCTGTGCTAACAGATCTTTAGAGGGATAGTACAACTGTCATACTGCTCAGAACCTTTGGCTCAGCAAAGGGATAGGCATTCAATATTTTTTTTCAAGCGCTTCTACTTTCTTGGAATACAAGACGGATATTTCCAGGTAGGAAACTAAATACGTTCTCTAATTCATATACACAGTGTCATTGACAGAGAATTACGTCTACCAGTGCACATTTATAGTGGAGCCACGTGGGCTTTGGGTGACAACAAGTGCAGAAACAATTAAGCTGGATACACACTATACAACTTTTGTTGTTAGATTTCCTGTAGATTTACCTTCAACTATGTAGTTCAGGGACCTGCCCGATTGCATACAAATTGAAAGTGTTTAGGTTTGACCTCATATTATATGGTTTTGGTAAATCTAAAGGAAAAAAATCTAAAGACAATTGTATAGCGTGTATGGCCCATTAGGCTTGGGCTGATTGTGACATTTTATTCCTGTTAGCCAAAGATTGGACACTTTGTTGACTTCATTGGTAAAAGATGGATTTCATCTAAAAAGCATGGTTAATTGTTGATCTGAATAACAAGTCCTATTTGAAATATAAATGTGAAATATAAATAACAAGTCCTATGTGAAATATAAATGTGAAATATAAATAACAAGTCCTATGTGTTGCACAGTCAAAATCATCCCTTGAATGATTACATTGTAGCTACCTTTATGACAGCTGCCCCCCTTTAGAATTGATACAAAACAAAGTCATCCTAATCACATTTCTAATCCTAAACTCATAACATGTATAAATGTACACTGTATTTATTTTTGCCTAATGGTGCCCATAGACTAGATGAAAAATCGTTCAAAAATCTGGACAGTTTGTGCATTTTTTGGCTAGTTAATGGGCACAAATCAGTAATCGGCTGTAATGTTTTTGAGTCAAAAAAAAAGTACAAGTTTGGAAAATTTCTGCCGAATGAACAGTAAATTGAAAGGTTAATGTGTTTCTCATCAAAACTGTTTGCACTAGGCATATGTGACAAAACGAACAAAAAACGGGATTCATTTATGTCCATTGAATGATTTCTTGATCAAAATTCGGTCATTACACGATGGCAAAATCGTTTGCCCTCACAGCCGAGTGTTCATTATTTCAAAACGAGTTTGAACGATTTTTCGTATAGTGTATGGCCAGCATTACTCATTGTCTTTTGAACAGTAAGTTATATAAAAGCAAACTAATTTCTTTTAAGTTTGCTAGTAATAATTAAGTTAACCACTTGCCGACCGCCAGCATTATATATACTGCGGCAGGTCGGCTCTGTCCCACGAAACAATGTAACTGTACATTGCTACACGGGAACGCTAGTGGGGGCGCCACAGGGGAAGCTAATCAGTGGGTCCGGTGGCCGCGATTGCTGCTGGGCACCCGTGATCACTCCCCGTGAAGACAGAACGGCGGTCTGCCGTTGTAAACACAGCAGACCGCTGTTCTGTCAGTAATGAACACAGGGATCCTGTGTTTCTCCTATTTAGGAACACAGGTCTCTGTGTTCATTCAGCAAGCCCATCCCCCACAGAGTTAGAAAGCACCCCCTAAGGACACATGTAACCCTTTGATCACCCCTGATGTTAAAAAGGGGCAATTTGGGGAGTATTTGTACTGTCCTGGCATTTTAAGGGCCTCAACAAATGAGATTTTGTCAGTACATCGGGATTGATTCATTTTCAAATATATACCATCGTTTGTGGACTCTTTAATATTCACACAGGCTAAATAACATACCCGGATTCGGATAATTTTTTACCAAAGTAATGTAGCAGACTACATTTTGGCCTAAATGTATGAAGAAAGATTATTTGTTTTCATCATTTTGTAACAGAAACTAAGAAAAACATGTTTGTTTGTTTTTTCAAAATTCTGGGGATTTTTTCTCTACACAGTAAAACCTTGGATTGAGAGTAACTTGGTTTAAGAGCACTTTGCAAGATAAGCAAAATGTTTTAATAAATTGTGACTTGATAAACAAACGATGTACTGATATACAAGTAGCGTCATGTCACAAGAGAGTAGGAGAGGTGCCTCTAAGTGTAGCAATATGGTTACATTTAATGAAGCTTCAACATTTAGCAACTCACATGGTTGATGATTAAAACAGGCACATCCAAGTATGCAGGCATCTGGGGTTAAGCTGTCCACATACACCATTCTCTGCAACGCCATCGACCTCATCCCTTCCACACTGCGCTCCACGAGTGCTTCATGCCTCGCTTTCAGATCGCTCAACTGCAGGGTAGTCTTCTCGGTCACGATTGCAGACAGACAGTGGTGAGAGCTGGTGGTACAGAGGACAGTCTGTGGCCAGCTTTACCCTGGATGCCTGCATACTTGTGCTTGTTTTAATCATCAACCATGTGAATTGCTAAATGTTGTACCTTCATTAAATGTAACCATATTGCTACACTTAGAGGTGCCTCTTTTCTCTTTTATATTCTGTAGCTCCTGCTGGATTTTTCAGGGGGGTTTCTGCCCCCCCCCCAAAGCACCTTGTCCCCATGTTGATGGGGACAAGGGCCTCTTCCCGACAACCCTGGGCGGTGGTTGTGGGGGTCTGCCGGTGGGGGGCTTTTCGGTAACTGGAAGCCCCCTGTAACAAGGGGGCTCCTAGCTGCCATTCCCTACATGAATGAGTATGGGGTACATTTGTCATATACTTTGCAATGATTTTATAACAACAATATGTCCATGTGAATTAATATAGGATAGGGCCTGCAACTAGCAAAACGAGTTGAGATGTGTCATTGACCCAATATTAGGGGTTAATCGTGAACATCCCCGATTACTTTGGCAGCCTGGGTTTTTGTTTATCTGGAGTGCATCTGATTGGACTTGGAATGATTGTGCATACCATTTGGTCTTTTACATCTACACTGAACAAAATTCTAAACGCAACACTTTTGTTTTTGCCCCAATTTTTCATGAGCTGAACTCAAAAATCTAAGACTTTTTCTATGTACTCAAAAGGCCAATTTCTCTCAATTATTGTTCACAAATCTGTCTAAATCTGTGTTAGTGAGCACTTCTCCTTTGCCGAGATAATCCATCCACCTCACAGGTGTGGCATATCAAGATGCTGATTGGACAGCATGATGCACAGGTGTGCCTTAGTTTGGCCACAATAAAAGGCCACTTTAAATTTGTGCAGTTTTACTGTATTGGGGGTAGGTCCGAAAACCAGTCAGAACCTGCTGTGACCACTATTGGTCTCACGCAGTGCAACGCATCTCCTTCACATAGAGTTGATCAGGTTGTTGATTGTGGCCTTCAATGGCGGTGCGAAGTTGCTGGATGTTGGCAGGACCTGGAACACACTGTTGTATACGCCAATTCAGAGCATATCGCTAAAATTCATTGCCCTTGATATAAGTGCAATTTTTATTTCACCACTTAATGACTGCGCGCCGCAGTTTTACTGCGGCAGGTCCGCTCTGTCCCGTGAAATGACGTAACTGTATGCCGCTTTGTGGGACCGCTATCGGGGGGCGCACGCACCCATTCGCCACAGGGGAAGCTGATCAGCGGGTCTGGTGGCCCGTGATTGCCACCAGGAATCCACGATCGCTTCCCGTGGAGACAGAACTGTTCTGTCAGTTATGAACACTGGGATCCTGTGTTCCTCTTATTTAGGAACACAGGTCTCTGTGTTCATTCAGCAAGCCCATCCCTCACACAGTTAGAAAGCACCCCCTAGGGACACATTTAACCCTTTGATTGCCCCTGGTGTTAATCCCTTCCCTGCCAGTGTCATTAGTACAGTAACAATGCATATTTTTAGCACTGGTCACTGTAGTAATGTCACTGGTCCCCTCCAAAAGTGTAAAAAATGTCAGTTAGGGGTCCGATCTGTCTGCCGCAATGTTAAAGTCCCGCTAAAAATGGCTGATCGCCACCATTACTAGTAAAAAACAAAATTACATAAATCTTTCCCCTAGCTTGTAGACGCAATAACTTTTGTGCAATTAATATACACTTATTGGGATTTTTTTTACCAAAAATATGTAGCAGAATACATATTGGCCTAACATGAAGAAAAAATTAGATGTTTTAATTTTTTTATTGGGAATGTTATGAATCAGAATGTAAAAAAATATTGTTTTTTCTTTTTTTTTCAGAATTGTCACTCTTTTTTTGTTTATAGCGCAAAAAATTAAAATCGCACAGGTGATCAAATACCACCAAAAGAAAGCTCTATTTGTGGGGAAAAAAAATATCAGTTTTATTTGGGTACAGCATCGCACGACCGCGCAATTGTTAGTTAAAATAACGCAGTGCCGTATTTGTAAAAATGTCCGGGTCAAAAAGGCGCTAAATCCTTCCGGTCCAGAAGTGGTCAATAAGCCAGCTTTGTACGCATTAATGCACTATGATTGTTTTCCATTATCTTTTATAACCACATGATGTGATTACCGAGATACTGGGGCACCATAAGCCTGGATACATTCCCTGGAGCTGGCTGACCACTTGTCTTCAGAGGCGCTTCCACTAAGGCGCATATGATTTTTTGGTGGGATCATTTGATTTGATAAGCAGCCAATTTTCACATATAGAGCACAGCGGTGACACGCGTTCCATTGTGGATTATTTCAGCTGCACTACAAACAGTTGGAGGGTCATCTTTTCACTAAACACATTGAATTGTGGAGCACTGGACTATTTATGAACTGTTTGCACTATTTATTATTTGTCATTTTTTGTGAACAGATCGTGGCTACTTATTAAAAAAAATGATTTTTGATGTCATTCACTTGTTACCTCGTTCCAGGTGACAAGAGTTTACTTATCTGCATTTTATTTATTGCATATGTTATCGAATCACTTTTAGGGTAATATCTCAGTCAAAAACAGCGCATCTTATTTATTTTACAACGTTTCTTCTCCTCGTTATTCAAGGAGTGTTTGATTGCAGCAGTTTTTTGATTTCACATATTTGCAGCTGAGCGCACCTTTTTGTATTGTTTAGCAAAAATGTAATATGTTGTAGCTTACCAAACATTGGATGTGCTGTCTGCATTCGTTTTCTTTTTGTAGGCTTTTTCCCTTCTGTTTTCCCTGTATATTTGGCCAGTAATGCTCATTCTGTATTATACAAGCACCACACTGAAGGATGAAGGACCACACGGTCAGATGAGGCAGGGGAGTGCTAGATGTACTAGCAGATTTAAATATACTAATAAACTGAAGCCAAACTCTAGCTTATGGATAGAAAAAGATAATCAAGCGCCAAGGACCCCAAGGCCAATTGTTAACCACTTAAGCCCCGGAGGATTTGGCTGCTAAAAGACCAGGGGGTATTTTGGGATTCGGCACTGCGTGACTTTAACGGACAATTGCGCGGTCGTGCGACGCTGTACCTAAACGAATTTGACGTCCTTTTTTTCCCATAAACAGAGCTTTCTTTTGGTGGTATTTGATCACCTGTGCGATTTTTTGATCATGCGCTATAAACAAAAAAAGAGCGTCAATTTTGCAAAAATAACAATATTTTTCACATTTGTTTATATGAAATTCCCAAAAAAAAAAGTAAAAATCAAAATTTTTTAACATTTTCGGCCAATTTGTTTTATGCTACATCTGTTTGGTAAAAAAAATCGCAAAAACCGTATTTTGATTGGTTTGCGCAAAAGTTATCGCGTTTACTAACAAAGGGAAAGATTTTTGTCATTTTTGGTGTTTTTTTTTTTTAACGCGTAATGGCGGCGATCTGCGATTTTTTTTGCGGTACTGCGACATTGCGGCGGACAGATCGGACCCTTGACTGACATTTTTGACACTTTTGGGGTTACCAGTGACATTTCTACAGTAATCAGTGCTATATATATGCACTGTTACTGTAAAATTACACTGGCAGTGAAGGGGTTAACTTTATTTGAGAGGGAGGGGCTGTGTGTGTCCCTAGAGGCGTGATTCTAACTGTGATTGGCTGTGGCTTGAGGTGTAGTTACACTGATCAACGGTTCTACATAGTAGAACCGTATGATCAGTGTCTCTACACAGGGAGAACTGACTGCCTTTCTCCCTCTCCCCCGACGATCGCAGAGTGACCGGCGGACATCGGGTCCGCCGGTCACACGCGCGGGGGGGTGCGTGACCGCGCGCTCACTCCCCAGACCCTCCCAGGCTAGTGACGTACCGATACGTCACTCTGCCTGTGAGGGGCTGACCGCTGCAGTATATGTACTTGCGGCGGTCAGCAAGTGGTTAAAGGGATGAGGATGTGCAGCTGATTAATTGCAGATAATCTGCATCAGAGTAAGAAAAATAGTGATATTCAGCGCAAAACCCCCAAATTATCCCCACATCTCCACGTCACTATGATGCAATGAAAAAGTGCTCAGAATAATATATGCCACCGGTGGTGGAAAAAAATGTGTTAATTATATGTGTCTGTGTGTAATAGATGTAAATAAATTATTCGTATGTAAACCTAAAGCAAAGTGCATATGCATGGAAAGTGCGCCATGCAAAAAGTGCAAAGTGGCTCTACTAACAATATGATACCAAAAAATGGTAACCTATCTCTAAAAAATACTAAATGACAAAGTGTTCCATGTACTGAAAGTGCCTGTGCAAAATTATACAAAGTGCAATGTGATTGTACCAAAAATAAAAAAATAAAAAATATTTTTCTTTTGAAATAATCTGTGCATAAATAATAAACTGTGCAAAAATAAACCCCAGCTTAGCCCCCGTTCACACTGGGGCGACCTGTCAGGCGACCTGGTCGCCTGACAGGTCGCCGTAGGTCGCCTTCCATAGAGAAGCTGCGGACCCGTTCTAATAGGAGCGACACAAGTCACTCCGACTTAGAAAAAGGGTCCGGAGCTTCTTTGGGGCGACCCGGAGCGACCTGCATAGACTTCAATGTTATGAAGTCCGTGCCGGCCGCTCCGAGGTCGCGGTGCGAGCAGCGCGCCGTGACCTAAGAGGTCGCCCCAGCAAGTAGCGTCGCCCCAGTGTGAACGGGGCCATACTTTATAAGCAGTTATAAAAAACTGTTTTTTTACATTAAGTGAATGGGGCCATTGCAATGAATGAGATTTGTCTTGTTGAGTGTTTTTAGAGCTGAGGCTTAGAGCAGAAAATCGCCCAAAAATGCCTAGCTGTGAACAGAGCCTCAAGGGATGTTTCCTATTGATGTACTGGAGTTGAGAGCAGATTTTATGAAGCCATCCAGAATAACATCTATATTGATCTGGGTCTAGGGTCCCCCTACAACCTATGTGCATTGTGCCATCCATGGTAGGAATCAAAAGGTCTGAGCGACCCTATTTTTTTTTTTTTTGGGTACCATTAAAGTCCTACATTTCTTTAGTTAGGGTTTTCTTTTTGTATATGTATGGAGGATGTGGTACCGGACCTATAGTGCTCAATATGCAGAAGGGTTCCTATGTGGGCTCTTACCTCCCAACCATTTAATTTTGTAATGTAGTACTACCTCTGAGCAGCAAAGACCACATTACAGTAAATCTATTGAATAAACAACATCACTTTTCCTATAAATCTTCACCAGGACTTTTCCAGTGGATGCTGGACAGTTTCTCAGGGCTGGTGACAATGTCACTGGCTTGGTAGTGAATACTTCAAAGTAATATATAGGTGTCACGAGAACAGGAAATGAGGGGGGAATTAATTGTAACTAACAGAGACAATTTGAGCAATAAAAATTGTTATTGTTTGACAGACAATCTCACACCACATTAGTCTACCCAAATGAAAATTTGGATGAAGGTCACTTTTAATCCCTACATGGTCTAATTGTTAAAAGAGATGCAAAAATCAGTCACAATTATTTGCACAGATTGGCTGTGTGTGGTTGCCCTATAAAGCTTGTTTCAATGAATACTTCTAGCATTAATCTAAAGCATTGTGGAAGAATATGAATATATTATGGTGACTTTAAAGTGTCATGATACAGTGTGTAAGTATATCTTCAAATAATATAGCCGCTGGGGATTTTTTGAAAAGTGAAACTAGCATGCACTCCACAGTCACTCTTTCGAAAGCACTACTTCCCAATTTATGTGGTTACATGGAAGTGTACAGGTGGCACAGAAATACACAACTATCCTTTTTTGATGAAGTGAAACAATTATAACTGTCTAAGGGGTTTTTGTGGGAGTATTTACTTATGGTTTACTGTTTTGTGACATTATTTACATGTCACATAGTGATGGCAGATAGCCCATATACTATAAAACTTATCGTATTGGTCATTGCAAGTGGTAACCCAAAGCTTGGACTCCATGATGTCAGTCACCTTCCTAACCAGAGGAGGACTGGGCCAGGGGGCAGGGGGGCAATTGCCCCCCGGGCTGCTCTGATGCCTCATAAAAAGGCTGCACTGCTTCTGCCACAGACATACCTAAAGGGTTCCTGGTTGAGGAAAGTAAAAAGTCCCCGCTGCTTACATACCGAGTGCGGGATGAAAACAAGGACAGAGCGCAGGCCTCCCCCCAGCATGGATGGTGTAAACTGTGTCTGACCACAGGCCGGTTCCATGCCCCACTGGAGACTCCCCCCCCCCCCGGCCAGCTCTTCCCAATCAGCCTCCGCTGGCCAGGTCGGGAACCCGGATTTGGCTGCAAAGTAGAGATTACCTGGAGCAGAGCTTTAGCATGGAATAGGGGTCAGGAGTCAGGAGGAGGTGGGGGAAGAAGGAGAGTGGGAGGGGGGGCGAGTCGCTGCACCATGGGCTTCTGGTTTGTACTTGCCCCCTGGGCCAAAAGTTACCAGTCAGTCCCTGTTCCTAACCTAGTCCTGTCTGATATGAATAGCAAGTCATTTTCGGAATGTAGCAATTAAAGTAGAACTAAAAGCAAAAAAAAATGTTTTTTCATTTTGGATAGAGCAAGAGAGGGTTGTAACACCTGTCAGTTTGTGGGATTTCCCTTCACCTCCTGTCCCATTGCCAAACAGGAAGTGAGAGGAAATCCCTGCAAATTAACGAAATGCCAAGAGGGGCCCCAGGTCATCAGAACTAGTGTCACCATTGGAAGATTTTCCCTATATTTCTTTTCTGAGGACAACCCACAATTTGGGATGTTTTTTTTACTTTCACTTTCAATGATAATGGTAAATAGGACAAATAGAGAGGGGTAATCTACCTAATGTAGGCACAGACAGCAATAAAAGCTGACAGGTGTTCAAATCTATCTCTACTCGTTGCGTTTAGTTATACTTTAATCATTTGACTGCTTTTAGGAAATGTGGTAAAGTATATTTCCTATTATGTTTGCTGGGCAAAGAGGGGACATGAAACAAAAAGAATAATGGAGCATCAGGAAAATCGATGTCCAAATTTTCCTAATCTGTAATCTGACATACTGCCAAAATGGTCGTATTTTAGGGCATTGCCATAAAATAAGTATAGGGTTCACCTCTGCCTACACCTTCACCAGCATAATGGCCATCTGGAGTGGAAAATGGTGGCCTCCTGGAAAGGGACCTGGTTCCAGCAGGGCTAAATGAAAAGTACTTGACAGCTCAGGAGGAGCCGTTGTACTAACTATACAATATTAGTACAGCTGTTTCTATAGTGTTCTGACAGGGGGATGTCCCCCCACCGAAAACTCCAGTCAGCCAATGGCTGAGAGCATTGATTGGGAGCCGATCGGCAGACCTTTTCTTGTCATGCCCCTTCAACAGAAGCCAGCCAAACTCCAGTACACATAGGGCGAATGTCGGTTTCTATTGAACCGGCCAATGCCACCCAACATTCAGCCCCTGTGTACTAGGCTTTAAAGTCCACCAAGGACTTATGAGTTAATGGTATCCTTTGTTGCATAAGGGTGATGACTGAAATTTGGATGCCAGTCACTAATAGGGCAATTGTTTTCTACGTGTCTCATTTACACTGCAGTGCAGCCCAGAGGTGTGGTGCAGTGAGTGGTGTTAAAATGCAGACATGCTGCATTTTACCATGGCACAAATGTAGACACTGTTTATCACCACCCAGCTGTGCGGAGACATAAACATTAGGTGTCACTTTGTGCACCTCAAATAAAGCTAACAAAAAAAGGAAACTATGTGATGCACCGAAAAGCACATCATGACAACCCCTCCTCATGACTCAGTACAGCCAAAATTGATAGCTGCCCGCATGATAAAGCTAAGCATTTATCGTGTGGATAGCGTGAATGGGTCCTAAAGCAGACACAAGGGTCCCTTTTCCCAAAAGACTGCTCTTTCATTTTAAAAGTGCAAGTATTTTTGAAAAAAAAAAAAAAAAACAACAGGAAATGTACTCATGCAGACTAATAAAGTTAGGCTGGCCAAACACATATAGCAGCAGGAAAGTTATGTTTGGCAGCAGGAGAAGAAAGTATTCCTATTCTTTTTTTTGTAAGTATGGCATGTTAATAAACTTTAATAAGTAACAGATTTACTTTATTATCAGTTTTGGGTTGACTGGCGACTTGAAACCCATGTGCATTTACCACTATGGAAAATGCAAATTATAATGTACACAAGTAGTGGAACAGTGGATAGCACTTGGAAACATAAATATAGAAAAATGACAGCAGAAAAAAGACAAAGTGGCTCATCGAGTCTGCCCATTTATTTTTTTTATTATTTTTTTACATACATGTTTTGTATTTTTTGTTTTGTTTTTATTTTTTCACCAATTTTTTTTTTTGTCTAAGTATAGATCTGGGTTTGTTCTAAGCATGTTTGAAGCAATTTACTGTTGACTGGCTCACTACCTCGGCTCACTACCTCTACTGGAAGTCCAAGCATCAACCACCTTTTCAGTAAAATATTACTTTCTAAGATTAGTTTTGAAAGTTCCTCCAGTTAGTGTGAGGTCATGTCCCTGTGTTCTTGATTTTAATGTGATATTAAAAAAACTGCCCTCCTGAACATTATTCACCCCCTTGAGGAATTTAAAGGTTTCAGTCCTGTCTCCCCTTTCCCTGCTTTCCACCAGATTTTACAAATTACGTTCCTGAAGTCTCTCTCGACATGTTTAATCCCCCAGACCTTTCACCAATTTTGTAATCCGTCTTTGGATTCGTTCTGTCTTATCAATATCTTTGTGTAAGTGAGGTCTCCAGAACTGGACACACTGAGGTTGGTTCACACCTGAGCGTATCATTTTCAGGCGTTTTGTTTTTTTGGGCATTTTTTAAGGCATTTTCAGGTGTCTTTTGCAGGTGTTTGGAGGCATCTAACAAAAACACTTGTAATCTGCCAAAAAAGAAGCTCAGGCATTTTACTTTAGGCAACAAAATGCTCAGATATAAACATGGTCCATTGAAATGAATGGAATTGTGCTTGTTGGGTGTTTAGAGACTTCAGAGATGAGCGTTTTACGATCTGAAAAACACTCAAGTGTGAACAGGGCATCAACGCAAACAGACTGTGCACTTTGCAAAGTACAGTTGAACTCTGCAAGAGCAGCTGCTCCAGAGCTTAGTAAATGAGCAGAAGCTCTGCTGACTTCCATCATCCATCATGTGCAAGCAAAAATGCTCCTTTTTTATTTTCCTTGCATGTGATTGGGTTTTCTTTGCAAAGTGAAGCTTTACCTCATTTATTAAACTCTGGAGCAACTGCACTTTGTAAAGTGCACAGTCTATTTGCCTTTAGTAAATCAACCCCAGTATTCTAAATGAGGTCTCACTAAAGATCTATAATGGGGGAATCAGAACCTCCTTGTTGCCATTTTTTCCTTAAGAGATATGATAACCGGATTATAGCAGATCTTTGATGGAGGACAGACTTACACAGGCACCATGCTTTAGTTTTCTCAGGAACACACACTGCAGTCTCTGCTGCCTCTTTTTTCTCTTTTTTTTTTTTTTTTTTAGTGAGTGCAACTTTATTTAAACACTTCCTGGTTAACAAACAGACAACATATTCATATGACTGTAGATCAATGGATAAGCTGTATAAGGGCATATAAACAAAATGTCATATATCTTAACACCCCCACTTGCTCTTATACTGCTTATGAAAAATAGTTTAGTACAGTTACATCATTTTACTCTCTATACTCCAAAAATATAACTCACAAATCTATCAAGCTTAAACTTTGTTATTGGTTTAGTCATAACATCAGCTACCATTTTATCCGTAGAACAATACTCAAGATCTATCTTGCCTTCACTCAGAATAGACCTAAGGAAATGGAATTTAATGTCAATATGTTTGCATCTTTGATGGTAAACTGGGTTCTTTGCGAGAGCTATCGCACTCTGATTGTCTTCAAAAATCTTCACTGGCTCAAACTGACATTCACTGTCCAATTCTCTCAGCAGTTGTGCAAGATATAGACTCTCCTGTGTGGTTGCAGCTCATGCTATATATTCAGCTTCACATGAAGATAGTGCAACTGTTGGTTGTTTCTTTGATTTCCAAGAAATCAGAGGTCCATTTTCAGTCAGGCTAAAACAATATCCTGTTGTGCTTCTCCTATCAATCTGGTCTGAGGCCCAACTGGCATCACTATACGCCTCTAGTTTTAACTTCTCTTTACATTTTCTGTAGCATAGTTCAAAATTGACAGTTCCTTTCAAATATCTCAGTACGTGTTTGGCCGTGATCATGTGTTGTACACTTGGTTGTGAAAAGTGTTGTGACAGTTTGCTTATAGTCCAACTCAAATCCGGTCTTGTACACGTAGCCACATAAATCAAACTGCCTACTATCTCCCGATAGCTTTTTACATCTGCAAGTTCACTTTTGTCATCGAAATCTAATTTTTGTTCACAAGGAGTAGATCTCGGTTTACAATCTGACATACCAAATCTTTCTATCATTTTCAAAATGTATCTCTTCTGATTCATCTTCACCGTTTCACTAGTCTGTCTAAAATCAATGCCCAAAAAATAGTTCAGTTTTCCAAGATCCTTTATTTTGAATTTTGTCGCAAGTGTTGACTTCACATCATTGAGTAGTTTTTCATTGCTTGCAGCAATGATGAGATCATCCACCCATATTAGTAATATTGCTTGTTCATCTCTGTTCTGTTTGACATAAACACAATGGTCTACAGAATTTTGTATGAATGCATTTGAACATAGATAATCATGTAGCATCTTGTTCCAGTTTCTTCCCGATTGCTTAAGACCATACAGTGACTTTTTTAGTTTGAGAACTAGCTTTTTATTTGTGTCATCTTTGATCTCAAAACCTTCTGGTTGGTCTATATATATATCACAATCAATTGGGGCATGTAAGTAAGCTGTCTTCACATCCATTTGATGCAAGATTAAATCATATTGTGCTGCCATTTGCATCAAAATGCGTAATGAAGTAAAATTCGCAGTTGGAGAAAAAGTTTCCATGTAGTCGGTTCCCTTTACTTGATTATAGCCTTTTGCCACAAATCTGGCTTTGTACGTTTCAGTTCCATCTGCATTGCTTTTTATTGCATACACCCATCTACCCCCCACTGAATGTTTGCCTTCTGGTAGTGTGGTCAATTTGAAGGTATCATTCTCCTTTAGTGACTCCATCTCATCTTTCATTGCATTTAACCAACTTTGTGACTGGGGTGTTTCCATAGCTTCTCTGAAGGTCTGAGGTACATCATGTGCTCTATAGCAGTAATCTATGTTCATTAGTACCTGATCATCACCAACAGATTCTAGTACATAGTCATTTAAATACTGAGGAGTTTTTCTATTTCTTGTAGGGTATCTTGTACCATGGTCTTCATCTTTGTCCTCTACAATCTTCTCTAAAGAATCTGGGGTCTCATTAGTCATTGGACCTGATACAGGAATTACACTCCTTTCCTCATAGAAATCATCATTATTGTCCAACAGCTCAGTCTGAGTTTGTTTCTCGATTACATCCTTTTCAACGAATTTTACTAGTCTGTGCTTGAAGACTTTGCCAGTTTCAGGGTAATACACTAGGTAAGAAGGACTATTTTTGTCATATCCTACAAAAATTCCTTTTGTGCATTTTGGATCCAGCTTTTTCTTATCGTGTTTGTATGCAAAACATTCTGACCCAAAAATCTTCATTTTTGATAAGTCTGGTTTCTTCCCTGTCAGTATGTTGTATGGCGTTTGCTTCAAACGATTGTTAAAACATCTATTTCGAATCATAGCTGCTGTCATCACTGCATATGTCCATAACTCTTTTGGTACTTTGCTCTCTATTAGCATACATCTTGCCATCTCTATCAGTGTTCTCCAGTTTCTTTCAGCTGTTCCATTTTGATGTGGTGAATAAGGTGCTGAAGTCTCATGTCTTATGCTCTTCTTTATGAGTAGTGACTGGAAGTCATTCGATGTGAATTCGGTACCATTGTCTGACCTCATTCTCTTGATGATCCCATAGGGGGCAGTATCAGCGATAAACTTCTCTGTGGCTAGAACTGTGTCACTCTTGTTTTCCAGAAAGTATACAAACACTGCACCAGAATAATCATCAGTGAATCCTATGACGTATTTGAATCCGTCCTTTGCAACTGGCTCTATAGGACCTGTTAAATCTGTGTGTACTAGTTCAAGTGGGTATTTTGCACGGGTGTCAGGCTCCCTGTTTCTACTCTGAGCAAATTTCCCTTGGATACAAATCTCACAATTCAGGTTGGACTTATCAACCTTACCTTGGATCTTCATTCCATCTACTAGATTCTGTAGTTTCAAGATATCATCGTAATTACAATGACCTAGGATTTCATGCCATGTCTGAATATCATAACAACCGTAACAACTGTCATCGCATTCCTTATAGGTGTTCAAATAGTAAAGCCTGTTGTATTTCTTTATAACAAATTTTGTACCATTCTTATGGATCAGAATACTGTCATCTTGTCTGAATTCAACAGACGCCCCATTTCTTGTTGCTGCTTCAACAGAGAAAATGTCTTGTGGATATGTGGGGATAAACAATGCGTTTTGTAGCAATGTCCTCCTTTGTCTTCCCTTACTGTCCATTAGGTATACCTCAGCGTCGCCTCTCTTGAGTGCTACACCGGAAGTTCTTTTCCCATCTGCCAACTCCATGTAGTGTTTCTCTGGCTTAAACGAGGTGTCAAATCTTTTAAATTTCTTGATGTCTGTGATAATATGCGATGTTGCTCCTGTATCTACCATCAGGCTTTTTGTTTTGGGATTGTTTAACTGGTCTTCACTTATTTTAAAAGCAAATGTTTGTTCTGTATCATCCACTACCTGCTTTACATTGTCTCGTGCCTTTCGTCTGCACAATGTCTCACTGTGAGTGGAGCTCTTGCAATAATTACACCACTTTGTCTTCCTCTTATTCATTCTGTAAAGACATGCATTAGCTTTGTGACCTTTCTGATGACAACTGTAGCAGACAATGATGTCTTTCTCCCTTGTTGGTACAACAGGGGTGCTGATTTTCATTACATTATCAGTGCTTGTGCTGCTGTGATATTTTTCAGTGTCCTCAAAAATCCTTAACTGAGTTTTAAAGTCAGTAAACGTCATATCTTCTTTACCTTGTGTTATGTGGATTGCAAATGGTTTGAATGATTCAGGCAGGCCTTTAAGAATCATAGCCACTAATAGTCCATCACTGAGGGTCTCTCCTGCATTTCTAAGTGCTGTAATCGCTGTTTCTGTGCGTATGATATAGTCTGTGATACTTTCACATTCAGACTTCTGAAGAGATGTTAGTTCTGTGTATAAATTTATGATACGTGGCTTACCTTGGCCAGCATAATGATCTCTCAGGATTTTCAGCGCTTTTCTTCCATTATCAGTTGCTTCTCTCATTATAAGAGATAGACTTTTATCATCCAGGAATTGTATTAACTCAGCATAAGCTTCCTCATTCTTATTCCTGTCTTGTACAGGGTCTGTTCCGTCTGGTGGTTCCTGCAGGATCGTTTCTTTAAGATTCATCAAGCGCAGATGGCCTAGGAATTTTGTCTCCCACAGCTCATAATTTTTCTCATCTCCATCGAAAAGCAGCCTGTTCCATCGGCTTGTTCCCTCTCTCCTGGGCCCATAACCTGTTGCCATTTTTTCCTTAAGAGATAGGATAACCGGATTATAGCAGATCTTTGATGGAGGACAGACTTACACAGGCACCATGCTTTAGTTTTCTCAGGAACACACACTGCAGTCTCTGCTGCCTCTTTTTTCTCTTTTTTTTTTTTTAGTGAGTGCAACTTTATTTAAACACTTCCTGGTTAACAAACAGACAACATATTCATATGACTGTAGATCAATGGATAAGCTGTATAAGGGCATATAAACAAAATGTCATATATCTTAACACTCCTTCCTTCTGCTGGTGATCCTTCTAGTGATGCATCCCAGAACAGTACCACCAAATCTTTTTCTACTGTAGTGCTTAAAAACTGACATCATAAATTGACTTGCTGGGCAAGATTTATTTATTCGATTAAGTTTTTAAAACATCTTTGTGTCTGATGGATTCAGAGTTTTGCATTAAGATGGATACAAACCTTTACGCTGTATGTATTTAAATGTGGTGGCTTAGATGTCTGTATGACCAAGATGAGATTTTAACCCTCCTAGCGGTAACCCCGAGCGTGACTCGGGGTGGATTTTCTGTGCTAGGATCGGTATCCCCGAGTCACGCTCGGGGTGGATGGGCAGAGTGCGCAGCGGTCTCTTACCTTCTCCTGACGATCCAGCGATGATCTCCTATTGCTGAGATCGCCAGTCATCTGAGATCCCCGTCGCTCGTCCGTCCTCCATCGGTGTGATGACTTCCTAGTTCCGTTCCCAGCAGCAGCAATGCTGCATGGGAGCGGAATTAGGGAGGGAAATTCAAACATTGAACGTTGCACAAAACACACACATAACATTTATATAATATATATATATATATATATATATATATGTATGTATGTACATATATATATATATATATATATATATATATATATATATATATATATATATATATATGTGTATGTATATGTATATGTATGTATATATATATATATATATATATATATATATATATATACATACACCTATATATATATATATATATATATATATATATATATATATATATATATATATATATATATATATATATATGTATAATATAAAACATGAATTATAATCTAATCAATAATATAATTGTATTATATATATATATTATATTATATTATATATTATATAATAAAATTATATTATTGATTAGATTATAATTCATGCGTTTGTGTTTCAAATTTATCACATCTGGGATGTCTACTAGACTCTTGTTTTGGTCAGGTTTAAGTCAGTAATTACTAAGAATTGTAGGCCTATAATACATAACGCCAAATTTCCATGAAAAAAATTGTACTGCTTTTGGTACATAATTCCTGACATAATCATACCGCCAGGGAGGTTAAGCTCCTAACAATGTCAATAAAAGTAGACAGGTGTGTTGGATGCCATTAAGAAAAACCTTTTGAGTGGACTGTTTTTATTGTGGATTTTAGAGATTTATGAACCCTATTTCTTTCTTGCAGATATGCTATCTGAGGGATACCTTTGCAAAATTCGGTCATGGTGTGAAGATGGCATAGCAAAACTGCATTCGGAGGAGGTAACGGTGACTAGAGAAAGAAAAGAACTGGCCGGAGTGTGCACTCTAAATTATACCGTTGCATATGAGACCGGAAGCAGAAGAGTTTTCAGGAGATATGGATCTGTTGAACAAAAAGCTCCAGAAACACAAGGGAAAGATACTGCGCAGAGCGCCATGGAGGCACAGTTGTTGCAAGAAACAGAAAATCCTGTATATGAAACTGATAAATCATTCCCTGACAGTGAAAGTGCAAACTCGCAGTCCAATAAAGAGACATATCTGGTACCATCATCCTGTAAAAATATTTGTAGAGACTATAATGACTTGCATGTAGCTGGGGATCAGGTCATGGCTATAAACTCAGTAATGACTGAATACACTTGCAAACCCAGCTTTGAATTTGGTGAGGGGCCATTTCTTCAATCTTCTCAGATTCCCCCAGCTATGGATTCCCTATGTGTAGCAACAAATGATTTGCCTAGTAAGCTTTGTAAGCGCGAGTCCTCCTGCTGGAAAGTGAGCAGCATTAAAGACAAGAGCATCATGATCCAAGAGCAACCCTTGTCCAATTCCATTCTCAATGAATACTTGGAGAGGAAAGTCATTGAACTCTACAAGCAGTACATGATGGACATGAGCTGCAGTACATCTGCTCATATTATGGCCTCAGAGCTCATCATGAACAATGTGCAGCAGATCAGCATGCAGCTGTCACGGGAACAAAATATGGAAACCAACAAAGCTAAAGACATGGTCATCAGTTATCTACTCAGGCTTGCAAGTGAAAAACAATCTAATTGTATCAGTACTCCTGATCTGCAGATATCATCCAATTTAACTTAACCGCAGGCATAGACGGGGCTGGAAGTTACATGCAGACCTCAGATTTGTGTAAAGATACACATGCTCACATTGTTCTAGTGCAACCTTTCTCAACCTTTTCAACACAGAGGAACCCTTGAAGTTAATTTTTGGTCTCGGGGAACCCCTGCTAAAAATGAAAAATCTACAACTCATGACACATTTGTGTGACAGTCAGTGGGAAGAATACTCCTTTCTCTTGTCATCATTGGGAAGAATCACCCCCTTACAGATAGCTAAATAGAACAATGGTGTCATTGGAAACTTATCTGAGAGGCAGAAATTGCCCATTTCTCAAGGAATCCCTAGCAACCTCAGGAGGAACCCTGGTTGAGAAATCCTGCTCTAGTGTGTATTGCACATGGGACTTGCCATTTGAGGTGATCCTGTGTTACAAGGAAGCAGAAGAATGGTTTTCATCATCATTTTTTTTGCAAAATATAATATAGCGTGTCCCCACTACATACATGGCACAAAAATGTAAAATGTAATGCGTGTCAGACTTTAGGCTCGGTTCACACCTTTGCAGTTTGCTTTTGATCCATTTCTGCAGTGCTTTTTTCGTACACACGTTTATGATGCATTTTTTCACACGTTTTTTGATACGTTCTGCGCTTTGCATTCCATATGCTTTTTTTTTTTTAGTCAAATCATGACAAATTTGCGTTAATCACAGCAGAAGCGAGCCGCAGGCGGCGTGCATTCACGGCCCCTACCCGGAAGTGTCAGATCATGTATATATACGTGATCTAGCAGACAGGTGCCGCCCTGTAGCAGTAAAACTGCTATAGGGGGGGGGACCTGAACTGGTTAAAAAAAGTCCTTGACCATTTCCAAAAACACAGTGGCTGAAAAAAGCATTATTGTGTACATATCCCATAGGAAGCCATGTTAAATGGACTGTAGTGCATTTCTGCAAAAAGCATTAAAAACGCATAGGTGTGAAACAAGCCTTAGGGCATGTTTAGGATTCATTTTCTTGTTTCTTTTTCTCTGTCTCTCTCTTCTTGCCTCTTCTTTTAGAATAAAACTCTGGTCCAGTAAATGTATATTAACTGCCTTCAATGCATGCTGTTATACTTCATTGTAGGGGTCGATAAATATCGTTTTTTCCTTGCCGATACCGATATTTTGGCCATTGCATATCGGTATCGGCCGATATGGGCCGATATTTTGTACGTCCTATGTCAGGGTCCGAGACTAGTCTTCTCCTCCTCCAACCATTAGGTGGTGATGCTCATGTAAGGGTAAAATGATGTAACATAGCATAATTCCATTTACATTTGTTATTGAATATGCCACTCACATATGTACAAATTAAAGATATAAGCAAATCCACATTAGCAGATCTGCTGGCAGATTGGTATCTCTCACCCAATTGCCATAAGTGATACCCGGGTGATACCGCTCCGTTCTGCATCCACTCAATACTGCTCTGTCTCTCACTCGCTCCATCTCCCACCCACCTGATACTGATCCGTCTCTCACCCACTTGCCGTAAGTGACACCCGGATGATACCGCTCCGTCCGGCATACGATCTCGGAGGTCACGTGTGCGGTCACGCCCGGCGTGACCACATTACCTCCGAGATCGTCATCGTATGCCGGACAGAGCGGTATCACCCGGGTGTCACTTACGGCAAGTGGGTGAGAGACGGATTGGTATCTGGTGGATGGGAGATGGAGTGAGTGAGAGACAGCAGTATTGAGTGGATGCCGAACGGAGCGGTATCACCCGGGTATCACTTATGGCAATTAAGTGAGAGATACCAATCTGCCAGCAGATCTGCTAATGTGGAATTGCTTGTATCTTTAATTTGTACATAAGTGAGAGGCATATTCAATAACATTTGTAAACGGAATTATGCTACCCTTTACATGAGCAATATTTGGAATATCTGCAATAACGGCCAGTTCCGGGGCCGATACAGATATATCAACAAAAGTCAATATCGACCCTCGATATATTGGCCTTGCCAATAATTGGTCGATCCCTACTTCATTGATAAATATTTTCCGCAATTGTTTCTTTTTCATTCAGATTCTAGCATCCATTCTGTATAGAGGTTTATATTTGACTTATGAAGGCCCTGACGGAGATGAGCTACCTCTAGTCAAAACATTGGTATCTAAATAAATCACTTTTTCAGTGTAGCTCATATTTAAGTCCTGTGAGTCTCTCTATCTCTCATACAATGAATTACCTTCTCCATTTGAACCCTCAGGACCACCTCTTCCTAGTGCAATAAATGGATGTCCCTATCCCCCACAATGTTTTTTCTTTTTTGGTGATGCTCCGGGCCACCTGTTTGTGCATGTCAGCAAATTAAAGCGGAGTTTCAGCCTGTATTGAAAACATAAATAAAAGTCAGCAGCTACAAATACCGTAGCTGCTAACTTTTAATATAAAGAAACTTACCTGTCCAGGGAGCCCGCGATGTCTGCACCCGAAGCCGAACCTGTCCATTGGCTCCGGGTGCAGGCTCCGGCATCCTTACTAAGGGAAACAGGAAGTGAAGCCTTGCAGCTCCACAGCCTGTTTCCTACTGTGCATGCACAAATCGCCCTGCGCTTTCTGAATGGTCCCGCTGTCTTCTGGGACCTGTCTGTGTCTCCCAGAAGGCAGAGGGGGGAAGGAGGAGGGGCCGCAAATGACATAAGTCCCCGCGGCGCCCTTACAAGGAAGTGGGAGCGGGTACTTGTTTTTGACAGTTATCCACTCCCCCCCCCCCCGAAAGGTGCCAAAGGAGGCACTGGAGGGAGGGAGGGAGGGAGGGAGGAAGTAGATAAGCGGAGCTTTCACTTTTGTGTGGAACCCAAACAGATTTAATTTAATATTTGTAATCACTTCAGCAAAAAGCTATGCAAATATTAATATAGTTTAGCTTAAAGTAGACATGTTCAGTAGAGGGAAGATAGAATATCGCAAAGCCAAAAAATCAGCAAGATTATATTTAGATTCAATGATCAGTATTTAGTGCAATCCAAGCAGCAACTAAACTCAGTGCATGATATACCAGAACTGGTTTTGTTTTTCCCTTTTGTTTTATCTATAAAAATGAATGGAAGTAAACTTCTGTACACACAAAAGTTTGGATCTGGATAGATTAATCCAAGATATCAAAAGCTTCTGCATCGTTTGGACAAGTTTTTTTTTTCTGGTGCTCAAGTAAGTAAATGACACTGTTGTGGTTCTGGCCCAATGGGCTTTATCAGTACTGTCCATGTGTTATTGTTCAGGGGAGTAGTGATATTCCAGAGAAAACCAGAGAAGTTCTTTCTTCTATGCATACTTTTCCAAGGCAGCCTAAGGCCCCTTTCACACTGTAGAGTCCGTCCATCGATCCCCCGCTGAGCAGGCGGATGGCAGCTCTGTCTCCCTGCTGTTTGCGGAGACAGAGCTGTCAGGTCCCCACTGTTTTCTTTGGGGGAATCGGATTAGAACGGACCGTCTGTCCGTTCTCATCCGATCCCATACGCTGGACGGACGGAAAATAGGGTTTCCATCCGTCCAGATTTGACGGATCGGTTCGGATCAGATGTCAGCGGACATGTCTCCGCTGGCATCCGATGCCCCATAGGTATGCATGGGGCATCTGTTCAGATCCGCCAAATAAACAGACAGGCGGATCTGAACGGTCCGCCTGTGTGAAAGGGGCCTAACATAAATTTCTACTACTTGTTACCTTTGTACTCCAAAAAGGTTGAAATGAGTATGTTTGCATTGGGTAGTCTATTATGACTAATGCTTTTGTTATGTTCATTTATTTAATGAAACAAAAGAAAAAAGACTGTAAGGCATCTGAATGTGAATATTGGGTACCAACACCTACCTGTACATGCACTCACTCCTTAAGGGATATATACTTTGTTGAACTAGCTGACGTATTCTATTTCAGACCTGTGTAATAAATATGTAATAAAGACTCTACCATGATTAACCACTTGCACCCTGGAAGATTTACCCCCTTTCATGACATGGCCATTTTTTTCTGCTACGGCACTGCGTTACTTTAACTGACAATTGCGTGGTGATGCAACGCTGTACCCAAACAAAATTGTATATAATTTTTTTTACAACAAATAGAGCTTTCTTATGGTTGTATTTGATCATCACTGCATTTTTTAATTTTTGCGCTATAAACAAAAGTAGACCGACAGTTTTGAAAAAAAAAAAAACAATAATTTTTACTTTCTGCCAGCAGGGCTAAAAATATGCACTGTCGCTATACTAATGACTCTGGCTGGGAAGGGGTTAAGCATCTAGTGCAACTGTGTGCCTAGTCAGTGTTTTACTTTACTATGTGTGCTGCTTATTTAGGGAAGTGATGGATCTTATTCCCTGCTTTGCATGGACACAAAAATCCATCCCATCCCATCCGTTGTTTACATTGGCAGAGCTCTGTTCTGTGTCCCTTCCTAACGATCAGCAGCTGTTGGCCGATATCCAGCGGACATCCACCCGGTGGCACGCGCCCACCTAGGCAGAAGTACAGATTCACGTACAGTATATATACATGATTCTGCACAGTAGGGCAGCCCTGTAGCAGTATATCTCCTATGGGGCAGTTATATTTGGTCCAATTTATTCACTTTTTTTAAAGTTTTTTCTATTGTTTCCACCTTTTTTTTTTTTTTAATTTATGTTACTATTTATAAACATTTTATTAAAAAAAATGCCACATCCAATTCACATGACAGGAGAGTGTGCCCGGCTCTCAATAGAGCCGGTTCCCACATCTCCGTGGCGGCTGTGGAGCAAATTGCACAGGGGTCCTGCATGTCTTTGGCTCAGTTTCAGGTCTGAATTCAGGCCTGATTTGTCCCTGAAACGGAGAACAGGGACACACCAGACTTCTGCTGTGAGCTGCATCCGTTTTAAGTTTGAACCCAGCCTAAAGCAAAGTGGTGAATTTACTGAAGGCAAACTTTGCAAGTACAGTTGCACTCATTTCTCCCAGAGCTTAGTAAATGTGGAAAAGCTCTGGTGATTTCCATCATTCAATCATGTGCAAGCAAAAATTCAGTTTTTTTATTTATTTCCCTTGCACCCGATTGGGCATTCTTTACCAGGTGAAGCTTTACCACATTTACTAAGCTCTGGGGGAAATTAGTGCAACCAGTGGCGGCTGGTGAAGTTTTAAGATGGGGGGGGCGCAAGACCCCGCCCTTCCACTTTGACTCCTCCCATTTCTCTGAAGCCCCACCCCTTATAGACTCCACCCATTTTGTCCCCTGTATTTTGCTTGCGTGAACCAATTCTCCCAATATATCACATATTAAGGGGTTTATCAGTACTAGTATATCCCATAATAGGGAACAGGGGCCCTATTATGGGATATACTGTGAGAGACATCCTATTATGGGATACATGGACTGAGAGTGGCACAAACCCCACAGTACAGACCCCCCCAGCACAAACCCCTCAAGCACAAACCCCGCACAAACAACTCAAGCATAAACCCCACAGTACAGGCCCCTAGCACAAACCCCACAGTACATGCCCCCTTCAATAAAGTGACCAGTATAAATGCCCCCTTTCAATGTAGTGACCAGCATACATGTCCCCAATGCAGTGACCAGTATACATGTCCCCAATGCAGAGCTATGCATGCGTGCCTCCAATGCAGTGACCACCAGTGTACATGTCCCCAATGCAGAGCTATGCGTGCGTGCCTCCAGTGCAGTGACCACCAGTATACATGTCCCCAATGCAGAGCTATGCTTGCGTGCCTCCAGTGCAGTGACCACCAGTGTACATGTCCCCAATGCAGAGCTATACTTGCGTGCCTCCAGTGCAGTGACCACCAGTGTACATGTCCCCAATGCAGAGCTATGCATGCGTGCCTCCAGTGCAGTGACTACTAGTGTACATGTCCCCAATGCAGAGCTATGCGTGCGTGCCTCCAGTGCAGTGACCACCAGTGTACATGTCCCCAATGCAGAGCTATGCGTGCGTGCCTCCAGTGCAGTGACCACCAGTATACATGTCCCCAATGCAGAGCTATGCGTGCGTGCCTCCAGTGCAGTGACCACCAGTATACATGTCCCCAATGCAGAGCTATGCGTGCGTGCCTCCATTGCAGTGACCACCAGTATACATGTCCCCAATGCAGAGCTATGCGTGCATGCTTCCAGTGCAGTGACCACCAGTGTACATGTCCCCAATGCAGAGCTTTGCGTGCGTGCCTCCAGTGCAGTGACCACCAGTATACATGTCCCCAATGCAGAGCTATGCGTGCGTGCCTCCAATGCAGTGACCACCAGTATACATGTCCCCAATGCAGAGCTATGCGTGCGTGCATCCAATGCAGTGACCACCAGTGTACATGTCCCCAATGCAGAGCTTTGCGTGCGTGCCTCCAGTGCAGTGACCACCAGTGTACATGTCCCCAATGCAGAGTTATGCGCGCGTGCCTCCAGCGCAGTGACCACCAGTGTACATGTCCCCAATGCAGAGCTATGCGTGCGTGCCTCCAGTGCAATGACCACCAATATACATGTCCCCAATGCAGAGCTATGCGTACCTGCCTCCAGTGCAAACAGTGACCACCAGTATTCATGTCCCCAAAGCAGAGCTATGCGTGCGTGCCTCCAGTGCAGTGACCACCAGTATACATGTCCCCAATGCAGAGCTATGCGTGCATGCCTCCAGTGCAGCCAGTGACCACCAGTATACATGTCCCCAATGCAGAGCTATGCGTGCATGCCTCCAGTGCAGCCAGTGACCACCAGTATACATGTCCCCAATGCAGAGCTATGCATGCGTGCCTCCAGTGCAGTGACCACCAGTATACATGTCCCCAATGCAGAGCTATGCGTGCGTGCCTCCAGTGCAGCCAGTGACCACCAGTATACATGTCCCCAATGCAGAGCTATGCGTGCGTGCCTCCAGTGCAGCCAGTGACCACCAGTATACATGTCCCCAATGCAGAGCTATGCGTGCGTGCCTCCAGTGCAGTGACCACCAGTATATATGTCTCCAATGCTGAGCTATGCCTGCGTGTCTCCAGTGCAGCCAGTGACCACCAGTATACATGTCCCCAATGCAGAGCTATGATTATATATATATCAATCCATGGATGGATGTATCATCCATCCATCCATGATGATATATATATATAAGGATATCTGTGCACACTCTGGTCTGGGCCCGGCCTGGGTAACTTGATAAATCTTGCACCGTGACATGCCTGTACCTACCTGTTCTGGCCTGGCCTGGGTCCATCCAACCATCCATGATGGATGGATGGATTGACCCAGCCCATGGCAGAACAGGTAGGTACAGGCATGGATGGCATTGGTGATGGCAAATTCACATTTAGTGATTTAGTGAGAAACCATGACTTAGATTTAGTGATAGGTCATGACAATACATGTTAGGAGGGGAACCCTTGGGGGACTCAAAAATGGAGAAAGATCTGGGAGTCTTGGTTGATGATAGATTAGGCAACAGCATGCAATGCCAAGCGGCAGCTTCCAAAGCCAACAGAATATTAGCATGCATAAAGAAAGGGATGTATTCCAGAGATAAGACTATAATCCTTCCACTTTATAAAACTCTGGTCCGACCGCATCTGGAGTATTCTGTCCAGTTCTGGTCGCCAGTCCTCAGGAGGGATGTGTTGGAGCTGGAGAGAGTCCAGAGAAGGGCAACTAAACTAATTAGGGGATTGGAGGACCTTACCTATGAAGAGCGGCTGCAATCGCTCGATTTATTTTCCCTGGAGAAGAGACGTCTGAGAGGGGACATGATAGCAATTTATAAATATCTTAATGGGGATCTCAGCTTAGAAAAAAAGCTGTTCATTCGAAGGAATTGCATGAGGACTCGAGGACATACAATGCGATTAGAGGAGAAGCGTTTTAACCTCAGGCAACGTGGGGGGTTCTTTACTGTTAGGGCTACAAGATTGTGGAATTGTCTACCACAAGAGGTGGTTTCTGCGGGTAGTATGGTGACTTTCAAAAGACTCTTAAGCCCCGTACACACGTACCGATGGTCGGCATACAAATGTTCCTCTTTTCTCCCCGGGATGTCGGTGTCTGCTGAAAAGTGCAAAGACAGCACAAGGACAGCACAAGAATTTTGTCCGCCGACTGCAGAAGTGATGTCATGTAATGGTTAACTTTCCCTGTGTTTTCTATTTTCTGAGCATGCCCAGTCTTGCAAATCTGCGGTCTGTCGGCCGAATTGTGTACTGACAGGCGAACAATCGTCCGTTCTGGTGTCGGCATACAAATATTTTCATGTTTGCACGAAAGACTTTTGTCCGCGGATTGTGCGCAGACATCTGTCGGAGGCACCATACTAACACGCGTACAATCGGCAGATCCTTCGTCCACCGACGTTTGTATGCCGACGATCGGTACGTGTGTACGGGCCTTGAGACTTACATCTCAAGGATCAGGAGATAAAGGGCTATGTTAGATGATTACAGTCACACATACCTACACAGGTTGAACTGGATGGACTATTGTCTTTATTCAACCTCACCTACTATGTAACTATGTAACTATGTAACTATGAGGAGAAGACTGCAGGAGAGGAGGACTGACACAGGAGAGGACTGCGACTGAGGAGTCACTTACCGGTGGTGACCGACTGGACTGACTGTTCGTGTTCCACTCACTGCACTGGTGTGGTGTCTCTTCCAGATGACCTCCGCTCCGAGACGCTGCGCGGCCTGGTGACTGCCTGGTCTGGATGGATCAGATTCCGGTCCGGTCTCCTCTCCGCTCCGCTCTGCAGTGCCGGTGCCGCCGTCACTCCCGCCGTGACCGTCCGTCCACCGTCCAGTATCCACTCCAGTCAGTGCGTGACTGACGCACGCAACGTCAGCAGGGTCAGCATGGGGCCATGGGATGTCCTGGATGATGATTGGTCCAGGCTGTAGACTGGACCAATCACAGCCAGGATATCAGGAAAGTGGGGGTGCCCTAGCGCAATGACTTGCGCCCAGGTTACGCCCCCAGAAGGCAGCCAATCGGCGCCTCTTCTGGGTCGTAAACCCCCCCCCCCCCATAGCCACCACATAGGCACATAGGCCGGCGAACACGATTTTTTTTTCAAAACTTTATTTGTTCTTTTTGTAATTTTTTTCTTTTTTTTAGGGGGTAGGGGGGGCGGCGCCCTGGCGCCCCCTATGCACGGGCCGCCACTGAGTGCAACTGTTCTAGCAAAGTGCACAGTCTATTTGTCTTTAGTAAATCTATCCTATGGTGTCCAGAGGAACACTCTCTTATCTGAACTTTATATAGCTTTATATATAACTTTATATCTTGGTTGGAGTGTTATGATATCACAATACTGTCCCTGCAATACTATGTGATACCTCACATGTGTGGTTTGAACACCGTTTACATATGCTAAAACAAATCCTTCTGCTGGTTAATCACTTCTGGACCGGAAGATTTTCCCCCTTAAGTGCCGGTTCGCATTTGTGGGATGCGGGAACGCTGCGAATATACAGCGTGTTCCCGCATCGCATCTGCACCCCTGGCAATTCACACTGCCATATGCGATACGCTGGCGGTGTCAATTAAAGGTTAACAACACCCCCAGATAAGATCGCATATCGCAGTGCGATCTGTAAGTTCGCAAAGAATCAGATCGCACTAGTGTGAACCACCATGCGATCCGATTCTGCTGCGGACCAAAAAAAGGGACCTGTGCGTCTTTTAGTGCGATTGCGGTGCGAATTCAGCCATACAAACTGTAAGGCTGAATTTGCACCGCACAGAGATCGCATGTAACTTTAGGAGCAGTGCGCTCCGAATTACATGCGATCTCTGTGATTGCCCTAATGTGAACCAGCACTTATGACCAGGCCATATTTTGCGATTCGGCACTGCGTTCATTTAATGGGCAATTGCACGGTCGTGCGATGCTGAACCTAAATAAATTTATTGATGTCCTTTTTTTTCCCACAAATAGAGCTTTCTTTTGGTGGTATTTGATCACCTGTGCGATTTTTATTTTTTGTGCTATAAACAAAAAAAGAGCGTCAATTCTAAAAAAAAAACAATATTTTTCACATTCTGCTATACAACATTCTCAAAAAAAAATTTAAAAATCACATTTTTTAACATTTTAGGCCAATTTGTTTTCTGCTACATATTTTTGGTAAAAAGAAAAATCGCCATAAGCGTATTTTGAATGTTTTGCGCAAAAGTTACCAACAACGGCAAAGATTTATGTCATTTTTATTGGTTTTTTTTACTAGTAATAGCGGTGATCTGCGATTTTTAGCGGGACTGCGACATTGCCGTGGACAGATTGGACCCCTAACTGACATTTTTGACACTTTTGGGGGGACCCGTGACATTAATACAGTCAGCTGTGTTGTAAACACAGCTGACCGTTCTTCTCTTTCAGCGGGGAGCGATCGCGGGTGTCAGGCGGCAATCGGAGCCGCCTGACCCGTGCATCGGCTTCCTCGCTGCCTAATGGGGGCAGGAGCGCGCCGGCGTGCACTCACCCCCTAGCTGCCTGCGCAAGACTAATCGATTCGCGCAGCAGAGCCACATTGCTACAGTAAAAAGGCAGTGGCCGGTCGGGAACCGGTTAAATTAGTAAATCATGAGAACTAATGAAGGTGCTATATATAATCTTTATAATCAGAGAATGGTTCAGGTTCTATTCTTTTATTATATAGATTATATATGGCACTTTCATTAGTTCTTATAGTTTATGGCACTTTTCCACTGCAAGTACCGGCTCGTACCAGCTCGGCTCTACTCGGCCCTGCTTGGCCCGGTTTGCTTTTCCACTGCTGGTACCGCATGGTATAGTGTCGGAACGGTTCGGTACGGTACGGTATAGGTTTGCTTTTCCACTAAAGTAGTACTAAAGTTAAGTGGGTGGGATAACAACGGAGTGGGTGGGATTCTCTGACCAATCAGTGGCTAGTAGTGACTGCATGCAAAGGATTGTGGGATATGGTACCAGTTTGGTACCTGTTGGAACCACAATCGAGTAGGTACTGTTTTTTCAGAGCCATACCGTACCGTACCGTTCGGTTCCATGCAGTGGAAAAGCAAACCTATATCGTACCGTACCGAACCGTTCCGACCCTATACCATGCGGTACCAGCAGTGGAAAAGCACAAAAGCGTGCCGAACCGGTATGGTTCCATGCAGTGGAAAAGCGCCCCAACATAAGGACTTGTTTTAAAAAAATCAGGACTGTTGGTAGCGATATAGAGCACAGAGTAATTTTTATTTTTTATCTCTGCATTCTGTAACAGCCCTGTACTTGACCAGTGAAATCTCAGCATTTACAGGGCTGTTACAGAATGCAGAAATCTGAATAACTGCCTGCGTCCTGACGCGCGGGTTTTTAAGCGTAAGCCAATTGGCTGAAGATGAAGCTGAATTTTTTTCATCTCACAGCGCTCGACTATGCTGTGGGGTTTATTCACTTAATGGTGATGTGGGGTTTATTCACCAAATAATGTGGGGGTTGTATCTGGCTCTGATACTAGCCAGTGCCTCAGCAGCAACTGACCTCACCGCACACCCCTATTGTGTACATTAAGATAAATAGTAATGTTCAGTTATCTGAGTATTTCCATTGCCGACCCCCCTCTCTTAATGAGGGTTCCCCAAAAAAAAGGCCAGCACAGGGCAAAGGACCAGTCACCCGTTGCCTCCTAACTCCCTGAAGCGGATCATAACCTTACTGACTTGTCATAACATGTTCTGCACCGTGGGGATGATTCAATAAGGCCTTTGTGACACGTTTCTGGAGATGTGGGTGTAGTTGAAAGCCTTACACCAAATTCCAACATTTTTATTATTAGTACCAATGTGTATATCAAATTCGTGTAGTTCTTGTTTGCCACATAGTTACTCTCTGTTGCTATTTTTTGTAACAAGTTTATAAAAGAAATACCACCTTAGTGGTGATAAAAAAAAAATTGGAGGCAAATAAGGCCTCCATGTTGGAGTAAATTGTATTGCACGCGTATGATGATTCTGAGGCTACGTTCACATCTTGGCGTTGCTATTTATAGGCGTTTTTTCAGGCATTTTTATGGATGTTTTTTCAGGCGTTTTACAGGCGTTTTTACAGGCTTTTTTGTGCAGGCGTTTTTAGGTTGACAAGTGACCAATGGAAAAAAATAAAAACGCCTGTAATCTGCCCAAAAAGAAGCTTGTGTACTTTTTTGAGCGTTGGGCGTTTTGCTTAAAATGTCAAAACGCTCAGATGTGAACAGGGGCCATTGAAATGAATAGGATTTGTCTTGTAGGGCGTTTTTTGAGCTGATCCTAGAGCAGAAAAACGCCCCAAAACGCCTACATGTGAACTTGAGCCTGAGACAAAAATCTTCAGAGACAACTCTGAGACACATTCATTTACACTTCACAAAGACTTACATAAATCTGTTGAAAGCTGCGTTACAACACTCTTTCGGAATTTCACATTGTGTGGTCAATTTACTAAGAGATATATATTGCATGAAATTCTTTGTTCAAATAAGTTATGCAGTATTTATCGCAGAAATAGACAATTCACTAAAGAACATTTGTTAATTACTGCAAAACATTTTTTTTTGCACCTTATTTTACCGTAGACTGGACCACCGGCTGCAGTAGAATGTGAAACATTTAGAAGCGGTATTCCTACCATTGCTATATGTTACAGTTCTAGGTCAGGGATGCTGGTTGTCAGGGAGATGGCACCCACTGGCATCCTAGCATCCAGTGACCCACCCCTGCCCGTTCAGCTGTCAGCCTGGGATTTCCCCCTGACAGGGGAATATAAGAGCCGGTTCACATAGGCGCTGTGATGGTGTTCACCATCACTGGAATTTATAGACAGATGGGTGAGGGGTTGAATTGCTTCATTTTTGTCAGCAAGGTCAATTGTTCCCTTTGCCATGAGGTTTCTGAGCAGGAAGCCCATTCCTAATATGGTCATCCCAGGAAGTTCTGAGGAGCCGGACTGTCTGGGGGTGGCTCCCCATTCAACTATTGTCAGGTGGGCTAATGCTAATGACCGCACCTGTTGTCTGCTAAGGGAGGTATTGACACAGAGTGATGTGTATTCAGGGCTCGTTAGACAACCATTGTTCTGTGTCTGACTATTGTGTACATTGATTGCCCCCTGGGGCTTCTGTCTCCTTGCATTGGTCAAAGTTATCTGACCAATCACTACTGACTCATTTCAAGCCCTCATTTGCATTGGTCAAAGCTATCTGACCAATCCCTGTTGACTCATTTCAAGCCCTCATTTGCATGTATATTCCACTTTCTGTATAAAGTGTGCTGTGTTCTTCCAATAAATGGTCTTCCTGTTTGAACGTACATACAGCTTGCCTGGTGTTTTGTTCTAATGGATTCCGGATGGCACATAGCTGTAGTTCGGATCCCGGATCCTTGGTTGACCGAACCATCAGACGTTGCGATCGGCAAGCGGACTTACTAGAAACAGAGGAGTGTCGGGAGAGCGGACAGGGCGAGCAAGGGTCTCGTCACATTGGTTGGCAGCGGTGGGATTTGCTCTCCAGTTACCGGGACACTCCAGACCACCAGAGTCAATGACCAGCTATGCAGCATGCAGGAGAGCCACGCTGAAAGACTTACTTGAGAGCCGCGGAGGGACCGGTGGGACAAAGAACAAGGCCACCCTGATCAGTGAGCTAGCCGAGATGGATCAGAGGGATGGTGATGCAGGACCCCGGTCAGTTGAAGACTTTTTTCAGCAACGAGTTCGGGAGCGGTTGGCATTATATGGTGCTAACCCATCAGAGACCGCCATACAGAATGCCATTAGAGACATCCAGCTGCAGGATGAGCGACAAGAGAAAGAACGAGAACGGCAAGAGAGGGAACGAGAGCGGCAACATGAGCAGAAAATGGCAGAAATACGTCAATCGGAGAAAACGCTTAAAGATGCAGCGACTGTCCGTAAGTTGCCCTTTCGGGCGTTCAAACTATTTAAGGAAGGAGAGGAGGAAATTGACGCATTCCTGCAGGACTTTGAGAGACTATGCCAGATACATGAAGTACGGTCCCAAGATTGGGTCGTTTTACTGGCGAGTAATTTAACTGGCAGAGCGGCAGATGCATTTCGGGCCCTGGAGGACGAAGCCGCTAAAGACTACGACCGGGTAAAAGAAGCTTTGCTAGCCCGATTTGCCATTACACCCGAAGCCAGCCGGATTAAGTTTCGAGAATCCCGGAAACAAACCAACACAACATACGTGGAGTGGGCACATCATATGCAGCGGAACCTTAAGAGCTGGTTCCAGGGAAGCCACGCTCATACCATAGAGGACATCACCCAGCTAGTACTATTAGAACAGTTTTTTAACCACACCCCTCCGGTAGTACGGGATTGGGTGCGAGATAAACAACCACAGACGGTACAACAAGCAGCTACTCTGGCCGATGAATATCTGGACTCTCGAAGGTCAGGTGAAAACGAGCGCTATCCACTATCTCGGCCCAGTTTACCAGCCTCTAAGCCAACTTCAGTACCTCCGTGGTCCGCCTCGAGACCCCCAGCCCGACCCAACCCACCTACCGGACCTAAGTGCTATACCTGTAACCGAACTGGTCATCTGCAACGACATTGCCCTAGCCAATCCACGAGGTATCGAGAGACTAATCATCCGTCCAGACCAGCGGCTCATTGCTACCAGAATGAGCCCAACCATCGAGATGTTCAGGAAGAGTGCGGCGAACTTTTCGAAGCGGATCCTGTCCAAGCTGCTGCCGGAGATAATCGGCAGCACCATCGCCAGGCAGTATGGGTTAATGGGCAGCCGGCCCAGGGACTCCGCGATTCCGGGGCTACCATTACCCTCATCCAGCCTCACATGATTCCCCAGTCAGCCCGGACCGGCCAGACTGTTGCAGTCAGGGTAGCAGGGGGCCAGGTGCTACGTTTATCCACCGCCCAAGTCCTCTTGGATTGGGGCTCAGGGGAGCGACATGTGCGAGTGGGATTACTACGCGAGTTACCCGCAGAAGTACTTTTGGGGAATGATTTGGGCCATTTAACTTCCTCGTATGCCCCAGAGGCTGCCATGGCCGTAACCACCAGACGTCAGAGCCAACTCCAAGGCAACTCCACTCCTATGGGGACCCAGGTAAGACCAAATCCTCCTACGTTACCCCGAATTGACAACACCGTGTCCTGGGATTCTCCCTCTGACGTTAGGCAAGAGACTCAGAGTGACCCAACTTTAGCGGGTTATCGGGACAGGGCGGGCAAGGATCCAGGTGGGGTGGGGGAAGACAGAATAGAGTGGGAGGGGGGGTTTCTTTATCGTTACACTGAGGGAATGGGCACTGGGAAGCGACAGGGCCCCCACAAACAGCTAGTTGTACCCCAGAAGTACAGACGGGAGCTATTGCGACTGGCTCACGACATCCCCTTGGCCGGACATTTAGGGATAGCCAAGACCCGGAGTCGGTTGTCTCATGCTTTCTTCTGGCCCAGATTACATGCGGAGGTGCGAGAATATTGCCGGACCTGTGAGACTTGTCAGAAAGTAGGGAAGACAGGGGATCACCCAAAAGCCTCGCTGCAACCCCTGCCAATTATTAGAGAACCCTTTAGCCGCATAGCGGTAGATATTATAGGCCCACTGGCCCGCCCCAGTGCCACCGGGAAGAAGTATATTCTTACGGTGGTGGATTACGCCACCCGCTACCCGGAAGCCATTCCCTTATCCAATATCCAGGCGGATACAGTAGCAGATGCCTTACTGCGGGTATTTACTAGGGTAGGGTTTCCCCACGAGATATTGTCCGATCAGGGTACCCAGTTCACAGCGGAACTGACGCAGCAGCTCTGGCGTCTCTGTGGGATTAAACCCCTCCAGAGCGCCCCCTACCACCCTCAGACTAATGGGCTGTGTGAGAGATTTAATGGGACCCTGAAGCAGCTGCTTCGGGCCTTCGTGGAGAGTAGGAAGGATTGGGAGAAATACCTTCCCCATCTACTGTTTGCATATAGAGAGGTACCCCAAGAGTCCACAGGGTTTTCCCCATTTGAGCTGTTATATGGGCGAAGGGTTAGGGGACCCTTAGACTTAGTAAGGGCCCAGTGGGAGGGGGCAGAGGATCCGGAAGGCCTCCCCATCCTTAGTTATGTCTTGGAACTCAGGGAGCGACTGCGGGACCTTACTGAGCTAGTCCATGAGAATATGCAATCAGCCCAGAGTCAGCAGAAGGTTTGGTATGATCGGTCTGCGCGGAATCGCAGCTTTTATATTGGACAGAAAGTCCTGGTACTAAAACCCCTGAAGCAAAATAAATTGCAGGCCTCCTGGCAGGGCCCCTATCAGGTGGTAAAACAGCTGTGCGATACCACCTACGTGGTTGCCAGCTGTGCAGACACCAACATTAAGAGGACGTTCCACATTAATATGATGAAGGCCTTTAATGAGAGGGCTGAGGCAGTAGCCTCCATATGCGCTCCGGCCACCGGGGACTCTGAATATCTACCGATGCTGGAGCTTCCCGAAATCAATAACTGTTCTGGGGGGGTGGAGGATATACAGCTAGGAGATAGATTAGGATCCCAAGAACGAGAACAGGCCAGAGAATTACTCCAGGACCGACAGGAGATGTTCTCGGCACTCCCTGGGTATACTCACATAGCTGTGCACAAGGTAGAGACTCCTGGGCAGAAGCCCCTGAGACAACCAGCCTATAGGATTCCCGGAGCAGTGCAAGAAGGGATGAGAGCAGAGATTAGGGAAATGCTCGAGTTAGGGGTGATCGAACCATCAACAAGCCCCTGGGCGTCCCCTGTAGTATTAGTCCCAAAACGGGATGGCACGACCCGATTTTGTGTGGACTATAGGCGACTGAATGACTGTACTGTGACAGATGCCTACCCTATGCCCCGAGTGGATGAATTGCTGGACAAAATAGCCCAGGGACATTATCTGACGACTATTGACTTGTGTAAGGGCTACTGGCAGATTCCCTTGGACGCGGAAGCAATTCCGAAGTCGGCCTTCATCACCCCGTTCGGCCTTTACCAGTTTCTGGTGATGCCATTTGGGATGAAGAATGCTCCGGCTACCTTCCAGCGGATGATAGATGAACTCCTCGATGGTCTGCAAGATTTTGCATGTGCATATCTTGACGACATCGCAATCTATAGCCAGACCTGGGAGGAACATCTTAGACACCTGGGAATAGTGCTAGATAGAATCCGAGCCGCAAACCTGACCCTAAAGCCAGACAAATGTAATATCGGGATGTCTGAGGTGCAATATCTGGGACATAGAGTGGGATGTGGGAAGCAGAGGCCAGAACCTGCCAAAATAGAGGCCGTCCTAAACTGGCCGATTCCCAGAACCAAGACCCAGGTACTTGCATTTTTAGGGACAGCAGGGTACTACAGGAGGTTTGTACCCCACTATAGTGACATAGCCAAACCCCTAACGGACCTGACCAAAAAGACTCTCCCGAAACAGGTCCTGTGGTCCTCGGAGTGCGAGACAGCCTTTCATCAGTTAAAAACCGCCCTAACGCAAGCTCCCATACTGGCGGCACCCGATCCTAACAAACGCTTTGTCGTTCATACAGATGCCTCCATGTTCGGACTGGGAGCTGTACTAAGCCAAATTGGTGAGGACGGGAAAGAGCACCCGGTGGCGTATCTCAGCCGCAAGTTGTTACCCCGGGAAGTTGGATATGCTGCCGTGGAAAAAGAGTGTTTGGCCTTAGTCTGGGCTTTAAAGAAATTGCAACCCTACGTGTATGGACGCTCTTTTACCGTCATGACGGACCACAATCCCTTGATATGGCTTAACCGGGTGGCGGGAGAGAACGGGCGATTACTACGGTGGAGCCTGGCGTTGCAACCATACAATTTCACCATACAATACCGGCCTGGGCCTCAAAATGGGAATGCGGATGGGTTATCCCGGCAGACAGACCTAGAACCTTAAGACTACTTTTCCAACATCCTCGAGTTGACCCGTTCGGGGTCCCACTGTGGCTGTTGGACTGTTTACCCGGGGGAAGATATGTGATGGTGTTCACCATCACTGGAATTTATAGACAGATGGGTGAGGGGTTGAATTGCTTCATTTTTGTCAGCAAGGTCAATTGTTCCCTTTGCCATGAGGTTTCTGAGCAGGAAGCCCATTCCTAATATGGTCATCCCAGGAAGTTCTGAGGAGCCGGACTGTCTGGGGGTGGCTCCCCATTCAACTATTGTCAGGTGGGCTAATGCTAATGACCGCACCTGTTGTCTGCTAAGGGAGGTATTGACACAGAGTGATGTGTATTCAGGGCTCGTTAGACAACCATTGTTCTGTGTCTGACTATTGTGTACATTGATTGCCCCCTGGGGCTTCTGTCTCCTTGCATTGGTCAAAGTTATCTGACCAATCACTACTGACTCATTTCAAGCCCTCATTTGCATTGGTCAAAGCTATCTGACCAATCCCTGTTGACTCATTTCAAGCCCTCATTTGCATGTATATTCCACTTTCTGTATAAAGTGTGCTGTGTTCTTCCAATAAATGGTCTTCCTGTTTGAACGTACATACAGCTTGCCTGGTGTTTTGTTCTAATGGATTCCGGATGGCACATAGCTGTAGTTCGGATCCCGGATCCTTGGTTGACCGAACCATCAGACGTTGCGATCGGCAAGCGGACTTACTAGAAACAGAGGAGTGTCGGGAGAGCGGACAGGGCGAGCAAGGGTCTCGTCACAGGCGCGACCCGACTTGCCGGGGCGACCTGTGAAGTCGCGGTGCTCAGATCGCACCACGACCTCGGAGCGGCATGCACGGACTTCATATCATTGAAGTCAATGCAGGTCGCTCCAGGTCGCCCCAAAGCAGCTCAGGACCCTTTTTCTAAGTTGGAGCGACTTGTGTCGCTCCTATTAGAATGGGTCCTGTGCTAATCTATGGCAGGCGACTTGTCAGGCGACCAGGTCGCCTGACAAGTCGCCCCAGTGTGAACCGGCTCTTAAGGCATGAAGACAGTGTTTAAAAAACAAAAAATTTTGTGAGGTTTCCCCCAAATGGGATAGTAGACAGGATTTCTAATACTCTAAAACTTATACTAAAATTATGACACTACACACTTTACTGTTGGATTTAAAAAGGCCGCGGCCGTTTATTATTTGTTTAAAAAACACTTGTAACTTGAAACATCAATTCAAAGCAGTCAAAATAACCCGGCCACTACGGCCCAGGTTAAAACAAATAAATAATACATAAATCAATTATCCACACTTAAAACATATTATTAAAACAAATCCAATAAAATATCATCCCCCTTTGCATTATGCAAAGGTGACCCTACAAATAATATACTGGCCGCGACAAACAAAAGGGGAGGGGGGGGAGGGGAACAACACGGCTTGACTTCTGTGAGGTAATGTGAGGTCTGGTCACTGTGAGTCCCCTTAAATAGTGCTGAGGCGAGCTCTGGAGGCGGGAAAGTACAGGAACAAACAGGTATGCTACCTAATCTTCCTAGCTACAGGGGCAGGCTTAAGCTGATTGGGGCTTATTCTCACCAAACAGAACGCTACAGACCTTTTCTACCCCAGCAACAAGGTTTCCTCACATTCTAAGCCCGCCAAATTAGCTCTATTTTGCTTGAGCTAGACCTGTCACTATCCCATAGATAAAGGGGGTTATTGAACCCCCTTTTCTTTCCATTCCATAACAAACCTTTTCTGAGCATGCAGTCTGACAGGTCAGGAAAGGTGGGGGGGGGGGGGACATACACCTCCTCCTTCCAGAATCATACCAGACCACATCCCCACAGGCAGGGATGAGTCACTGCTTGTTAGAATGCCAGCGGGTGCCAGCTCTTTGACAACCAGCATCCTTGAGCTGGAACTGTCCCATTTAGCAATGGTAAAAACTAGACTGCAAAATTATTAAACTCTTATGTAATACATTTGTTAAATAGCGAGTGGCTAGGCCACAAGATAATTAGTATTTTTGTTTTTTTAATGAATTGACTTTCATGTAATATCGCATTTTGTTTTGCAATGGTTACTGCAGGAATGACCACATTTGCAGTTTTTGCCACAAATGCAGTATTTACTGGTAGTGAATTGACACATAACACATAAGATACTCTGTATAAACGCAAATACCTCAAGTGATAAATGTTACTGAATTGACCCAGTGCTGTCTCTTATGGTGGTGGTCATCTTGGTAGAGGCAGGGCTTTGCTTTTTCATGTCATGCCCACACTTGAAGAATGTCAGTCACTGCTAGGGCACATGGAAAACAATTGCTCTGCTGTGCTGTGTCATGTGATGCCATCCAGTTAGGTACTGACTTCAATGCAGCCCATAGGTGAGGTGCACTAAGGAATGGAAAAATGCAGCATTTTATCTCATCTCACCTAACTGGAAGGAACTACATGCCACAGCCCACAGAATGATGCACTGAGCTGCTAAAAAAAAAACAACAGATTTGCGCGATGTGGTAAAACACGCATCCCACTAGCCCCTTCCACACATCACTGCAGAACAAAATGGACAACTGACCATTCACTAAACCGCTCCAGTTTAGTAGGAGGGCAAGCGTATACAGTGTAGGAGTTAGGAGTGCATAACACCAGTCACTTTCAGAGTACAACCAAAATGACCCCCTTTTCATAGTACAAATCCCCTACAGCTCAGATGTCCTCTAACATCAGTAAATCCCCCTTCCCAGACTACCCCCTCAGTACAGATTCCCCCAGGACAAACCTTTCTGTACAGACCCACATACAAAACAGGGACCCCTCTGTACAGATAGAACCCCCAGCACAAACCCCTCAGTACAGACACTCCACCTCCACCCCCTGACACAGACCCCTCTGCTCTGACCCCCTCCAGGAAAAACCCCTTGGCACAGATCAACTGCTGCCAACAAAGACCCCTCAGTACAGACCGACCTCCCCCCTGGAACAGACCAACCCCCCAGCACATGCCCCCTCAGCACAGGCTCCCCTAGCACAGACCCCTCACATAAATCCACCCTTCCCACCAGAACAGACCTTTCATTATCCTCAGTACAGACTCTCATCCCCACTACCCAATACAAACAACTCAATACAGACTCTCTCCCCCCTCAGTTCAGACCCCTCAATACAGCCAACCCCCCTCCCAGTACAGAACCCTCCCCCCCTTCAGCAAAGATTCAGTACAAGTGAACTTTTGTGTCCCCTTCCAGCACAATCTCATCCTATGGCAAGGTGTGCACCCAATTGCAGGTACAATGTAAATGAGAGGAGCCTTTTTTTAACCACTTTACCACCGGAGGATTTTGCTGTCTTACGTCCAGGCCACTTTTTGCGATTCGGCGCTGTGCGAATTTAACTGACAATTGCGCAGTCGAACGACGCCGTACCCAAACGAAATTTACGTCCTTTTTTTCCCACAAACAGAGCTTTCTTTTGGTGGTATTTGATCACCTGTGCGATTTTTACTTTTTGCGCTATAAACAAAAAAAGAGCGTTTATTTTGAAAAAATAACAATATTTTTAACATTTTTTAAATGAAATTCCTCCCAAAAAATATGTAAAAATCGAATTTTTTTAAAATTTTTGGCCAATTTGTTTTCTGCTACCTATGTTTGGTAAGAAAAATCACAATAAGCATATTTTGATTGGTTTGCGCAAAAGTTATTGCGTTTACTAACTAAGGGAAAGATTTCTGTCATTTTTGGTGTTTTTTTTTTTTAACGAGTAATGGCGGCGATCTGCGATTTTTTTGCGGGACTGCGACATTGCGGCGGACAGATCGGACCCAGAGGTGTAACTAGAACCTTCAGGGCCCCGATGCAAGAAACCATGAAGGGCCCCCAAGACCCCTGGCCGGGGCCCTTCCCTTCAAGCCCGGGGCTCTTCCCACTAATCCTGGGGCTCTTTAATCTCATTGCATGGCCTTTTATTATGGTCCCGCATCAGGATCCTTTCACAAGTTCTGCAGTGGGCCCCCTTCCTGCAATCTTGGGGCCTTCCCACAGTGGTGAAATGCCAGGGCCTGGTCGCAAGTGTGACCTTTGAGATCCTAGAAGTTCACCCACTGGTTTGCTACCGGGCCCCCTGGAGCATGGGGCCCGGTAGCGATTGCAACCCCTGCAACCCCTGTAGTTACGCCCCTGATCGGACCCTTGACTGACATTTTTGACACTTTTGGGTGTACCATTGACATTACTGCAGTAATCAGTGCTATATATATATGCACTGTTACTGTAAAAATGACACTGGCAGGGAAGGGGTTAATTTTATTGGAGAGGGAGGGGTTAATGTATGCCTGGTGCTTACTAACGTGTGGGGGGGGAGGTGACTGAGTGAGCCAGGGACAGATCGGATGTTCAGCTATGCTGAACACTCCAATCTGTCACTCCCTGTCACTTAGGAGATCCGCCCGCTCTGTTTACACAAGCGGGCGGATCTCCAAACTAGATTCCCCGACGATCGGGGAAGAGCGGCGGCAATCACCTCCGCTCCTCCCCTGGCCCTACTCCCGCTGTGAATGAAAACAGCGAGAGCGCGCCTCCGGCGGCGCGCGAGCGCCGCCTACAAGGGGAGGAGTCCAGCGACGTAGGTCTACGTCGCTGGATGATAACGAGCCACTGTGCCGCAGTAGCAGCACAGTGGCTGGTGGTAAAGTGGTTAAAACAAAGAGGGGAGGAGTCTGGGCACTGTACTGAAAGAGCCCTGATGCCAGAACACACCGTGAGACATAGACATCTCGAGGGGCATGTCTGAATATCGGGACTGTCCCAGCTAATCTGGGACTGTTGGTGATTATGGAACAGCGAGCAGCATAATAGTGGTATCAGCAAATTTCAATTCAGTTCCCCAGAAACTAGCAGTCAGAAGCAACAGGGCCTTAGACAATATAGTACAGATCTAGGAACAGGGATACTTCTAGGCACACTCTTATGTCAGACAGTGCACTGCTATTTTTCAAGAGGAATTCACGACAAAGGTTTAATCTTTGACGTGCTACTCCAGCACAATTACCACTTCTAGATGTTGCCTATAACACACTAAATCTTCACGTTTTACATTCAGTTCCACTTTAACCCCAAAATTCTTTTTACCCTCCTAATCCCTAAACTGCCTCTTGAAGCAGTGGGCTCACAGTGTAAACATTTTTATACCTCTGTGTGTCAATATGCAAAATGTAAATTATCAGTGGAGCTTAGATAAACTTTATTGCTTGGCAACAGAAAACTGTAAGAAAGAGAATCCAAAATATCTAATCTTTTCTATTTCCTCCATTAAATGGATTGAGTTCCGAGATGAAAATGAAGGCTGCAATTGTTAATCTCCTTCTAAACCTAGTCGCCTAGCTGTACTGCTAAAATACTTCCTACATCTAGGGCTTTTTTTCAGCGGGAACGTGGGGGGACGCAGATCCTGAACCCTCAGCAATGATCGTTTTTAATGGCAAGCAGCGCTGGGGTGTGTTGGAAGGTCTATTGATGCTGGCTGCTGGGAGATCTATTGTCGTTGGTGGGAATCTATTGTTACATGGAGGTCTATTGTTCCTAGGTAGGTCTATTGTTGCTGGTGGGGGTGTCTTATGTTGATGCTGGCTATTGTTGCTTGTAGGGATCTACTGTTGATGGAGATGTATATTGTTTCTGGCTCCAGAAGGATCTATTGATGCTGGCTTCTGGGAGATCTGTTCTTGCTGCTGAGGTTTCTATTGCTGCTGGGGTGGTATTTTGTTGCCGGGGTCCATTGTTGCTGGAGGGATCTATTGTTGTTTGGAAGATCTATCTATTTTTGCTGGGGGGTCTACTATTGCTGAATTGGGGTCTATTGTTGCTCATTGCAGGGGATCTATTTTACTGTCTTTCTTGTTATTAAAAAATTCAGTGCAAATCACTTAGTAGCACAAAATGATACTTGGTTCTGTATTTTCTAAAAGGGGCGGCACTGGGAGGTGGGTAACAGGTAGGACCAAGAGACAGTGCTCAGAGGTGAGTAGAGAGCAGAAACGAAGGGTGACTCAAAAGGGGGGAGTTCCTGCACCCATTCTCTGAGAAAAAAAGCCCTGCCTACATCCCTGACCTTAAAGGCCCATTTACTGCTGTGCTGTGGTGTGCTGGCGTCAATCTGCATGTTATCATGCATTGCATGATTTTTACCTAACGCACCAAAAAAGGTTGCCTGTACTTTTTCTTGCAACACAATGCACTACAAGGCATAGTAATGTGTTTGCTTTGTGGTGCTTTGCAATGTTCAATGGCTGTCAATTGGCAAGGGTAGTTGGGGTGTCATTCACACTATTGGTGCATAGCATATATTACTGTTCATTGCTATAATGCACACTACTGCTGCCCGATAAAGTAAGAAGGCCCTAAACAAGTATGCAGAAAGTAATGGCAAAGTAAACAGTTCCTTGTCAGTGACACAAACCAATAAATACACTGGGGGGATATTTACTAAAACTGGAGCACTCAAAATCTCGTGCAGCTGTGCATGGAAGCCAATCAGCTTCTAACTTCAGATTGTTCAACTAAGCTTTGGCAATAAAACCTGGAAGCTGATTGGTTTCTATGCAGAGCTGCACCACATTTTGCACTCTCCACTTTTAGTAAATAACCCCCATACTGTCAACATACAGCCTAAAAGGAATGCAAGCAATGGCAGTCCCCCATTTTCTCACGGCATAATTGCCCTTTTTTTTTTTTTTCAACTTATTTTTATTGAATTTTTCAAAACAATACAAAACAAAACAAGTAGCGTACAAGCTACCACCTTCGTACTCATAGCAGGGGTACATACATCAATGTAAATAAAGTAAGAGATGGTACAGAGACATCAACGGTCATAACAATTGTAACAGTAATTTAGCTTTGTGTAAGTCAGTGGCAGTGAATAGGTATACTCTTAACTTGAGCAAAAGGAGCTAGGTAGAGACAGCACAAAATAGCAACCACATTCTGGATCAACTAGACAATGCATATACATTATGCAGGGTTCCTCGCCTTTCCGAACACCGTAAAAATGTTACACCCTTGTCATACACGTTGTATTAGAGCCTATGGGGACATACCTCTAGAACATTCACAGGAACCACCATCATACTAGACAGAGCTTAGCTTAGCTCCTCGCCCCTGAGCACCCCTAACGGGAACTAAACTGTGCCCAGGCGCGAGGAGTGTGATTGGGTGGTCGCTCCTATCCTCTCAGAGTACTGTAGGAAACATGTCAAGGTTGGCATTTATAATAAACCAGAACTTGGTGTCAAATGCTCCATCCAGTCACACCACGGTTTCCAACGGGCTACAACAGCGGCCCTAGCATGGTTCTTGAGGGAAATTGAGCTTTCAAATGTGTGATGAGTATTGACAAGGTCAATGACTCCCTTAAAATTTGGCGGTTCAGGTTGTTTCCAAGCACGTGTTACAGTAAGTCTGGCTGCCAGAAGAATGTGAGTCGTAACGTTTCTGTAGGGGGTAGGAATCTGCTCAATCTCAAGATTCAGCAGTGCTAGACCAGGTTTGATTGTGAGTGGACAGTGTAAGATTTCTTCCAGTAAATCAAAGACCTGGGCCCAGTAACGGGCAAGTTTTGGACAGCTCCATAGGACATGAAAAAGTGTACCGTCGTGACCACACATACGCCAACATTTACCGTCGTTTTGGGGGTTGAACTTGCATATCCTGGAAGGCGTGAGATACCACCTGAGGGAAAACTTTATGTGTAACTCCCACAGTTTGACACAACTGGTAGCCAAATAGATGGAACGGATAGCCCTGCTCCATTGCTTGTCAGTAAATTCTTGACCAATATCCCTTTCCCATTGAACGTGGGGAACGGACTTGGAGAAGAAAGTCTTACCCTGGAGAAGATTGTAAAAGACCGTTATTCCTTTCTGGTTAGAGTGTCCTGAATCTGACAGGAACTGCCAAGCCTGGGAAGGAACAGTCACGGGCCCTGAGTGCACGGAATCAAGGAAGTGTGACACCCGAAGATGCGTGAATACAGCGGATCTGGGAAGGTCGGATTTCGCTTGTAGTGTGCTAAACGGAATCAGTTTGGGGCCTTCATATAAGTCCCCAAGATGGGTAACGCCTTTAATTAGCCAGACAGAAACGTCAATGTGGGGTATAAGCGAGTGTAATGTCGACAATGGAATATTGAGTGGGGTACCTTTAGAAGCTGAATTATCTTGTGTTACAAGGGTTCTCCACGCCCTAGCTGCAGCAGTCATGAACGGAGGGAGAAAGGAGGGCAATTTGGTGCCTAGGGTAGTCGCCAGCAACCAATCAGATAATTTCTGTCTGGTGCAGTATGTGGCCTCCATCGCACTCCACAATGTATTAGGGGTTTCCCTGAACCAATCTTGCAGTGGAGCCAATACTGATGCCAAGTAATAGTCAGAGATGTCCACGTATCCCGCCCCACCCGCCAAACGATGTTTAATCAGTTTAGCATGAGCACATCTAGGTTTTTTGTTTTGCCATATGTATTTGGAGATTAGGGACTGAAGGGAGCTAAGATAAGACTTTGGGAGGGGGATCGGAAGGGCACGAAAAAGGTACAGTAGTTGGGGAAAATACATCATTTTAAACGCGGCTAAACAACCCAGCCAGGAGAATTCAAAGGAAGCCACATGTTTGAGATTGTCCTGCAATTTAGTGCGAGCCAAGAGGAAATTGTGGTGAAACAACTTTTTCGTAGATGCAGTCAGTTGCACGCCAAGATAAGAAATGCTTTGATCTGTCCACGCATACGGGAATTGGTGTTGTAATAAGTTACGTATTGTGGCATTGATGCCAATACCCAGTATGTTGGACTTGGACTCATTGACTTTGTAAAAGGAGACTTTACCAAACCACTGAAGAATCCTTTGAATTTCCGGGAGGGACGTAGCTGGTTCTGATACCATAAGTATCACATCATCCGCGAAAAGACTAATTTTATGATGTTGATCTCCCATATGTATACCAGATATTTTGGGATTAGAGCGGATGTGTGTGGCTAAAGTTTCCATAATCATGTTAAATATCAGGGGGGAGAGTGGACATCCCTGACGAGTGCCATTAGTGATATTAAACGAAGTAGAAATAGCTTCCGTTGTACGGACTACAGCAGAGGGCGTGGAGTATAATGCCATAATGGCATCGTGAATAAATCCAAAGAGTCAATATCTTGGGGTACCAGGGAAGGGAGTTCAATTTGTGCGAGAAAGTCGTCAATATCCGCAGGGGTCGGTTGAAAAGTCAAGGGGTCTGTCTTAAGGTTATAAAGGGATTCGTAGTAAGAACTGAAAGCATTGGCTATAAGTGTAGGTTTAAGCAATTTCTCTTTTGTCGTGGGATGAGTCATGCAAGGGATTTTGGATTTGATCCGCTGACCTTTAATTCGAAGGGCCATAGCCTTGGTGGCTTTATCGCTAGTAGCGTAAGTGTTGACTTTCCATTTCTTGAGAGAGAAACTGTATTTCTCCAGCAAGAAAGTCCGAAGTTCCTGTCTAGTCGCAAAAATATGAGCTTGGAGGACTGGGGAAGGGTCTGTCTTATTTTGTGCCTCCAGGGACGCTAGTTTGTTGGTAAGAGTATCCATATGCTGCGTTCTCCTTTTCCGTTCCCTAGCGCCCAACTGTAAGAACAAACCACGTAATACAGCCTTATGAGCGTTCCACACTGTCACCGGGTCAATATCCGGTAAAGCATTTTCAGTAATAAAGCATTCTAGTTGTTTCTGGATCTCCGCCACGTAGCCCGGGTTGTTTAAAAGGTAGCTAGGCAGCTTCCACACGAATGTGGGCATCTTAGGAGCACCTAAGGCAATCGAGATGCGTAAGGGGGAGTGATCCAACCAGGTGGCAGTGTGTAGCTCGATAGATGATATATGATCCAAAAGATGCTTGTCAGTAATACACAGGTCAATACGCGAGTAGGTGCCGTGACGAGGGGAAAGGTAAGAGTAATCCCTCTCCCCTGCATGACAACACCTCCACGCGTCGTACAAGTCAGATTCCCACAAAAACTTAGACAGGGAAGAATTGTGCTTCTTAGGAGAAGCAGATGAATCTATAGCACTGTCAGGAGCCAAATTAAAGTCACCGCACATAAGTAAATATCCCCATTGGAGGGATTTAGCTTTGTCCACAATCGATCGGATAAAGGCCATCTGGTGAGTATTAGGCGCATAGATATTAACCAGCGTGAAGTTGCGATTGTCGATAATGCACCGGAGGATGATGTAACGACCTTTTGGGTCAGTAATAGAGTCATGCAGTTGGTATGACAAGGACTGGTTGATGGCTATCATAACCCCTTTACGCTTTTTCTTGCCTGACGCCAGATAAATGTGGGGAAATTGGGTATGAGAGCATTTGGGGGTTGCGGATTGGGAAAAATGCGTTTCCTGCACACATACTATGTCACTCTGAAAGGAGAGGACCTTTTTGCTGGGTGATTGAGGCCTCTGGCGTACAGAGAAAGAACATTGAGAGACATGCCTGGAAGAAGAGAGTGATTGAAGGAAGGGATATGACAAAGGAGAGGAAGACAGTACCTGAAGTCCCGATGACAGGTGGCTTATAGCTGAACTTGCTCTACTAGTGAAGATTCCAGGTGTAGAAGGGTGTCCAGAAAGGCAGGAGAGTCCAGTTGCTGTCGCTAGTTCCGAGAGTCACTGCCGATGACGTGTGAAGGCACTAAATGTAAAGTACTGCAAGAATAAAAATAAACAATAGAAAGAACAAAAATTATGAAATATTTCTCTTGGTGGGCAACCAACCGAGGTTGCTCAAACTAGGCTAGTTGGATGGTTGAATCACCAATGTGCTCTGGGAGGCAGTAGGAGTATCCTGTGAAAAGGCCTACTGACCAAGAGATAGGGGACTTCCACCAGGGTGGAGAAACCAGTTACTGGAACACAATAAAGAAAGAACTGTAGCCCGGCCGGGCTAGTGGACGAGGAGGTAAGGAAGCACAGCATGTCATGGACGATGATTTTGGCGTCCTTGTCCCTGATGAGCTCTTGAGCGAGCTGAGGAAGAATGTTGAGAGACATCATGAAAGTTCCTCGGGGGATCCGGGATGATACCCCAGGAGTGAAGGAGGCGCTTCCCTCCCTCTATGGTGGATATGGTGTGTGGGATCCCATTGTGAGTGACAAGCAAAGTCGCCGGATGGCGCCACTTATACATAATTTTATGATTGGAGAGAGCCTTTGTGAGGGTTTTCAGTTGCCTTCGTTGTTGCAGTGTATGCTGAGACAAGTCAGCGTAGAGCTGCACTTCTGCATACGGATCAGGTAGCGTTCCCAGCTGCCTGGAGACTTTAAGGATTTTTTCCTTGGCAGGATAGAAGTGCATGCGTAAAAGCACATCTCTGGGCACAGAATCTTCCAGGTGGCGGGGTTTAGGGATTCTGTGTATCCTGTCAATAGTCAATTCGATGGGAGCCAGCTCTGGGACCAGGGTAGTGAAAAGGGTGGATGCATGTTGGAGAAGATCATTCGGCTGAACTGATTCAGGGATGCCGCGCAACTTGATATTGTTGCGGCGCGAACGATCTTCTAAATCCGCTATCTTGGATTTAATCCAATCCGTGTCCTCCCTCTGCTCCTGATAAGCATCAACAAGGTCATTCACAGTTTCAGCACACTCCTGCATACCCTGCTCAATATGTGACACCCTGCTGCCCATGTGCCTCATTTCACCTGCAAATCTGTCCATTATGTTGGTAAGATTAGCCATAAGAGAAGATTGGAAAGTCATTAGCATATTCTTCATTGTAGTGTCCAGTACAGGCTGGCCAGTAGTGGGGAACGCAGCAATAGAAGATTGAAGTGCAGACATAGTATGCATAGAGGCAAAGGAGGTACTCACAGCAATCCCGGAAGGGTTAATAGGGTCCATGCGCATCCTTGACTTCGCTGGGCTACCTGTCACCGGCGTAGCAGGAGATGAATCCGGCATGGGGGGTAGCGATGTGGAGTCTTCAGGCGATGTCGCTGGTACCGCATCAGGGAGATCCGTGTAGGCCGCAGGACTCCCGCCGTCATGGCGCGCCGCGGCGCCATCTTGGATCCTCTCAGGGAGAAGCGGCTGGGGAAAGAAGAAGGCCGTGAGCTTTTTCGGGCCCCGCTCATCCTTCCTTTTGCGGTTATTCATTATCCTGATGTGTTCAGCCAGATAGTCCGGTATGTGTCGAGTATCAGGAGCCGCTGTGCTTCGGTTATGCTGGGGAAAGATTCGGCCGGGTACAGAGAGCTCTCAGCTCAAGCGTCCATTCAGCACGTGCGCAAGCCACGCCCCCATAATTGCCCTTTTTATAGGTCTTGTCCTTTCCCTATCTTATGCTTTGTAGGCCCCTTTGTGAGACATGTATTTCTGTAAAAATGCTAAAAACTTTACTAAACCCACAACAGTAAAAGCAGTCTGTACAGTATATGCAGTAAAGCATGTTTGTTATACTAGCTGTGGAACCTGCATTGTGCAAAAAGGCTGTTTGATCCTGTCTTCTCTGATCCTCCCCTTCTACTGTCCCCAATCCACCTCCTGATAAGACAGAGCCTTTGGAGTCACTCTGCACATGCTTAGTTTGGTGCATATTGCGAGAGAGTTTTTTTTTTTTCTTGAGAGGGTGCATGTGATCAGCACAGGGCCAATCAGCACTGTCCAGACAGAGGGTCAGGGGTCCTGCAGCCTCATAGGACAGTCAGAGGAGAATGAAAACTCCCCCTACAAACTTTAACAATACACTGATAGAAGTCACAAGACTGCTATATACTGCTGATGAGAAAAGGTATTAACCACTTGCCGACCAGCCGCCATAGTTATACTGCGGTAGGTCGGCTTTGTTACGCGAAACGACATTCATGATTGGCCATGGGGCCACGATGTCCGCCGGGCACCCACGATCACTCCCCATGGAGGCAGAACGGGATGCTGTGTTTCTCCTATTTATGAACACAGGTCTCTGTGTTCATCAGGTGATCCCATCCCCCACACAGTTAGAAAGGCACATATTTAACCCTTTGATCGCCCCTGGTGTTAACCCCTTCCCTGCCAGTGTCATTAGTACAGTAACAGTGCATATTTATTTATCACTGATTACTGTAGTAATGTTACTGGTCCCCCAAAGTGTCAAAAATGTCAGTTAGGTGTCCGATCTGTCCACCGCAATGTTGCAGTCCTGCTAAAAAATCGCAGATCGCCGCCATTACTAGTAAAAAAATTAAAATGACATAAATATTTCCCTAGTTTGAAGATGCGATAACTTTAGTGCAAACCAATCAATATACACTGAATGGGATTTTCTTTTACCAAAATTTGTAGATATTATAGCAGAAAGTACTAAATATAGTGGGTTTTTTTCAGAATTTTCGCTCTTTTTTTGTTTATAGCACAAAAAAAAAAAAAATCACAGAGGTGATCAAATACCACTAAAAGAAACCTCTATTTGTGGGGAAAAAGGACATCAATTTTATTTGGATACAATATTGCACGACCACACAATTGCAGTGCCATATCGCAAAAAATGGCCTGGTCATTAACCGCTTGCCGACCGCCGCACAACTATTTACTGCGGCGGTCAGCCCCTCACAGGCAAAGCGACGTAGTACTATGTCGCTAGCCTGTGAGGGTCTCAGGAGCGAGCGCCCCCGTGCGTGTGACCGGCGGACCCGATCGTCTGCCGGTCACTCGTGATCGTCGGTGGAGAGGGAGAAAGGCAGGCGGCTAATGTAAACAAGCCGCCTGTCATTCTTCCCTGTGTAGAAATAGTGATCATACGGTTCTACTATGTAGGACCGTTGATCACCATTCCTACACCTCAAGCCACAGCCAATCACAGTTAGAATCACACCCCTAGGGACACACATAGCCCCTCCCTCTCAAAAAAGTTAACCCCTTCACTGCCAGTGTAATTTTACAGTAACAGTGCATATTTATAGCACTGATTACTGTAGTAATGTCACTAGTAACCCCAAAAGTGTCAAAAATGTCAGTCAAGGGTCCGATCTGTCCGCCGCAATGTCGCAGTACTGCAAAAAAAAAACCCGCAGATCGCCGCCATTACGCGTTAAAAAAAAAACAACAAAAATGACAGAAATCTTTCCCTTTGTTAGTAAACGCGATAACTTTTGCGCAAACCAATCAAAATAGGCTTTTTGCGATTTTTTTTACCAAACATATGTAGCATAAAACAAATTGGCCGAAAATGTTAAATTTTGATTTTTACATTTTTTGGGGGGGGAATTTCATATAAAAAATGTGAAAAATATTGTTATTTTTGCAAAATTGACGCTCTTTTTTTGTTTATAGCGCATGATCAAAAAATCGCACAGGTGATCAAATACCACCAAAAGAAAGCTCTGTTTGTGGGAAAAAAAGAACGTTGATTTCATTTGAGTACAGCGTCGCACGACCGTGCAATTGTCTGTTAAAATCACGCAGTGCCAAATCGCAAAATAGGGCCTGGTCAGGAAGGGGGTAAAATCTTCCGGGGCTTAAGTGGTTAAGGGGGTAAACCCTTTCAGTCCTTAATTGGTTAAGCAGTTTATATTTATTAAAATAATTGCATTTCCATGTCCTGTGTACTGTGGTAGACCAGGTATAGTGAATGCAGGGTCCTAGGTTTAGTAACACTTTAACATAACAGAGTATTAATGCATACATATAGCTACTTTTGCAGTTAAGCGTGGATAAAATAATTTGTACAGCAGCTAAAAAATGTTATATTTCTGTAATTTAAATGTTGGCCACTAGGTGGCATCTAAAACCCGAAAATAAATGACATATGCTGACTTTAGCACACATTGGATCAGAAGAAGCTTTTTTGCTTTAATTTAGCTTGGATGATGTATGAAGAAACCAGTTCAATCTTTTGTTACGTAGTATGAATTATAGATATGACACATTGCTCATAAATAATATATTGAAATATTATGTAAAGAATGATGACCCGTTTCCTATGGTTTCACAGAGCTGTGTTTAAATGTTGCTTAGTAAGCACTAAGCTATTCCTGTAAAATACTTCATGTCAATTATTTGTCTTAACTTTCAGTAATGAGTATATGGTCTGCTTACCAGCATTGCACTTACCTGCTGACATTTAAGACTCGGTTCACACTTGCGTGTTTCTGTATGTCATTTTCACGTTATTTCATTTCTGTTGATGCGCGTTTGGAAATGTGTTGTTGTTTGCATGCATCCTACCTTGTTTATGTTGACCAATAAAAACTTATGCTTAGTGCCAGGGGCTTAAAACCTAGGGATCGACCGATTATCAGTCGATCT